>NC_132990.1:27332500-27945833 GCF_048564905.1 Vicugna pacos
GACATGGTTTGCGGTATTTTTCATTCACAACTTCTTTTATGTAAGAGACATAGTATTCCCACTATACTAGAGGATCTCCAATTGAAAGATCAATTACGTTCTTATAATCTTTCAAAGAGCCATTTATTATGGTCGTATTTCTTTATCTTTTATATAATTTATATATTACATAAAGCTTTAGTAAAACATTAAAAGCATAGTGGCTAATTCTGCATCTGATAATTCCCTTATAAATCAAAACCGTTTTGGTTTTCCTGGTTTTGTATTATATGCTCTTTGATGCCTAATGACAGAAATGTAACCATTTAACATAAACTGATTTATTATGAATGAGTCACCTAATTATCCTAATACTAAAGCAATGAAAACAGCAATGTCATCATTTGTGATTTTTCATATTTGGATGCATAAATGTAAATCTTACCAATAAGATATTCTCTGGATTTTAAACTGAGAGGACCCTGTGGGACCCTCCTGGCTACAGAAGCCTTTCTCTGTCCCCCAAAGCCTTCCTCTGTCCCCCGTTTCTTATTTGGAGGAGAACAGCATTAGCCTCTTAGACTTATTCTAAGTTCCAAAGGGCAGATTCAAACTGTCATTAATTAGTGAAGGGAGAGAATGCAGAAACAAAGGAGAAGCAGTCAATAAACAATAGCTCAGTGATAAAGCAGAGTTCTTGTTCCTCCTCAAGGAATACACATAAAAATGTATCTTTGACTTCTTTCACAGAAAGTGAGGGCCCTACCCAGGTGGAGGATGGTAACTTCAGGCTTTGGGTGGAAGATTCCTTAAACACTATCTTGTTAACTCACCACCAACCAAACAGAAGAAAGTCACACACCCTGCAGCCCTCACCCCAAATTCTGCCTTCAAAAACTCTTCCCCCCAGACCACTGGGGAGTTTGGGTCTTTGAGCAGGAGCTGCCTATCCTTGCTTGGCCCTGTAATAAAACTTCTTTGCTCTGAATCCCGATGTTTGGGTTTGTTTGGCCCAGTATGCATCAGGCACAGAAATTTTTGTTCAGCAACAGAGACATACCAATCTCTGTTAAGAGAATTAGAATAGTTGCTGAACCATAGTGATATTGTCATTTTACCATTGGAAATTTGCAGTATAGCAGATGTTGAGGGGATAATTTGATCATAAATGTGTGTGTGTGTTTGTTGTGTGTGTGGGAGTACCCAAAATGTCGGTAACTTCAGATAATTTCATGTCAATACAAACAAAATGGATTTCAGTTTGTGAAACATAGGATGATGTATGAAGATAGTTCATAATATCATGTGTTTTCTGTAATCCCCCAAATTACATTTGTTCAGGAGGAAAAAATGTTAGAGATAAAAAGTAATAAATTAGTGAATACTTATCACAAACATATTAAAATATAGAAAAACCCAAATATTTTCTTTCCATGTAGGGAAAACCCCAGTTCTTTCCTACTGTGTTTCTTTCCTGTGTATCTCTGTTACTACCCACATAAAACTGTGAACGAAAAATACTTTGAACCATGTCAGTAAACAAAGAATGCTGAAGCCATCGAGTCATCAGCCACTGCTGCCACCCCCTACTGAAGACAAGCCTGCAGCCCAGCCTCTGCAGCCACTCACAATGTGCACTCTGAGTGGACTCAGAATAAGAAAGGACAGGATACTGGCCCTAGATAGCTAGACGCTTGTCAGAGGAATGAATTCAATGAGCCTAAACTTTTGTTCCCTCCCATATATAAAAAAGCGCTAAGTTCTTTAACATGAGATGTCTGGTTTTCTTCAGTTAACAAGTAATCTTTTAATGTTCCAACTACCTGGTCTTTGTTGTAAATCTTCTATATATCCTAGCTCCTCCCCTACCTCTTTGGAGCAGTCCCTCAGAGCGATCTGAGAGGCTGTCATTTCGGCTCGAGTCCTCTTGTCAAATAAAACATAAGTCTCAACTTTTAGGCTGTACATTTATTTCCGTCAACAGAACACTTCATTCATGACACTGTGGGTATCTAAATATGTGGAGATTTTCCCCACAACAACAAAAACAAGCAACTGTCAGATACCAGCTGGATGTCCTACAGTTCAACTCAATTCTAACCTGCATCTGATTCCACAGGTTAAAGGTTTAGTCTTACAACACTGCCACTGAAGTGGGAGGAAAGGGGGCAGGACACAACCATTGAAGGTGTGAATGAAAAATATTGCAAACCACATCAGTAAACAAAGAATGCTGAAACCATTAAGTCATCAGCCACTGCCGCCACCCCCTACTGAAGACAAGCCTGCAGCCCAGCCTCTGCAGCCACTCACAATGGTGCACCCTGAGGGGACTCAGAATAAGAAAGGACAGGATACTGGCCCTAGATAGCTAGATGCTTGTCAGAGGAATGAATTCAATGAGCCCAAATGTTTGCTTCATCCCATACAAAGAAAAGCATTAAATTCTTTAACTTGAGATGCCTGTTTTTCTTTAGATAACAAGTAATCTTTTATTGTTCCAACTACCTGGTCCTTGTTGTAAAGCTCCTATATATCCTAGCTTGTCCCCTACCTCTTCCCAGCAGTCCCCCAGAGCGATCTGAGAGGCTGTCATCTCGGCTTGAGTCCTCCTGCCAAATAAAACATAACTCTCAACTTCTAGGCTGCACATTTATTTCAGTTGACAAAGGAATGACACAGCAATTGAGGACAAGACAAGCTGGTTAGAATGAAGATGGTGGAAGATTTGACTTCCAGTAGACCTTGAGCTTCATGGAGCACCCACAGGAGCATGACAGTTCCTAGGCTGACCATAAAGGTCAAAAAGCGGGTGGAGGGGCATTTCCTGGAAATCCTCGCCCCTCCCTCAAAGTAATTCGAATAATCCTCCTACCCATTAGCATATGAAGTTTCTGAGCCCATAAAACCTTACAACTCCACACCTCCTGGTCGCTCTCGCTTGCTCTGTCACTCTTGCTCTGTCACGCTCACCTTCTGAGACAGCCCGCACTCTGTCTATGGAGTGTGTGTCTACTTTTATCTTAAACACCCTGCATCTCTCGGCTTCTCTCCTCTTTCTGAGATGGCCCACATTCTGCCTATGGAGTGCGTATCTCCTAAGCCGTTTTCCCTTCCGAGGGAGACAAACTGCACTCTGTCCATGGGGTGTGTATCTCCCTAAATAAACTTCTTTTCACTTTACCATGCCTTGCTCTTGAATTCTTTCCTGTGCGTGGCAAGAAATTATTCTCCCCCCAACACCCCTACTTCTGATGCTAGTTGCAAGCCCAGATTGTACTTTTAACCTGAGGGGCTACCAATCAGGGGTTCTGACAAACCTCTCCAACTCAAAATGCCAATCACAAGTCCAGATTGTTACCAGTACTTCTGATCCATTGGCTATAAATCAGAGTTTCCCATGACCTTCTCCTTGGGTTCCATTAATTTGCTACAGCAGCTCACAGAACTCAGGGAAATATTTTACTTCTTAGATTACCAGTTTATTATAAAAGGATACAACTCAGAAACACCAGGTGGAAGAAATGCAAAGGACAAGATACAGGAAAAGGGCATGGAGTTTCCATGCTCTCTCCAAGTGTTCCACTCTCCCTGCATCTCCATGCATTCACCAACCCAGAATCTTTCTGAATCCAGTCCATTGGGGTTTTTATGGAGGCTTCATTATATGGACACAACTGATTGGCCTTTGGGACTTGATTCAACTTCAAGCAACTCTCCTCTCCCTAGGGAGGGAGGGTAAGGTGGGCTGAAAAGTTCCAGCCCCTCTAATCCTGGTTAGTTCTCCTGGCAACCACTCCCTATCCTTAGGTGGGTCCAAAAGTCATCCATTAACCTAACAAAAGACCGCTTTATTACTCTCAGTACAGGTAATTCCAAGGGTTTTTGGAGCTCTGTGACAGAAATAAGGAGGAAGACCAAATATACATTCCTTATACCGCACACATAAAAAGAAGAATCACAACCTAGAATACAATTTCAAACACATGTACAGATCTAATTATCTTACAATAACGCAATTTATTCTATTGTTAAAAAAATAAGCTATGTTTACAATGCATCTACTATAAGGTTTAATGAAGCATTTTACTGATTTATCATAGCCAGATTTTAGTAAACTATTATTGTCATTACATACACAGATAATTTACATACACATGGCATATTATACATAAACTTACTTAGAACCATAGAAACGTAGAATAATCATAAAAAAGCACACTATTCTTAAATAAATTTAACTGTCTTCTTAACCTAAGAACATAAGCAGCTCCCGATATGCAGCCAGCAGCCTAACAAGTGACCTAAGGGTATGGCAGGTTAGGGGAATTCTTTACTGGATTGAGAAAAATGTTTTCATTTTAGAGAGCTCCTCTAAAGAGTGCTAGCAAATATCAGTCTTGTTCTCTACTCTGTGCGACACTTAACCTCATCAAAAGAGCCCTCTCAAACAACAGGCTGGGGCAAAATGTGGAGGGGAGAGTGTGCCCAAAGTGTCTTCACACACACAGTTACATTTCAGCTTATGTGAGCTAGCCAGGGATTTTAACCTCCATTTACAAAATATTTTTATGCTGAAAGAACCAAGGGGGAAGTATTTTCTGAATTCTTAAGAAACAACTTACAAATTAAGTCTGAAAACAATATGAATACTTGGAAGTAGTTGGAAGTAACAGGTTAAACTGGCACTGATGACATGAGGGTCTTTAAAAGAGGACAAATAAAAGTATGTTTGATGTTTTTCCAATAGATAGTGTGGTTATGTTACCAGAGAGAAGGGTCTTGTCTCCTTGAAGAAATAATTCAGAGAGGAGACAAGAAGGTCAAGAAAGTAAAGTGGGGATTTAGTAAGGAATAGATAGGACACATTCAAAGGGAGAGAATGCAGACTCAGGTGAGTAGCTGCCCTGAGTTTCTTTGGCAACCTGGCTACACAGAATGTAAAAATGAGTGGGCAGAATGTTCACTGGAGAAGGAGGGGTTAGGGACTGGAGAGAGGAGGAGAGATTTTTGTTCTTATTTGGTCTTGATCAGAAGTGTCATGGCATCAGAACATGATGAGCACTTCTTATCTGCAAGGCTAATTTTATTGAGCAAATGAGCAAAAGATTACAACCAGTAGTTTTATTGCAGATGCCTTTGACCTTCTTGATTAATTTAATTGACAATTATTTTATTATTTTTGATGCTAGTATAATTGGAATTTTTATGATTTCTTTTCCAGATTGTTCAATATTGGTGTATAGAAATGCAACTGACTTTTGTGGGTTGACTTTGTATCCTGTTACTCTGCTGGATAAGTTTATTAGCTCTAACAGGTTTTTTTTTTTTAATCTTAAAGATTTTCTACATGTTAAGTGTATGTCATTTGCAAAGAGATAATTTTTCTTCTTATTTCCAATTTGTATACATTTTATCTGTCTCATTTCTTTCTTTCTTTCTTTTCTTTTCTTTTCTTTTTTTTTAGCCTAATTGCTCTGGCTAGAACTTATAGTACTATGTTGAATACAAGTGGTAGAAGCCAACATACATTGTTCCTGATCTTAGAGGAAAATATTTCAGTATTTCATCAAATGCGACGTTAACTGTGGGTTAATATGCAGCTTTTATTGTGTTGAGATAGTTTCTTTATATTCCTAGTTTATTTAGTGTTTTTAATCCTGAAGGGATTGAATTTTGTCAAGTGTTTATTCTGCATCAAATGAGATGCTCACAGTTTTTTCTTTTATTCTGATCAATAATGTAATCTATTACATTTTTGCATATTGAATCATCCATGCATTCTAGGAGTAAACTGCATTTGGTCATATTGTATAATCATGCTACTGAACTTGGTTTTTTTTTAATATGCTGCTGACTTTGCTTTTCCAGCTTTTACTGAGGATTTTTAAATCAGTGTTTATAAAGAATATCTATTTATAGATATCCTTTATTTAGTGTTTATAAAGGAAGTGTTCTTTTCCTGTAACATCTTTATCTGGTTTTGATATCAGGATAAGACTAGACTCAGAGAATGAGTTAGAAAGTATTCTCTCCTCTGCATTTTTGGAAAAGTCTGAGAATTGATACTAGTTCTTTACATTTTTGGTATAATTCATCAGTTAAGCCAGCAGGTCCAGGACTTTTGTTTGTCAGATTTTTCTTTATTGATTCAATGTCCTTATTAGTTAGTCAGATTTTCTACTCCTCTGTGATTTAGTCTTGGTAGGATTTGTGTTTCTAGGAATATGTCCATTTCATCCTTGTTATACGATGTGTTGATGCACAAATGATTACTCCTTTATAATCTTTTATATTTCTATAGATTCAATAGTAATGTCCTAATTTTCATTTCTGGTTTTAGTAATTTAAAGATTCTTTCCTTTGTTCTTAGTCTAACTTACATAAATTTGTCAATTTCACTGATATTTTCAAAGAAACAATCTTAGCTTTCATTCATATTCTCTCTTTTTCTTGCTATTGTCTATTTCACTTAATTCTGCCCTAAACTTTATTTTTTTCCCCTTCCTTCTGCTAGTTTTGGGTTTGGTTTGTTCTTTTTCTACTTTTTACATTGTAAAGTTAGGTTGTAGATTTTAGATTTTTCTTGCTATTTAATGTGGTGTTTAAAGCTATGAATTTCTCCTTAACACTGTTTTCACTTTATTCTGTAAGTTTTGATATGTTGTGTTTTTGCTTTCATTCATTTCTAAGAATTTTGTAATTTCTCTTATAATTTCTTCTCTGATACATTGGTCAAGTGGTAATTAATTCCCTAGTGTTCTGTTATCTGAGTTTCTCTTTCTTTCTCTCTCATTCTTGAAAGACAGTTTTGCCAAATATAGGAGTCCTGGTTAACAAGATTTTCCTTTGAGCACTTTGAATGTATTGGCCCACTGACTTCTGGTCTCCAAAGTTTCTGAGGGAAAAAATCTGCTGGTAACCCTTCTCTTACTTCTTTCAAGATTCTCTATCTTTGGCTTTTAAAAATTTGATTATAGTGTGCTGCAGTGTGGGTCTATTTGAATTCATCTTAGAGTTCATTGAGATTCTTAGATGTTTATATTGCATTTCATCAAACTTGGGATATTTTCAACCATTATTTCTTTAAATATTATTTCTGTTCCTTTCTCTATTTCTTCTCTTTCTGGAGCTCCCTCAGTGTATACACTGGACTACATGATGTATTCCCATAGGCTCTGTTCAATTTTCTTCAGATAATTTCAATTGTTCTAACTTCAAGGTTGCTGATTCTTTCCTGTGTCTGCTCAAATCTGCCTTTGAATCCTGCTAGCAAAATTACCATTCAGTTATTTTGCTTTTCAGTTGTAATATTTCTTTTGAATGTCCTCTTAGGTTTTCTATCTCTTTACTAATTTGTACATTTTGTTCATACATCATATTCTTGACTTACTTTTTTTTTTTTTTAGTTCTTTGAGCATCTTTTAAGACAACAGTGTTAAAGTTTTTATCTATCAAATCTGCCATCAAGTCTTTTTCAGGAACCGATTCTTTGATTTTTTTTATCATTTCAAGACATCATACTTCCTTTTCTATTTGTATTCCTTGTAACTTTTTGTTGAACATTGAACACTTTAATCTCATAACTTAGTAACTCCAGAAGTCTCGTGGTTATCCCCCTTACCCAGGGTTTGCTGTATTTTGTTAGTGGTATTTATTTATTTATTTATATTGGCATATGTTGTTTCTATACTAAAACAAAACTGAAATGTAAAATTTAAAGTCTTCTCAGGACTTTTTCTCAGCCTGTATTTTCCCCAAGATTTGTGCAGTCACTTTCTAATTTTTCCCATATATGCAGTTGTGCTTGAATGCACTTATCTTTAATGTATGGCTCTCAGAAGGGAAAAAAAAAATGAAGAGAAGCAAGGGCATTATTCCTTCAAATTTTGTGAAAGGAATGGGGCTTGTAACAATGTGGGAGAGGAGCAGTATTGTGCAACAACAATGGCTACTCACCCTATCTTTGTATCTCTATGATCAGAAGCAGCAATCAGTGATCAGAACACAGAACCCTGATATTTGTAGGATAGGGTTCTTTTGTTTACACTATCTTCCGAAAACTGTGCAGACTCCTCCAGAAATGTGTACAGTTGCCTGCCATGTAGCTGAGGATTGGAAATCGGTAATAATTGCTGTGCTAATTGTTGAAATTGACTGAAATTAACTGCAATTTATCTTTCAAGCATTCCTCTGAAATTTGCAGGTCTTCAGTAGACTACAGAGTTCCAAAATAGTTATACCAGACAGATTCTGCCAGTGTAATTATTGTCTAGGTGGGGAGACCAATTCCTGTAGCTTCCTACTCTGTCATCTCCCCCAGATTCACAAGGAACCTACTTTTCATGTCTTATTTTCTCTGTTTTATGCTTTGTTTTTCATTTTTCTGCTGCTAATTTATAATTTTTACTTTCTGCCATCTTTTGGTTAATTTGCATTTTAAAATATTTTTGTTAGATGGAAGTTAATATCATTCAATCTGTTAACTTTTTAAATATATGCATTTTAGAGCTATTAGTGTCCCTCAGTGTGTTAATTTGGCTGCATCTCACAAATTTTGGTCATCAATAAATCTAATTTAGCTTATAATACCCCTTCTAATTTCTTTTTGATTCACTGGTTATTTAACAACTGGAATATTTTCTAGTCCCACTTTTCCAGCTATTATATTTCCCTCCCTTTTCATATGTTTAGTAATGCTTAGTTTTAAACTAGGCACTTCTCTTTTTATAAAATAACTGCAAATATTCCAGAGAAGAGTCTCATTTTTTGTCTATTAGGAAGAGACAGTGAAAAACAGATGCCCTCAAGATTGAGCTTGGTGGAAGTTTTAATCTATCCATCACTAATACACACTATTCATGTGTATTTCTAATCTCTTAATTGAGAGTCTAGTGGGTCTCGTCTCTTCAAACTGATAGATTGTGAAATGTTTAGTTTACTCTGTTGGAAAATTTAACTTTACTTCTTTAAATCCCTGCCTTCAATTTTATACCTAAGAAAGGCTTTTCCTTCTAGCAGTAAGTACACTGTCTTCTAAGCTTCTCAGTCTTGAATTTACTATATCTGGAGATAAGGGTGTCCTTCTAACTCCAGATCCAGGGAGTACATCTTTCATCTGGGAGATTTATCCTCTCCTTTCAAGAAGACAGAGAGGAACATCAAAGTGTCCCTCTTGCATCAGCTCTTTCTTAAGTAACTTGAAATGAAAATAATAAATATGCCATTGAGGCATACTCTGGGTCTACTTGCTCTGGGTCCCAACACTATTCTTACAAGAAAAATTTTAAAGAAGATTTCTGTGGTATTTATAGGGATATCATGTTTCCGTTCCTATGTAGTGTTAACTTAGAACATTAAAATTTTTATTTCTAGCTCTAGAACCACTACATTCCTGTTAATCTGGGTTTAATCATCCAGCACTAAGACTTAAGGAAGCAGTATAGTTTGGTAAATGTACCCTCTGAAATAGATACAAATAGTTTTGTATTCTGACAATTAATATATCTATGGCCTTGGGGAAGTTACTTAATCTCTCTGCCACTTAATTTCCTTAATTTAAAATTCTGGTAAATAAATAAAATATATTAAATAGGGTTGCTGTGAAAATTTAAGACATTTATATATCTAAAGACTTAGAATACAGTAAACACATAATAGATGCTCAAAAAGTCATCTATTTAATCTCATCTCAAATACAGTTTCACATAGATATAAATATAATTAGGGAAGGGTATTACTTATACCATACTACCTTCTACAGTTTCACATCTGTTTTTAATATTTCCTGCATCAGCCATGCAACTATTAAAAATGAAGACACTTAAATTAGATACACATTTAATAAATGACTAATGTCTTCCATAGTAAAATCATTAACATCAGTTACATGATACAATTACTCCATATATTTTTTTCACATTTACACTCTAGATATATTATACATAATTATAGTTACATACACAGATATATTTCAGAATATTTATATGTATATACATATATATTCTATAATAAGAAACATTGAAGTTTGAAATTCATAAGTTTTGGAAAAAGCTTTTTCTGAGGCCAACATGAATAGAAATGTATTTCTTTGTCATTTACTTAATAATTTAACTCCATACTACTTTGCTTTTTGGATATTAATTAATCAGTTTGACTACTTTTATAGGAATGTAAATTAATTTTTTACATTAAATAATTAATTGGTTATTTTATACTGTAATTTGATACATTTTTTTTGGTATTACATTAACCAAAAGTACCTTTTTAATTTAGTGTCTAAATTTATATAATATAGTTAGATAATAGTAGTATTTTATCATAGAAGGGAATTGAGATTAACTAATAAACTTGGAATAGTTGCAGGGTTTGTCTGGGAGGACATTTATTTTGTCTCTTCAGTTTACTCTTTTCACCAGTTAAACTGGAGACCATAGCAATTGAGTGTTTAAGTATAAAGAGGATATTATTCCTTGCTCATTTCTGTATGAAATAAAAATATCACCAGTCTGACTACTTCAAGTTTACTTTGGGAGAGTTACCATTATGAAGCAATCGAGTTAGTCAACAATTGTTAAAATAACTTATTCACTTATTCTGAGATGATCATTTTCCCCTTATAATTCTTTAATCATTGTGCTAAGAGAGGCAGAAATGAAGATAAAAATACATAGACAAGTTATGTGCAGGCTTGATTTTTGTCAGACATTAAGAGCTCACTATTGAAAACTGTCTAGAAATAGAATACTTTTTCCATTGTACCTACAGAGTTACCCTCTGACGTGTTGTCAGTTAGCAGGATCTCACTTTCTGCCTGATTCTCTGTAAGTGAAAGACCTGGAAACAGGGCTCAAATTTGATTGAGACAAATGAAACACTTGCCTCAGCAAAAAATTTTAGAGGTCCCTCCAAATTCAGTAATCAAGATCAATAATAGTTTACATATACCACTTAAAACAACTGAAAATGAATGCAAAAAAATCTGTAGTCAATAAAATCAACAGTGCCATGCAGAGCCATAATGTAGCCATAGGCAAAAAGGAGAAACTATGGACTCCTATAAACATGTTTAATCTAATTATAGTTTTTTGACATAATTAAAGTAGAAAAACTTTGAAAATAATTGTTGATAATTCAAAAATATTCAAAATATTTCAAAAATACTGATTTCAAAAATATTGTTGATGATTTTGCTTGCAATATAGGTCAGATAAAATTATCATAAAAAGTAAAATTAAGATAAACTATCTTTTGATATAAATAATACATACATACAACTCAGATCATAATATTTAAAAATAGTAATATTATGGAGTTTTAATACATGGACTTCACGGCTTTTAAACATCTTTCAACTACTGTCATATAAATAAAGATGCTACTATTATGCCTTGTTCAAAGTAAGTAGAATTGATATTTTTCAAAAGGATACCATTATATATATAAATTTTATGAGTGTATATATATAATTTATATATATATATGAGGAAATATTCCTTTCTTCAGTGTATCTTTTTCCACTATTTTTCATGAATTTCTACAACTTTTACTTTGTTTTCTCTCTCAATTTCTTCCTCAGAAACCAACTACTTCTTTCTGTGTTAGTCCATTCTATTACCATATATTAAAAACAATAACTTAACTGAAACATTATTCAGTGAATGTTAAGCATGACATTATTAGACTATTAAAGATGATGCTATGAGAAGGATTGAACATATATTATACGTTCCATAAAGAATGAAATTATGTACAAAGTATGAGCACAGCAATGGACAGGAAAGGATTGCTTGGAATTAAATATAGCAAAATCATTTTATTTCAAATAGTTGTGGAAGGCTTTCCATCAGTGCTGAAATTCATAAAGTATAACAAAGACTTGAGGATAATAATTCATGAATAGGATGAATGGATAAAGAATACAATTATGTATTGTTTGGGAAAGAAAGGAGCTAGACAGGGAAACAAGGATATAAAGGGATATTATGCTAAGTTAACCAGATGAAGGAAATTTATAGCACAAGGAGAAGATATTGGTCAGCAGGGAATATACCACAAAGTCAGATAAATTAATAAATCACAGATAACTCAGTCAGGATCTTCACTATCAATATCATCATCATTATAATTGGTACAATCTTTGAGAGGCTACCGTAGTTGAGGGAGAGTGCTAAGCTTTTAAGTGTTTATACTGTGGTCAGTGTTATTCCCCTTTCCAGTTTTTTAGTCAGAAATAGTTAAAGCTTAGAAATATTAAAAACTCTGACCAAAGTCATATAACTATTTAGGACAAAATTGAGTTTGGAAACTCAGATTTTTGTCTATGAAAGCCAACTCCCTAACACATGATCGGAAAGTATCAAAAGGAATCCATTATTACATGGGCTTGAACTAGAAGACATTTTGCAACCCTTAACAGCTGAATGAACTGATCACAGAAACTGTATCATTATCCTGTGCCACATTAGAAGAGCATCAGGACACATAATTTATATCATTTTAAATGAGGAAACTCCTTTCCTCTAAGGTTTACAATTCTAAAGTCATGCAACTAAATCTAAGGTCATACAACTCAGGTTGGAATTTAAAAGCTTTCTCCTCTAAGAATTCCTCTGTAGTTCCACAGAAATGTACTTGGTTTTCTCTAATTTCTTTGATTTCATGGTTATCATAATTCTGATTTCAGCCAATAAGAAGGTGTTAACCTGTTTGTACATTCCGCTAGGCTTGGTACCAATTCCAAGGCTTGGTGTCCTCTCTAAGCTCTACTGGCCCTCACCTGTTTGTTTTTTCCTCCTTATGGTAGTACAGGAATCTCAGTGACATAAATATATTGTGTATTCTATCAAAAATTATGCTGGCTTTCAAGATCCTTGTTATATAGGTAAAGGAAGACAATACAGCACAGGTTCCAGAGCAGATTTAGTAGTCAAACATCTGAAGCCTACCTCTGCCATTTTCCAGTTTAAGCATATTGAGTCATTATTAAAAAACAAAAAACAAAACAAAACAAAACAAAACGCTCAAGGCTTTAATTTCCTCTTCTATGAAATGGGCGCTGGTCAGTTTTAGTGATAGTATTTTTTTGAGTTTCTAATAGAATGCCACATCATATGCATATATAGTAAATAATAGCTTAATTAGTAGTAATGACAACATTATCCATGCTAACTTTGTAATGCTGTCATTAGTTATAAGCTTTATGTGTAGTTACTATTAGTCTTTCACCTGATATTAACTTAGTGTTTATCTTAACTTCATGGCATTCTGGTGCTATTGAGTTAATGTTGAAAACCAGACCAGCAAAGTAATTCTCTTCATGGATCACTAGAGAATGAAGAGATAGAATGCTAGTACAGAAATCGTTAGGAAGTGCAAGGGCTTTAGAGTTACACAAGCATAGGTACGCATTCCAGCTCCGGTCAGCAACTTTATGTGTGACACTGAACAATTTATTTACTTACCTGCCTTTCTTTTTCTGAGAAATGAGGAAAATCTAGCATCTACGTTATATCTTGTTGTGAGATAAAGTATGTACACTATAAATAGTAGCTAACGTCACTTTCATCATGGTCACCATCATCAAGCACCTAAGTGTCATTAATAATAGTGCAAGCAAGGATCTGTGACTATTTTCAGGTTAATATAAAAACTGATACATATTTGGCAAGATATGATTATGAAAATGTATCCTTTTGAAAAATATATGAAAATTTCAGGAACAATGCAATCTACTGTATAAAATACATTGTATCATTTATTTAGCTGGTCTAGCTGGGGAAACAAGTTTAGATAAGTCCTGAGACTGTTTAAAAACTATATTTTTTCCCATTTCCAACAGAATGCATTAACAAACAATGGATACATTAAGATATTCACTAACTTGTAAGAAGAAACTGCATTATATATGGTTTTTACTGGTTTAATTAACTTTTTATTCTACCAAACCTGCAAAATACACTTCTCACCTAAGTTTCCAAACAAATACTATAGATCAGTAATTTTTCATTTCTTTATATTTCTCCCAGCCACTTTAAAAGATTTTTAGTGGGTTTTTTAGGGCTATGAATTTTTAAAAGCCATATAGATTATTTCCTCATCCGTATGTTAGCATAGATTTATTTTGATATCAGAAATTGGTGGTTCTGAATGTATCCAGAAATTTTTCAGATAATCATCAAATGGAAAAAAAATTACAATTTTTGGGCCTAGGTTATCCTCTTGAATACAAACAGGAATTCAAGCAGCTTGAATTGAGCGCCTACTATATGCCATACCAACGTGTGAGATGCTGGGGTAGTATACGTTTATGCTTTATTCTCAACACTAGCATTTTCAATTGGCTTTGATCTTACTGAGTCTAATTCCTTGATAAACAAGTAAATACATATTTTAATTTAGCATGCAACTTTTATACTGCTTAGTTTAACATTTCAACAAAGTATTGAATTATTTTCTTCTTCTGTTTTTGACCACTAGTTCATTTCAGCCATATTTATTTGTATACAGATAAAGTGTAGCACAATTGCTCTACAAACCCAAAGCATAGTGTATGGTTTGTAAGGTAAACAGCCCTTTCAAAAGTAAGAGTCACAGCTGGGAACTATGCTGTGTTTAATCAAAAAATAAAGCCGAAAAATAAAATATATGGACACTAAAATATATGACTGCTTCTGTGTTCATTTTGAGCTTTAGACATTTACTCTAAACCTTAACCAAATAAATGGTTTCTTGAGCTCCAACTCTGAGGACCCCAAGTGGATCCTTCATATCAAGTACCTGCATCAGCTTTTTTGACTCTGGTTAATTTCCGTATTCCTCTTTCTATTTTTCCAAGCCCCTGGGACTCACTCTCTTTCCTTCCCTCTTTATGAATGCCACTATCAACTCTCTACATTGTCATCCTTCTCCACCAGGACAGGTTGTGATACAGGACTCTTCCTATCTCTCTTTTTGGTTGTTTCTTTCTGCCAGTGAAACAAAAGTATTTAGAATGTCATTTTTCTACACCTCTCCCAGTGACAGCATGATCCTATCTCCCTTCCTTATCCAAATTAAATTAAAATCACATAGAAGAATTAAATTCTAGGCAGATAAGAGGTTTAATAAAATCTCACCTCTGCCTAGATCACATTCTACCTTAAATATTTTAAACAAGTAAGCAAACAAACAAATGAAGAACAAGAACAAAGTCCACCAGAATCTATAGACATATACAAGTTCACAAAGGCCTTGTGTCTGACTTTCAGTTCCGATTTGCAACAGCCCTGGTTCATTCATTCTCTTGGACCACTACTTTGCTCTCCATGTCCACACTGTGCCATCATGGGAAGATTCTCAAGTATTCCTTGCCCTGAGATTCCACTGCAGTGTCCAGCCTAAGTCGAGTTAGGATCTTTCTCCCTAATATTACACTAAGAATCGAGGTCCTTCTTTTAACTCTTGAAATGCAAATAGCTAAATCTATTGCTTGTCCTAAACAATAGGTTTAATGTTGGCAATCTTAAATTCTGAAACCCCTTTGTAAGTATAGGTAATCTTAATTATAATGGCTCTACCAAAGAAATTGCCTTTAACTTTTTTTAGATAAATGAGGAGGGGGAAACAAGCGTATGTTTATTCTTTAGTAAAGTACTGTTACATAAAAGACAGTCTTTAGTTTTAAGGATTTTAAATTTAAATACAATGAAAATTGAAACAAGATTTTAAAAAATGGAACTGTTCCAAAATAGAAAAAAACCTGCAAATATAGAAATAATAGTTTCAAATGTATCATTACTGAGTTAAAGTACAGCTTAGTGTTTCAGTAAATAGGTTTTGGTGTTGAGAAGACGTATTTTCAACTGCTATCTCACTTATGCCACCAAATCAACAGGATTAAATCTCCTTTTTTCCTTGGATCCCTAACCCATAAAACTGATGTCACTTAACTTACAGTATTTGGATCCAATTAATATATTTTATTAATTATAAGTCACATGATTTAATTCTTTCACATTTTAACATCTCTGAAATCCATATGCCTTCCAAAACCAATATGGGGCTAAAGCATAATGAAATAATGTATTTGGCAAAATTAGAACATCCTATAATTTGACAAAATATGATATATGAGATCATGCATAAAATGGGAGGCTCTATGCATGGGAATTAAGAGCTGCGCTTTGGAATGAGATTGCCTCAGATCAAACCTGCCTAGATACATGACCTTGGAAAAATTACTTAACCATATTTGGCCAATTTTTTGACCTATGAAATGATAGTGACATAAAAAATAAATGCCTTAGTTACTTCATTATTGTCAGCAGAAATTACGTGATGTTTAGAACTTTTTGACATTTAACGAGTGCACACAAACATTTAGCTAGCTTTAGTGAAATGATTTAAATCTCTTTTGAATTCAGTTTTATTAATGATAACATTAATTGTGCACCTGTAGTGTATATAAAAAATATTTATATCCTATAACAGGAGGACAAAACAATCATTCTCTTACTGTTTTCACTTACCAAGTAAATTTAGACTTTTGAACAGTTGTATACTCTAGTACCTTCCACTCCAGCCCCAAGCAATAACAATAGCTAATATTACAGAACATTTAGTGTAGGCCAAGAACTTCTCTCTGTACTTTTCACATACTAACACACTGAATCATCATCAAAAGCTGATGAGATGGACTCTGCCATGAGCCACACTAAAAGGAAAACTCCATGAAAGCAATATATTTCTGCTCTTTTGTTCAAAAATGCATCTCAAGCACTAGAACAGTGACTGACATATAGTAAGGGTTCCATAAGTATCTGTTTAATAAATACTTTCACAATTTTACAAATGGGGTGCATGGTTACATAATTTATTTTAATTTCACCACCAACAACTAGTAAAACCTAGACTGAAATCCAGGCCCTTTGGTATTAGAATCTGTGCTTAACTATTACTATTTTAAAAGAAGTTTTAAAAATTATTTTTGTTTTTGTTCTTATCTCTCCCCCATGAATCAAAGCCTATGTTTTCTCAAGAAAGTTTAATAATTTTATTTTCAGAATATCTATTCTCTTTGAAGCCACCATTTTCATCCCATAAGATTATATATTTCCAGACAATACATCAGGATCAAGACCCTTCCTAGGATCTACTGCCTTCTCAGCACTGCTCTGAGGCTCTCTTACGAACACCTCTAGTCTATGTGTAGTCTTGGTAGAAATAGGTGGCATGGTGATGGAGTTGGAGCTGCTGTTATAAATGGAGGGAGTTGGCCACCACTTCTTTGTATCCCTCTATTCTCTCTTTAATCATATCCAGTCTCACTTTAATCGCCTTTACTCTAATACCAGTCTTACGGCCACTAACAACTTCCATGCTGCCAAATACAGCGGCCCCTTCTTGCTCTCATCTATCTAAATCATCAAGGGCAGTTAATAGTTGTTCACTCCCTCCTCTTTGAAACATGATTCTCTTTTGCCTTCTGTGGCATTACAGTTTTCCTTCAGTTTCTTTAATTGCATATTCTTAGGTTTCATTGCTAAATTTCCCTCTTTTAATCTAGCAATTAAAGATTAGATTTTTTTTCAGTTCTTGTTCATGAGTCTGCTTCTCTGGTTTTATTTTTATCATCACCATAGATAATAATGCAATCCAATGGCCTTAAATGCTTCTTATATTATGAATTTACCTTTATATCACCAACATAAAACTTTGCTTCTGAATTTCAAACACATATATTAAGCTGTTATTCTGATATTGCTTCAAAAATTACTCATAAACATTAAAATCTGAATGCATATAAAATGGAAGTTTGATCCTCACCCTACTCCCCCACACAAACCTGCTCTTCCAGGTCTTTTCAATTCAGTAAGTGGCTTGAGTTTATGATAACCTATGAAAAAGGACTGTTTTACTCATAAATTACAGCTTGCTTCATATGTCAGTTATCCAAAATATTAGCAAATCCCTTTTCGTGTCTAATTCTCATCTATCACCACTCAACCCTAAATGTGCATCTCTTCTTGCATCAACTGCTACTATACTTGTTCTCCTCTTCCATTCTTCTTCTCTATAACCCATTTTCTATTCAGCGACAAGAGTAACAGATTAAAATCATCAGTGAGACTATGCCCAACCCTAACTTACAAACTTTCCACCTTACCATAAACACAGCATTTCACGGCTAACATCATTTCGCCCAACTTCCTCTCCTCTCCCCAAGTTACATGAGCATTGTTTTCTTTCCTCAAATAGAAAAATATCTTTCCCAAAAGAGCCCTCTCTCACATTCATCCCTAAGCCACTTATATTGATGGCTCCTTCTTTTTCTTCAGGTATCACCCAACATTTTGCCTTCTCACAAATTACTTTCCTCTTTAGTTCATATTTATTGGATCGCCATGTTTATTTTCTTTGATTTATCAGTTTTTAAAAAAATCATGTAGCCAATATATTAGTTGTTTTCTACATTTCTCTCTAAAATGTGAGCTCAGGGACTTTGTTTATCTTGTTTACAACTGTCCACTGCCTAATATAATGGCTGGAATATGTGTATAAATGATTATAGAAAGCATTTAAATTATGCTGTTCAATGTCCTTTATAAAAAAACATGCACTGAAATTCAGATAGAGTTTAATAGTACACAAACCGTTCTTTTATATAAATGAGAGAAGGCAAGAATCTAAACCCTGGTTGGAATTTTAGGAGCCAGGATTAGGCATGGGAGTGGTTTGGGTTGACCCTCGTTTTCAGCAAGTGGTGGAGGAAAGCAGAAATGGTAGTAAGCCTTTTGGGCCTGGGCAAACACAGTGACCAGAAGATAGTCAATCCAAAATAGCCAGAGAGAAAAAACTGGATCCTAGGCAAAGACACAGCAACCAGTTCACTCAAGAAAAACTGGGAGGGGTGACAAGAGGGTAGAACAATAAAGGTTCTCTGGGAAGGAAAAAAAATGTACGTCATCAATTCTTTTTTTCTTTTTCTTTTTAAATACCCTTATTTTTCTAAAGGACTTGTAGGTTCACATCAAAATTGAGAAGAAAATATCCTCACCCCTGCATATGCAATGCCTCCCCATTATCAACATCACCCACTAGAGTGGTCCATTTGTGACAAATGATGAACCTACATTGACACATCACACCCAAACTTCATAATTTACATTACAATTCTGTGGGTTTGGACAAATATATAATGATATATGTCCATCATTGTAGTATCATACAAAATATTTTCACTGCCCTAAATATACTCAGCTTAATCATCCAACCTCTGGTAACCTGATCTTTAACTGTCTCTATAGTTTCGCCTTTTCCAGAAGGACATCATATAGTTGGAATCATACAGTATGTAGCATTTTCAGATTGGCTACTTTCAGTTAATATATATATTTAAGGTTCTTCCATGTCTTTACATGGCTTGATAGCTCATTTCTTTTTAGCACTGAATTCACCTTCTCTTTTTAGGAAGAGATTGTAGATCTGTCCTTGAAAATGGATCAGCAATTAAGAATACAGGGCTCATTGAGCACTCTACGCCACAGGTGGAGAAGATGATTTCCATTACATAACTTGATGGGATAAGTTAATACCCTCGGAAATATATCAAATGCAAATTAAAAAGTCTGCTTAACTCATTTCTTTTCTATTATACCACGTAATATTCCAGACCGTGACCTCCTTTCCAACTCAGCATTATATGTGTAATATATCTCAATATCATACACCAGTATAAGAGAGTAAGAATATACACACCAAGACAAAGAAGGGTTTGGGAAATTTGACCGGAAAAGAGACGAATGAAAATTAAGGCCAAATTGCATGATGAAGTCATTCATTCTCTTTTTTTGTGTGTTTTTGGTGGCGGGGAGTGATTTGTTTTATTTATTTATGTATTTTTAAAATTGCAATACTGGGGATTGAACCCAGGACTTCATGCATACTACACATGCACTCTACCACTGAGTTATACCCTCCCCCTGAAGTCATTCATTCTTGAAGAGGATTACTAAAGCTTAAAAGACATTAATAAAGGCTGTTAAGGGATGATGTTGGCTTGGTACTCCCTGGAGACAGAAGTTCGTATATGCTGAATAGAATTGAGAGAGATGTATGCAGTCAAGGCACAATGAAGAAAAAAACCACAATGATACAGCTGTTAAAGGAGCTACATCACCAAGTAAGACTTTCTTTCTCTGAAGCTGACTTTGGTGTGCCCCAGGAAAAGCCAGGGGTATGAGATATCCAACAGTTCCTCGGACAAACTAGTCAGATTTCACTCCAAACCTGAATATCGCATTTGGGGATGTAACATTGGACCTATGTTTAATACCCACCTCAGATTATATGTTTATCACCAGGCAGAAATACAGATTATCATACTGTTCGGCATAGCTTGAAATTGCTATGTGCCTTAGAATTGTCTGCTATCTCTTTAAAGCTTTACAGTACATTTGTTTTCCTTGTTTATTTATATTTTCTATCAGAACTATACATATTTTTAGACAAGCAAATTCAACCTTCCTAGGAAACTTATTTTACTACACTACAAAGATTACACCAATGAAAGCAGATTTACTGAGTAAAGCAAAAAAGGTGAATCAACAGACAAAAATGGAAAAACTAGTATACATGAACTTCCTCATATACAGAAATATTTGTCATTGTTTTATTCTAGAAAGAAAACAACATTTTATTTAAAAAATGACTTCTGTACAATGTGTACTAAATAAAGACATTATCTGAATGCTGAAAGGCAAATACTACTACATAGGCAATAATTAAACTGTGGCTACTAAATTCTGGTATTAAAATAATACAAAAGTGTTTATATTACAAACCATAACCATTGTCATGATTTAACAATATGTGCTAAAACTTCTACTGAGTACAGAAAGGGATCTCTTCCAAACTTTTACATAGACTTTGGAATACCGAAGTTGAAGATCAGTTCTGGGATAATTTACCGGAGGCAAAGGTGATACAGAGCAGAACTAAGACCCAGGAACTGATCATGAGAAATAATGAGAAGGAAAATTGAAAGGAGAAGTAAAGATCAGGTACTGGCAAGGTGACAGGCAGACAAAACTGCAAGTTCAGCTATGTGAGTATAAAATGTTGTACTTTAAAGGTCTATGACTGGCTGGGCCCTGTGACTGCCACTGCTGTTAAATGAGTGGAAGTAAGAACACTGTGTCATCATATTATAGACTTCCTGTCATAGTTTTTCATGTAACAGCATTCCTCCCCTACAAATTTACGAAATTAAAAAAATAACTATAATCCTTATTTCACACTTTATCTTAATGCTCTCTAAATTTTCTCCCTTTGCATCTGTAAGTATTTAGTATTTGGTAAGCACTGTAATGGAATTTAAAGGAAAAACAAAAAGCTGTCTTGACTTGGTCTTGAGGGCCAAGCTAGGCTGCTTAGTTCCTCTCCTGAGCAGCTGAGTAAATCCACACTCTAACCACTTTCACACTTCAAACCAGTAGGCACCGGCCCTAACTGCCCCAGAGCCAGGCACCAGACAACTAGAAACAGCAACTATCTTCCTCCTCTAGAAATTATTCATATTAGCCAATTCACAGGAAGCCCACAAAACCCGAGCAAACCCCAGCCTACGTGTACATAAACCGTGCAGCTGCAATTTGCTGTTACCCTGTCCTCGGATGCAGTCCCTTACGTGGTCACGCCTGGCAGCCTTCACTCCTTTGAAGATGTAAGTTTCAGAAAAAGTTCTGCCTTTTATCTATCCAAGCATCACTGTCATGTCTCACCATCAAAAGAATATCCAAGTCTTATAAAGTCAGCACACAATGCATGTTTATGGAATCCATTCATCATTGACTAAGCATTTACCTGGGATTTTTAAACCATGAGGCAAGTGGAACTCCAGTTCCTAGAATACTGTCCAGTTTTGAAGAATCAAGGGTAACTAGAGTATGTAGTGTCTGACAAGGAAGCACGGAGTGTCAGTGTTTGCTTTTCCAAGGACACTGAGCTGGAAAAATGTTACCCCTCCTGCCATACCATCACTGTAGCCATCGCTAACCAAGACTAAAGGTTGCAAAGACTGACCAGCGCCTCAGGGTACTCACAATTTAACGACAGTTTTCCACTGTCCAATCCTGCTGCTGCTTAAATGTGGCCCCTATGGACTTTTCTTACTTTCCTGCATATCTGCATGGACATTTTCAAAGGCTTTTCAAAATATCTTATTGCGTTTTCAGATGTCAGATTTTCTTTTCTGTTGGTTTCCTTTCTTTTTCATTGGAAAGGTTTTTTCAGAATATTTAGTTCATCCTACTGAGAAAATTAATGTCTGCTAATACAATCTTAATAACTGTCCAGAGCAAGAACAATGAGAGGGGCCGAGGACTCTATAACACACTGATCAAGCCGTATTCTAAGAACACTGCCAACACTGTACGGTTCTCCAATTTCAATGTCAGATTAGACATTCTTAAGGACATTAGGTACAGTCAGCAATGTAGAAGAGTAAACTCAAAGGGAACATAACGACCAATTTCAAACTTCTGAAATGGTGATTTTAAAGAGGCACTTGTTCTCCTTCTGGGTTTCCACATCTCTTTTTTAAATGGCATGCCACTGGAACATTAATAGGACTATAATTTCCAACATACCACATTTTTATAACATGTAAAAATATATAAATTTTGTAAAGCATACAGAGGATGTGTTACCCTTGATAACCATGACTTTAAATTAGCTTTCACTTACAAGTCATTCACCTCTGAGTACATTACACAAATCTTTTGTTTGACAGTTAGTGTCATTGGTTTTTTGTTTTTGTTTTTTGTTTTTGCTTTTGCTTTGTTTGTTTTGGGCTTTTTTTTTTTGCCTTCAACATAAACAAATCTACTTTTGCATCTAGTAATGATTTGCCATTTTGCTATAGGACCCTTGAAACGGATTCTCTTTACTACATACAAAATAGAAGCACAAAAAAGAAGGATATATTTACACAAGCAGTTCTGACTTGTTTTCATAACAATGCTTGCACTAAAGTGTCCTATATGTAATGCTGTATTTCTAGCACGCACATAAAATGTCTTGGTTACAAAACTCAATAAAATGCTTTATTCCCTTCCAGTTGGCATCTGTTCCTAAGAAAACCCATTTTAATTGCTGTTGTCTACAGACAATCATTTTTTAATGCACCCTAAAGTCCACTTTTATAACAAGCTTCATTCCTGGGGTGGTTTCTTTGGTGCTATATGCACTGGAAGTAATAAAAGAAAATTAGTGATGTAGACACAGGATGCAAAAACAAAATTCATTTTTGTGTGTAAACTGTGCCCTGTGTTTGGCTGGGGTAGATATTTCGAAATGCTTTGATGGATTCAGGTGTTTAGAGACCTGTGTGGGAACACATATTAGAAGCAAAACATGTTTTCATTTTGTAGTTATTATTCAGTCATCCTGAATTTAATCTTTTAAATACTTTCCCTGGCCTCAGGTGTGACACCAGTAGTTTTAAGATGCTTTAAAAAAATAGATGTGCATTTATCTATGGGATACAAGGATGATATTCTGAAACAAGTACAGATATCCAGGATTTCATGAAAGTAAATTGTTATTATATTGTACTGTATAAACAAATATGAATGCAACCTCCTTTCTTTCTTAGTCACAAGTATTATAGATTCTAAACGTTCATTAGGTCATGATATATACCCTCTGCCAGAATTTATTTCCTTTAGTGATTTGCTAGTCTATTTTAAAAATGAATGAAACAGATTTCTTCATCACTTCATGGGGAGATAATTTCAACATTTAAATGGCCTTGATGTGTATGTAACATTTTGATTCCAGAATTTTTAAAAAATGTTCTTTACACACACACACACACACACACACACACACTCTCCAGATATGTAGACAAGTATGCCTTATAGGATGTAGTAAAAGTGAAACTATATTTTAAATTCCAGCTATCCCTTAACATTTTTTTCCAGTGGGTTTCTTCTTTCCTTTGACCCTAGATGAAAATTCTTATAGCCCTCATGATTTTTATACTCACTGTTAGATAATTTAAAAGCCCTATAATCTGTTAAGTCAGAGAACACAGTGTAACATTAAAAAAATTATAAATGCCCAGATCCATATAATAATCAATGCTTCATTTTTATTCAAAGATAAAAATTTTCTCCCCTCTCCTTTAAAGGACCTTCTGTAGTCAGGAAGCAAGACATCCTGCAGCATGAGAGAGAACATTACTGTCTTTTTCCTCTTTAATACCACATCTCTCCCTCCATCCCTATGAATGACTGGGGTGGGACAAGTGTTTTTCTGGCTTTGTAATCTCTGTCCTGGCACATGTTAAAAATGGATTCTTTCTCTCAATGAGTACTTCTGGGATTTCTTCTGTTTTTGTTTCTGAATTACACTCCGTGTAACTAGGGATTTTCGCCAGTCTTATCCTCAATGACACTGTCTTCATCCCTTTTCCCACTGGTTCCTTACTCCTTGTGCTGAATACAGGAATCCAGAGATAGCACTGCTTCTCTCTCTGAAGTATGCTTTATTGCTCCAGGTGGCCCTCTTATGTAGGATGAAAGACAGCCATTGCTGCGGGGTCCTCATTCTTGGCCACATACACTTCATAAGGACCACCCAACACATCCTTTGCCCTAAGAATAGCCTTTGGCATATTTATGTGTGATTGGCTCACCTACATCACGATGTCTGGATTTTCTTTTTTTAGGTTGGATATACTAATTTCTTTTCCCTCCCATAACTGCAACAATTCTGTTTATGTTCCATTCCCAAGGCTAAGGACAAGTCACTATTCCTGATCCCTTGGTAGCTACCTGCAATTTCTCCTCGAAAATACTCACTTTGGGGCCTATTTTACTCTCACAGCTGATGTTTTCCTTTCATCTTTTTCTTTCTATCATTGCATTGAATGCATTTTTCATAACCTGCTATACATGTTTTTTAATATTATAATATATATATTAAGAAAAACATATTTACTGTTTCTTAACTGTGGTATAAGAAGAGAAATCATTAAGTCCATCGTAGTGGAGCTAAATCCAAGAAACTTTAATCATCTATAGCTATATTTTTCCCCAGAGAAATAGTCACACATGAATGTCTGCATACTTTTTTGTGTCGTTTGACCCTGCGACTTTTATCTCCAGTAAATTGATGAAGTAATGGTGACAAAAGAACAACACAATCAATGGAATCTTATGGAGTCAAGGACATGTAAGTTGTCTGACATTCAAAGTTGGCCCAATAGGAGTCTTCTATTTAGAAAATTGCAGTGGATGTAACAGCGGGTTTTTGGTCTCTGACCATATTTGAATACCTTTCTTATGCCTAGGGAATTTCATGAAGCATGGGTGGCAGAGAATCCATTCTGACGAGGGGACTAGCCTCCCAAGGTTAGCTGTGTAAGAGCAACAACCAGAGTCAGATTGCGTCGTGATCCCTGAGGTGCTGGTGCCCTCTGCTAAATCTGTCCTGTGTAGGTAACTGGAGCCTTTTTTCTGCTTTCATTACTCTACCCTGGATCCCCTGCTCCCTCCTGTAGATTCTGTGAGTTGACCAATAATTTTTAAATTAAAATACTGAGGGTGGATACTGTTGCTCATAAGTAAAAATTCTGATTGATACAGTTGGTACCTAACTACCTAAGTCTCTCTTTTGTAGAATTAAAAATGGGATATAGAGACCGAAGTTGAATCAGAAACAAAGTTGGATAACTGGTGGAGCAAACAGAGACAGAAGCAGATTCACTCAAGAAAAGAGTAGAAGAGACCAACCCCTGAGCCAAGAAGGCTGGATCACATAAATGCCTGTAGCGCACCGCAAATGCTGCTACTGAATCCTCTACCTGAGAAGCCACCCATCGTTTCATTACTTCATCTGAACTTTGTTTTCCCATCTAAATGGGTGCTTTTGCTTCCTTACATTGAGATATATCCCTTTAGAAGTCCCCCTCACTAGAATATAAACTTTTACTAAGTTCCATGAGGTCAGAGATCAAGGCTGTATCTGGGTTGTTCTTTTTTTTTTTTTTTTTTTTCTGCAGTGGATATCCAGTTTGTGGCACAGTATTTGGCTCACGATAGACATTAAATTTTTTTTGAGATCCACTGACAGTGAATAAATGAATTACTCTAAAATATAACACACTTGGGCAAAGTACATTTACTCAAAAAAGTGTTTCGATAGATTACAAATTAGTCCAGTCTCATTTTGTTCCACACACAAACACACACACACACGTACACACACACAGATTACCCACCTCATGTTCTTTTTATTTTTATAATCTGCAATAATAGAAGTATTTCTGATATTCACTAGGGAACATCAGACACGTTTACTTATTTAGATGAGCAAACTTGTCTGGTGAAAGGGCTGATTTCTCCCCCCCTTTTATAAAAATGGAAGTCTTTCTAAGAACATTCTTTGAACACCTATTAGTACCTGGTATCCTTTATCATTCCAGTTTTCCATCTCCTGCTGCACTAGCTCTAAGTTCTGATGCAATATTTTTTAGTATCTTTTCCCATGAGGTTTTCTTTGGTTAATACACCCTGTAAGTACTTAATGTGGCATTATGATTTTTTGCAAAGGTAGCCTGAATGATGCTTAACCTCGCATAGTTCTGTAGATCACTACTGATTTAAAGTGACAGACTAAATTCTCCTCATTAGCCTGCACCACATTTTTAATGCACCAACAAAACAGAATTACTCAAAAGGAAACAATTTTGTCAATGTCTTTAAAGCAGTAAACAGAGTACAAATATCAGGGTACTTTTCTAAGTTAAGGAGCAAATACATTGAAGAAACAAAGAGTGCATCACAGAAATCCACTACCTTCACAATATTTTGTAGGGAAAAAGAAAAACATTAATTCTCATACCAGGGAACATTTAGAAATATCAAATATATCCAAAATTATTAGAAATAATATATTTTGGTTTTGGTGAAGACAATAACATACTTTAATCTCCTTTTAAAGTGCATGCTCTTTATAGTGTATTACAGTCTACTGTCACACCGAAATCTCTACATTGTTTCAAATCAGAAAAGTGTCAAGAGAAGTACATCACACACTGCTGGATTTCCTGTATCATTGCTTACTTTTAAATAAAATTTTCAAGGCAATTGCTGAAGATGGCAAGTGGGGACACTTCTTTTGAATTTATAATACAGCTCCTTCAGCTTAATGTCACTCCTTACAACCCTGACTCATGTAATCCAGCACATGTACAGAATCTACAAGAACCTCACATTTTAACTGTAATTTAGAGAAATTATGAGTTCTAGCCAAAATTTTATAGTTTTGTTAAATCTCCAGTCTTATTTGTGGTTTATATTTGCAAATATTGAAATGTTAAGTAGTGACTGATCATCATCATTATTTTTATTACATTCCTTTTATTAGATCCCAAGACTATTTTCTACAACTTTACTCATGAAATTCTGATTTTTTTCTTTGTTATTCCTCCCACCCCAACCAAGGTTTGATAATCCATTCATCACTACTTTTTTAAAAAAATGTCATTAATGCCACTCCATTCTGGGTTTATATTAACCTTTACAACTTTTTCTTTGTAATAAATGTATTTTCTTTTTTCCTGGAAGTACATGAAGCACTGTTGTTGGAAGTGAAGGTTTTCCTTTGATTAAATCATCACTGTGAAAATGACCTGTTTCAAGAACTCAGCCGATGTGCTCCTGGGTGCTCTCTGAGATGGCCTTAACCTTTCTGCTCTAACAGAGTGTCTATGCCATAGTCTACTCATTTTCTCTGAAATGAATGACCCTCTCCATACATACAACATCCACTAAATCTACAAACGTGGACTGGGTTCCGGTACTCAACCATTCTCTCTATTTAGATAAATAAGTGTGTCAGGCTTTATTACAATTACTTGTTTCCATATCTGTTTTCCCATGACTATGAGTTTCTTGAGTCTAGCAGTCATGTTTTTCCTTTTAAATACAGTACCAAGGGCATATTCCACAAAGGTCATTCGACAAAATGGTTTCGTGCATAACTAACTTTGACAGAATACGTGTATTCACCACATTGCACTAGATATACTCAGAATTCTCTATTCAACAATGTATGTCCTATGAAAAACATGTGAAGGAAGAAATCAGTACATGTGTGTCAGGTTACATGTGAGGTAAAATAGCGTGGATAAAGTGACTAAGAAACCATTATTTTAATAACTTGTTCCTTTCATAATATCTATCATCAATCAGCATATGCTTCATTTTCCTCTGTTCCTAGATCATTGCCTATGATATATATGCCTTTTAATCTATGTACAAGTTTGTATAAGTCTGTTTTTCCTGTTAAGTCTTATATCAAAACTTCAAAACTGATAATATAGGCAGCATAATTCAGATAAATAATTTGAAGAGGCTCAATTAGAATGGAAGAGTAGAAAAATTACCACAAATTCCTCCCATCCCTGTATGCATACTTCTAATACCGCTCTGCCACCCTTCCCATCAAGAAGTAAAGTCTAATTCCCCACACTTTCAATCTGGCCTTCACCACTTGCCTTGCTTAATCCAATGAGACATTAGCAAATGTGACTGAACTACAGGTTGGAAATTGTTTGTGCAATTGGTCTCGCTCTCCTAATGCTATTTGGAATCCTGAGATTGTTCATGTAGAGAAAGGTCTAGGATCACCTATTGGAGCATCAGAAACCATGTGGAGAAGACACGAGCTCTCTCATTTGAATGATTCTAGACCAAGCAGCCTGCTTGCAGTTACCTGTGCATAAGACCGTCCTGAATCATCAACCACAGACCAGTTTAGGAATAAGATATATCTATACATTGCAGAATTGTAAGAAATAAAATTTGTTGCTTTAAGCAAAGAAGTTTTCTTGATTTAAGCCATTTCCACAACAAAGCAAATGAATTCAATTAGTAAGCAGACAATCCAAGAATTAAGCAAAACAGTAACATTTATATTAATCATCAGTCTTATTTTGCTACTGGTTCACTTACTATATTGGAAGATATTATGGCATTTTCCAAAAGCATCAGGTTCTGTCCTGGATGTTAAAGTTTCTTATGACGTTTATTCTAAAAGAGAAATAGACATTTTATGCAGAGTGTTGTTGGTAACAAGATCTCTGACAAAGAATGTTATGTCTTTTCATCCCTTTTAGAATTGGATCTTAAATTTTTAACAGCCTTTTAAAAGTGGTAGCCTAGATAAAGGTTGATAGGTTGATGAATTTTTTTTTTCCAGTTACCAAGGTTTTTGCTTGCTACTACGCTTAAACATTATTCTAATTGTGTGGAAATTCAAAATAAAAATAGTAACAGCAAAGGCACTTTTAGCTACCATTTATTAAGTCTTTGATACACAGTAACCAAGCACTGTGATAACTGATTTATATATTCTGGCTAATTTAACTGTTAGAGAAGTTATTATCGCCAATTCACACATGAGAAAATGCGGAATAAGTAATTTATTGAATGCCATGCCATCGAGAGGCATACCTAGGATTTAAATTTTGCCCTTTTATTCCAAGGCCTGTAATTTTAACTGTAATGATACGTGCCCTGGCTCCTGTTCATAGTAAATTTGATATTTAGTGTATTCTGAAAACACAAAATAAGCACATCTTTCTATCTTTGCTGAAGATACAGACTTTTTTTTTCTGCTTTTGGTCGGCGATGTTAAGGACTGCAGCGCAGCATCACAGCAGCACATGTAGCCTCAGACTTGTTTGTGATGAGTCAAGTGTCCTCAGCATCAGAGATGATGCAGTGAAAAGACATACGCATGACTAACAAAAAGTTCCCAAACTCAGGGCTAACTCGGTGTCCATTCTTCCTATTTTGACATTCTTTGTCTGGATTTCATCCACTACTCTTTATATTGACAATATTAGTATTCAATTGTAGGAAATGTATCAATATTACATTATTTTCATAACTGTTGAGAAATGAATTGGAAAACAAGAAGACTGAAAAATATCTTAGAGGCTTGTCTGAGGTTAACTTTATCAGAGCTTAAACTTAAACCAACCTCTGTGACCAAATAAATGTTCTTCCTGTTCTTTCCAAAAAAAAAAAAAATTCATGAAGAGATGTTGATTGTGGAATGGCTTATGGAGTCAAAAGAACGTAATTTGAAACTTAATTCTGCTATTTATTAACTGTGTTTTATTAGTTGTTACATGTTATAGTAAGCTCTTTAAATCTTCTGATTATAATCCCTTACAGTAATAAGACTATTAGACACCTATCTTGCAGGCTTAAAGATAATATGTACAACAATTCTGACGAAACAGAGGCTCATTAATGGTAATTATTCTTATCAATAAACCATGTTTGGAAAAAAGTACTCTTTCTTTGAACCTCTGCAGAACAAATGAGAGAGAATTTGGCACTCTTTACTATAAAGAAGAGATGAGATTATTCTCAGAAATCTGCCTTCTTAGTAGATTGAGAATATTGCATATTTTATTTGCACTGGAAAACTTTCATGGCTCATATACAGGTTGAGAGGAGGTCATTTTTCTGCTTGTTTAAAATCCCCTGTCTTACCTGGGTCAGGGGGATTGTGATGCTCTTTAGGAGCAATCTAAAGGCTACAGATTAAAATCCATTTTACAGTCAGTATAAATATAGCCACCATGATCAGAATTAATTTAGTAAGTGGTGTTAATTAGTGTTTTAAAAAAGATTAAGTGAGAAAAATAACAGTTGAAATATATTGTTACACTCTTATAAGCCTAGTAGAGTATTTAAATCTAATAATTTGTCTATTGGTCTATAAAATACACCTCAAAAGTTTACAAAAAAAAAGTTTACATATATTATCATAACTCATCCAAAGTTCCACTGATTTTATAAATGTCATTTTACCAATTGACTGGCTGACCACTGAAATCTCACATAGACTGAATTTCAAAGAAATCATTTATTGGTTGAGAGTTAGATATTGTGGGATAGATTTTAAAGTTCAGAGCTGGAGGGAACCTCAGAAATACTCTCGTTCTCCTACTAACTTTACAGACAAGGAAATTCAATCCTGAAATTATTTGTTCCAGGTCTCATAATACAGACGGGGAATAGTTAGGATAAGAAAGTGTAAACCATCTTCTATTTCAGAAATGGCCACATTTTAAAAATTTGCTGTAAGATGATATTAATTTCTATTAGAAATCTATAGAATTGTGAATTAAGAAATCTAACATTTTCAAAGTATTAAAAACATAATACAAATTGATATATTGACTACTTCTGTAACAAGATTACATTTAACTGGATCAAATTCTCAATCTTCCTATTGACAAATTATTCTGTTTTTATTTTATATTATGTCATATTTTAATAAACTGGGCCTTTTAATTAATTTTGGAAATCAGTTATTTTTCCAAAAGTGTTGGTATCTTTTTGTTTTGAACCAATCGTATCAGGATCCCAAGACATTTCAATGTCCTTTTTTTTAACTCTGTGTATTTCAGACTCCCAAAGAAGTCAGTGACGGTGTGTTGGGGTCTATGATTTGTATTCCTCTTTCCAGCTTGGCAGCTCTTTTCCGGGTACAGCTGCCCCTTATTCTTAGTTCCTGTTTCCATTAATACACGTGCTGCCACTCCTGGCACTGCTGCTGCTACAAGCAAACAACCCCTCACCCTCAGGGTAGGTATTATCACTGATGCTCTGCCATCAGTCATTGTCATTTTTCCTGGGGGGAAGAAAAGCAAGACAGCCTCCTGGTGTCCTGATGCAGGGACACAAGAATGTCTATCCCCTTGTGGATAACATTCTTTTGAGGCGTTTCCAAAGCAGCATTGTTGATGTCTCAATATCTAATAGCATTTTATTTTAAGTATGATGCTTCCTTCATTTTTGGTTTATAATGCAATAAGTCTCCTAGGAGAAAACTCAGCTAAAAGTAGATTGCTCAAACAAGCTTAGGCCAGTTATCCTGGGCTCAGAGCAGAGGAATAATTCTGGAAAAAACATGACGTATATTATTCTATAGACCACCTGTCCAAACCTTCTGGGAACTGGGTCTGAGTTCAAGCAATACAATGACAAGTCAGAAATGGAAGCTAGAGCTATTCCCTGTAGCATATACATCCTCATGCTAATTTTTATTTCTTTTTAAAGGAATATAAATTATATTAGAAAAATAAAGACTGCAGTCTTTTTTTCAGTGCAACTGTATAAGAATACACATACATGCACAGTGTACAAGGAATTATTTTAAGTCATGAATTTTAAAAAGAACTTCCTCAGAGAGACAAGAACAGATTTATAACCAGCTGGTGCCAGGCTATATTTGGCATATGGAACCTAGATTTAGTTCTCATCTTCAAAGTCCATGAAAACCATTGTAACACACTATTGTGTATGTAAGACAAATGTTTGGGGAATTCCTTTAAGCAATCTCCAGGTGATGAGAACAAGGTCAAATGTCATCACAATGCACTGAAGTTGCCAAGGTTTGAGTCCCTAACTAGGTTCTCTGAGGCAGCAGGAGCTGTCAGTGCTGCAGGGGAAGCCGACAGTATTTTGAAAGATGTGAAAGCAGCAAAATGTTTTCTGCATTTTTGTATGCTAGTATAGACACGTGGTATTCTTAAGTGAAAGATGTGAAAGATGTTAAGTTGTGAGAACCAGACTACTGGAGTACAATGGGGTTCTTGTCTTCCCCTAGGAAATAGGCACTGACACATCTTACGTGCCTTTGTTCTTAAGGGGACCGCTGTGCTCATAGCTGAATAGATATAGAGTTCTTCTGAGTCAGGATTCTTTACCAAATCACCTCAGGCTCCCTATCTCCCAACTCAGTACCACTTACCATCAAGAAAACAGACTTTTCTCACCTGGTAGGAAATTCCATTGTTTTATACTAACTTCTCTGACAAATGCTTCTCCTACCCAGCCCTGCCTTCTGCTTCCCTCTAAGAAAGCTTCCCCCTATTGCCTCCTCTGGATTATGGCTTAGCCCATAGTTGATTGGACCTCTGTTCCAACTGGAGCCAAACAGATTATCTGTCTTAGAAATTCAGAATTGGGATCCAGAGAATTTCATTTGTTTTTAACTCATAAAATCTGGGAATTACTTTTTATTTGGGGGAGAGCAAAATTTCTTTCTTTCTTTCTTTCTTTCTTTCTTTCTTTCTTTCTTTCTTTCTCTTTCTTTCTTTCTTTCTCTATTTATTTATTTTGAAATTACTTTAAATGAGAGGCTGAAATGGTCATATTGAGCCTTGGTTCAAGTTCAACAGAGAATGAGCTGCAGTTGGCTTCAGTTCCTTCTATGAACTTGATGTAAAATAAGAGGGTGTATTTAAAAGCTACAAGAGGACTATCAAATACACCCTCTTATTTTACCTACCTTGGCTTGGGTGGGTTCTCTTTCTTGCAATCAAACATTTGCTGAACAATGCATGCAGAGACACAGGCCTATTTAGTGAATCTGCATATTCAGAGTGACCAGTAGAAACAGCCCTTCAACTACTACAGAAATTCTCCTCTCCACTCTTTCACAGTGGTTTTGTTTTACTACAAATGTGAAGACAGAGATGCATCACAGCCCCAGTGTATCTTCAGGAACTGTAATCTAAGGGAGAGAGATGCTTTTAAACTTTGTAGCATTTTGCCCTTTATATGTGAAGTCAAGTTTATTCATGCTTTTTTATTTTTACTGGAAGTTTTATACTTTAAAAATTGCATTTCAATCCAAATGGTAGTTTCTCATCATTACTGATTTTTAAAATTTCTATGAACTCTGCTCATGTAGGATTCAATGCCGACTGAGATGTGTTGTAATAAAAGCCCAATACTATTTCCCACATGGGCCTAGTTTTCCAGTAGATTACCCCCATGAAACAATAAGCCTATTATTTTGACTCCCTCTCACTCTTAGTTCTGTGACCAGAAGGGTTTTTTGTTTGTTTGTTTTAATTTTCAGCTTCCTATACAGCTCACTCCAACAAAAGATTCATATTCTACATATTTTAGAATGTTCTAGATAATTTTTTTTTCCTTTGAAAACTGCATATGAAATCCTGTTAACAACTGTCCCAGTTAGGAAAAGCCAAAACAACCCTGAAAAGAGTGTTGTTTGAATAAAGTTGGGTCTATACTCCTACAAAGGTTAAGTTCAAATACTAACTACTTGTCATTAAGAACTAGAAACTTTATTACAGAAAAACCTTTGCAAATACTAAAAGAAGTTCTTTAAAAATGTTTTTTGAAAAAATGTACTGTGCCTGTGCGTAATTCAAAAGAGTGGCTCTTCCAAATACTTCAGAATTTTTTATTTCGTTGCATCTCTTTTGGGAGAAAAGGACACCATGGCAACCATAGTTATGAAAGGATGCTTTAACTGTTTTTTTAAAACACTTTTTTTGCCATAAAATTGACTACTCCCAGAATGAGACAATCAAGGTGTTGGATTTAGACGACATGGAGCTCACTACCCCCAATGAACAAATAAAAAATACATCTATATGTGGAATGATCTCACTGAAAACTAACCGGAAACTGGCAGAAGGACTCCTGTATAACCAGATTTATAAAAAAGATACACACATAATCAGGTAGCAAGTGGGGAAAAAAAGAAAAAAGCAATTGGGTTGGCACCTGCGCCCCTGGGAAATAACTCAAAGGAAAAGGGAGATTGCAGGGGTAGATATCTGTCCTGAGGAGTGACCAGGATGAGCCATGGACTGGGCATCTCACTCCTAGAGAACTACATGTGGGAGATAAGCCCTCTGGGCTGGTTGGAGGACCACAGGGACAGACAGAAAGGCTGGAGAAGCCTGGACTCCACTCATGAGGCTGACTTGACTCAGAGGCTGAGCAGAGACATCTGCTCTAGAGGCTGCCTGGTTTCCCATGACTGCCTTATCACATGCTTCAGCCTGAGCCAAGCTAACACTCTAGCTTTGCTAACTCCACACCACAGCATGGCCCTGGATCTGGGGTAGCCAGGACCAGGGATAAGGCTAGACTTTGAGACACAGAGGTATTGTGGTCCCAGGGTGGAGCCTGGGTGGGGCAGTGGCCATTGTTGGCATTTACTTGAGTGGCACCACATATGCAGCCAAGATTTCCAGTGGCAGCTGCTTTTCCACTGCTCAACCCCTAATTCACACAGAGAAACCACAGGCGCCCCGCCTCCCCTGCAGAGTGATTCTAAACCAGGACAGGACAGAAGCAGCAAAGGCTGGGAGCGGTGATTAGCTGTGAGAGATAAAGGGCTCTTGCCCCTAGGCAACAGAGAGAGAGGTCTGCTCTAGCAGCTGCTGAGTTTCCAAGACTGCCTCCCAGTGCATCCCAGCCTGAGCTGAGCAAATGCTCCGGTCCTGCTCAGTCCATGTCACAGCCTACTATGGTATGGGGGGGGGGCAGGATGGGGAAAAGACTCAACTGTGGGCTGTGTATGAGTGGACCCACAGATACCTACACAGGCAGCACATCAAACCTCTGTATATACACTGGCCTCACTTGCTTCAGCATCCCCCTACTCTGGGGCAAAGTCCCAGTTTAGCAAAAGGGAAAAACATCCACTTAAAGGGAACAGAGCCAGCTGAAGCGTGGCCCTCAGGGCTGCTGTCTCAGCAACTTGGGGTCAGATATCACCCAGACAGGGCAGTGGTGGCCAGTGAGCAGAAAGGAAGTCCAGCCTAACACCAAGTGTCAGCTCTAGCCCCTTTATATTCAGCAACCTGCAACCCCTTCCACCAAGGTGACAGATACTAGCATACCCTGAGGAAAGACATGACTGGCCTCTATGTCAAGTCCAGCCCTCTTACCAAAGGCACTGGGCACACACAGTCTGCCTAGTGACACTCCCACATGAGAACACCCCTTCAAGACCACATTAGGTAGCTGCTTCACCTAAATTGACAGGGGCGGACAAAGTTAAGTAAAATGAAAAGACAGAGGAACTACTCTTAATTGAAAGAGCAACAGAAAACCCCTGAAAAAATAATAAAACAGAAATAAACACTTTACCAGATAAATAACTTAAAACATTAGTAATAAAAATGTTAAGTGAATTAAGGAAAAGAATTGCTCTAGACACTGACCATTTTCACAGGGAACCAGAAAATATAAAAAAGACCCAATCAAAAATAAATATTTTAATATCTAAAATAAAAAGCACACTAGAAGGAATGAGTAGCAGACTAAGTGATAGAGAAGACCATGTAAGTGATTTGGAAGATAGAATAATGGAAATTACCCAATCAGAATGGCAGAGAGGAAAAAAAAAACATGAAAACAATTTAAGGGACTCTGAATAACATTACATATTACACATTCACATTATAGGGGTTCCCAAAGGAGGAGAGAGAGAAGGGGGTTGAAAATGTATTTGAAGAAATCATGGCTGAAAACTTCCCAAACCTAAAGAAGGATACAGATATCCAGGTACAGATGGAGGGCCCCTAACAAGATGAATCCAAACAGACCCACACAAAGTTACAACATAATTAAAATGGCATAAGTTAAAGATGAGGAGAGAATCATAAAGGCAGCAAGAGAAAAACAAAAGTCATGTACAAGGGAATCCCCATAAGGCTATCAGTTGATTGCTCTTCAGAAACTTTGCAGGCCAGAAGGGAACGGCATGATATATCCAAAGTGCTGAAAAGGAGCAATCTGCAACCTTGGATATTCCATCCAACAAGATTGTCATTTAGAATAGAAGAAGAGATAAAGAACTTCTTACACAAGCAAAAACAAAAAGAATTCATCAATACTAAATCTACCCTAAAGGAAGTGCTGAAGGGTCTTCACTAAATGGAAAATAAGTAAGAATTTACAGAAAAGGGAAAACCCCACTAGGAAAGGCAAATATATAGCAAGGATTGAAGATCAATAGAACCAAGAACTGTTTTTTAAGAAAAAAATACTAAATTGATAAACCATTATGGAGGCTCATTAAGAAGAAAAGAGAGAGGATATTAAAAAACCAAAATAAGAAATGAAAGAAGAGAAATAACAACCAATACGACAAACATACAAAAAATCATAAGGAAACACAGTGGACAGTTATATACTAACAAATTGGACAATCTAGAAGAAGATGACAAATTTCTGGAAAGGTACAACCTGCCAAGACTGAATCAAGAAGAAACAGACGATTTGAACAGACTGATCACTAGTAGTGAAATAGAGTTTCTACTACTATTACTACTACTTCTACTACTACTACTAAAAAACCTGCCAGAAAACAAAAATCCAGGGCCAATTGGTTTCATGAGAGAATGCTATCAAATTTATTCAGAACTAACACCTATCCTTCTCAAACTATTCCAAAAATGCAAAGGACAGAACACTCCCAAGTTCATTCCACAAGGCCACCATGACCCTGATACTAAAACGAAACAAAGACATTGGATAAAAAGAAAATCACAGGTCAATAACTTGATGAATATAGATGCAAAAACTCTCAACAAAGTACTAGCAAACCAAGTTAAACAATATATAAAAAGGGCAATACACCATGATCAATTTGAATTTATTCTAGTGTTACAGGATAGTTCAACTTCTGCAGATCAATAAGTGTGATGCACTACATTAACAAAGGAAGGATAAAAATCACATGGTCATCTCAAAAGACACAGAAAAAGTATTTGATAAAATTCAACATCCATTCATGATAACTCTCATCAGAGTTGGTAGAAAGGGAACATATCTCAATACAATAAAGACAATTTATGACAAATTCTTAGCTGACATCATACTCAATGATACAGTGAAAGGTTTTCCTCCAAATTCAGGAACTAAACAGGCTACCCAGCCTTGTCACTTCTATTTAACACAGTATTGGAAGTCCTAGCAGGAACAATCAGACAAGGAAAAGAAACAAATGGCAGGCTAATTGGAAGGGAAGAAGTAAAATGTCACTATTTGCAGAATGTATGATACTTTATGTACAAATCCCTAAAGTCTCCACCCCAAAATTATTTGGACTAATAAATTCAGCACAGTTGCAGATACAAGGTTAATTTATGGAAATCTGCTGCATTTCTATATACTAATAATGAACTATCAGAAAGAGATATTAATGAAACGATCTCATTTACAACTGCATCTAAAAGAATAAAATACTTAGGAGTAAACTTAACCAAGAAGTTGAAAGACCTATTCTAAAACTTACAAAACATTGATGAAAGAAATTAAAGATGATACAAAGGAATGGAAAGATATCCCACATTCTTGATTTGGAAAAATTTATATTGTTAAAATGGCCATAATACCCAAAGCAATCTACAGATTTAATGCAATCCCTATCAAAACACCTATTACATTTTTCACAGAACTAGAACAAATAATCCTAAAATTCATATGGAACCATAAAAGACCCAGAATTGCCAAAGCAATCTTGAGAAGAAAAAACAAAGCTGGAGGTACTACCATCCCAGACATGACTATACCACAAAGCTACAGTAATCAAAGCTGCATGGCTCTGGCATGAAAACAGACACACAGATCAGTGGAACAGAATAGAGCACCCAGAAATAAACCCACACATCTTTGGTCCATTAATCTATGACAAAGGAGGTAAGAGTATACAGTGGAGAAATGACAGTCTCTTCAATAAGTGGTGCTAGGAAAATTGGACAGCTACACATAAAAGAACAAGATTAGAACATTACTTCACACCACAAACAAAAATAAACACAAAATGGATTAAAGACCTAAATAAATGTAAGCTCTGAAATCATAAAACTCCTAGAAGAGAACATAGACAGAACACTCTTTGACATAAATTTTACCAAATAACTTTTGAATTTGTCTTCAAAAGCAAAATTTTAAAAAGCAAAAATAAACAAATGGGACCTAATCATACTTAAAAGCTTTTGCATAGCAAAGGAAACCACTGACAAAATGAAAAGACAACTTACAGAATGGGAGAAATATTTGCAAATGATATGACTGACAAAGGGTTAATATCCAAAATATATAAACAGTTCAAACAACTCAACATCAAAACAAAACAAAACAAAACAAAAACCAAACAACCACGGCAGGTGGGAAGGGACAGACTGGGATTTCAAAATGTAGAATAGATAAACAAGATTGTACTGAGTAGCAAAGGGAAATATATACAGGATCCTGTGGTGGCTCACAGCGAAAGGGAATGTGACAATGAATGTATGCATGTTCATGTATAACTGAAAAATTGTGCTCTACCCTAGAATTTCACACAACATTGTAAAATGACTATAACTCAATAAAAAAAGTTAAACAAACAAACAACCAGATTAAAAAATGGGCAGAAGATCTGAATAGACATTTTTTCCAAAGAAGACATACACATAGCAAACAGGCACATGAAAAGATACTCAACATCACTAATTATCAGAGAAATGCAAATCAAAACCACAATGAGATATCACCTCACATCTGTCAGAATGGCTTTCAATAAGAGTCTATATAACAGAATATTATTCAGCCATAAAAATTATGAAATTCTGCCATTTGCTTCAATGTGGAAGGACCTACAGTATATTATGCTTAGTTAAAGTCAGGCAGAGAAAGACAAATACTGTATGATATTGCTTGTGTGCAGAATCTAAAATGTAATACAAATGAGTGTATTTATAAAACAGAAACAGATTCACAGATATAAAAAACAAACTAGTGGTTACCAAAAGGGAGCGGGAAGGGGAGGGGCAAATTAGGGGTATGGGATTAAGAGGTACAAACTACTATGTATAAAATAGGTAAGCAACAAGAATATACTGTATAGCTCTGAGAACTAGAGCCAGTATCTTGTAGTAACTTTTAATAAAGTATAATCTGTAAACATACTGTATTACTATGCTATACATCTGAAACTAATATACTACTGTAAATTGACTATAGTTCAACAATAACAAAAAAAAATTTGCTATTTCCCCTTAATCTTACTTTTCAATATTCTCTGTTACTCTGTAACCAACACTCTGAAATATTTAAATGGTCAGAGGAAAAAGACACCATATGTAATGTGTCTTTTCATATTTTAGAACATTTAGGAAAGTAAAATCCCTCTTAGAAAACCACATGTGCGTGTGTTCATGTGTATGATTTCTTAATATCTGGGCATCAATTATTTGAATGGTCCTTTCATTTTAACACTTACGGTTCTCTTTTTATATTGCTGTGATATGCATTATTAGACTATACTAGGCAACATTAAACTAAGTAAATATCTCCAAAAGAGTTCTACTAGAAATTGAATGAGGGGTGAAACTATTTTTCCTTGAATAAATAACTTGATGATATTCTAGAAAAATATAAAGCATTAAGGGTCTGGGTGATTGCCGATGCTAAATCACAAAAAAATTAATACATTTGTCTTCATAACAGTTGTATACACGTTGGACTTCCTTAGACTATCAGGTGAAAGGAGGTGAAGTTTAATGAACATAGAAAAAAAAATATGCGAGAGTGTTTAATTGTGTATAAGCCAGAAGATAATATCAATTCAATGAGGTAAACTGGTAGAATTTTTGAAGAATAGGAAGTTCTAAAATGCTTTTTTAAAAGCACTTTTACAGTGTATTTTACTGGGTTAAATATAATCTCTATCACTAATCTTCAGTAAAAGCATTATATGTTAACTAAGTACTCATAAGACGGTTTTGTTTGTCTTGGGTTGTTAAGTTTATAGAAATAACGAAAATCAGAGCTTCTTATTTGAGCAATGTGTTGCATTTAAAAGTCATATAAAAGGCGGGGAGGGTATAGTGCAAGTGGTAGAGCGCATGCTTAGCATACACAAGTTCCTGGGTTCAATCTCTGGTACTTCCTCTAAAAATAAATAAACAAGTGAACCTAATTACCTCCCCTCACCCAAAAAAAGAAAAAAAAGAAAGGTCCTACCTCTTTCGAGCTCATATAGAAGTCATATAAAATGAAGTAGGAAATGGAGTAAGAAATGAAATTCTGTGTATTTAAGTTTGGTAGGAATTAAAAGGCAGTTTAGAGTTATAGGACTTTGACATGAATGGAGGTTTCAGCCAATTCTGCAATCCCTTGAGGACGAGGGACTTTTCTGTTATCTATCCCATTTTCCAACTCCATAGAGATTACAAGTCAAAATTCACCTAATAATAATGATAGAGGAGCATTGCTCTCAGGTTGGCAATCTGAGCTAAATTTGTCAGAGGAATAAAACATACAGGACTGTGTCTACGGGGCTCACTATACCGTACCATTAGGCGTCTTTTATTCTTCAGAACGTGGAAATGTCTGGAAAAGATTTATTCCAAAGTAAACTTTAAGATATACACATAATGGCTTAGGACAATGCTTCAGTTTGTGGAAGGAAAGATTATTCTGACTATAATTTACAAACTTTTTCTCAGATTGTCCTCTTACTCAGACCTGTAGACATATACTTGAGATACAGGAGAGAAAATGGCACTGACAATGAGAATAAAAACTATTAAAAGCCAATTTATAACTGAGTCCTATGTGAGATAAGCAAAGTATAGCATCAGGAATAAAACAAGCTATTGAAATCCTCTGTTTCATAGTAAAACCTACGAGGCTTTGAAAAATCAAGGCAAAAGCAGCAGGTGAATATTTGCAGGGAATCAACAGAGACTCTGGGAATAGCTTGACCATCCTGGGAAGTCACCCTTCACAAGCTTCATGCAGGCTTCTCAGAAGAGACTGCACCCACGGCTCAGGCTTCCATGGCCCTAGGGATGATATCTGAGCCTTACAGCAGACAACATTCAGGGATCCAGATGGAGACAAGGGAGACACTTCATGACATGAAACAATGGAAAGGATGGCTTTAGGGTAGATGCGGGGTTGCCTAAACACTTGTAGATTTACTTTTGAAAGAACTCCAGGAAAGGGGAATAGATTGTCACAAAAGTCAATGGAGATTTGAGCCATTACAATAAAACTACCTTAGATTACTATGCAATATTAGAATCCTGTTTTGTTTTGTCTTTTTTTTTTTTTTGTAGGGGAGGAGGCAGGTCTGGAAACATGGTCTATAATTACAAATTAAAGGAAAGATTTCAAGCCTTTTCAGAGGATTGATGAGTTGTAGTTTTAAACAAGAGGGTTATCAATTAGCCAGTACTTCTTGACTAAAAAGAAGTTGACAGAGCTAAGTTTTAAAATTAATAAAGAAGGGAGACTGTATATAACATGGTAGGGACATACCCTATAAAAAAAGGGCAGTGTTTTGATATTTCTGAATGGGCCTTGGTATTTAGGGATGGATTATATTGTTTTGCTTCTGAAGACTGAATCATAGCAATAATGGATGAGGGCTGGCTCTGGGCTCATCTAGTAACTGGACCCTAATAGTCCAGCATTGCAGGTATTTCCTGTAGAACACAGCTGTGTGTGTATTGGGGGTTGTAAGCTAGTTGTCAATATACATATATACTGAGTAGCTACATAACATATAGGCCAAATGTCTTTGTGCAGGTCTACAGTACTTAAACATAAAACTACAGGTTAGAGTCTTCTCCCCCAAATGCCCAGAGACACTAATACTGCTAAGGATAAAAGCAGAGAATTAAAGATCACACTCTGATGGTTTAATTGCCTATGATCCAAAAATGACACGACGGTGGTTAAAAAAAAAAAATTCTAAAGGGGATCATACTTCTCCGAACAGAAGGGGATTTTTTCCTAATTCTCTCTCCCTAATACAATTGACTATATGATTAAACTTAGCAAGCAGATAAGACCTAGGGGAGTGTTAGAGTTATTAGATGCAAAGTAAAGCACTTGGCTTGATCACAGGGAATAAGAAAAAGTCATTCTTTATGATATGTAGAGTGGGGGCACAGTATCATGGCATTTTAATATTAAAGGATATTTATGAATTCAAAGGATAAAGGATTAGTATTCCAATCTGGTGAATCTGATCATATATACTACATAAATACAGTTTTATTCCCAATATACATAAGAAAGTATACTGTAAAAGACATGGACTCTCTTTTTCTTATTTTACCATCACTCTCTGACAGTTTCTCAAACCCCACGTATAAAACGAACCCCTCTCTACTGGTCATGAGAAGAAATACACCCTCTTCTACTTTAACAATTCTATCTTCTTCCTCATACATTATCATTAATTTCTTTTCCAATGGATCATTTCCCTCAACATACCACAATGCTACTTTGTTTTCTCTTTTAAAAAATGACAAAAAGTCCTCTTGTCCCCATATTTCTTATCACATGTCTCTTCTCATCATTTTTGCAGTGTGAAAGTTAATTTATAAGACAATTTGTAAATACAAACTTTTATGTGAAATTTGCTGACTCTTTGGGCTTAACTGGTATTCAGAGCTTATTTAACCTAGAGCTTTTGAACTCAACCCAAACCTAATATTTGGGTTTTCCTACAGGAAGGAATGTACTGAATATTAGGGCTGATGTTCCATTGTAAAATATATGAATGGACATATGAAAATTCTCACAGGGATTATGGGATTGATTTTGCACCCTGAAAATTTGGGGGGGCTCCTACACATGTGTATGTCCTTGTTTCTTTGATACTCAGAGCAAATTTAATGGGGATGGACAGGGTTGAGGAAAGCAGCACATTTTGATCTCTCCTTATTTTTCTTCTGAATGAGTCAACAGATGGTAATATTACTGAGTAAATCCGGTGTGATTCTATTCAATTGTTCTATTAATAAAGATTTTTGTAATTCTCTGAATTCACTGTCTTTCTATAAGAATACTATATAATAGCATGTTATATTGTGATGAAACATCCACATTTTCTTGGCTGGTTTTATAGATAGGAAGAAAAAATGTACTTTAAGATCAAGGGGAAATGTGTATATTTGAACATCTTTCTGACATTGTAAAAATTAACTTATCATCCTCTAGTGTTTGTATGGCAGTAATAGAAGATAGATAAATTAAAAAATAATGTCTTGTGACAGGTAAGAAACTAGTGAAGAAAACAGATTCAACTCATACAGACTTAGTTATTAGCATCTGTTAAAACACAATCAATAATAGTTCAAAGGGGAAAAAAAGCATTACTTTTTAATTATAGCTTTGGCATATACAACAAAACTGTGGCTTCATTACTGCAGCATATCTACTGAGATAATCACCTAAGACCAAGATACTAAGACAGAGTTAGCATTTTTGCTTCTTAGTCTTAAAAAAATAAAAAATAAATGTAATTGCTCATTTTCAAGAAAACTTTCATTTTCATTAGTCTTAGAAAAACATTTATAAAATTGTATAACATAATAAATAAGCTAAGATACAGATACATAGCACAGGTTATTACAAAATCTTTCACTAAAATAAAATTTACTTTACCAATAAACCAATAGACACCAAACAGAAATAATGTGCTTTCAGAACAAATATTTGGGTATTCCAATTATACAATTTAAATTGCATAATAGTATATGAATAAATAAGAGCACAAAAATGTGTGTGCATGGGTATGTGTATAGTGATGCTAACCATATGAAGAAATATACCAAAATTTTATGTGCTAAAATATATCAAATATACCAAAATGTTTAGTGGAATTATGCTTGCTTTTAATTTATTTGTGTTCCATTAATCATCCTTTTTATAACTGTATATATCAGAAACCAAAACCCAAAATTCATATTTGGATTATTTTCCTATCTGGACTATACCACCAAAGCTCACAAAACTAACACTGAAAACTTGGCATCATAACAAATATCCAAAACACAAAAAAATCAGTTAGACTTGATACCTAATGTTATGTCTCATTTTCTTCATAGCAATCCACAACAATTTTGGCTTCTCTGATGAATTATTATGACATCATAAAAATAGCAACAGGTAAATAAAGATATACCCCTCATAATTCCCAGGCTTTTCTGGTTTCCTGATCTTTTTTTCTGTTTCAAATTATATTTGAAAACATTTTTCTTGCCCATTTAAAGTAGGTTTTTCCTTATATTATACAAAGAAAGAAAAGAAAAATCAGTGGTATATTTGCTAAAATACAGTACAATTATCTACTTTTTTTTAAATTCAAGAAATCAGAAATGGCATCAGTTTGAGGAATTGTTATTAATGATCATGATTTATTAATAAATAAGAAACTGATAATTTTAATATCTAATAAAAATTAGAATGACTGATACCACTCAATATGTTTCTCAACTAAAACTGTGTTAGGGTGTAGTGAACAAAAAGTGAGATTTGGATCAAAAGTACGTGCAGCAAATTTCTGCTCTGATACTTGGAATCTGTGCAATATTTGTCAAATTCCTTCAATATTTTCTATACCACCATCTTATATTACCACAAGCTGGGTGGCATAAATCAACAGAAATTTATTCTCTCACAGTCCTGGAGGCTACAAGTCTGAAATCAAGGTGTACACAGGGCCACGATTTTTCAGAAAGCTCCAGAGAATAATCTGTTCCCTGCCTTTTTTTTTTTTTTTCCATTGAAATACAGTCAGTTTACAATGTTGCGTCAATTTCTGGTGTACAGCATAATGTTTCAGTCATATATATATATACATACATATATTCCTTTTTATATTCTTTGTCATAATAGTTTACAAGATATTGAATATAGTTCCCTGTGGTATACAGTATAAAACTTGTTATTTACCTACTTCATATATAGTAGTTACTATTTGCAACTCTCAAACTCCCAATATCGTTTCATGCTGTTCTTAGTTTCTAACATTACAGGTAATCCTGAGTTCCTTGGTTTATACCGGTATCCCCTGCTTCTGTCATCATATGATGTGTCTGACTTTGTCTCTTCTCCTCTTAAGGACACCAGTTATATTAGATTAAGGGTCCACCCTGCTCTATATGCCCTCGTATCAACTTTTATCTTAATTATATTTGCTAAGACCCTATTTCCAAATGAGATCACATTTACAGATACAAGGAGTAAGAACTTCAACATAACTTAAAAAAAATTGTGTGGATTTTACCTTTTTTGGGGGGGTGGGGGGGTGGCACAGTCAACCCATCAAAAATACCTAACTCAAAACGGTTTTAAGAGAATTAAATACAATATTAGATTCAAACGGATTAGCAAAGACCTATCTGTTGTAGAAACGTAATGTTAGCTTTATTTCCTCTTTTTTTAATCTCTCCATATCATGTGAATAATGGTGACAGTTCAATGTGATCAGCGTAGTATCCTTTGGCTTTTCCACACTACCCTTGTTTTGAAATTATTTTAGGAGAAATTATCAAAGACTTTGAAACTGAATGCTAGGTATTACCTAGTGAACACTTTCTTATACCCAATTCTATAGAGCTCTACACTTATTGTCGCAGGGCTACTTTACAACTCTTCAAACTGTAGAAAACTACTGGTTACACCAATAAAATAACTGTCTACTGTGATGCAAATGAATTTTGTCAGATGGAGCTGCAAATCCTTTCACCCATAAGAAGCTATTTTCTATTAAATTCATTTCAATATTTTTGATTTCTTATATATGTGCCTGCTCTTCAGATTCTCACTTCAAGTGGTTTTTAATATCTTGCTGGTTCCCCTATTAATTAATGAGTTAAATAAAAATCTTTGTCTGTCTTCATTTTATATTTGCATGACAGTCCTGATTTTCCCTCAAAAAACCCTTTAATATTCCATGTCGTTTCCAAAAAAGCTTTCATGAATAAAGAGATGAAAAGATTCAGTCCTTTAATAACTCACTATCTCTCAAAATGATATGCAGCACCTGTGTGAAATGAACTGAACCCCAAAGTCTCATAACTTTTGAATTAAAGGGCAATTCATAGGGAAAATCCAAGGAGTATTTTCTTGGTGAAAAATAGTGTTAGATTATTGAACACTTCTTAAAGTAACAAGATTAAAGATTGCTTTACAGTAAGACTTAATGCCTTGGAATTTAACAACCAAATTGCTGATCTGGTCCGTATCACTTTAGTAAGTGAAGCTTCAGAGGTGAGAGGAGCTTCTACTTCAGTTAAGGGCCAGTTAAAGGGCTTTAATCATTATAAAAACAAATGAAGGATATCTACTTTAGGAGAAACTGTACAACAGTATCTGAAAAATATTTAGAGGAATATGTATATATTTTTTCTTTTTTTGTGTCATGAAATGTTTTGAAACTAGACAGTGATGCTTATTGCACAACACTGAATGTACTGCATGCCACTGAATTGTATGCTTTAAAATAGGAAACATTTTTTGTTATATGTATTTTACCACAACAAAAAATATCAACTGACTACAAATTCAAGGATTTGTTTACAGTCTTTCAATCTGTTCCACTGATTTACACATCTATCTCTGCACCAATACTGCATTACCTTTTTTTGTTTTACATGTTAAGAATTGTACCTTTATTTACAGTATTACATTTTATTATACCTTAAGTTTCTCAAAAAAATGTTAATACCTATTCTATATGCCATCTTAAAACAATAAGATAAGATACTATAAAAGGTGAATCAGCAGAGTTCAATAGAGGAAAGAATAAAACAAGAAAATCTTTTTACCCCTTTTGTCACTGATATAGGTAACTGACATTTAATTTCAATATCTATGATTTAACATATTAATTTTCTACTGTAAATGATGAAACAAAGTTAGAATTTAAATTGGCTAGGAATTTGAAATGTTTATAACCTGCTGACATTCTTTTTAAAATTCTATTTATTTTTGTATCTAATAGAATGGACTCAAAGTGGTATAAGATCTGGTCTTATGGGAAGCTCTGTTTGAAATTCCTTATAAATCTAGTTTGTCTCAGACTAGAAATCTCAAGAAAGTAGGTTACTGACAGAAAATCTTATTTTGGTTTCTGTTGCCTAAAGATCACTCAAGTCTCATCTGATCCTGTTTTGTTTTATATATATCGCTTCTAAAGAACTTCTTCCAATACATTTTAATTAAGGAATTACATGACAAATATATCTCTACTAAGAGCTTACTACTTGCCAGTCACTGTACTAGGAATGCCTTGTTCAGGATTTACTATATTCACTATGCCCTTGTAAGATCCTTAGATAGCACTGTTATATTCATTTTGTAAAGGAAGAAAATGAGAGTTAGAAACAAAAAAAAATCCCAGAAGACTCAAATTAAATTATTTTCCCATGACTTGAAAAGGCGGAACCAGGATTCAAAACAGGTTTTTTTTTTCCTGACTCTGGGTTTCTGTTTCCTTAACTACTCTAGAATTTAGGCCAGTGTATGACATTTTACAAGCAGAAAGAAGGTATTTCAGACTCTGTCAATTTTGAGATCAAATTGGTTTCCAAGATAATTGCCTAACCACTTAGAACATTTACCTGTCCCACACTCTATTATATGTATGATCATTTTATCCCATACATTTCAATAAATATGTTTGTTCTTGAGAAGCTACTATGAAATATTCTGGGGAAATCTATCTAGATTTTACATGGATTGTGGAAGGTTATTCAGTTTATTTTATTGCTCATGTTGTATAGTTTTGAAGTATAAATCACCAATCCCTAATTAAACTTAAAAACTTTTGCACAGCAAAGGAAACCAATGCCAAAACAAAAGGACAACCTACTGAATGGGAGAAAATATTTGCAACTGATATGACTGATAAAGGGACTGTTAATATCCAAGATATATAAACAGTTCACACAGCTCAACATTAAAAAAAAAAATTAAAAGCGAAGATGATTTGAATAAACATTTTTCCAAAGAGGAAATTCAGACAGCCAACAGGTACATGAAAAGATGCTTGACATCACTGATCATCAGGGAAATGCAAATCAAAATCACAATATCACCCCACACCTGTCAGAATGGCTATCAATAAAAAGAAGACAAATAACAAATGTCATCAAGGATATGGAGAAAAAGAATCACTTCTACACTGTTGATGGTTATGTAAACTGGTGCAGCTACTATGGAAAACAGTATGGAGGTTTCTCAAAAAACTAAAAACAGAACTACCATATGAACCAGCAATCCTACTCCTAGGTATATATCTGAAAAGAAAAATGAAAACACTAATTCAAAAAGATATATGCACCCCAGTGTTTATAGCAGCATAATTTCCAATTGCCAAAATATGGAAGCAACCTAAGTATTCATCAAGAGATGAACTGATAAAGAAGATGTGGTACATATACACAATGGAATACTACTCAGTCATAAAAAATATAAAATTTTGCTGTTTCCAACAGCATGGATGAACCTGGAGGGTATTATGCTAAGTGAAATAAGTCAGACAGAGAAAAACAAATACAGCATGATATCACTTACATGCAGAATCTAAAAAATAAAACAAAGTAGTTAATATAATAAAAAAGAAACAGATTCACAGTTATAAAGAACAAACTAGTGGTTACCAATAGGAAGAGGAAAGAAGTGAGGGGCAAGATAGGGGTAAGGAATTAAGAGATGCAAACTAGTATGTATAAAATAAATAAGCTATAAGGATTTATTGTACAAAACAGGGAATATAGCTAATATTTTATAACTAAAAACAGAGTATTACCTTTAAAAATTATAAATCATTCTGTTGTACACTTGGAACATGTAATATTGTACATCACTATACTTCATAAAATAAATAAATGAATTAAATATAAAAAATAAATGAAGGAGAAGCATAATTCATAAACTTGAAAATCAGAAATTAACAAGAGTTTGAAATTACCTATTACAGACTGAGTTCAGCAAAAAATCAAAGTCTGGTCTGCAGACAGTGAAACTAAAATCCAAGAATTACTTTCTTATCCAGGTCCACATTCACATTAAAAATTTCCAGAGCATTGATATAAAAATTAATGCTTTTCCACTGAAATAATAAAAACAATGAAAAACTGCAATGCCATTATAAATAATTACTAATATTATCATGCTGTCAGAGTTGATGTGAATATAACTGCTATAGTCATTTCAGAGAGTACTTGGCAGTACTTAGTGAAACTAAGCATGTGCATTTCTTAGAACCCTAAAAATCCTACTTCTGGGTATTTGTACTTGAGAGAAACTCTGACACGGGAGCACAAAGAAACATAAAGAACACTTATCACCAAAACTGGAAGCCAACCTGGTAGACATTCTAGGGAAAATGATAAGTAAAATGTGTTAGAAACTTAAGAAGGAATACTGTACACAAGTAAGGAAAAAAATTAACAAAATTTACTTACAGAACCATGGATGAGTCCTATCAATATATTGCATGTAAGGAAGTTAGAAACAAAATGATAGATCAGCATTACATTAGCATAATAATGAAACTGAAAATGAACACATGTAAATCAATTATATATCTTATATATAAACATGTATGAAAATAAGCATATGAAACTTATAGATAAATACACTGACAGGTAAAAACTCATGTTAAGATGGAAACAGAGTTTGGAATGGGAAAAGAGAAAATCCTATAAAGAACTAGATATGCAGTAAGTAGCTAACCAGGGCTTTTAAAAAGACTGAAAATAATATTGTATAGTGAATTGAGACAAATAAGACAATTCTTTATGTGTAAACAGGTATCAGGTTATGATATGGAGAAGAGTGAAGAGACATTCAATATATACAAGTCATAAAAAACATAGGGATTCTATTTTCATTCCTAGGATGGTCACCAAATAAATGTTCAATAAACAAGTTAAAATAAAACAAAACAAAAAAACACAGGTCCCAAACCAAAGAAGTCTGCCCCAGACCTAACTGTGCATCTTCCAGGATAAGCTTGGATAGCTAAGCAAGCACATGGTCTCTACTTTGCAGTTAAACTCTAAGGCCTATATTTGTAGCTAAATTAATGTATCTCTTGATAAAATTTCATCCTTTGATATAATTTTATGCCTTTTATGCTCTTCTGGGATGCCTTTCTGAAATGCACACATTTTTATGAAACATTCTTGCCTCAGCTGATCATTTTTAAGAAGCTGGTGTATTAAAACACCACCATATTCTCTGAACAAGCATATGGACAGTAAGGCCAGCAGATATTAAAGGGTTAAGGAGTCTTTTGACCCTTCTCCAATTATCTATTTTTACTGCCTTACCACTTTGATTAGAAGGGTAAAAAATGTACATAAATTTCAGAAAGCATTATAACAAACGCTAATATGAAACATTTTCCAACTCTGTGAAGTTTGCACTTGTTAAATACAAAACATTAAAATAAAAAATATTCTAATCCTGAAAATAAAACCTCTAAATACTTAATAATTTAGCAGCAGAAACTTGGTAATATTTTTAAAATTTTTACCATTCTATATACTCTTCTTGATTTTCAGAGAGGAAAAGTTAAATTGTGAAAACATACCTGGAATAATTCAATTTCATTTGTATCTCTTCAGTTCGGTAAACTTGCAATTTAGACAATATTCATTTACTCAGAGAAAGGTGATCTACAAGGTCATCTGATTCTAAGTGGCATATTTACAATGTCAAGCAATGAAATATTTTGAGATTACTTTCTTGCAAGAAAAACTTGGTCATCACTGTGGGAACACTGTTGTCTCTAGGGTAAAGACAGAAAGGAACTTTCCATAGAGATCAATATCTAATTTATTTGGCTATTAGGCAACTCTCAGTTTTGACTTATTTTATTTGAAAAAGGTGAGAGGAACAGTCATTACGTAGAATTTCCAAAATAAAATATATCAGAGTCATTTAATCTTCCATTTTTTAAAAAGTATGAACATAAAATATAAGAAATTATATGGAAAACATTTACCATTTGCTTATTTGGTATAATCATTGTGTTTAACTTAGCATTACTGCTAGTACTTCTTTACCATAAATTACCATTGAATGCATGTGCCATTGGTTGTAGTAAACACATGTAAGTAATTGCATATTGTAAATTATTTTTTAACAATACTTTACTTTTTAAATAGACTGTATTTTGTAGATCACACTAGGTTCACAGGAAATAAGTGAGTGAAAAATACAAAGCATTTCCATATACCTCATACCCCCAGGTATGCAGTCAACATCCTTCACTAACAACATCCCACACCAGAGTGGTACATTTGTTAACAATTAACAAACACACATTGCCACATTGTCGCATCATTATCCATCAAAGTCTATTGTTTACATTTGAGTTCACTCTTGATGTGCATTCTATGGATTGTGACAAATGTATAATGACATGCATCCACCCTTATAGTATACAAAGTAGTTTCACTGTCCTAAAAATCTCTGCTCAACCTATTAATTTCTTCCTCTGCTCACAACTGGCAACGATTATTTTTCACCAGTTTTGTCTCTTCCAGGATACCATATAGTTGGAATTATACAATGTGTGTCCTTTTGAGATTGATTTCTTTCACTTAGTAATGCAATTTAAGATTCCTCCAGGTCTTTGCACAGCTTGATAACTCAGTTTTTTATAGCACTGACTAAATTCCACCGTTCGAAAGCCCTACTGTTTATATATATCCATTTACTCACCAAAAGACATCTTGGTTGGTTCTCAGTTTTGACAATTATGAATACAGCTGCCATAAACATCTGTGTGTAGTTTTTTATGATGTAAGTTTTCAACTCCTTCAGGTGAATACCACAAAGAGAGATTGCTGGATGGTATGCTAAGTGTTTATTTAGTTTTGTGAGTAACTGTCAAACAATCTTCCAAAGTGGCTGAATCATTTTTTATTCTTATTTGCAATGAATAAGAGTTCCTATTGTTCCATAAACTCACCAGCATTTGGTGTTGTCAGTGTTTTGGATTTTCACCATTTTAATAGGTGCATTAGTGGTGGTATACAATTGTTTCAATTCGAAATTCCCTAGTGTTATATAATATTTATCTTTTTTATATGCTTATTTCTCATCTGTACATAATCTTTGTGAGATGATGTCTATTGATCTCTTTGCCCATTTTTAAATTAGGTTGTTCATTTGCTTCTTGAGTTTTAAGATATTTTGTATATTTTGGATAACAGTCCTTTATCAGATATGTCTTTTGGAATAATTTTCTCCTAATCTGTGGAATCACTTCTCCTTCTCTTAACATTGTATTCTGCAGAGCAGAAATGTTTAACTTAAATGAAGTAGAGCTTATCAATTATTTATTTCATGGAGTGTGCCTTTGGTATGTATCTAAAAAGTCATCACCAAACTTAAGGTCATTTAGAACTTCTCCTTGGTAGCTTCTGTGAGTTTAGTTTTTCACTTTAAACTTAGATTTATGATCCATTTTGAGTAATTTTTTGTTAAGGGTGTAAGGTATGTGTCTGGATTCGTTTTTTTTGTATGTGAGTGTTCAGTTCTACCGTCATTCATTCTATTGTATTCCCTTTGCTCAAGAGAAATTCAGACTAAAGAAATCTAAAACTTATATTACAACCTTCCCTATGTGGTCCTTTCTCAATGTTTCTTTATTCAGGAAATGAGACCATCAACCTTCTCATTATCAATCCTCAAACTTAATAATCTTCTTTGAAATTTTCTTCTTCTTTCAGTCCTTCACTGAGCCTAATTTATTTTAGCCCTTTAATATGCACAGATTTACACCTCCACTATCACCATCATAACTCAGACAACCTTACCCACTTTGTTCCAAACAGATAATGCAAACTGGTCCACTCAGCAACTTTCCCTCTTTTCTTTTAGCTCCACACACACACTCTGCCATTTTTCTTTGTGATCTTACTTTATTGACTTTTACAGCCTTATCTTGCACCATGCTTCTCCTGGCTTCCCACCCTCCAGCCAAACAGGCTTTTTTTTTTTTTTTAATTTCATAATATTTCCTTTTTCTTCTGGGTAGAAAGCTATGTACTTATTGGACTATCTGCTAGAATATCATAATTCGTTCCCACCTTTAAGTTGTAAATTTCTGGACATCTTTTAGTTGGAGAGCAACTGCAATCTTTCTTTCCTTGAGAAGTCTTTCCTGAATAATCTCCACTCTAACCCCAACCCTAATATCATGTCAGGTTCTTCTGCACATGCATAAAAACATGTTTATATTTAGGGACACTTAACAAAGTTGTAATTTTATAATTTATTTCTGGACTTATCTGTTAAACATCTGCCTCTGATTTAAGTTTAGGCTCTATAAGGGCAGAGGACTTGTCTGTTTTGAGTCATGATTGTAGTCTTACTGCTAACACAGTATCTTGCATGTACTGAAAATATTTGATAAATGCACAGATGTTGAAAAAGCATTTTATAGTCAATATATTACTTATTTAAAAGGTTTGTAAAATGGAAACAGAATATATTATTAAGGTGTTTTCATACAAATATATGTATTTCTGAAGACAATGTTATTTACATTAAAGTCGGGACTATTATAAGAAAGTATGTATTATCACTGTTATTTAGCACTCTTCCACAAGTGTTAGACTATGCATTTAGAAAAGATAATGAAATGATTGGCATAAATATTAAAAATATGGGAAATATATAAATTATATTACTTTCATACAGTATGATTCCATGTCCTAAAAATTTAACAGGATAAAATAAAATTTAAAAAACATAAGATAGCTTTTATGTTTTATAAATACAAATTAATTTATAAAGAAAGATCAGCAGTTTTATTATGTAATAGTTGTAAGTGCAACAGGAACAATTTATCATATTAGGAACATAAAACATACAGAACCTAAGGTTAAGTTTAACAATAAAAGGATAGGGATGTTAAGATAAGTCTAAAAGTATATTAAACTATAGAAGAGAAGATTTAAATTAATAAAAAATTAATTTTTCTCCAATAGGAAAATCATTTTTAAAAACATATTTCTTAAAAACATAAATTAAATGAATGCATTTAATTTGATCAATGCAGAAAAACCCAAGCAGATGTAAAAATATATGGTAAAGTTTTGATAAAAATTGCGATATTGCTTTAGAAATTGACTGACAAAACAAAGAAGATGGTATAAATGCTTACAATAAATAGAATTTGATGTATTTAAATTAATGAATAACTATTTTCAGAATATTTGATGTGAATAAGAGAAAAATAATATGTCTAGTATACAAAATTATTTAGGAAAAATATAAATGGCTCACAAACAAAAAGGAAATTAATTACCATGGATCTATAAGAAAAGTGAGGTAACATGAAAACTGACAAATTTATGAAGAGTCATTAGCCCCCATTAATAATCATGTAAATTAAAATAAAAGAAAACTAGTTGGATATATTTTTTCAATACATCATAATCCGAACATTTTAAAGAATGAATCATTTATTTATGGACTAAAATGTGGGAGAAGGGCAATTTCATAATAGTGTGAAAAGAAACTGCCTTTGGGACATGCAGCTTTAAAATGAGTGTCTAAGTTTAAAATACGCATATTCCTTGACAGATGTTCTATTTCTAGAAATACATCTTGAGGGGATAATTGGACAAGCACATGAAAACATATTTGTAAGGAAATATTATTGCAGGGTTAGTTAAAACAGAAAAAAGATAAATAAAGGAATAATAGAATACACCATTAATTACATACATATAGTGGATTGCCATGCAATCCTTAAAGACAATGAAATCTAATAGAATATTGTATGTATTGCCATAGGGTAATGCCTCTAATTTTTTAATAAAGAAGACAGTTTATAGGATAGCATATGTAATCAATACAAACAAAACATGATACCGGTTTTAGTGCATGATGTGATATTTTACTAAACTTGACATTTGTAAGTGCATGCTTTTGATGGTTCAACTTTCACATGCCATTTTGGGGATCTTAGCCTACGTCAGGAGAGTTGCTTCAAAGAGGTAGCCAGTCATTCTCAAAATAACTGACAGCAAGCACAAGCTTATGTGGCTGCTAATTTAGAGATGGATGCCTTATAAATTAACACTACATATATGGAAAATCTAGTCAGTACTTCCAAATCTGAGCTTCAGGGTGGAGGTCACTAGGACAGATTGTCTAAATTTCAGCCCTGATTTGCAGGACAGCCACTTTACACCTGACCATTTTGAGGGGGTCCTCCTTGAACATTAGCAGCAGGTTTATAGACTTAACGATGGTAAACGTCTATCAAGAGTGAGGCTGATGGGCTAGTGGATGTGTACATGGTGTTATATCTGGGTGGTATTATTTAGTGTTTTAAATTATTCTTTGTATTTAAGTTTATGTTTTGAATTTTGTAAACAGATACATATATTTTCTGAATCAGCACATTGAAAGTATTTTCATTTTAACATCTTTTTTTAAATGGTAGAAATTCAATATAAAGCTCTAAAATAGAGAAAAAAGTTACATTTAATGAGGTTTGTAAGCCAAAATAGCCTTAGAATCGATAACTTTCAATGAATGAAGATGCACATAAGATGTGACAAAACTTCTTAAATAATAAAAAATACATTATACACTGTCTTAAAATAACCTGTGAAATAATCTAAAGAGAAATTTGCAGTAAGACATATTAACTATAGAGTGTGTTCTACGGGAAATCAAAGAGCTATGAAAGCACACTGATAGATACATGTCTTTAATCTAAAAATGTGTTTTAACTCAAGTTCTAGTAAAATCTGTATTCCTGAGATTCAGTATTCCTTAAAACTATCAACGTAAATGAGAAACATCCATTGATAGTTAAATATGGGAATCATTCAAATTTTTACAGAAATGCTTATTACAGATTTATTATAGAGTTGATAAAATAAGTAACATCTAATTTGTTTAATGTTTATAAACACTTGTGAAAGCAAATATTAATTCAAGGCATTGTTGCTTGTACTCTTTCATGACCCTATTAACCACTGCTTGTAAGTGAAATTGGAAAAAGATTGTCTTATAAATGACCACAGAATTGAGACATTTGGAATTCAAACTATCATCCTCCTAAAATGTCATTTCAACATGTATCCTTTATCAAATTGTATGTTTTTATCTCAAAAAAGAATGGCCCCTATCATTAAATTTTATATTGCTTCCTATGGGATTTTAAAACTATACTTAGCTGTACCATCTTCAATTCCTCCTTCTGTATTTAATATATTTCACATCTTAAACATTTTTTAAAAAACGACATTGTTGAAAAACCATTTTGTATAGGTCTGAAAAGGTCTGAAAGGTCTTTACAGTGTAACTGTCTTTCTCCATCATCCGTTGTATACTTAATCCCAATAATTATATTGTGTTTCCTATCAGTCTAATAAATTTGCTTGTGAAAGTGGCCAATGAACTGTAATTATTTTTTCCTGATAATTCTACATTATTTAACATGCCTCACTTCATCTATTAAACTCCACCCCCGTATAGTTTCAGGTCGTACTGTCAAAGCAGTTCAATACAGTAAGTTAGAGGTATTTCTAGAGCCCCCACACAGCTACACTTCATACAAAATATTTAAGCTTAGTAACTTTAAATTCATGTATTCTCTTCTAAAATATCCATAAATTGGAAATAAAAATAATCTTTCTCAAATGGAGATTTTGTCATGATTTCATAATAAAATGTATGAAAAGTCCCTGGGCAGAGACTAACACAGGGTAAATGTTTTCTATATTATCATCTACGATGTCTTCCTTGTATCACTGTAGTAACTCTTTGTTTCCTGGGATACCTGCTTTCTTTCCTAACATTCTGACTTTAAAGAAATCTTACAAGTTTTATTCTCAGGCTTCCTTTCTTTCTCCTGTGTGTTTTTCCATTCTCAAGGTCAAACATGAACAGCTGTACTACCACGTACAGTTGACCCTTGAACAGTGCAGGGGTTCTGGGTACTGACCCTCCAGTGCAATCATGTGTAACTTGCCTTTGGCCCTCATGTCTGCGGTTCCACAGACACAAATTTAACCCAACTATGCATTCAACCTACGTGGACCATGAAGTACTTTAACATTTATTATTGAAAAAATTCATGTAAAAGTGGAACCATGCAGTTCAAACCCCTGTTGTTTAAGGGATAACGGTGCATACTTCTATCTTTGGCTTGTCATCAGCAACCTGGGTCTAAATTTTTTTATTTTCTTCAAAGCATTTCCACTTTAGAAGAACTAAATTTTCTTCAAAGAGATTCCTTAGCTTAGATTTACACTGTCCAAAGTTATTTGTAGATGTCAGCCTAGTGTCACACAACTTGGAATTACTTGACTAATTGTGAAGTCAATTGTTCTAAAAAATGCTTTTTGTTCAACAGGAAAGTGGAAATAACTGGTTAAATGGTACTGTGACCATCTGCAGAAGTGTGAAAAAAAGATACTGCAGAACTTTAGTTCTCTAAAGAGAGTCAAGTAGTACCGAAACTATAATTACATAACTAAAGTACAGTTGTACATTTCTAGGTTTAGATTAGATTAAATTAAGCTAAGCCTATTTTAAAGGATTATAGAGCATATTTGCTCAGCAATCACATTTCTAATTACCATATTAGATTGAAAGCAAGAGCATACCATTTGAATAAAAATAAATAATAATGTGCAAAAACAGTGGCTATCAATAAAAATAAACACTTATTTTGATCAGTTTTTTTTTTCTTTTTAAAATTTGTATTTTTTTCATTATTTTTTCTAATGGATGTACTGGGGATTGAATCCAGGACCTCATGCATGCTAAGCATATACTCTCTAAGCTATACCCTCCCACGCTATTTTGATCAATTAATTACTTAATTTTAATAGGTATGTGACACTCAACAAAATAGAGTTAACACTGTATAAAACTCACAGTTCCCATTCCATGAAATTTCCTTTAGGCATATCTGGACTTGAGCTTGCAAAATGTAAAAAGAACACATACCTTGAAAAAATAGAAAAAAGCATACATACTACTTGTATGCTATTAAATTTTTAAACTAAGAAAGTCAAATATTGTCAATAACTACCTTTCTAGCTCTTCCTTGGTATAGTGCAGAGAACATTTCTTCAAAACTCTTGAGTGTATAAAATAAAATAGTATATGCAAAAGTACTTTGAAATCCATAGCACAGTATAAAACATTTTTAAATACCTTACGACAACCAATGCTTGATAAATGAAAATTCACTTTATGTCCTACTTTCACATAACAAAACTCTACATAAATGATAAATGACATTATTCTACATAACCTTAAGAATGAGACAATGTATTTGAAAAATTACATTTTACCAGGGAAAAAAAGCACTCTGAGTTTTAGAAACATGATAAAGGAGACATAGGTAAGTTTGAAGACACCAGGATGAGTAGAGGGTTAGCAAGAATGGTGGGGGAATTAGATATACAGTATAGTCAGTTTCATGGAAGTCAGGCCAGTACTTAAGATATCAATTTCTCTCCCCCTATATTTATATTTAAGTATCAAGTAAACATATGAAAAACGATCTGCCTATTTGCTGCAAAAGAAAGTTCCTAGAGTAGGATCACAGGTTATAAGTGTATTTTTTTGCCGTCGGGGGTAGGGGTTGTTGAGATGATAAAGTAAACAGATATCCATTCACTGGGACAGTAGCGCTATCACGTCATTAATCACAGAAAACAAGGTAACCGGTAGCTGCAGAATAAAAGTACCCTGTCATATGAGAGAAATGAAAATGTATCCTTTCTTGCATCTGTCTTGCTCTAATATTTGTGGCAAGTACCACTAAGCCTTTATCAACTGCATACTTCCAAGTTAATGTAGTAGACAGAAGTCGATTTAGCTCAATTTGGAGTTTTCATCCATGTTGCCACAGGAACTGAATTGGCAGACACATTTAATATGTGGCTTTTAAAAAAAAAGTATTAGCCCTCTATTGAGGTTTGTAATAATTTTATTTTCATATATCAGAAGGCAAAATATAAGTGGTATGTAGGATTAAAAAAAAATCCAAGAGTCTGTGTGTTCTGGTTCCTTGTTTCACTCATTTGGACAAAATCATTGGGAAGGATCCTTGGTCCAGAAATCTAAAATATTGAACTGAGCCATTTCCATAGAAAGAGCCCTAAGTAGGATCTGGGGGAGTTACAAGAAATAAGAGTCATTAATCCAAACCCAACACTTTCAAGTATCATCAAAGGATCAACATGCATATAAATGAAAAGCTAAATAATACCCCAAGGCTTTTACTTGGTACTTTTATGACCATTAAGGCTTAACTCTGCCTGACCAGTCCTTTAACATAAAACAGATGAATTGTTAAAAAATACCAAGATTCAGGTAATTTGGGTTTCAATCTCATTATAAACTTGAACATTTTTTACAACTTGTCTGAGCTTTATTATTGCCTTGTTCACAACTTGGACACATTAACAGAATCTCTTACACCAATTTTTGAAATATAACATTTAAAAAGACTATACAAAGTAAATGCACATGATACAAAATGTATAAATACTAATGTAACCAACAACCAGATTAACAAAATATTGCTTGTACTTTGAAAACCCCATTTTGCCCTTACCCATCATATCTTTCTCCCTTAGCCACAGTGAGAACCAGTATTTTTGTTAATTGTTCCTCTTGTTTATTTGGTATTTATTGTTTTTATAAAAATAACATCATACAGTATGCAACTTGCAATGTTCAATGTTATATTTAATTTATATTTAAACATGTTGCTGTATGAAGTTCAAGTTTATTTTTTACTTTGCATTTTTTTATAAACACACATAAAATTTAATTAACCTCTTCTCCTATCCATTGGCATTTAGGTTGTTTCTAGTTTCAGAATATTACAAACAATGCTCCTATAAATGTTCTTGTATATGTTCCTGTGCAAAGATTTAGTTCATTTTCATGTCTTCGTCATCATTTTAAGGTACATCGTTTTATAACTTCTTTTATCAAAACTTCAATTCTCTACTTTTACCAAAAAACCCCACCTACTTTATATTCTGATTCTGCTGATTGCAATATTCACTGATTATTTTAAAATATGTGCCTGATATGGTCAGTATTTCTTGCAATAACTCTTGTTCAGGACTTCATCTGTTGAGAAACACTCTTTGGAATTGCTTTGATCTGTTTTCAAAGCGTATCTTTGTAAAGATATTATGCATTTGTTTTTATCAAGTCTTGCGTAAAGCATTAGTAGGTGGAACAATTTTATACTAAATTTTAAACTTTTCAAGGATTAATCAACAACTTTATACAGGCTATTACAAAAATTAAAGAAAGTGGAAATGTTCCCAACTTTTTTTGTTTCATGTTAGAAACATGAACAACAAAACAAAAGCATTACAAGGAAGAGAAACTAAACTCAGCATCCCTCATGAAGCATACATAACTAATCTTCACAAAATATTAGCAAATCCAATCCAGCAATATAAAATAACTACATTGTGATGAACTAGGGCTTATTACAAAAATACAAGGTGGGGTTAACACAGGAAAAATCTGTGTAACACCTATATCAACAGAATAAAATAGAAAATACATGATCATCTCAACACATACAGAAGAAGCATATGGCAATATTCACGCACATTCACAGTAAATGATAAATAACCTTTAGCAAACACAAATGGAAGAAGGCATTCTTAACTTAATAAAGAGACTTTTTGTAAAACCTACAGCTAACAAGGGGAGAGACTGAGTGTTTTGCCTTGAAGATTGGGACCAAGGAAAGGAAGCCTTATCATCGCTTCTGTTCACAGTTGTACTGTGGTATCAAGGCCATTCAAAAAGACAAATGCAGAGGTATCACCTCACACCAGTCAGAATGGCCATCATTCAAAAATCCACAAATGACAAATGCTGGAGAGGCTGTGGAGAAAGGGGAACCCTCCTATACTGCTGGTGGGAATGCAGTTTGGTGCAGCCACTGTGGAAAACAGTAGGGAGATTCCTCAAAAGACTAGGAATAGACTTACCATATGACCCAGGAATCCCGCTCCTGGGCTTATATCCGGAAGGAACCCTACTTCAGGATGACACCTGCACCCCAATGTTCATAGCAGCATTATTTACAATAGCCAAGACATGGAGACAGCCTAAATGTCCATCAATGGATGACTGGATAAAGAAGAAGTGGAAGTGGTATATTTATACAATGGAATACTACTCAGCCATAAAACCGACAACATAACACCATTTGCAGCAACATGGATGCTTCTGGAGAATGTCATTCTAAGTGACGTAAGCCAGAAAGAGAAAGAAAATACCATATGAGATTGCTCATATGTGGAATCTAAAAAAAAAGCACAAACAAAGCACAAATACAAAACAGAAATAGCCTCAGACATAGAATATAAACTTGTGGTTGCCAAGGGGACAGAGGGTGGGAAGGGGTAGACTGGGATTTCAAAATTGTAGAATAGATGAACAAGATTATACTGTATAGCACAGGGAAATATACACAAGATCTTATGGTAGCTCACAGAGAAAAAAATGTGACAATGAATATATGTATGTTCATGTATAACTGAAAAATTGTGCTCTACACTGGAATTTGATACAACATTGTAAAATGATTATAAACCAATAAAAATGTTAAAAAAAGACAAATACACATAAATAAAGTAATCAAGATGAGAAAGGAAGAACTAAAACGGTAATTAATCAGCAATGGCATGATTGTATATATAGATAATCCTGAAGGATTAACAGCAATCTAAAGCAAATAAATTTATCAGGATCAAGATATGTAAGATAAACATATCACACACAAGATTAAGACACAAAAGAACAAAATACATGGTATATATGTTTCTCACAAGCAACTGAAATATAACATCAAACAAGTATCACTAAAAATAGCTTCAAAAATCAAATACTTGGCAACTAGTTTTTCAAACCTTAAGCTGTGTCTTGAAATCCATAAAATATTGCTGACAAAAATTTAGAGAAGCCTGACTGTATGAAGATATATACTAAACTCACGATTGGAGAGTTCAAAGTTTTTATGATATCTATCCTACGATATTGTTTTATGAATTCAATACACTTGTAACTAAAAACTTACAAGACTTTTTTGAAGAAATTGACAAAGAAGTGCCAAGGACCTAGAATAACTTCGAAATTACACAATCAAAAATGAAATTAGAGGGTTTAGGCACTTCATTTCAACTCTTAGTACAAAGTTTCATTAAGATGGTACAGTATCACATAAAGATATAAAAATAAACTATGAAAACAGCATAATGTCCAAAAATAGATCTATACAAAAATATTGAATTGATTTTCAATGAAGTCACTTAGTAGTGAATCACTTACATATTTTATTAAATGTAAGGAGAAGCTCAACATAAAACAGTTCATACTGTATTTATATGAAGTCCAAGAACAATCAAAAGTAATTTAATGTGAAAATAATTAGAAAGTAGTTGCAAGGTCAAAGCAAAATAAACTAAACGAAGGAACGAAGGAACTTTTATAATTTTATGTGGTACTAAACAAGTATAGAAAAATGTCAAAACTCATCAAACTGAACACTTCAGATCTTTGATTTTTATTCTACGTTAATCATACCTCAAAAACATAATTAGAAAAGAGTTTCATAATTATAACAGTGTAAGCATGTGAAAGTGCAGTATCACCTGTCTGAAATGTTCTTTTGGAAATCACTTAAGATACAGCATACGAACAAGGCAAAAGCCTGATAATGATTTTGGTGGCAAATTCTCCTAAGGGATATAAACGTAATCCTGTAAGTTTGAGAAGCATCTTAAGAATTTTATGTAAAGAAGTGACCTAATGAGTTTAGCCTCTTGGATCACTTGGGAATCTGACATGGTAGGAAAAAAAATGGTACTGTACATGAAATAGTATTTTTACTTGGCTACTGTGATAAGAAATAGTGACTACCAGAATTTGAGAAGCACCAGAGGTGATGTAAAATAAAGGGAGATATTTAGAAGTCAGAAAGAATGAAAGTTGCTTGTGGTGAGTCAGCTGTCAAAGCTGATTTTTGGGTTTCTGGCTATAGAAGTGGTTTCTTCAACAGGATAGGAAATGTAAGAGAAATGGCTTCCCTGGAGGAGGTAACAGTTTATTTCATTTGGCAATGTTGAAATTTTATGTCTGTGGATGATGCATGTTAAAAAAAAAAGTCTGGCAAATGACGATTAAGTGAATTTTGACGATTAAGTAAACAGTAGGATAATTTAATTAAGTAATTTTTTGACGATTAGGTAAATATTAGGATAAAAGGTTTTGCTTGGGTTATATTACTTGGAGTCCTAATATGCAGGTGATATGTAAAAGCTTGGCTTTTTATAGATGTTGTCAATCACTTGCAACCACACCTGTGACTGAACAAGTTGAGTAGATTACTCTTTGCACCAAAGAATTACACACACCTTGGAGAACCATAAACCACCTCAGTAAGTGGGGGTTTAAAAAGACTTATTAAAGGATTTGGACTTGTGTTATGTGACTACAAGGAGGATCAATGAAAGCAGTGCTTTGCTCTGCATGAGATGCTTTTAGGAAGTAGAGGTGAAACTATGATTAGGTATCTTAAAAAAAGAAGAAAAAAATCCTGTCTATAGGGAAGGGATACTAGAGCAAAGCTAAAGGTATAATTGATAGATGAGCAGCCAGTCACTCATTTTAGCCATGACAGAGGTATACCTGGCATTTTGTGGCTTGGAAAAAGCTTCAGTTTTATCTGTATTCAGACATCACTGTGAGTATTCTTACTCTTGTCTTGATCCATTATGGTCACAGAGTAGCCTTATCTGATATTGCTGTTCTATGAAAGTGTTTCTGCTCAGTAAGAGAATGTCAAGACCTAACTGTGAGTGCCAACTCATAGTAGGACCAGAGTCTGAATGACAGCACTAGCCCAGCTGCTGCATATCAGGGACTGATTTCTCCTTCTCAATATGTATTGCAACCGGGTAGATGACAACCAGGATTGAAAAAGTTCCAAAGGAGAATTTTCAGGAATACTAGCACTTAGGAAAATTTTAAGAGAAGATATAATTGAAGAGACTTAGGGAAAATGACATGAAGGTGGAAGAAGACAGTGGAATCATGGAAAATAAAAATATTACAAAAATGGGGGTGATAGGTGGAGGGCCACTGTTTAATGACTAAAAACTGGCTAGGATATTTTGCAAGTGTTAGTCATTTTTAAACGTCAGCTTCAGGGGGATCAAAAATATTTGTGATTGAGAGGAAGGGAAGACTTGAAAACACTGAGGTGTACATAAGCACATTTTAATAATTAGTTCACAACAGTCATATATATTCATAGAGTTATTCATGATAGCTTCCTAGTGCTTAGTAACATAAAACTGATTACACTGATAATTTTAAGGACCTTTTAAATAGTAGTTTTGAGGACATATTTTAGAGTCAGAGCCAAGGCTAAGAAAATTATGCGTATGTATGAATGTACTGAGACAAAGTGTGAACACTTGCAAAATTAGCTGTTTTTGACCTTTAGTACTAGTGGTCTATCTTCAGATCCAAATCCCTAAGGATAACACTGGAACATGATCACAGTTGGCCCGTCATATCTATGGGTTCCACATCCTCAGATTCAACCAAACTTGCATAGAAAATATTTGTAGAAACAACTGCAGAAATTTCCAAATGCAAAACTTGAAATTGTTATGTTCCAGCAAATACTGACATAGTATTTACATTGTATTAGGTGTTATAAGTAATCTAAAGATGATTTAAAGTATATGGGACTACATATGTAGGTGGTATGAAAACTACGTCATTTTACGTAAGGGACTTGAGCATCTGTGGATTTTGGTCCCGGAACCAACTCCCTGCAGATAATGAGGGATGACTGTACATGAACGACTTTTTTTACTCTATTCTTTGCTTAAACATTGGTTAATGTGAGAATGAAATGTGTTCAAGAAACCAAGAAAGGATTTTTATTGGAGCCCAGAAAATTATGTTACCGTACACTTGTGTGACTCACTACAGCCATTTAAAAAACTATATCCATTCCTCTCAAAATTTTGCCTTTGATAGTTTCAAGTAAGTTGAGAGGTTTTTAAATGTAAAGTCTGTCCCTTCATCTCTGTACCTGAATTGCCCAGCACAGTGCTGCACATAGAGTAGGTATTTGATATATTTACTGAATATATGTGTAGATACTTGAGACTGCTTAATCAGGAAGTTAAATAGAACCTTCTGATTATGCTTTCACTTTAGAGACATAAAGCAATTTGAATGCTTAAGAAAATAAAAGTTTAGATAAATTTTACTAACATAATTAATTCAACATGAAAAATGAGTGTATACTTTTCCTAATACATACTGTCACGTAGCCTGTGATAACTTCATGCTGATCATAATAAAGCTACTGTTTATCTCTCCCAAGGTTGCAAATATATTTCATTTTGCTTCAATTCTTATTACCCAACAGTCAATTTTTTCTTTCATTTTCTAGGTATTAGTGATAATCTGGCTATCTTGAGAATAGTATTTTTTGAGAATTTTCTATATGCTTTTTGTTGTAGAAGGCCAAAGAAAGGCAGTAAGAGAATTCAATTTATTGCTTATTCACTGAATTGTGTCAATATATCACACAAAGTGTTTGGGATAGAATAAATTGTGTTTTTGTCGATGTAGTCTGAAGAAATTTATAGACAAATGAGAATTGATAATAGATTGTGAGTGATAAATTTGTTGGAAGTTGGAAATTATACCTAATGATTTAACTTTTTTTTGAAAGTTAGCGTATTCAATACATGATCATTAGAATTTCACCATGTGATTCGCTTCTAAGTCACTTGCTACAGTTATATGTATGAAATTTAAAAAAGATAAAAGGTCAAAAATTTTATTGGGTTTTGTTTAATAAATGATTAAAAGCAATTGATCTATTAGTAAAAAAATATTTTTTCCACAACCCCTTCAATGTTATTCTTTTTGTCAAGGGCATCTTTTTGGAAGAAGTTTAAGGAATGCAAGAATAAAGATTTAAATACATAGTTTCATTTCAGTATATTAAAAAATCAAATATATAACGTATTTTCAGATAACAATTTTATCAGTCTGGATACTATTATGTATTTAAACTATGCTACTCAAAAGTATATTGTTTTGAAGTAAAAGTTAACAAGTACTTCTCATACCTTTAGTTTTAATAATATGTCAAAGAGTATAATCTAACTTGGAAACACAGTTTTCAGACTTGAGAAATCGGAGATCTCAAAAATAAGCAATAATCTCAAGAGCCTAAGTATTTTTTTAGTCATTAGAATTATGTATGGAAAATAAAGCAGTAGAGTTAATCATATACTTTGAGAGCTGTCTCCAAAATGCCACATAAGACTTGTTGGAAGATTTGAGATGTACCCTATGCTACCTCTGCTTAACTTATATACAAGACGGTGAGCAATTAGTGCAACACAAAACATACATATTATCTTGAATTTAAGTCCTCCATCAATTGCATAGTAGCTACAGAGTCAGTTCTACTCAATTTGAATGAGGAATAGATTCAAAACTATAATTGTAATGACATTACCTACAAAATAACATATACAGATTTTTCCAATCAATTCTAGTTACATAATTACAAAAATTAAGGTGACTTTTTACTGTTCAAAATAAAATACAATATAGTTCAGTTTGGAAATGTAATAAATATCTTGATAAAATTGTTTTGATGTGAAACTTTGACTATTTCTAAAAAAGCATAGAGGGATTGTACATAATTGAAATTATTTGTGTTTTATTCATCATAGCAGAGGGGACTGGTGGTTCTAAAGTCTTGCAAGTCAAAAAACCCATATAGTATGGCTATAGCAGCTAGTCAATCTTGAAAGATAATATAGTTCAGCAGTATATAAAATTCTAAATTGAGTGGTTTTACCTCCAAAAGTTTTAAAATATTCCTCTCTATTTTTTATTGTAACTAGCATTGATTTTGAGATCTAGTAGATATTTGTTGATTCTCATTTATGTATTTATCATTCATAGTTCTCTTTCAGGGAAATTTTGTAATTTTGTCTTAGATATACTTCAATTTTACTACATTGTGTCTATGTGCTCATAATCCTATAGACCCTTTTAATCAGAGATCTTATGTTTCCTCCTAGTTCAGGGAAAATTTCCATTCATATTTATTTAATTACTGCCTCTCCTCTATTCTCTCTTTTCTTTCCTCCTGGGATTTCTCCTAAGAGGATATTCCAACCCTCTCATTCATATTTTATTTTTTTCCTTTTTCTTTCCATAGATCTTGATAGACTCAAGTTTTCTAGTCAGACGTCAGAAGTTTGCCTGCCTAGATTTGAATCCCATTTAAATTACTTACAAAATGTGTGACTTAGATCAGACTAACAAATATTTCTGTGCTTTAGTTTCATCATTTATAAAGGGTCAACAACAAAAGTAGTTCCATCAAAAGATCATTTTAAGTCCATGGCTTCAACTTTAACTCTCCCAGAGAAATACCAAGATTTTACAGGATACAGATAGAATCCTTTACCACAAACTACCACATGTTTATTTCCCCCAAATTTTCTGATTGCTAATCAGCCATTTAATCCTATATCTGTAACTCTTACCCTCCCACCTAATACGGTGTTTTTTTCCCAGGTGCTGAACGTAGCTCTCCATCAATGAGTCCTTGTGCTTTGTGCATTTGGGTGGTGAGGAGCACCTCCAGTCAAGCAGTAGGTTAGCATTTCACTTGCTTATTTAATAATTTTAATAATACTTCTCCTTATGTGATGCTCATGACTTTCATAGCTTGAAAACAATGTGCTTAGGTTATGGTTACAAAAATCGTTGTTTTTGTTGTTGTTGTTCTCATCTACTGCACTATTCAAACGAATTCCTTTGGTTCTCTTTTTGTTTTCTTGAGTGAGTGCCTTCTATCTCTGGTATTCAAATGTTGATTTCTACCTGTACCGCAAAGTATGATAAAATGCCTCCTGCATATCTCTAGATAACACCAAGGTAGTTCCAGAAATGATGTCAGAAATCTAAATTGCTTCAGATTTCAGGGAGTATAGCTCAGTGGTAGAGCATTTGACTGCAGATTTCAGACTAAGCTTTCAAAAGTATTTTTAGCTTTTAGGGGTTCAAAGGGCTATATCACATTCTCCCCTAATTTCCCACAACTCTAAAATTATTTACAATTCAGCCCTATGGAATATCTTCCACATTTAACATGGTTATTGAGTCAATATCCAAATAAGCATTTTGAAGAATTCAATAGCAAATGTGCCTATCAGAATTTTCATGATGATTATTGTAATTTAATACTAGCAAAATCATTTAAATTGCTATTAATAATAAAAAAAACAAGAAATACAACATATATCTATTTTTGTCTGATTGTTATGTAAAAATCCAAGTGGTGTTACAAATTTTTACAAATGTGAAATAGTGACTTAATAGGATCACATGGTAATTCACATGGAACCTGAGTCTCTCTTGTACCAAATTAATGTCCTCTACTTTTTTCGAAAAACACATAATACTTTGATTTTTATTAGAAGTGAACTACACTTTTCATATTTTTTTTGAAAAGAGAAATTTTAAATATTTTGCAAACTCAGATGACTCCCAGGTAGTACTTACACTAAGAATTACCCAACTATAAATGTAAATAGGAGTATTCCTTCAAAAAAAAAATTGTATTTTTCCACAAAAGTTGAGTTCATTTTTTCTTAAAAAAGCTTATTTTTCTAGTGCTGAATGCTGACTGATCTGAGACTACCCATCAGCATTTTACCCATGAGATGAAACAGATTACAATTTTAGTTGAAGTAGTCAGAGAAATGAGACAGTTTCCTATTTCCAAATAGATTCAGGGTTTAATCTTATGGTGGAACAAAAGCAACCAAATAAATGGATATATCATAAGATTCACCTGATATCTACAAATAATTTCCACTGTCTTTTACTCTATTTTGATTTGTACTAAAGGTATTAATTAATACATTAATTCTATAAAAATATCATCTAATATAAAAATATAGCATTAGTTTTATTATGACAAAATCTGACAAAAATAACACAGTTGTTTCCAGCTCATTTAGGAACCATCTACTTATTTTATGAATTATCCATGTCATTTTCCTCTACCCTAATGTAATCAATAGATCAATCTTCATTTTGGTAATTTTGTTCTTGCAATTAATTACTTTGCATCAAGGAATAATAGGAAAAAGGAAATGTGTAATACTTAAAACACATGTTTTTAAAAAGTGGAATAAAGTGAACAGCTTAAAGATCTAGTGTTCTGGGCATGGTTACTCAAAAATGCCTCCTATGGGACCACTTTTCTCATACAAGTTGTTTTCATAAGATTCAAATGACCATCCTTGAGCTTGCAGCCACTGAAAATTACTTCATGCACCAATCTATATATTTAATTTCTGTCTGTTCCTCCATTACTCAATAAAATCTGTCTTCCAAAATACACGTAAAATTAATGACTCCTCTTAAATTTTAAACATCTTATCTTTTGAGTTTACATTTTTTAAATTATCATGTTCTTTTTCCTAAGAATTAATATTATTTCCTTCTAGATGACACACTCTTAAATGATACTGTCATTTTCATCTTTATAGCTCTCACAAATTTTGACAATAACTCTTACCCAATACACTTTTAAAATTGTAATGTCTGATTTTAGTTTAACTTCCCTCTTTATACTTAAGATGTTCAGTAAATATTATAACTCCTTTAATTGACTACACCATTCTAAAAATTAGCATGTAATTCCTGGTAAACCATGCAATAACTGTCTACAGCAAGTTCTTAAGATGATATAAATAAACAATTTCTAGTGGCAATGAAATTAAGGTAAGGTACATAATCAACAATGCAGAGGCTTAAACACACACACACACACACACACACACATACACGATGTATAATTTTTCTATTGCTGCATAACAAAGACCATTCAATTAGTAGTTTAAAGTGAAACAAATTTACTATCTCAGTTTCCATTGGACAAGAGTACAGACAGGTACAAGTTACCTTGGTTTACTGCTCCGGGTCTTGTCAGGGTAAAGGCATAGTCAGGTAAGGCTACAATACTTATCTAGCTCCTGGGATTCTCTTCTAAGCTCCCAAGTTGTTGGAAGGATTAATTTCCTAGCCATACAACTGAAGTCCAGAATTTTGTTGGTTTTCATTGAGGGAACAATCTCTATTCCTAGAGGCCACCCTGCAGTTTCTTACAAAAGGACATTTAGAGGAAATTCACAACATAACTGTTTACTTTTTTTAAGGCCAGAAGAAAAATGTGTACTGTTGTTTCCTGTGTCTTTTAAGGATTCAGTGGATTAGGACAGAGTCAAAGTCAGCTTATTAGAGACTTTAATTACATATGAGAAAGATTCCTCTTGCATTTATGGTACCATAGTCATAACAGTGATATTCTGTCATATTTATTCACTGCCTACCAACCCACAGTCAAACAAAAAGGATTACACAGGGTATATGCTCTGGAAAGCAAAAACCTTAGGGAACATCCTAGAATTCAGCAAGGTAGCAGGTTACAAGATTAACATACAAAAATCCATTGCATTTCTTTACATTAATAATGAGATATAAGAAAAAGAAAGTTTAAAAAATCCCTTTTAAAATTGAACCAAAGAAATAAAATATTTAGGAATAATCCTGGCCAAGGAGGTGAAAGACATATGCAGAGAACTATAAAACACTGATTAGGTAAATTAAAGATGATTTAAAGAAATGGAAAGCTATCCTATGCTCTTGGATTGGAAGAATCAATATTATTAAAATGGCCATGCTACTCAAAGCAATCTACAGATTTAATGTGATCTCTATCAAATTACAGAGGACATTTTCACAAAACTAGAACAGACAATTCTAAAATTTATATGGAATCACAAAGACCCAGAACTGCCAAAGCAATATGGAAGAAAAAGAGAACAAAGCTGGAGGAATAACCTTCTCAGACTTCAGACAATACTACAAAGCCACAGTAATCAGAACAGCCTGGTATTGGCACAGAAACAGACATATGGATCATGACATTAGATTTGACTAGCAGAGCTTCCTGAACAGCATGCTTGTTGTCTTACACGTTAGCAGCTCCTGATTATGTTCTGATTAGGGCAATCAATCATACTAGTATGGATGGGCTATGGAGTTTCCTAAGACTTAAAAAGTCAATGTTAAAACTTAACTAACTTGGGAAAACTCGGTTTGTCCCCTTATTTTTGATTCCTTACCACACAGAAATATTGACTATACTGTCAACTTAAAATCCACTAGAAACAAAAGAGGGATTCTGGGAAGCCATTATGTATCATGTCTATCATCTGTATCTCACATTAGATGTTCCAAATAGTGGTGAAAGTTGCAAGTTCGTATGTGCCAAACAAAGGGCTAGTAGGCTTTTATCATCCTCCCAGCCAGAGAGCCATGTAAGTGAAACTCACACATACAAATCCCTTCAAATTTATGTATTGTCAAGCATGGTGATAATGCCTACATTTTTTCCAAAAGAATGAGAGAAGAGTGCTGGTAGTGTCTGTGTGTTTTATTTCCTTCATCTCTGAGTCCAATTTTGGTCTTCTTAATCCAGTTATAAAACATGATCAAGTCAGCATATTCATGTGATCAAATAAATTTATAAAGCTTTGAATAGAATATTTTAATATTCTGAAAAAAATTTACTCAATGAAAGCACTTTTATAACTGTAACTTTGTTTACATCAAGATTTGTTTATAGTATAATATAGGGAACTATATTCAATATCTTTTATGGCTTATGAAGAAAAAGAATATGAAAATGAATATATGTATATTCATGTATGACTGAAGTATTGTGCTGTACACCAGAAATTGACATAATAAACTGACTATACTTCAATTAAAAAAATTGTTTACAGTCAGTCAGCTGGCACTTATGCAGAAAACCAGCAACATTGGAGAAAATGAAGATAGAAATAGATTGGGTGGGTGAAATTAAGATAAATGACTGTGGTCACTTTCAGTTAATTTGGCAGACTGAATTGATAAATTAATTTCTCTCTCCTATTTCTCACATACATTATTGCTGGAAGAAAAACAATAACTTCTGCAGCTCAAAATCAAGAAAGATAAATTTCCATTGAGAGACATAAAAAAGAAATTCAGAATTGTAAAAGAACTAAAATATCTGTGCTTATACCATAATTAGAACCAGACATGCCCTTTAATGACCAAAGTTTAATGTCCCAGAGCAGTAGTTCTCCTAAACTTTATTCTTAAAATCATATAGTCTTAAAAATGTATTAAGATCCCAAACAGCCATTGTTTATTTACTTATTATATTAGATTGATAGATTGATATTTACTCTACTAGAAATTAAAATTGAGAATTTAAAAATTATTAAATTTATTTAAATAGTAATTAATTTATAATAAATTAACCTAAGTAAAAATTTTATTAATAACTATATTTTTAAGACAATAAACATATTGTAAGAAGAGTTGCATTACTTCATAGCATTGCACATATCTTTTATGTCTAGATTTAATAGATTTCAGCCATATTCCCATATCTTCTTTTTAAATTCAATCTATTTAGATATCACATGTCATGAAAACATATTTGACACTCCTGAGAGAATAAATGAATATTGTTTTGATCTCACAGACACTCTCAAACAGTCTCAGGACCCCCAAAGATCCCAGACCACATTTTGAGAACTTATACCACACAAGCATGGAGGCGAGTAAGTCTGGATTCTAATACTTATAAAAAAAAGGTAACAACTGGGATAACAGATAGCTGAAAGTTGTAACGGTCTGACCCATAAGTGGAAACATCTGCTGAGTGTCAAGTGGAAGTGCAAACGATTCCTGTGATCCATGTGGAGCCTTGAATAGAACAAAGGTTTCCAGTGATAATTTGGGGACTGAGTACTACACCATATTGGTGTATAAAGTCAATTAACACCACTAGCATTGGTACACAGACACATAAATTGAGGAACTAACCTCAAAGTGGGTTCAGAACTAGGAAAACTCTTATGGCTTGACCAGTGACAAACAACATATTTTAAAGGAACATTTCCACCACCCATGATATGCCATATTTCCATAGAAAACAATCCCACTGTGGATGACATAACTTTTAAACAACAAAATATTTGGGAAAACAAGACATCATGCAATTGAGTTAGCATGCACACACTCACATACACACACATAATGCGCACACTCACACAAAGAGAAAAGTGGACATTAAAGACAATATATAAAAAAGTAAGTTTATATGCTTAAGAGTCACGTTTAAAGTACTTAAAATAATAGATAAAAGCTTAAAAAAAGTGCAAATATTCTAAAAACAGATTTAATAATCAATTCAAATATACTAATTGAAATTAAAACATATACACCCACATTTCCATTAATATTTATAAAAAATACTGGAAATGTTTGATTATTTATTAATTATTTCAATTATTTATGAATAAATAAAAGTGAATTATGTATCTGAAGAGATTACCTACAATGTAGCACAAAGAGCAAAAGACAGAAAGTATCAAACAGATGAGATATAAGAAGTGCCTTCAAAAAGACATATGTACCCTAGTGTTCAGAGCAGCACTATTCATAGTAGCCAAGACATAGAAACAGCCTAAATGTCCATCAGAAGATGAACGTGTAAAGAAGATGTGGTATGTATATACAATGGACTATTACTCAGCCATAAAAAAGAATGAAATAATGCCATTTGCAGCAATGTGGATGGATCTAGAGATTATTATATTAACTGAAGTCAGACAGAGGAAGACAAATTTCATATGCTATGACTTATATGTGGAATTTTTAAAAAAATGATACAAATTGTATTTACAAACTAAAAATAGACTCATGGACTCAGAGAACACAACTATGGTTACCAAAGCATAAAGGGTAGGGGAGGGATAAATTAGGAGTTCGGGATTAACAAATACACATTACTATATATCAAAATGAAGTCTCAAAACACATCCACCAAGACTTCTGTAACACAAAAAGAATAAATGGGAGAGAAATAACATCAGAAGTTTCCAAGACTTCTAAGAAGGACATGGGATCTCAGTAGAGAATTAGTTCTACAAAGCACAAACCGACATTAATCTTCACTGAGACATATTAAACTTAAAATAGAAATGAAAGATAAATTTTTTTAAATAAGACTATTCAAGTCAGTAGTCTCCTTATCAATAATAACAGATGACAGAAGGCAATCAAAAGTATCTTTCAAGTATGAAATAAGAATTAATCTAAAATTATACTGAGTTATATATTGTGAAAGACATACTGAGAGAGTTTATGATTATAATCTTTGGAAGAACTATTGACCAATGTACTTTCTCATGAAGAAATTAATGTATAAAGAAGGACTGGCATGAAAGGTATCATAGTTTACATAGAAATTATTTAATCATTTAGGAAAATGCAAAAGAATATTGACTATATTCTATATAATAGAATAGAATAATTTAATAATACTAATCAACTAAAATAAATGGTAATAAGTAAGTATAGACAATTTATTTTAAAAGCACAATTACACCTAGTCCCTAGAAGTGTGCTTAAACATAAAATGTTAAAACAGTTTGGATAGCTCTGTCACTGCTCAAAAGTGTTAAGATACTGTAATTACAACTGAGGTTCTACCATTTCAACAAGGATCTTACAAAACACCAAAGAGTAAGAGATGAAAAAGGAAATTTTTATTTTCGTGTTTTTATTTTCGTATGCAGTATGTGACACACTATGATTTCAAACCCTTGCTCTGTCTGTATGAGTACTTTCGGCAATTTTAACTTCTGTACCTAGAATATAGAGACAAAATCCCTACTGGTTATGGCTATCAATTGGGAGGTGGTAGTGACAGAAACAAGAATTAAAGTCAGAGAATATCAAAGGGAGGTAAAATGCAATGGGACAAAGTCATAGGACCAAATTAATTACAATTTAGGTAATCAATCCTCAGTCTCTAAGAGGCACTTGATAAATGGTGGTTATAATTAAGGTCACCAATACGATCAAGAAGATATCTTTTGGATATGCAATGTATTTATTCAGAAATAGCTAAATAGTAAACCCTAGTTCTTGGTGGCACACACCACTTGGCAGTGTTATCTGGAAGATGCTTATTTTTCTGGGTGCAACTGGCTCAGCTCCTGGTCCAATAATCCACGGAATAGACTATCCCTACTAAGGTGGAATTATTCTTTTATATTTTTTTTTCTTCCTTTTTTTTTTCCTTCTCATGTTAAGGGTAATGTAGTGCCACTGATGCAATGTGTCAAGGATCATCATAACTATCCCTGAGGTTTCATGATTTGCCAAAAGAATTCAGAAACTTATAAAAGCAAAAATGTTATTCTTATAGTTATGGTGTATTACAGCAAAGGGATACAGATTAAAATCAGGGAAAAAAAGAAGGTTTCATAGGGTGGAGTCCAGAGGAAACTAGGCAGGGCTTCCATTTGTCTTCTTTCAGTGGACAGTGCTTCCTTCTCTCAGCAATGACTGAGTCAACATTTAGAAAGTGTCTCGAACCAGGGAAGCTCACTCCAGCCTTTCTGTCAAGGGTTTTTGTTGGAGGTCATTTATGCGGACTTGGAGTGCTCATGACTGACCTTAGTTATTTAGTCTCCAGTCCTCTACCCAACAAAGGTCAAACTGATACAGTGTTTACTAGGGCCCCAGGCGAACAAAACAGATGTTCGCTCTAAATAACATTATTCATCATGAACTATCTGATGTGCCCCAAGGTCTCAGGTATGCAAAGATACTCTTAACAGATCCTTTTCCAAGGGTTCAGAGTTAATCACACAGCAGCTGGTCAAAGGCTAATTCTTTGTTTGAAATAAGCAGGTTTGAGCACCCACAAAGTGATGAGTTAACTTTTATTACAGTTACAGAGGCAACCTCAATGTCTTACCCAGAAAATGAACCTTGAGATGACTCATTCACCTCTCATTTAAACTCAGACTGCCTTTCCTTTGTTTCGTTTGGTTTTTTTCCCCCCTGCTTTTTAGCAGAAATAAAACTCTACCCCTAAGAAGCTGAACAAATCAAGATCAACTTCAAGATAGATCACACTTCCTTACAGCCTATTCATAACAATCTTCCAGAAGGTCCCTCTGTTTCAGAGTTTTCTCATGTTTGAGCCTCACTCCTTTTGTTCAGGCACAAGATTTCATTTGCAATTTTGTTTCACTTCAAAGATTTTTCTACCCAAGGATAACCTGTCCCATATTTTCTATACTGTCTGTTATGTTGACTTTGGTACTTAATCTTCATTTGGTCTTTGAAAATTAATGTAGTTGTCATTTTCTTTTAGTAGAAAATTGCTGCCTCTTTGAGAATACAAATTTGCAGGTATAAATATCTCACTACTCTATGTTATATGGACCACCTTAAACATCTAGAGAGAAATCTACAGTTCATTGGAGAATTTGAAAAATGTATCAAAATTTTAACATACCAAATCTTGACAGATTGGGTGTGTTTCACCAGATTCTTGATTAAAACAACAGTAATTTCTAACTTGAAAATTTAAGATGATGAAGTATAAGATTATGTTATGTATTCCAATGCTAAAATTGAAGAATTAATTCAATGGCCAAAGAAAGAATACCAAATATGGCACTGGGTTAACCTCATGGAAAATATATATTGTTATATATAAGGGTTTTTAGTGTAGTTTCTTATAAACAAATATTTTTCATCTGTAATCACACATTTTCCAAGTACTCCTGTTAGGAAATATTACACAAATGCAGAATTTCAAGGCTTCAATGTAACAAAATAATTTTGAGACCAAAAATATTTTAAAACCACAAAAAACTGTAAAATCATATGACAATCAACATTTCTGTTCCCATCTTTCCTTACCAAAAGGAGAACAAATTAAGCCCCTTTATTTCTAGGGTTCTCCTATGAAAAAAATTAGATAAATATGTATATTTTAAATTGTATAAAATATAATATATTAAATATAATTATATATTAATAAGAATTATATAAATAGATCTATTTGTTGTTTACTTGTTTTAAGAAATCACCTTATATAGCTGTGGCATCTGGTATGTCCAAAATATGTAGGCAGGCCATCAATGTAAAAACCCATGAAATGATGCTGCAATATTGAAGAGGAACTTCTCTGGGAAACTTTAGTTTTTACCTCTGAGGTTTCCAATTGATTGGATGACACCTAAGTTCATTACAGGGGGACTTTACTTAAGTCACCTGATTGTAGATGTTAATCATAGCTACAAAACACCTTCAGAGCAACATGTAAACTAGCATTTGATACAACAGCCTATCATTCAGTATATTTGTACAAATGTCTTGGATCATTGGCAATTTATGGAACTGTTTAAACATGTATAAGACATTGAATTTAACAATTTAGTGTTTTTGTCATATTCATTGGTTATAGTGCAGAAAAGTTACATAAAGATTTACTGTACTATAACTGCTAACAGCCGTTGAAGTTTATCCTGAAAGAAAAGGAATGCATGCAAGAAATATTCAATAACCGAAGGAAGAGCACTGGCCATGTGATTCACTATAGCTTCATGTTATCGTACTGCTTATGTATGAGCTAAATATGAACCTGAAAAAAGGAAAAAAACTTCTGGAACTTAGCTAGACAGGTATAAAAATTATGTGAAAATTAAAACTTTATAAAACAAAATATAAAGATGATATTCTTCTAACTTAAATCAATATTCAGAAGATGTTAATTATGATCAACAGTATGTAAATTTTCTACATAAACTAAAAGAAAATTTTGAACATATTGATATTCAGTACTTTACAGTTGCTTTGCAATTTATTAAACATCTTTTGAATTTAAATTATAAAAATGAGTTGACAAAGAGGATAGTACATTTTATGATCTTGGAATATATAGTTTTTTTTCATTTAAATGCAGTTATAAATATTAAAGAAAATTAATTTTTAGTATTCATTTCAATTGTTGAATAGCCAGTGAAAATTTTTGTACAAATTGAGATGTGCTATATTTCAAAAAGGAAGAAAATACATTTTATATACCAGTGCTGTCCAATAGGAATACATTACAGGGTACAATTATAATTTTAAATTATCTTGTTGCCATAATAAAAAAAAAGAATCAGATGAAATTAACACACCAACTGTACATCAGAAATTGACACATTGAAAATTTCTTAAAGTAACTGAACCACCTGGAAGTTTTGTGGTCCATAGTAGGCATTCATATTTATTTATTGATTGATTGATTGATTGATTGTTTATTTTTAACATTTTTTAATTGAGTTATAGTCATTTTACAATGTTACATCAAATTCCAGTGTAGAGCACAATTCTTCAGCCATACGTGAACATACATATATTCATTGTCACTTTTTTTTCACTGTGTGCTACCACAAGATCTTGTATATATTTCCCTGTGCTATACAGTATAATCTTGTTTATCTTTTCTGCATATGCCTGTCAGTATCTACAAATTTTGAATTCCCAGTCTGTCCCTTCCTACCCTCCTTCCCCTTGGCAGCCACAAGTTTGCATTCTATGTCTATGAGTCTGTTTCTGTTTTGTATTTATGTTCTTTTTATTTATTTATTTTTATTTTTATTTTTATTTTTTAGATTCTACATATGAGTGATCTCATGTAGTATTTTTTCTTTCTCTTTCTGGCTTACTTCACTTACAATGACATTCTCCAGGGACATCCATGTTGCTGCAAATGGCATTATGTTGTCATTTTTCATGGCTGAATAGTATTCCATTGTATAAATATACCACAACTTCTTTATCCAGTCATCTGTTGATGGACATTTAGGCTGTTTCATGTCTTGACTATTGTAAATAGAGCTGCTATGAACATTGGGGTGCAGGTTCACCACTGATTATGATGTTAGCTATAGTTTGTCATATATGTCTTCTATTACATTTAAGTATGTTCCCTTTATCATAAGTGGATGTCAAATTTTTAAGTAGTTTTCCTGCATCTATTGAGATGCTCCTATGATTTTTATTGTCTATTTTGTTACTGCGATTTATCACGATAATTGATTTTTGGACATTGAGCCATCCTTGGAGTAAATCCCACTTGACCATTTTGTATGATCCATTCAATGTATTGTTGAATTTGGTGTGCTAATATTCTGTGGAGAATTTTTCCATCTGTGTTCATCATGGATATTGTCTGTAATTTTCTTTTATTGGTAGTATCTTTATCTGATTTTGATGTCAGGGTACTACTTGCTCATAGAATGAGTTTGGAAGAATTCCTTCCTCTTCAAAATTTTGGATTAGTATGAGCAGGCTAAGTATTAAGGATTTTTAAAAAATATTTGGTAGAGTTTACCTGTGAAGCTCTCTGTTCCTGGACTTTTGTTGTTCGGGAGTTTTTAAATTACTGTTTCAATTTCATTACCAGTAATTGGTCTGTTCAGATTTTTTTGTATCTTCTTGATTCACTCTTGAAAAATCACATTTCAAGGAATTTATAAACTTCTTCTAAGTTAATTTGTTGGTATATAATTGTTCATAACAGTCTCTTATAATCCTTTGTACATCTATGTTAATGACTGTAATTTCTCCTCATTCATTTATGATTTTAATTTTTGAAAACTTTCTTTTTTAATTAAAAATCTGGCTAAATATTTACCAATTTTGTTTATCTTTTCAATAAACATGCTCTTAGTTTTATTAACATTTACTATATTTTTTAGTCTCTATTTTATTTATTCCCAATCTGACCTTTATTATTTCCTTCCTACTACTAACTTTGGGTTTTGTTTGTACTTTTTTTGCTAGTTCCATGAAGTGTAAAGTTACTTTGTGTATTTGAGATTTTTCTTGTTTCTTTAGGTAGGCCTATGTCACTATGAATTTCCCTCTTAAAACTACTTTTGCTGAATCCCATAAATTTTAGAAAGTTGTATTTTCAGTTTTGTTTGTCTCCAGGTATTTTTCATTTTATCTTTGATTTCTTTGTTGACCGATTGTTTTTGTAGTAGCATGTTGTTTATTCTAAAGTATTTGTGCTTTTTCTCATTTTTCTTCTTGTACCATATTTCTAGTTTCGTATCACTGTGGTTGAAAAAAATGCTTGATATGATTTCAGTTGTAAGATGTTTACTAAGACTTGTTTCATGGCCTAACTTTATCTACCCTGGAGACTGTTGCATGGGCTCTTGAAAAAAATATATACCTATATATTATATATATCATATATATATGAATATATGTATATCTTAAGTCTACCTGGACTAAAATGTCATTTAAGGCTAATGTTTCCTTTTTGGTTTTCTGCCTGAATGGTCTGTACATTTGTGTAAGTGTAGTATTAAAGTCCCCTACTATTAGTGTATTGCTGTCAATTTCTCCTTTTTAGTCTGTCAGTATTTCCTTTTTATATTTTGGTGTTTCTATACTGATTGCATAAATATCTACAAATGTTATTTCATCTTTTTGGAATAAAATCTTTATCATTATTACTTAACACTGTGTATTGCCCTTGTCTTTTCCTGTAGAATTTTTTAAAGTCTATTTTGTATGATGAGTATACCATTACTCCACGTTTTCTTGTGTTTCTATTTGCATGGACTCGCTCTTTACATCCCTTCACATTCCATCTGTGTGTCTTTAGATCTGAAGTGCCTCTTATAGACAGCTTATAGATGGGTCTTGCATTTTTTTTAATTTTTTTTTTTTTTACCAATTCAGCCATCTTATAGCTTTTGATTTGAATATCTAGTTCATGCACATTTAAAGTGATTATTAATAGATATGCACTTATTGTAACTTTAATTGTTTTATGTTTTTTTTTTATAGTTTTCCTCTATTCCTTTCTTCTTTTCTTTGCCAATTTTTTTGTGATTTGATAGCTTTTTTTTTGTGTTACGTTTGTGTCTCTTTCTTCTATTTCTTGCGTATCTATTGTAGGCTTTTGGTTTATGGTTCCCACAAAGTTCACATATATTGACCTACATGGAGAGCAGTTTAGGCTGGAGTCACTTAAGTTCAAGTGTATTCTAAAAGCACTACATTTTTACTTCCCCAAAATCCACATTTTATGTTTTTGATGTCATATTTTACAACATTTTATATATCTCTTAACTACTTGTTGTAGTTTTAGGTAGTTTACTCCTTTTTTTTTTAAGTGACTAATTCACTGTCTTTACTGAATATTAGCCTTTGACAATAAATTTGTTTTCTTTTATATATTTTCTTATTTCTAGTTGTAGCCTTTTTATTTTCTGCTTAAAGAAGATCCTTTAACATTTTTTGTTAGGTCAGTTTAGCAGTGATATGCTACTTTAGTTTTTGCTTGTCTAGGAAACTCTTTATCTCTCCTTTCATTGTGAATGATAATCTTGCAGAGTATTCTTTTCTAATTTGTTTCCCTTTCAGCACTTTAAATATATCATGACACTCCCTTCTGTCCTGCTAAATTTCTTCTAAAAAAATCATCTGACATTTTTATAGGAGTTCCCTTATTTGTGACTAGTTGTTTTTCTCTTGCTGAATTACAAATTCTCTATTTTTAACTTTTGCCGTTTTAATTATGATATGTCTTGGTGTCAATATCTTTGGGTTTATTTTATTTGGGACTCTGTTTCCTGTTATTGGTATCTGTTTCTTTATCCAGGTTAGGAAAGTTTTCAGCCATTATTTCTTCAAATAATTTTTTCTGCCTCTTTCCCTTTTTTCTCCTTCTGGGAATCCTATAGCTTAAATATTAGTATAATTGCTATTGTACCAGAGATCCCTTAAATTAACCTATTTTTTAAAATTCCTTATTTCTTTTTGCTCTTTTGACTGCTTGATATCCACTGTTCTATCTTGTAGTTGCTTTTTTCAGTCTTCTGTATTATTTAATCTGATGTTGATTCCCCCTAGTGTATTTCTCATTTCAGTTATTGTATTATTGAGCTCCGACATTTTGCTATTTGTTGTTAATATTTCTTAGTCTTTAATATTCCCCTAATCAAATGTCACTCTCTTCTTTCATATTAAATTTTTTCTGTAATACCATTTTAATTATTTTGTGGTTTTACTACATTTTTAAAATTTATTTTGAGTTATTACTCTGGAGATTACAACTAACATCTTTGTTTGCAACTATATAAATTGAATTAATATCAACTTAATTTCAAAAGTGTGCAGGACTTTTCTATATAACTCCATTTCCCCTCTTTTTATTCTTATATTGTCATAAAAATTACATCCTTATTCATTTTGTATCTATCAGCACAGATTTATAATTCTTGCTTTGTATGTTTGTCTTCTTGAAACATAGTTGAAAAAAAAATCTACAAACAAAAATATCTTCATGCTTTCTTTTGTATTTACTTATCTATGTAGTTATCTATGCATTTATTTACCTATGTATTTCCTTACCAATGATCAGTATTTCTTCAAATGGATTCAAATTACTCTAGTGTCATTTCATTTCACTCCCAAGACTTTTATATTGCTCGTGGGTCAATTCCATTAGTGAACATCTTCTCAATTTTAATTGTCTTAATTGTCCTTCATTTTGAAGGATAGTTCTGCAGGATACAGAATTCTTCCTAAATAGTTCTTTTCTTTCAGGACTTTGAATATAGTACATCACAGTTTTCTGGTTATCATGGTTTTTGAGGATATATCAGCTGTTAATTTTACTTAGTATCATTTTTATGGAATAAGTGTCTCCCTTCTTGGTCTTTTACTATTTGGTCTTTGTCTTTGCTTTTCAACAGTCAATTATAGTGTGTCTAGGTGTGAATATTATTGAATGCATTCTGCTTGGGAGTTTGATGAGTTCTTAGGATATGAGGTTTAATTTTGAAATTAAATTTGAGAAGACTTTGGTTATTATACATAAAAAAATTCTCTGCCCCATTTTCTCTCTACTTTCCTTATGAGACTTGCATTATGATGATGTTGGTATACTTAAGGGCGTATCAAATGTCACTGAGGCTCTGTTAATTTTCTTTATTATTTTTTCTTTATGTTCCTCACACTAAATGATATCATTTGCCCTATTTTCAATTTTGCTAATTTGTTTTTTAATGTCTGCTCAAATCAGCTGTTGACCTCTCTAGTGAGTTTTTATGAAAATTAATTGTATTTTTCAACTCAAGAACTTTTAGGGTTTTTCTGCCTCTTTATGAATGTGTTTTATTTGAAGGGAAATCATTTCTATAATTTCTTTTAGTTTTCTATGTGTGTCTCCTTTAGTCCTTTGAACATATTTAAGACAGGTAATTTAAACTTTTGTCTAGGCAGTCCTATGTCTATGCTTTCTTAGACTATTCCTATTTCTTGCTTTTCCTGTATGTGGGCATTAATTTCTTGTTTTGTTGCATGTCTTATTTTTTTCTTGTAAACTGAACGTTTTAAATAATATAATGTGGTGACTCTAGAAATCAGATTCTACACATTTTCCAGAATGATTTTATTGTTGTTCATTTGTATTGTTGTTGATGGTAGAGTGCCTACATATTTTCAGACTAATTCTGTAAAGCCTGCATTCTCTGTCATGCATGATTATTAAAGTCTCTGCTTATTTGCCTTTTTTGTCAGACAGTGACTGAAGAGGTATTTCTTTTAAAAACTTAAATGAGTAAGCCTCCCAGCATTCCTGAGGAATTGTAATCTGTGTGTTGGAGCACTTCCTGAACATTCAGGCAGTTAATTAAAACTTTTGCCTTAGCTTTGACTTTCTACTTTTACATATTCCTGGGTTCAGATATTAGTGCCTTTTAATTATTTCCAAGGATGCACACAGCTATGGACATGCACACAGCTCAAAACACAGGCATGGTCTTCTAGATTTTCAGAAATATTTCAGCAGTTCTCAAAGCCCAGTATATAGTTCATTTGCCATTTTCTCCTTTTAAGCTTTCTGGTTACATTATTGTTTTCTTCATCTGTTACCAAAATTTGGTAAACAATTAACTCTGATTGTTTTCAACAAATGCCTTGTGTCCAGAACCCAGCTAGTAGAGCAGTCTTTGTCTAGAACATGCCAGTTAAGGACATTCTTGACCCTTTATCCTCTGTGGACTTGGCAATTTTCAAAGGCTATGGGCCCTTCTGAGTATAGTGTTTTTAAATATCTTAAAATCACAGTAAAAAACTATTTTGGTGGAAAAAATGCATAATTCCAATAGCTCTAAGATCATCAGAGAAATAACATGGTAATCTCCTGCAGTAAATTATCTAGCTGCTAGTTTAGTTTTTTCCACATACAATTTTGAAAGATTTGCTATTTCTAACATCTAATGGTGTGGCACCAAATACACGAAAGTCTCGTCATTCAGCTTTTTCTTATCATAATTCATTATGAGCTCTTGAACACCTTGTTAATACATGCTAAATAACATATTTTGTGGTGTCTATTTTGCCTGTTATGACTACATTTACTCCCTGGCTGTCAGCCATGTTTAAGAACTTCAAGCTGTTCAGAAAGTCAAATTAGCTGTTACTGGTTGCAACATATGTTTTTTTTTTCTTTCAAGAAGTTAATAATATGTTGGTTGCAGTAGGGGATGGATGTAACCCTAAACACATTAGTTATTTAGAAGGGATACATACATGTATTGGATAAATTATATCAGTTAAAGAGTACAAAGATATTAAGTATTATATGCAAAAGGGGAAAGATACATGTTATATAACTATCTCCAGTATAATTAAAGAAAAGTTTATTTACAAATTAATTTATTAATGAAAGCTATGCAGAAAAAAATTGTTAAATAAACCCTTTTGAGAGATATCATTCCCAATTATTTAGTACAGGGTTGAGGATCAAGGTGATGGAGTAAGAGGTCGCTGAGCTCACTTTGCCCCAAAACACATCAAAAACATACCTACATGTAGCATAATTCTCACTGAAGACAAACTGGAGACAACTGGAAAGCCTGTTACACAACCAAAGCTGTAAGAAAGATCCACACAGAATCAAGTAGGAATGGAAGAGAAGCAGTCAGGTCAGGACCTGCACCCTTAGGTGGGGACATAGAAGAGGAGGGGAATATCAATCTCAGAGACTGTCCTTGGGGAGTCAACAGTGTGAACTGTATATTGAGCACCCCAGCCATGGGGTTCAACAATGGGAGGATGAGTCCCCTTTAGTTCTCTGAAAACCAGTGGGACTGACAGCAGGGCTAAAAGAAATGTAGACTGCTGATGAAGAGTGTGCACACACTTGCTTACTCCCAAAATAATGCTAAGGGAACAGATTAAAACTACCCAGCAGTCTGGGTCATTTGTTGGAATCACCCTAGCACATGCCTCAGCCTAAGCTGAGCCCCACTTGCTCCACATCACATCTCCACATGAGGGCTAGAAATGCCACAGCCAAGGGGAGTGCACCACTGTGAGGGAGGAAGCTGGCTTGGATCCGGAACTGCAACAAAATTGTATGAGGGCAGCCATTGCTGATGCCCATGTAGGAAATGGATAAGAGTTATCCAAGATTCTGAGTTAGCACTGAGACCACTAAAGCCCTTACCCTGACCCACAACAAGCGCCTGCTTCAGGCCCTCTTGCTCCAGCACTGCTCCCCTCTAAGGCAAGGATGCTGGTGCTGGGAAGATGGAGACCACACATTGAGAGGGAATGAAGCCAACTGAAATCCAATCCTTAGGGCTTCTGCTTCAGCACCTTGGGACCCCACCTCACCTCCAATAAGGTGATATTGGCCACTGAGTAGAGAAAAAGCCCCACTTATACCTGGCTCTGGCTCTCTTCCCACCAACAGCCCCACATTCTACCAAAGTTTTAGCTGCCAGTACACCCTACAGGAAGATGTGACTCATGCTCATGTCAGATCCGGCTCTCCCGTCAATCCACTGGGAACACGCAGATGGAACAGGAAAGACTGCACACAAGGGCACTCCTTCAATATCAGAACAGATCATTGTTTCAGCTAATTTCATAGAAATATAAAACGTTAAGAAATATAGGAAGACAAAGGAATTTATTTCAAAAGAAGAGAATGAGAAAACCTCTAAAAGAAAAACAACTAATGAGAGAAATAATTTACCAGTAAAGGGTTCAAACGATTAGTAATAGAGATGCTAATTCCATTAGAAAAAATAATAGACAAACATATTGAGAATTTTAACAAGTAATTAGAATATATAAAAAAGAACCAGTCACAACTGAAAAATACAGTTAGTGAACTAAAAAAAAAAAAAAAAAAAGAAGGAATTAACAGAAGACTAAGGGGTACAGAAAAATGCACAAGTGACCTGGATGGCAGAATAATGGAAATCATCCAATCAGAACAGCAAAAAGAAAAATAAATTTTGAAATCTGAGAAAGTTTAAGGGACCTCTGGGACAACATTAAGCATACTAACATTTGCATCAGAAGAATCTCAAAAGGAGAAGAGAGAGAGAGAAAGGAGTCAAAATGTATTTGATGAAATTACAGCTGAAAACTTCCAAAACCTGAAGAAGGAAACAGATAATCCAGGTACAGGAGGCAAAGAGGCTCCCAAAGAAGATGATCCCAAACAGACTCACATCAAGACATATCATAATTAAAACTGCAAAACTTACAGGTAAAGAGAGAATTCTAAGGCAACAAGAGAAGAACAATGAGTCCTATACAAAGGAATCCCCATGAGGCTATGAGCTGATTTTTCTGGCAGAAACTACAGGCCAGAAGAGAGTGGCTTGGTATATTTAAAGGGCTGAAAGGGAAAAGCCTGCAACTTAGGATACTCTATTCAGCAAGTTTATTATTTAGAATTGAAAGAGTGATAAAGAACTTCGCAGGCAAACTAAAACTAAAAGAGTTCATCAATACTAAACCTACCATAAAAGAAATATTAAAGGGTCTTAAACTAGTGGTTTAAAAAAGGCTGTAATAAGAAGTAAGAATTGATAGAAAAGGAAAAATCCTACTAATATATAGTAAAAGCTGTGGATCAATCACTTAAATAAGCTAGTACAAATATTAAAAAACAAAAAATTTTAAAACCAACTATAATTATAATAAACTGAAAAGGGATAAAAATGAAGATGTAAAAAACAACATCAAAAACATAATGTGGGGGAGAGGAGCAAAAAACTGTGGATCTTTTAGATTGTGCTTGAATTTAAATTAATATAGGTTAAATCAAATAAATATAGTTCCAGGTAAATATATATGAAACCCACAATACCCACAAATCAAAAAGATACACAAAAACTAGAGGAAAAGGAACACAAGTATACCACTAAAAAAGTCATCAAGCAGAAATGAAGAAAATAAAAGAAGAAGAAAGTAACAAAGAACTACAAAAACAACCAGAAAACAAGAAAAAAATACAATAAGAATATACCTATATACCTATTAATAATCACTTTAAATTTCAAGGGACTAAATGCTCCAATCAAAAGACACAGGGGGGCTGCCATAGGGGTCTTCGATTAAAAATGTCCCATCTATACGGTGCTAACAAGCATCTCATTCAGAACTAAAGGCATACACAGACTGAAAGCGAGGGAATGGGAAAATATATTTCATGTAAATGGAAATTCATGTTAAAAAAAAAGCAGGTGTAGCAATACTTAGACAAAACAGATTTTAGTGTAACAAAATATAATGATAAAAAATCAATACAGGAAGATGATATAATATTCATTAATATATATGCACCTAATATAGGAGAATCTAAATAAATAAAGCAAATATTAATGGACATAAAGGGCAAAACTGACAAAAATATGATAATAGTAGGGGACTTTAATTCCCCACTTACATCAGTGAACAGACATCCAGACAGAAAATCAATAAGGGAAGAGTAGTCTTAAATGAGATATTAGAGCAGCTGGATTTAATAGATATTTAATGGACAACTTATTCAAAACTGGCAGACTACACATTCTTTTCAAGTGTACATGTAATGTTCTTCAGGATGTATCACATGATAGGCCACAGAACAAGGCTCAATAAATTTAAGAGTATAGGAATTATTTCAAGCATTTTTTTTTTCTCTGACAAAAACAGTATGAACCTAGAAATCGATTACAGGAAGAAAAATATTGGAAAAACTCAAACATGTGGAGACTCAACAACATGTTACTAAAAAATATCAATGTGTCAATGAAGAACCCAAAGAGGAAATTGAAAAATACTGTGAGACAAGTGAAAATGGAAACATAACTTTCAAAATTCTATGGGATGCAGTGAAAACAGTTCTAAGAGGGAAGTACAGTGATATAGGCCTACTTCAAGAAATATAATCTCAAATAAACAACCAAACCAACCATCTAATGGAAATATTAAAAAAGGAATAAAGTCCAAAGTCAGCAGAAGAAAGGAAATGACAAGTATCAGATAGGAAGTAAATAAAATAGAAACCAAGGGGGAAAAAAAGAAAAAAACAAAGTAAAGCCAAGATTTGATTTTTTTGAAAATATAAACAGTTTGATAAACCTTTAGTCAGGCTCATCAAGAAAAAAAGAGGACCCAAATAAACAAAATAAGAAATAAAGGAGGTGAAACAGCCAATATAACAGAGAAAAATTTCACAAAATAACACTATAACCTGTTACATGTCAACAAAATGAACAACCTAGAAAAAAATGGAATGTTTCTAAAAACAATCTTCAAAAACTAAATCAGCAAGGAATAGGTAATCTGAACAGACTGATCACTAGTAGTGACATTGAATCAGTAATCAAAAAACTCCCAGAAAAGAAAAGTCCAGAGTGGATGGCTTCACAGGAGATTTCTACTAAACATATAAAAAAGAGACAAAACTTATCCTTCTCAAACCATTCCAAAAAATTGAACAGAGAGGAATAGTCCCAAATTTATTCTACAAGATCATCATTACCCTGATGCCAAACCAACAAAGACAATACAAGAAAAGAAAACTATATGTCAGTATATCTGATGAACATAGATATAAAATTCTCAATAAAATATTAGTAAACTGAATTCAACAATGTATTAAAAAGGTAACACAACATGATCAAATGAGATTGATTCTGGATATACAAGGATGGTTCAATATCCAGAAATCAATCAATACACCACATTAACAAAAGAAAGGATAAAAATCACATGATTATTTCAATAGACGCAGAGAAAGTTTTTGACAAAATTTAACATCCCTTCATCATAAAAACTCTCACCAAAGTGGGAAAAGAGCAAACATATCTCAACATAATAAAGGCCATTTATAACAAACCCACAGCTAACATCATACTCAACAGTGAAATGCTGAAAGCCTTTCCTTTAAAATCAGGAACAAGATAAGGATGCCACTCTTGCAACTTCTATTTACAGAGTATTGGAAGTCCTACCAACAACAACCAGACAAGAAAAAGAAATAAAACACACCCAAATTGGAATGGAAAAAGTAAAATTGTCTATTTGCAGATGACATGCTACAATATGTAAAAAATTGTAAAGTCTCCACTAAAAAAACTATTGGAGCTAATAAATGAATACAGAAAAATTGCAAGATACAAGATTAGTGTACAGAAATCTACTGCTTTTCTATATCCTAATAATGAGCAATCATAAAGAAGAATTAAGGAAATAACCCCATTTACAACTGCGTAACAGATAATAAAATAACCAGGAATTAACTAAAACAAGGTGAAACAGCTATACGCTGAAAACTATAAAACGCTGATGAAGGAATTTGAAGATGATACAAGAAAGTAAAGATATCCTGTGTTCTGAGATTGGAAGAATTAATATTGTTAAAATGTCTACACTACCCAAAGAAATCTATACATATATAACGCAACCCTATCAAAATACCCATGACATTTTTTGCAGAACAAGAACAAATAATCTTAAAATTTCTCATAAAAGACATTGAATAGTGAAAGCAAACTTGAGGAGGAAAAAAACAAAACGAAAACAAGCTGGAGGTATCACAGTCCCTCACTTCAGGCTATTCAACAAAGCTACAGTAAGCTAAACACTATGGTACTTACAAAAGAAACAGAAACAGTTCAATGCCACAGAATAGACAGCCCAGAAATAAACCTATGCACCTATGGTCAACTAATCTGTGACAAAGGAGGCTAGAATATACAATGGAGAGAAGGCAGTCTCTTCAATAAGTAGTCCTGGGAAAACTGGACAGAAAAGTGTAAAAGAATAAAATTAGGACACTTTATGCCACCACATACAAAAACTCAAAATTAATTAAAGACTTAAATGTAAGATGGGAAACCATAAAACTCCTAGAAAAAACACAGGCAGAACACTCTTTGATATAAATCATAGCAACATTTTTTTGGATCTGTCTCCTAAGACAAAGGAAACAAAAGCAAATACAAACAAATGGTACCTAGTTAAACTTAAAAGCTTTTTTACAGCAAAGGAAATCATAAAAGAAAAAAAAAGACAACCAATGGAATGGAAGAGAATACTTGCAAATTATGGCTGATAAGAGATTAATATCCAAAATATTTAAACAGCTCACACAACTCAATATTTAAAAAATCAAAGACCTGATTAAAAAAATGTGCTGAAGACTTGAATAAGTATTTTCCAAAGAAGACATATAGATGGCCAATAGGTACATGAAAAGAAGCTCAATATCACTAACCATCAGAAAAATTCAAGTCAAAACCACAATGAGATATCATGTCACACCTGTTAGAATTGCTATCATCAAAAAGTCTACAAATAACAAATGTGGCAAGGATGCAGAGAAAAGGGAACCCTTGTACACTGTTGGTGAGAATTTAAATTGGTGCAGCCACCATGGAAAAAAGTATGGAGGTTCTTCAAAAACCTAGGAAAAGAACTACCACATAATCCAGCAAAAAGATAAAGGCATCCCAATGTTTAAAGCAGCATTTCTTTTAATAGCAAAGTTACAGAAATAACCTAAGTGTCCATCAAGAGAGGAGTGTATAAAGAAGATGTGGTATATATATATATCCCACACATATATGTGGTATAAATATGGGATATGTATTCTATATTTATATAGAATTGGATACTACTCAGGCATAAAAAGAATAAAGTTCTGCAATTTCCAGGAACATGGATAGATCCAGAGTATATTATGATGGTGCAATGAATCGTATAGAAAGAAAATTACTATATGTTATCATTTGTATGTGGACTCTAAAAAATGACATGAATAAATATAACAAAACAGAAACTGATTCATGTATAAAATAAAGAAGCTATAAGGACATACTATACAGCACAGGCAATATAGCTAATATTTCATAATAATTTAAATGGAAAATAATCTATAAAATATTGAGCCACTATGTTGTACATTTGAACCTAATATAATATTGTAAATTATCCCTACTTTAACATAAAAAAGATTAGGGCCAAATTATTCAGTCCATTGTTTTAAAATTATGAAATATATAACTGGAGTGCTTATTCTTCTAGAAACAAGTATAGGCTATTATACTTAATCTGCAGATTTAGACACAGAGAAATAAAACTGAGAAATTGCAGAGAATAGTAGGATGGTTCAGACTGCCCTAGGCTATGATAATGGGATGCTTGCCAAGTTTGTAAAAGAGAAGGCTGTAAGAAATACCTTGGTAACACAAAAGAACTTCCTAAGAAGTTATGACTTTATATTACCTTTAAAAATTTATATGTAACTCTTTTGCCATTTTGGAAATTTCAACTAAGTACTTAATGGGATCTCAGTACTCACAATGTTTTTCTGTGTCCAGTATATCTGAAACAGTATATTCAAATGGACAGTTGGTATTTAATGTAGGCAAAAAATCATAGGAAAAATAATAGTAGAAACTGGCATTTTTTATTACTGTAAAGTGCCAAGCTTTAAAAATAGGAAAATCGTCTCCGTCTTGTTTAGCTAAATATTGATTTTTATTACAATTATACACATGCACGCACACACCCACAAACAAGATCTTATGTGCAATTTGAAAACCTTGACAAAATAAAATTATTCAAATCATTATGAAATTCCAATTCAAAATTGGAGATTGGAGAGGCCTGGACAAGACAGTATGTTGGTGAAGACATAGGTTTACATAACTTTCTCCAGGGAATATAATTAGTCTACTTACCCATTTCTAGTTAACAAGGATATTAGACTAGATCTAGGTCATGTTCCTTCATTAGTAAAGGGAGTGAATAGTTACAGAAGAAGATATTACAAGGTGATCAATTAGTCTCTGCAGTATTTCATATATGAAGGCTGACACTCAATAAAAAAAAGTAAGGTGAATTAGAAAAAAGAAAGTTGGCCAACAAGTCCATAAAACAGAAATATAGGAAATAAAATCACCAGATATCAAGATAATGGTGTTATGGGATAAGAACGTGTAAATACATATAATTACTATGCTAAGGAATTTAATTATAGGAGCGATTATAGGAAGCCAAAAACAACAATCAGAAGGAAATACCTTCACCGGATTAGACATCGATTAAAATAGAATGTTTAAACATTAAATAGGTCAGAAGCAAATATTCAGATTGAAGGACAGAGGTCAGCAGTAAAAATGGAGAAAAAATATGAGATACATGCATCACAAGTCAATATGAATTCCCACAGGGCAAGAAGAACGGGGACATCCTGCCTTGACAATGGAGTAAATCCCTCGGTTAACCAATCTGAGAGCACCGGCTTCGCTTTCTTAGAGTTTGTTCTTGATCTCGCCTTTGTTAGGCAGGATTTATCTGTACATGATTTATGAATACTTGACTTGGTCCTTGTAATAGACTGAATGATGTCTCCCCAGAGATGTCCATATTCTAATCCCAGGAACCTGGGCAAATGTCACCTTATAGTCAGAACGAATTTTGCAGATATGATTACGTTAACAATCTTGTGAAGGGGGTGTAGGGGACGGGGGTGGGAGGCAGCATTTATTCAGAATTTTTAGGTGGGCCATGAAAGACAAAAACAGATTCTCCCTAGAGCCACCAGAAAGGGAATAACCCTACAAACCCAGTTTGGTCACTGATCTCCTGAACACAAAGAACAGATCTATTTTTTAAGTAATTAAAGTTGCAGTAATGTGTTACAGCAGCAGTTAGAAAATAATGTAAACCTATACACAAGAATTGGTAAGATTTAGGGATTATTTATTTTGCACGTGCATTTAAGTGTTATATAAAAATCTTTTATGAGAAGATAGGCTTGTGAAAGTTGAGGCATGAATCATGTCAAAAACAGTTTTTCTGCTCAGCATTCATTTCTACTATCTTCTCCCTTGTTTCCCTTGTTTTTACCAATTTTAGAGGCTAATATCTAAAAACTGACTTTCACAAGATTCCTTGCAATGGCAGGACCTCCTTAGAATGACCAACCATTCCAGTTTGCCTGAGACTGTCCCAATTTTGGCACTGAAAATGTCCTATCTGGGACAGTCTTCGAACCTAGCAAACCTGTAAGGCTGCATCATGACTTTCATGGACCGCAGTACTTTTTTTGCCTTGTGGGGCCCTTCTTCCATTAAATAAATAAGTAAATAAATAAATATTATAGGCTTACATTTGTGTTGATAAAAAGACAAATATAACCCAAGAGAGATTCATTATTACATATTTACTACTATTACATTAATTTTAAAATAAATTAAGATTAAATCATTTATCTCCTACGTTAGCTATCCTGTCTTCCTGCTGGAGTTTAGACATGATAGGCAGAGGTACAGCATCCCACCAGGACATGGAGGAAAGGTCAATAGAACTGCAGAAACCGTGGTTCTGCCTCCTTTACTGTTAAAATAACCACAGTATCTCTCACCACCAGGATTCATGTTAAGTGAGAAAAAAAAATCCTTATTTATTTAAGCCATCAGGTTTGTGCTTCTCCTGATCAGCTCAACCCTTAAATGATGCATAAATTTACTTACAGTGTAAGAAAATAACATGCATTGTGTCAAACAACAGGCACAGTAGCTCAATTAAGACATCAGGATGAAATGAATGACAGCAAATTAATAAATCATATGTTAACTTGTGACAGAGAAGGACTAGACAGAGACTACTATTACCACTACAATTACAGAGACAGACTACTTAAGATAATATTTTCTGTCTAAAGGCAGAAAATATTCTAGCCTTCCTTTCAACAAATAAAACTAAAAGTTTTTAAATGTGTCAATTCCAAGAACAGTAAACCATAATCAAAAATACACCCATCTTAAGAGCTAAGTTCAGAAATTGTTAAAGTTGTCACACTCACTCTTAATAATCCACTAAAACACAGAACAAGAAAAAGATAAAGAGCTGAAAAAGGACAAGATAATGAAAGAGAATGAGAAATACATAGAGAAATGAAAGCAGAAGGGGGGAAATAAGACATGTCCGGAGAAGTAATAAAGATCAAAGACTGAGCTCTGCTTAAGAAGGAACTGGCCCCCTAGTCTCCCTGTTCATTATTTATTTCCTGAAGTACCTGAAAGTCTTCAATATTTCCATAACAGCAAAATAGGTTTTGATGTCAGTTATTTGATGTCTTTGGAAAGTTTTGTAGTGTAAAACAAACCATTTATTAATAAGTATGTATGATGTATGCCTCCAGCATTTTTAGTGCTGGAATCTAAGCTCTACCAGGACAAGGAATGTGTTTTCCAATTTTCTTTCATATTTGTAAACCCTGAGCCTAGCACATAGTAGGCTTTCAACAAATGATGTTGAATAAATAAATAGGAAAACATCACTTTCATGGACTACTGAGGACACAAAAGAATGTAAGACATAGATGAGAAGACAGCTGACACAGAAAACATAAATGAAAAAAAGTAGAGGACATTATGACATGCTTTACACTGGGGTGGGGGTTTGTCAAAGGAGGGAAAAATAACTGTGAGGTAGTCTTCATTGGTAAAGTGGGGTATGAGCTGGGATTTTAAATGAGTGTTCAGTTAGACTGCTAGGAAAAGGGAATTCATTTCCATATAGTCGCAATGTAAGTGAACATGTGACATATACAGTAAAGAATACACAGATTTGATTTGCAGCACAAGATTGAAATTTTAAACAAAAATGTGAAGAGAATAATTCCAGTGGCATAGGTCCCTGTAGGATGTAGACTTGATGTGGAATCAGTGATATGATACTTGTGATAGGGAAAGACACTGAAGACCCCATGTAATCCTTGAGCAAATGGCACAAGAAATTGATGATGATGAGGGAGAAAAACAATGGGATAGGAGCCGAACGTTCTGTTTCTCTCCTGACTGTGCTCTTTATAAATATGTGATGCTGGTAAAATGAATCAAATTCTATTAAACAGAATCTGAAAAGTGAGGGTAACAGCAGATGTAAATATTAAGGATAGATAGATGATTGATAGAAAATATACTAAAGGCAGACATGGAAGAGATGTTTTAGGAAAGTGGTTCAGCAAGAATAAAAATTGGATAGAGACTTCTCAAGTAAGAGAAAGTTTTTGCTTTGGAAAGTCTAGTTACAAGAGTCTTAGTTAATGACATACGAAAATACAGAATAGCAAATTTGACTCTGAAACAATCAAGAAAGCGATCCAGTGATAGGAAAGACAGAGCAGTTACCAACATCTCTGAACACCTAATAATATCTCTTACTTATCAAAAATGACCAGTGAGTGCTACAATTTTCCATATGTATCCATTATGTTTTCCAAATAAGAGCGTGAGTTGAGAAGATAAACTATTATTCATTATGCTTCCCATACAATACCATGTATATAACAGTCATGCAATCACTTATTAAATTAGTGAATTACCCCCACCCACACAGAAAATATTTTTTAAAATTCAGTGAGATATTCTGAAAGCATTACATTAAATGATTTTTTACTTTTTTTTTTTTACTCTTCATGATTGTTCTTCTACTACTCTGATTCTCTTAACAGTAAATTTCCCAAACATTTTGTGTTCGGTTGCCCTATCCTTTGCTTGTCCCTCCAAGGTGAAATGTATTATCTGGTGGATGGGACAGCTATTGGCTTTTATTTTATGATTGAAAATTACTGTATGCATTTAATATATGAAGGGTACTGGAGGGGGAAGTTAATAAATTTTCATTTCAAAAAACAGGAGGCAGAGACCTGGATAACTATTGCTACTCTCTGACCTCATATTTCCCGGTTGTACAGATTTCAGATAAGGCACCTGAGGGTTGCTGGGCTCCCACACTAACCTTTATACACCGCAGCCCTACCAGCATAAAAACTGAAAACCATGTTTTAATTTCTTGCTTTTTCTTTTTCATTCTGAATTGTTGCAAAACTTAAATGGGAAAAATATTTTTAAGATGAAACTTAAAAAGTAAGTGGAGAATAATACTAAAATTAAAAAATATATATTTCTATATAAAAAGTAGCCTCCAAACAGCACTTTAAAATTACTAAAATTACTATCCAACAGTTTTTGAGGGCCAAGAATCTGGACATGGAATAGCTAGGTCCCTCTGGCTCAGAGTCTCTCAAAAAGTCTGCCTGTAATCAAGGCAGTTCCCAGGGCTGCCATCATCTCACAGCTCTCCTGTGGCTGCTGTGTGGCCTCAGGGCCTCACTCTCAGTTGGCTGGAGATAGCAGTTCCTTTGCATACAGACTTCTTCATAAGACTACTCACAAAATGGTAGCTTGCTTTCCCCAGAGCAAGATCTCTGAGAGAGAGAAATCATGTGAGAGAGTGAGAGTAACCCTGAGAGATGTCTCTTTGTAATCTATTCTGAGAAATGACATCCTGTCACTTCTGGAGTACTCTACTCATTAGAATCAAGTCTGAGCCCAGCCCACACTGAGGAAAATGGAATTGCACAAAGGCACAACTACCAGGACATGGGAATAACTGGGGACTATTTAGAGGCTGCCTACCATAGAAGTGCTATGTATTAGAATTCTGAAAACATAGTATTTTGCAAAATGGCTGGGAACTTTAAAAACGTTGAACTTATGAATGGAATCTGGGAACCAATATAACATACATTGTGTCTTTTTATATTGTTCCAGGGCGCATGGCTCTGGGCTTTAGACTTAAGCAAGTTGGCTAAGTGCATCTTTGATACTGACATTTTTCTTCAGATCCTTTTGACATCCAGTTTAGAACATCTTCTCTCTAGAGACTTTATAAGCACCAGTGAGTAAAATAATTTTGCTATATTTGTTTTGTTTCTCAGGCAGATCTGTTGGTCATTGGAGAATTTTGACATTGGAGTTGTAAATCCAAATCCAGAATGGAAAAGGAAAAATCTGAAAATTAAGTGACTATGTTCTTTTTGCGTTCCTTCTACAGCTTTATTTTCTACCAAGTGTTATTCATACTTATGAACCTTACAGATATAGATTTGTGACTTTATCCTCAGACATATCACAGAACTTATTCTTGAATAAATAAAAGGATTTTGGGGGCCCTACCATATTGATATAAACATTTGGAATAGAGATAAAGGAAAAGCTAAATGAAATAATCATAAATCCACAGCCAAAAAGCCAAAGATAGCTTGCATACCGATGCCTTTATCCTAAGAATTATGCTAGCCAAGAAACCATGCAATGATATCAGTAAGCATATAGACAAATGCTTCAAATGAAAAGAGAATGGTGATTTTAAAATGATTTTAGCTTCTCAAATATCAGAGAACAAATTAAAGATATACTGACAAATAGTATTACAGAGGGATATTTTTCAGTGGAGACTCAAGTTTATATCAGTAAACTTAGACAAATGGTTCTCAACTGGGCATGATTTTGTCTCCCTGTGGACATTCAACAACGTCCAAAGATATTTTTAGTTGTCCTAATTGGAAGCCTCTGATGGGTACAGACCAGGGATAGTGCAGAACATTCTAGTGCTTAAAACAGCTCACCACAACAGAGCTTACCTGGCCTAAAATGTAAATAGTTCTGTGATAAAGGAAACCTACTTAGACTTAGAGAAATGGTTTAAAAAAAATCATCTGAGATGTAACCCAATATATTTTTTTTTTCAGAGAGGTCAAAAAAGGTGTATTGCTGATGTTTTTGTAATTATCAGGTCAGAAAAAATTAAAGCTGTATAAAGACAGACAACAATAAATAAGTATCCTGATGTTTCAGAGCAAGAGTTGAATGCCTCCCCAGTGGGAACTGGGAACCAGGAAATTTCTGAGAAGCATCATCTCAAAGTTGCTGACTGAATGTTCATAGCAAAAATATTTGGAGAATCATATTTTAAAGACTGGACACTTATACCAAATGATACTATGGTATTTGCAATTACGTGAGGGAGAAATTGGGATGATGAGTGTAGATTATTACAGTAATACCTTAGTGAGTTTTAAAGTAACTCATATATGTTTTTGTCAATTGAGATTCAAATTTTGACTCTACCATCAGGAAACATGTTCCTCAAACATATGAAATGAGGAGGCCACAAGAAGCTGCAACAAGGATGATGAAGCCAGTGAAGAGATAAGCAGGGATATCACTGGTAGAATCACAGGATCATATCTTCTTAACCAAGAGTACAGGCGCACTAAGGGGTACATGAGTAGGGATTCATAAACTTGAATGAGAGAATTTCACATTTTTATTTTCACTAAGTTCTAATTGACATGTAGTGTTGCTTGCAATTATGAATGTAGTCAGCAAGTAATATTCATATTAGCAATATCATGGTTTTTTATTAACAGAATTCATAGACATTTTGTATCACACTAGAGTTGTAAATATTTTGAACCATTCTTTACGGTTATCACATTTTGAAAATCATGGCAGCTTACTGTTAGAATGGCTCTTATCAAAGAGGCAATAAATAACAAATATTGGCAGGGATAAAGAGAAAAGGGGACTCTCACACACTGTTGGTGGGAATGCATATGGATGCAGCCACTGTGGAAAACATTATGGAGATTCCCCCCAACGTTAAGAATAGAACTGCCAATATGATACAGCAATCTCACTTCTTGGTATTTGTTCAAAGAATATGAAAACACTATTTCAAAAAAAATGTATGCAATCCTATGATCACTGCAGCATTGTTTACCAATAGCAAAGATATGGAAACAACCTAAGCACCCATCAATGGATGGATATATAAGAAGATATGGTATATGTATACAATAGAATACTACTCGGTCATAAAGTAGATGAAATCTTGCCACCTGTGACAACATGAATGGACCTTGACAGTATTTGCCAAGTGAAATAGGTCAGACAAAAAAAGACAAATATCATATGATTTCACTCATAAGTGGGATATAAAAAACAAACAAACAAAACAAAATAAATGATCAAACCAAACCAAATAAACACATAGATACAGAGAACAGAGCAGTGGTTCCCAGAAGGGAAGCGGTGGTGGGGAGGGCAAAATGGGTAAAGGTGATAAACTGTATGTTGACAGATTGAAACTAAACTTTTGGTGGTGAACGTGCTGGGGGTTACATAGAAGTAGAAATATGTTGTACATAAGAAACATACAATGTTATAAACCAATGTTACCTCAATCAAAAGTAAATCTAAAAAATAAATTTTTTAAATAATGTCCATTTTAATAAAATGAGCTAGATATTGATATACAATTGGTTAATAAAGAAATAAAAAATTATTGCATTATAATTTCAAATATTTTGATAACTCTGCATCAGTTTTATTGGTCTATTTTGTAATTTTAACAATATTGTGAGAGGGGGTTCATAAAACTGGTTTCACCATAGAACTGCCAAATGGATCCTTCATGCAAAAATATTAAGAAACACTCCCCTAATTGGAATAACCCTACTAAAGATGGAAAAAGCAGGCAGGATCTGTTTGCATAACTGCTGTATCAGCCAGAACTGATGTACTTTATATCTCCTAATACAGGTTACCTCTCTAGTTAAAACTGGAAGAAATGTGTTAGAATTGTAGATGTATGATCTTGTAAAAAGAGAAAATTAATGACAGATGCATGCCCAAAGTTCTGAAAGATGAACAGATGCAGTTCAGAAAAACCTCTAAGGAGTATGCAAAGACCCTAGCAAGGTACAAGGACATATATAATGCTGTTGATAAAAGTTAAGACTTCAGGAAAGCAGGCATGACAGGATGAAATCATACCCTTGTTTGAAAGCAACTGTGCACAAATTGTAAATCCATGATTTTTTGAAGCTAGATTTCCCAGTATGGAGAAGAGGTGTCCCACTTAGGATAAAGTGAAAGCCGTGAAATTGGTCAAGCTGTAAACATAGGAAGAATTGATAGAAAGATAGACATTTGCTACTTTGAAGAAAGAGAATTCCCAAGATGAAAAATGCCAAGATCTCTTAGTTCTGGAAATTTGCCAAGTTCAGCCTGTGCTGTAGAGAACAGTGTAAATGAGGGTGCATTGTATTTTATTATTGATATTTGGACTCAATTTAGTATGGTTATATAAGTTTTTCCTAGAAAAGAATGCTTGGGAGGTTAAGAATTCATAGGGAGTGTACAGGAAATCCAGTTCCTAGAAGCAAAGCATTAACTAGATTTGTAATGTCCCTTTTAATTCAATCGGAACAAACATTTAATCAAATAAGTGTAATCATACATTTGGTCAATTAAATAACAAGACTAGAAATTGACAGAGGTCAAATAACACACATGCTTGTGTGCACATCTCAGTTAAAGCTTCTTGGAAACAATAATAAATTACAGGTAAATATATAAACACAGATTTTGGATTCCAGATAGTTAGACTATAAATCAACTCCTTCCCAGAGCTGCCAGGAGACTGTTAACAATCTCTTACACATTCAGACACAGGAACACATGTGAACAGGACCACTGCAAACTTTCCAAGAATATTAGTATATCCTATCTGTAGCCATCAATGCTCCAGGGCTTATATGAAAATTTAATGAAGCTTGGAGTCTTACAGTAAAGACTAAATAAAGTCTCAACCCCAGCCACCTCTATTCCAACCATAAACAGAGATATTAGCAAAACAGGAACTTGGGCAAAGATCCCTGCAATCTCAGGTATGATTTTTTGTGTGATTTTGTTGTCATAGTTACTAAATTAGACCTCTTGGTATCCAACAAAATTCTCATAGGATGACAGTGAACACACATAGCTCTGCCCCAGCATTGTCAGAACCCATCAGAAATATTCCACAGATTTATAAAGGACAACATTGATATTATACTGAATTTTAGAGTCCTTATTAGAGGAGGAAGGAAAAAGAAATTAAGCAGATATGCTCTCTGGCATAAAAGAATGAAAATAAACAAGAAATCAAAGAATGCTTGGGTCAATTATCATTGGCATAATGAGGTCTGAACTCCCTTTTAGAGGAAATGTAAGAGCTATGGGAGAGATTGTCACTACCTATGTGAATAGGTGTGAAAAGTTCATGATTATAGAGTTGAGGAGTCTGCTGCAAAGTTTTGCTATAATAAAGTGAGATAACCCAGCCTTAAGTTTGAGACAATAACTGGCACTGTGATGAGGAGCATTAGTTGTCATGGAACATATAATAAAGGAGGTACTAGCTTGAGTATAGCTTCAATCATTGCAGTTTGGCAGAAAGCATGGCAGCTATGTAGGGCATGCTTTCCCCATGGCAGGTCAGTCAAGCATAGGTTAGGCACAAATGATGTGCCACCATATTTAAAGCTCCTGTTTTCATTACATCTGCTAATGTTCTGTTGGTCAAGTTCAATAACCATAGACATGGAATGCAGTATGCCACAGTGGGAGGGGCAGTCAGAATAGACCAGTAATCTAATCTACCTTATCAAATATAAGCAAGGTTTCAGTACGAAGAGAAATATTCTTGGAAGGTGGCAGTGTAAAGTGACACAAACATCTCAGAGAATAATTTATGCAAATGGTATAATATACATATTTTACAACCCAGCTGGGTATGTAACATACAAAATACCATCATAGCAGTTGTCTCTGAGAAATCAAGGAATCTAAGAGGGACAGGGAATATAAGATGTTTCACTTATATATATTGTATTCCTTTACTTCTAGTTGGGGTGAGGACAGAGCAGGTTCTGAAACAAGGAGTGAGATGTTAAAATTTGAAAACTTTGGATAGTGGTTACACAAATACTTTGTATTACACATATGCATATTAATAATGAGTACATTATTTTAATCTCTATACTTTACTAAACACTTGGGTTATTTTTTAATGTATAATAGGTTAAAAAAGTAGCTCTGCTGTAAACAGGTCTTTCAAGACCCTTATAAAACTTGACATTATTATTGTTGAATTATCTGCACTCCTCTAGGAGACTAAATTCCAAGGTAAAGGAAACTTTATCTCAATTATTTAATATCTATAAGGAATGCAATTAATTTAATATACAAACTTAAGAAACAATCATAGAGTAAATGTAGAAAATGTGCCAAACTTAGTGATTTTTCTCTGGCCACACAGTAATTTTCAGAGCCAGGATTATAACCAAAGAACCCTAACTCCAGAGTTCATGGTCTTAACTGAATGCTCTTCTACTTTTTTTGTAGAATGAGTGGTTAGATCGCTGCCATATTTCTTACTAAATTAAAAGAAGGCTAATTATTTAACTGTTCTTTTTGAGTCTTTATAGAAGTTTTAATGGTTAGACACCAGTAAAATAGAAATCACAGCATATAGTTTAAATGAAAAGGGAAATTAGTATTGGGAATTGGTTAAATTTGTACTAGAGATTTGAACAGGCAAATGCTGGGTAGGAAAATTCATGAAACAGTCCTGATGGCTTGGGAAGAATTGGGGTTTTGAAAATACAGAAGTTTGTAGAGACCTTGAAGAGCTAGGATTTACAAACAGATGTATAATATGACATTGGTTTCTAGAGAGAGGAATAAGGCTTAGAAAAATGAAATTGCTAACATTTCATGATGCTCTCATTATTCTCACATAATAGAATTTAGGGAAGCAGGAAGATGTAAACCAGAACATTAAAGCAAGTCCTTTAAATCTAATTTCTATGCCTTTTTTTTTCATCTCCATTGCAACTCAGTAGCATTCCAGTACAAATCCAGGTTTCAATTAAGAATCAAAGACTGATAAGACAAGGTGAAATAAAGAAAACTTCTATTGCTACTAAGACTTCTTAGTCAGAAGGTTTTTATAATCATGCACTGAAGGAATACATCATGGGACGACTTGCTAATGGTAGGTCTCAGATACTGTTTAACTCACTCAATCTCAGTAAATACCATGCATTAAATAATTTATAAACAGAGAAAGGATATGCCATTAGTCCTATTCCATATTACTATGTCCTTTTATTATATTCACAAATATAGCATAAAAATTACCAAGGATAATTTAGGGATAGGTCTACATAGCTGAGCAAATTGCGTAAATTAAGATCTCTGCCCTAGCTCATTTATTCTGATGCAGAGGCAGAGCATTTCTTTTCATCTTGGCTAGAATTCTTTTTCTTTTTCAACAGAAGTGGCTATTGAAAAGAAGTGTCCCTTGAGAGTTTTCAAGACAGTGAGAATCTTCTCAAGACCAGAAAACACCTGAACTTCAATTTATAGCTTTGCCTCCCATTTGTTTTCGCTCTCCCTTGTTCTGTCAACTTTTTGGATTATGTCCATGAAACATGAAATTCCAATAAATAAATAAATAAATATTTAAAAATTGACATACAATTGGCATATATTCCTTTATGATGTACATTATGATTTAATATAGGTATATACTGCAAAATAATCACCACAGTAAGTTTAGTTAACATCCATCATCCAACAAAAAAAATTTTTAAGGAAATCATAAGGACACCTCAATTCACTTACTAATTTCTAGAGGGAATCTCCATTCTTTCTGACCATGAAGGATAAGTTATAGAATAAGGTAATAAAGAGGCTAACTGTTGATGTTATATGTGATTAACTTCGCAAAGAACTTCTTCTCATCAAAGGGTTATGTTCTATCTTGAGTGGTTTCCTGCTGCTTTGTCTTTCAGCCTACTGGACATCTCATTTAATGGTTAACATTTAATGATTAACATCATCACACCATAAAGGCAAAATACAGAAAAAATTCCTTTTAACTTTATGCAGAACAATGCCAGAGGACTTAATTTTTCATTTGTATCAAACAGTTGGAGTGTAATCAACTGGAAATATGGGAGAAATAAAACTTGGGAAACTATGTATTTTTCAGGTGAAAAATTCAAGCATAAATACAAACCAATAAAAAAAAAAACACAACCAGCAAAAGTTGATATTTTGTCCTATTATCTCTGGATGCTTTTTTGGAAATTTCATTTGTTTTCACAACTACTTCCCTGTGCTCCACCTCAAAGCAATTTCTGTTAGGATTTTGGTATTTATTCTTCTCATCTATGTTTTAATGTTTGTATCCATAAATTCTATACAGTATTGTTGTGTGTGTCTACATAAATTCAGTCAAAATATGTTACACATATTTTTATACTTTTCTTTAATTCAGCATTATCTTTTGTAATTCTCTGTGTGTGGATAAATTAAGATTTAAAAATGACTACTACTGTATATTTCCATTTTTCCACATTTATTCATTCTATTGTTGATCATGTTGGCTGTTTCCAGACATTTACTATTGACCACGCTTTCATAAGCCTTATTTTACACATGGGCAAACATTTCTCTAGGATAAAGAGTTGCATACAGAATTTCTGGATCTTGGAATATGCACATTTTTTTATCTTATAATTGCAGAATTTTGTCCAAAATGTCATGCTACAATGTCTCTTAGAGATAAGGGGAGTTTGTTATGCTTTTAACAGGTTTTTTTCAATAAAGTGGTTATAAAACAGTATATCTTTGTTTTACTAAATTTGCATTAGTCAATGAATTAATTTATTGGACAGTTTCCCTGTCTTATGAATTATCTGTTTGGATATTTTGCTGTTTTTTCCCCCATAGAGATGACTGTTTTTTCACTTTATTATTTAACATTATGCTCTTTTATAATTGCTGCTCTTTGTGCCTTACATAAGAAAAATTCATTCACCTAAACTATTAAGATGTTTACTGAAAGCATTTTGTTTTTTTCATTTGATCCATAAATTGTCAGAAATTAAATTTATATATGGTGCCAGAAATGGATCTAATCCCATTTCCACCATTCAGTTATAAACTTTTTCTAATTTATTCATTTAAAAAGATTCATTTTTTGTCAGCTATTTCTAAGGGTTTCTTTTCCCAACATAAGGTCTTTTGTATTTGTCTGTTCTTAGCTCTTTTTTATGTTTATTGATTTATATGTACATTTTCAAATAATATATTCTTTCAAATAGGAGCTTTCTAAGTCTTGAAATGAGGAAAAGCAAGACTTTATTTTGATTCTTCATGGAAAACACCATCTTCATTGGTCTTCAAGCTGGTTTCTTTGACATGAATTTGAAAAACATTTTGCCAATTTCATAATTTTGTGTGGAACAGTTGTTTTTATTGGTATATAATTCATACGTTATAAAATTTAATTCTTCAAAGTATACTATTCAGTGATATTTAGTATATATACAAAGTTGTGCAACAATCACCATTATCTAATTCCAAGAAATTTTTATCACCCCCAAAAGAGGCCCCTATAATCATTAGCATTCATATCATATTCCCAGTCCCCAACTCCCAAACCTAGGGATAAATATTAACTATGTGACCTTTTGCAACTGACTTCCTTCACTTAGCATAATGTTTTCAAGGTCTATTCATGACATTTCATGTATTAACACTTCAACTTTTTACGGCTGGGTAACATTCCATTTATGAATATGCCACTTTTTGTTTATCCATTCATCAATTGAAAGACATAAGGATTGTTCCTGCTTTTCAACTATTATAAAAAATGCTGTTATGAACATTCTTGTGCACATTTTTGTGTAGCCATATGTTTTCAATATTTTTGTCTATATACTTAGAAGTGGAATCACTGGAACCTAAAAATCTATGTACAACTTTTTGGAGAACATACAAAATGTTTTCCAAAGCTGATGTACCTTCTTACTATCCCACTGCAATGTAGGAGAGCTGGCCTCTGGAGTATTTCTGGCCATGCAGGGACACTGAGAACCAGGCACCTTTTACTCAAGGCAAGAAGGTAACCTAGGACCATGGAATTTTCCCTGGGAAATCCCCACCTACACACATAGGTGGAAGTTGTTATTCCCTACTTTCCTATGGTATAAGAAAATAAAGTACATAGCAATAGACTGCTATACACTTTCAATAAGGTTAAATTAAGAGATTGGAAAAGTACCTCTCAGAAAGGAAAGCGGAAGAGTCAAGGTCATACATGTCTTCTTTTTTAAATTAAGGTTCTACTCATCCCCAAATTCCTGGCTCCTACTCTTATGAAATGTAAATCCATTTATCTCTTACCCTTCTATAAACATTGAGTGAAAAAATTTTGACCCTTTTATGTTTGTGTTACCCAATCTTCACAGCTGAAAGAGCAGGGAGAAAGACTGATTTCATCGTGACTGAAGATTGTGTTAATTGGATGTTCCTACTGTGAAAAGCCCTTGGATGTTTTTGTAGTAGTTCTATAGTTGCTATTGTTGTTGTTGTATGTTAGGAATAAAAAAATGATGAAAAAATAAAGGATTTTAGAAATAAAAAATCTGTATGGGTGTAAATGATGGGACACAGATTGATAGTTATTTAATGCCACTGTAATCCTCACACCAGATCCTGGCCATTTTTTTGAAGCCCACTCATGCACTCAATACGGCATGAAGGTAATCCACTTGCTTCCCTAAGTTAAAACTACTGAGATACTCTAAACCCATATGACAAACATGGCACAGACAATTAGACAACATTCTTCTATTAGAAGAAACATACATTTGGGAAGAGTAAATATCTTTGGCTATAAGAAACATATACCATTCACCTCAGAAGATTACTAATGTGAGTCCTAATAGCTTTTCCCTTGGCTGGATTAAAATATTTCCTTTGAAATATTTCCTTTGGAAAGGAATGGAGAGAGTTGTCTGACTGACTAGAGGAGACACCATAACAGCAAAATAAACAAACAAAACAAACATACAAACAAACAAAAACCCAACCAAAACTTTGAATATACTAAGATTTTCCTCATGAACCTGGAATCCTTGGTTTTTCCCTCGTGGCCCACTTTTTCTTCAGTCTTCTAGAAGTGTTAAGGGGAGGCTTTGATTCTTGCTAGCCACAAAGTAACTCTAATGTCTTCTTTAAAAACTCAGTTCATATTCTGACTTGAGTGGTGAGAAAAATAATTTGTCCTTATTTTGATTATCTTCCAAAATGTAGAAATTCCCTCTCTTTACAATTTGTTATCTCCAGGAGCTCCTTGTCATAAGTGATGAGGAAAAAGAGGGTACTAACCTCCAGAGAATAGCCCCAACAGGTAGAGAGAAAGAAGCCCTGGCAGGAGAGCTCAGCATAAAAAAAGACATTTATGGAAAAAGTCCGTGGCAAATGTCTGCCGCCAGGAAAGGCTGACATGTACAGGCGTGTATAGTAAGTATCTGACATGGTTGGGGCAGAAAAGTCAATCAACAGAGGTGATCTATGGATGAGTTCTCTGGGGAAGTGCTCATTAAAATTGGAATTGAGTCAGATGGAGCCAGAATTAAAATAGATTCTGGTGGTGGTATAGTAGAGATCACTGAGAATCGGGGAGGTGACACTCAAATCAGCAGAATCATTGATGTAAGTCAAACATGGTGAGACACTGATATCTTGAGAGTGAGGAGTTCGTTAAGCAGGTAAGGTTCAGAAAAAAAGTGATTTCTAGTCAGGGAACAGGTTCCACTGACTGAGTGTGTGCTGGGGTAGAGGGGAAAAGCAGTAAGTGTCAGGGTGGGGGTAGATAAAAACTGATTATATTAAATGTGGGATCCAATGGTTAAAAGAACTGTGGTGATAGAGAAGTACCCAGTGGTGTTGATAATAAAATGGAAACTGTGGAGTGGTTTTGTTGGAGAGAGAGTGTAGTCCAGAGGTAAAGTGGTCAGACATAGTGTTGACTCAGAGGAGCTATAAAGCCAAAAAAGGATGAAGAAAGAGCAGCATCTTCTACAGGCTCTCCAAACAGATGCTTCCATGGGCAAGCTTTCACACCCTTTATGGTAGAGATCTTGTTGTGGGAAGTTGCAATCAACAAGAACCTTGCCCATTTGGCTGAGGAGACAGATGATACAAGCTATAGCCAGAAGGAGAATAGGGACAAAAAAGCATGGTGGTCGCACAGTCCTCCCCACATCCCTGACTTTACAATTCTCCATATAGACAATACTCAAGTTTCATCCTACATCTTCTTCCATTACCAGGTCAACACTAAGCTACACTGGGACTCCAGAATTGCATGAGTCACATTAAGAAGAATACAAGCGAAAAGAAAAAAAGAGATTAGTCAACTGTTGGTGAGAGAATGCAGATCCTGTGGAACCTCAGCTGTTTTCAGGTGAGTTCTCCGAGCCAGGGAAAATATGAGGATTACCATTAGAACGGTCCACTGGAAACAGAATCTTTCAATAATAGACCCTGACAACTCCAGGGATTAGGATACATGGCCAAATGATCCATGGCAACAATAGCAAGGTTAATTTATGTTCAGTGATATATGCTGGATTAAGTGTTTTAATCCACATTATCCTAGTAAATAATTACAAATAACTCATGAGTTTTGCAGGTCAGCTGATCTCTCAAAGGAAGAGTCTGAAACTTAGGAAAGTCAACAACTTGTACATATTTGGACTCAGAAGTTCTGCCTCTAAAGCCAACCAAGAGTCTTTCCAAAATATCTCACATGATCAACCAGTGGGCAAGATCCATCACTGTTTAATTCTCATGGGTGGGCAGAACAGGAAATCTGAGAACTTCCCCAATTCTGATTTCCTTTCTGTAGGCCTCTGCTTTAAGGTCACTGTTTACTGAGCAGGACTGGCCTAAGAAACTGATATCCTCATAGATTTTAGACATGAGATATTATTGAAAGGAGAGTTTAAGGTTAATTTGGATTACTTAGGGTTAAATAAGCTGAATCTTACCTTTTAATGTTTCACTCTTCCCCCATTCTTGATTCTCCGTTGATGCTAAAAGACAAGAAAAGAAAATTGAAATCCAATCCTTTACTTTCTTTGTCTAGGCAAACTCCCACATTTGTTATTTATGAAGAATACAGTTTGCTATATTGAAGTAATTAAAATCTGCTTTTATCTTGTCATTCATTTTTATAGTGGATAGGAATATTTTTTATTTTTTTCATTGAAAAACTCAAAAAAAGATTTTCTACTTGAGATCCTCAATTGATATCTCAGTCAATAGTCTTCCACTGAAAGGGGGCATAAAATCTCACAGTTACAGAGGCACATATGCCTTGTCAGATAGGATTCTGCTCCTTCAGGCCAGGGATAAATCTTTAGTATAGGATCAGAAGTTTTTAGAGACTTAGTATTGTTCTGCAGCAAGTTATGAAAACAGGAATGACTTGTCCTAAGACACCTAAGATGTGAAGAAGATTGATAAACATGGCATGTGGGGCTTTCATCTTCTGTCTGTACTTTAAACACTCTCAATAAACCATTCTATGGCCACTGAATCTGTTTGAAGATTTACTTGGATTGTTCTACCATACCCAGATGGATGAAATGTGGGTTGTGTTAGTAGTCTTTGTTCCTGCCCTAATCTTGATAACCCTACCTGTTTCCCCAGAGTAGGGTTGGAAAATGATGACCAATGTGCCAATCAAAGCTGTATGTCTGTTTTTGTACAAACCATGTAGTAAAAACAGATTTTAACAGATGGACATCAGCAATCAGTTTGGTCCACTGACTTTACCCCATTGCACTTCATACCTCTGAGATTTTCTCACATTGATTTCTCCAGCTGTCACCAACCATACCTACCCCAGAAGTGTGCTTTTCCAATGTTAAAATAATTTTAGCAAGCACTTTCACAGCTCAAAATGGTACAATACTGCAATTACAATGTAGGTTATAGCATTTCAAAAAGGATTTTCCAAAACACACAAAAGAGAAAGGGAACAAAAAAGAAAAGTGAATTTTCATTTTCATGTTGTATACATGTTGTGCAATATAAAAAATTCAAGAGTCACACTTAAAACATGAATTCAAACCCTTGTTCTGTCTTATACCAGCTGTATGCGTAATTTGGAGTAAATAATTTTCCCTCTTTTTTCTTCAGTTTTTTTTAACAGAGAGAGAAAAAAATCCCCATAGATAATGGTATCAGTTGGGGTATGGTGGTGACAGTTGAAGGAATCAAAATTAGAGAATCTCAAAGGGAGATAAAACTCAATGGGACGAAGTCAATGGTCCAGTTTAATTACAATGTATGTAATCAATCCTTGGTCTATAATACGCATTTGATAAATGGTGGTTATGATGAAGGTTACCAATACAATCAAGGAGAAGCCATCTGGACCTGAAATTTATTTATTTATTCAGAAATAGCTAAATAGTACACTCTATATAGCTTGGTGGTGTACAACACTTTGTAGTTTTAGCTAGAGGATCTTAATTTTTCTGGATGCAATTGGCACAGTTCCTGGTTCAGTAATCCATGGATAACAGATTATCCCTACCAAGGTAGAATTCTTCTTTTCGCTTTTCTTTTTTTTTTTTTTTTCATGTTAAGGATGTCACAGTGCCACTGAGACAGTGTGTCAGGGACCCTCAGGCCTATCATCAGTTTTGATAATTTTTCAGAAGACTTCAGAAGCTTGGAAAGAAAAGCTGTTATTCTCATAGTTATGGTTTACTACAGCAAACAGATACAGATTAAAATCAGCAAAGGAGAAGATTTCATGGGGTGGAGTCCAGGAAACACTAGCCATGAGCTTCCAGTTGTCTTCTTCCAGTGGACAGTGCTTCCATCCCTCAGCAATGATTAAGTCAACATTTAGAAAGTGTCTCCAACCAGGGAAGCTCACTCCAGCCTTTCTGTCCAGGGTTTTTGTTGGTGGTCATTTATGCGGACATGAAGTGCTCATGACTGACCTTAGCTGCTTAGTCTCCAGTCCTCTACCCCACAGAGGTCAAACTGATACAGTGTTTACTAGGGCCCCAGGTGAACAAAACAAATGTTCACTCTAGATAACCTCATTTAGCATAAACTATCTGACGTGGCCTAAGGTCACAGGTATACAAAGATACTCTTGTCTGACCAGATCTTTTCCCAAGGGTTCAGAGTTAATCTCATAGGAACTGGTCAAAGGTGAGTCCTTTTAGAAATATGCAGGGCCTGAGGACCCCATAAGTGATGAGTTAACTTTTCCTACACAGGTAATCTCACTGTCTTATGCATAAAATTAACCTTGAGACAACACCTACTCACCTCTCACTTAAACTCAAAGCTGCCTTTTCTCATTATATTTTTATCTACTCTATAGCAGAAATAGCACTTTACCGCCATGAAGCTGAACTAATCAGGGTCAACTCGAAGCTGGGTTCCACTTCATTTCAGCCTATTCAGGTCAATCCTCCGGAGACTCCCTTTGCTTCAGAGTTTTCTCATGTTACAATTCTCAACCCTAATATTTTGTCAGATTTCACTTAAAGTTTTATGTTTCACATCACAGATTTTTAACATAGAATAAACCTGTCCCATATTTTCTTTACCATGTGCTATGTTGATTTTGGTACTTATTCTTCACTTACTTTTCAAAAATCAATTTAGTTGTCATTTTCTACTAGTAGCACATTGCTGCCAGTCTCCTTCAAAATACAAACAAATATGCAGACACAATATCCTACCACGCTGTGTGCTGTGTACCAGAGAAATCTATGGTTCAACAGAGAGTTTGAACTGCATTTCGGAATTTCAAATCTTGCATTTCGATTCCTGACATGATGGGTGTGCTTCACCAGATTCCTGATTAAGACAACAGTAATTTCCAATCTGAAAACTTGAGACAATCAAGTGTGTCATTTTGGCATATTCCAATGCCAACAATTAAATAAGTTCTATCATAAAAGAAAGAATACCAAATTATGGCACTGAGTTTACCTCATTTCAAAAACATTCTGATATATACAAGAGTTTTTAGTGTAGTTTTATAAAGCAAATACTTTTGGTCTGTTAGCCCACGTTTTCCAAGTACTTCTCTTAAGAGATTTTACACAGAAAGAATTTCAAGGCTTCAACATAGCAAAATCATTTTGAGAACCACAAAATGCCTCAAACCACAAAAAAACTGTAATATTATATGGCAATCAGCTTTTCTATTCTCACCTATTATCACAATGAGAAGAAATTAAATCCTTTTATATTTAAAAGGGCACAATTCGTTCAGAGTTCTTCAGAGAAAAAGAATGAACAGGATATAGATATAAATATATTTTAGAATATATAGTATGTAATTTATGTATGTATATAAATTATATATAAAACCATTTATCTGTATTAAGAAAACAGCTTGTATAGTTCTGGGATCTGGCATGGCATGTCCAAAATTTACAGGGCAGGCCATTTGGCTGGAAACCCAGCACATGATACTGCAGTCTTAAGAAAGAACTTCTCCTTCTCTGGAAAGCCTTATTACCCTTTGAGGCTTTCAACTAACTGGATGATGCCTAAGCATATTATGGAGGGTCATGTCCTTTTCTTAAAGTCACCTGATTGCAGATGTTAGCCAGTGCTACAAAATACCTTCACTGAAACACCTAAATTAGTATTTGGTATTATAGTCGAGACACGATGACAGAAACTAACCACCACAGTGCAGATAAGGGATTGCAAGAACAATTATAAAAATCATCAAAATTATAAAAACATATGAAGATATGGAAGATAGTACCAGCTAGAGGCTATCAGCTAAGAGCACTCCTTGCTGCTTACTGGAAACTCTGTCCCTAACTGACCCAGGAGTTTTCCCTTAAGCTCATTTACACTTTTGAATGCTGTTTGAGTACTCTAAAACTGTAAGCAGTGATTTATAAACCAGATATTAAAAACCCAGGAGTGAACAACACAATTAACATATCCCAAAATGGAAGAAGTATCACTGACTGAGGGACCAGTATGAATGTCACAGGCTTATAAAAACTGCATCAAGAAGCCTAAAGGGAGAGGCTTGCTGAGAAACCTAACAGTAACAACAAATGCTTTTAATGTTCTGTTCAGAGCAAGAAGGAAAACAGAAAAGCTAACTGAAGCTTATGGAGTTTTATAACAGATAAATGCCTCTAAAATGCCAATTCCTATTCTGATGATTAATTATTTGTCAAAGAGAATAACCAAAGATATTTAAAGTAACAGAATTAACACCTTTTAAAGATAATCAAAGTTGAGAATTCTTGAAATAATCCTGTGATATAATTCAACTGTTCTAGATAATTTCTGTCCTCCAGATTCACGTGGTTGGCAATTAATACAGGAATATACCAAAATATCACTGACAATCTTTAAGGAAGAACTGAGAGCATGAGTGATACTTAAGAAACATAAAAATCAATAATGCAGCAATCATTTTTAGAAAAGAAAGAAAATGCATCTTATATATCAGTGCTGTCCAACAGGTATATATTGCAGAACACATTTGTAATATTAAATTCTCTAGTTGCCATACTTAAAAAATTAAAAGAAACTGATTAAATTGATATTAACAATATGTTTTACTGAGTTTTCCATTTCTATAATTTTATATTGAGCTCATTCAGGAGCAGGATGAAGTTGTGGAGCAAAAGTAAATCACACTGCTACTTTTTCCCCTTTGATTATTGAGTATTTCCTTGCATGCATTCTTTTTCTTTCAAGATAAATTTAAACAGATGCTAACAGTACAGCAACACATTTTCAGAACATAAATAGGGCATATGGCAAAGAACACTAAATTGTTAAATTCATTGCCTTCTATTTATTCAAGCCATTCCATAAGCTCACAATGATCCACAGTCTTTGTACATATTTAGTAACAATATCCATAGTATATTGCAAGCAAAATCTGCTAAAGAAAACAGACCACAAGTATTTTTAATAACTTATATCATACAATTATTTGATTAATTAAAAGAAACATTACATTCCTCTCTTAAAATACTCCTAAAGTCAGACTTTTGATCTGAAATTTTTGGAGAAATGTACATTGTGATAGAAACAAAATTTATTTATTTAAATAAGATTGTTCTTGGTAAATATTAAAAAACCTCACAAGTTTGAGTTTTTAGACTGCAGATTGACGTAAACCTAGAAGCGTCTTTCTTCTTCTCCTTCTTCTTCTTCTCCTCCTCCTCCTCCTTCTTCTTTTTAATTCCACATATAAGTGGTATCATATAGTATTTTTCTTTCTCTTTCTGGCTTACTTCACTTAGAATAACAGTCTCCAAGTCCATCCATGTTGCTACAAATAGCATCATTTTATTCATTTTCATGGCTGAGTAGTATTCCATTTATAAGTGTACTATAACTTCTTTATCCAGTCATCTGTCAATGGACATTTAGGTTGTTTCCATGTCTTGGCTATTGTAAATAGTGCTGCTATGAACTTTGGGGTGCATTTTAGCTTTTTTTTTTACACTTTTTATTGATTTATAATCATTTTACAATGTGTCAAATTCCAGTGTAGAGCACAATTTTTCAATTATACATGAACATGTATGTATTCATTGTCACATTTTTTTCTCTGTGAGCTACTGTAGGATCTTATATATATTTCCCTGTGCTGTACAGTATAATCTTGTTTATCTATTCTACAATTTTGAAATCCCAGTCTATCTCTTCCCACTCCCCGCCCCCTTGGCAACCACAAGTTTGTATTCTATGTCTGTGAGTCTATTTCTGTTTTGTATTTATGCTTTGTTTGTTTTAGATTCCATATATGAGCGATCTCATATGGTATTTTTCTTTCTCTTTCTGGCTTACTTCACTTAGAATGACATTCTCCAGGAGCATCCATGTATCTTTTTGAATTAGAGTTCTTTCCTGATATATGAGGAATCTCCCTACTGTTTTCTATAGTGTCTGCACCAAATTACTTTCCCATCCACAGTATATTAGGGTTCTCTTTTCTCCACACCCTCTCCAGCATTTATTATTTGTAGACTTTTTAATGGTGGCCATTCTGACTAGTGTGAGGTGATGCCTCATTTTAGTTGATATGCAATTCTCTAATAATTAGCAACATTGAGCATCTTTTCATGTGTCTGTTGGCCATTTGTAATGTCTTTTTGGAGAAATACCTGTAGGTCTTCTGATTATTTTTGATTGAGTTTTTTGGTTTTATTTGACGTTGAGTTGTGTGGGCCGTTTGTATATTTTGGAAATTAATCCTCTGTCATTCACATCTTTTGCAAATATTTCCTCCCATTCTGAGGTTGTCTTTTTGTTTTGTTTATGGTTTTCTTGATAAGTAAAATCTTTTAAGTTTGATTTGGTCCTGTTTGTTTATTTTTGCTTTTATTCTTTAGCCTTGGGAGACTGATATAAGAAAAATCTTGCTACAATGTATGTCTGAGAATGTTTTGCCTATGTTCTCTACTAGGAGTTTTATAGTTTCATGTTTTATATTTAGGTGTTTAAGCCATTCTGAGTATTTCTTGTATATGATGTGAGGGAGTCTTCTAACTTCATTGATTTACATGTGGCTGTCCGGCTTTCTTGACACCACTTGCTGAAGAGACTGTGTTTTCTTCATTATATATTCTTGCTTCCTTTGTTGTAGATTAGTTGACTGTAGGTGTATGAGTTTGCCTCTAGGCCCTCCATTCTGTACCATTGACAAATGACATACTTTTGTGTCAAAACCCCTGTTTTGATTACTGTAACTTTGTAGTATGGTCTGACATATAGAAGGGTTATGCCTCCATCTTTGTTCTTTTCCCTCAGGATTGCTTTGGCAATTCTGTATCTCTTATGGTTCCATATAAATTTTAGGGTTATTTGCTCTAGTTTTGTGAAAAATATCAATGTTATTTTGATAGGGATAACACTAAATCTGTAAACTTTTTTAGATAGTATGACCATTTTAACATTATTAATTCTTCTAATCGAAGAGCATGAGATACATTTCCATTTCTTTTAATTATTTTCAGTTTCCTTTATTGAGGTTTTCTAGTTTTCAGAGTATAGGTCTTTTACCTCCTTAGTTAAGTTTATTTCTAGGTATTTTATTCTTTCTTATACAGTTTTAAATGGGAGGTTTTTGTTTTCATTTGTTTGTTTGCTTTTTGCTTTCTCTTTGTGATATTTCATGTTACTGTAAAGAAATGCAACAGATTTCTATATATTAATTTTGTATCCTGCAACCTTGCTGAATTCATTTAGTCTAATACCTTTTGTGTGGAGGTTTTTAGGTTCTCTATGTAAGTACTATGTCATCTGCAAATAGTGACAGATTTACCTCTTCCCTTCTAATTTGAATATCATTTTTTTTCTTGTCTTATTGCTGTGGTTAGAACTCCCAATACTATGCTGAATAGAAGTGGTGAGTGTGGGCATCCTTCTCTTGTGCCTGAATTTCATGGGAAGGTTTCAGCTTTTCACTATTGAGTGTTATATTGGCTGCGGGTCTGTCCTAAATGGTTTTTGTTTGGTTGAGATTTGTTACCTCTATGCCTACTTTGGTGAGAGTTTTTATCATGAACAGATGTTTAATCTTATCAAATGCTTTTTCTCCATCTACTGAGATGATTACATAGTTTTTGTTTTTTTCTTTTGTTAATATGATGTGTTAAACTAATTGATTTCCACATGTTGAACCAGCCCTGAGGCCCTGGGATGAATCCAACTTGATCATGGTGTCTGAATCTTTTTTTCTATTGTTGGATTCCATTTGCAATTTTTTTCTGAGGATTTTTGCATGTATATTCATCAAAGGTGAACTTTTTTTTTTTGCAGTGTCAAAGGCATCAGTCCTAATAAACATTGCCAGCTGTATGTCACAGCTACTAGCAAAACAACCAGATAATTAACTAGAGTGCCCTACCCATGAAGTTTCCTCTTTCAGGAAGCCCTGGACAACCTAGATAACTGAATGATCCCTGCTTCTCCCTCCCCAAGCCCTAACTCTTGCTCTTATGCTTTAAATTAGCCAATAAGTAGTGAACCTGGAAAACTCTAGATATCCCACCCTTAAACCCTGATAAATGCAGAACCCCAGGTCCTCCCTCTTCTCTTCTCTTTTCTCCTTTCCTTTCCTCTCCTCTTCTCTGTCTCTCTGGCCCTCAAGCATGCTGTGTACCCTCCAGGGCTTATGAGTAAAAATACTGTTCCTCAAAGTTCCCTGATGCTTTTTTCTCTGATCTTACAATCTTCATGATAACCACAAGGGCCAGTCTAGCCACAACATTGGCCCAGGTAAGGGAAATATCTCTGGGGACTTGCTCTATGTAAGGTCCAGTAGGTGCCTGAGGCATTCCTAACTGATGGCATCACTATAAATTGGCTGAAACCAAAGACAAAACAAATACAAAAATAATGTATTAAGTGTTTTAATGGCTAAAAATAAATGTATTTTTACCAAAGTAATAATGTTGTGTTTAAAGGAAAACATATTTTACATTAGCTCATAAATGAATTAAGTAAAATTAAAATAAGTTCCTCAAGTGCTCAACTGCTACATGTGGATAATAGCTACTCTACTACACAAAGCAGATCCATAGGGTCATCAGCTATTCAAATTAGGGTGTACACAGGAATTTCATGTAACTGAGAGTAGAAGACAGAAAAAAATGAATCACAGTTCACTCTGTTCTCTATTCTTCAACTCAGGTTCTGAAATTGTTGAATTGGCAATAAAAAGCATATGAGAATTGTGGTCAAAATATTTGCTTCTTCAAAACATCTTTGAATCTTTAGCTTGTATTCTATTCACATATACACTCAGACAAAAAGTTCCCATGTGTCAAAACCTATAATAAAGTAAGCTTAATAAAGGTAGCATAGATATTATTTTGACAATTTGCTTATTGACATCCAGACAATGAAAGCTAAACTTTGGAGCTGATATTCAGGTTTTAATGTTTATCCTTCATTTACAAAATATGTGTAGGGCTTCCTCAATGAAGAATTATTAACAACCTTCACTCTGTATCTCTAGGGTATAAGCTTCTTGGCTGAGTGTCTTGATATCTTTTCTGCATGTTTCAGATGGTGTTTTTAGCATATGATCTCACTGGACCTACGATTTCATCTTCCAACTTCTTGCTTAAGTACTCTGCAATATTTCCTTCAACGTTTAGATTTCATACTTAGTTTTAATTTGATGTCCTAGACAAGATTTGGGATGATTGTTCATTCCCTGTAAATGAAATTTATTTTGGCTGTAACCTGTCATTTATAGAGTTCATAGCTTTCAGTGGCAGCTTTCTCTCTCTCTTTCCTCTTTACTCTTTATTGCATAGAGTTTAAACTAAAAATAAATCCCCTTTTGTGCAGCACCACTGTTCTCTTTGTTATAGCAGTACACAGACCTTGGCTACAAAAGAATCTCAGAATGCTCTTGTTTGGTTATTTAATATATGATGGGTTAGATTTATATACCCAAAACCCATCAGATAGGGAAAAAAATTGCTGTTTGGTTTTCACTGCTGATTCCAAAATTCTAATTAAGAGCTATTTATAAAACAGAGTAATTTTGTCATACTAAAATAACTAAGAAAAATATCTTTAGGCAAGGTAAAGAAATTGCCAATTTTGTTCATGACTTGATTTGTCTGTGACAAAATAGTCCAACTCTGATTTTATTACAGAGATCAATTTAGTATAAACATACTTTGAAAAATAAGCATTTTATAAGAAAATCCTTTAGGGAGTAAATTATTTGTGCTGCATTTTAAACTGAAATCCTTCCTTTAGCATTCATTAACTTTCTCATATACAGACACTAATATCCAGTGTCTCAACAATTAAAATGTAACCACGTGTAGGGAATATATTTATCAAAACGTAGTGGAGCATATTGTCTGGTCTTCTATGCTTTTTATAGGAATATTTAGGCATATAGATTACTCTATTCATAGTGTGTGGTGCATAGTGTGTGTATAAATTTGTTAGCCCTCACACAGTATGCAGCTCAGTTTTAATCATTTCCAGGGTAAGGTTTTTGTTTACCAGTCTTTAGAAATTAATCACTGTCATTGCATTGTTAAGAGAAAAAATAATAAGACATTGATGAAGTGGCTACAATTTGTGCAGAGTGTATAAAAATTAGATTATGCAGAACCAGACCAAAAGCTTAAATATATTACTGAAATAAGCTTTTTTTCTGGCTGCCAAATGAAAAAGTGGTGTTCAAGAAGGAAATAGACATCTCTTGCAAATACAAAATAGGAAAAATGCTTCCATAGTTATATTTCAAAGGAAACTCTTTCTGTGTATACTAAACACTCTGCTCCCTATTTTAAGAAAAAAGTAAGGCAATAATAAATTCATCCAAATTTCTATAGTGTGACTCACTATTATTAATGGAGTGAAGGGTACATCTCTTCTAATTAATTTGGCAGAGGTGTGTTAAGAATCCAGATAGATGAGACACTTCTTTGCACTCAAGGAAAACAAATAAGTACAATCAAGTTAGTTTCTAGAAGGTGACATTTACAAACAGAAATACCCAGCAGATTTACTTTTTACTTGTGTACCATTCCATGCAATAGCTTCTTACAGTAAATAAATAAACAAATATTTTACTAATTTTGTACCAGGCACTGAACTGAACTAAATTTTACAACAAATCAATGAGGTAGGTGTATTATTATCTCTTATTTTTCAGATGTGTGGATTCAGGAACAATAAATAACTTGTCCAAGGTCAGAGAGCCAGAAAGCAAAGGCTGTGTGATGTGAATTCAGGAATACAACTTTAAATTGTTAAACATGTGCCCTTTATCTGTTTGAGATGTAATGTTTTACACTTGGCATTCATTCATTTATTCCTTTACTCATGTAGTAAGAATTTATTGAGTACCGACTATGTGCCAAAAAAGGAACAAGCTTGGTGGGTGTGGTCAGGCAATGGGGGAATGTTGTTAGTTTGCAATCTTGAAAGGAAGGTAAATATGTTAGTCAAAATTGCAATCCACTTCTAATAGTAATTCAATTTGAAAAGGTTGAGGATGCCTGTTTTCATAGCTCCTCTAACCTTCTTCTACAGGGTAATGGAAATGTTTGGGATTCTGGCAGACTGAAGGTTTTGGGTAGTTTGGTTGGAAGGGGTGAGATTAACATATAAAATCTGAGCACAAAGGAAGTGTGATCGCTACCCACAATCCAAGGTAAGCATAAGAAACACAAGAACACCCAAACTATTGAGTACAGAAAGAAAGAGAGCAAGAATGAAATCTAGAGTCAACAGTCAGAAACATGAAACAGGAAGACAGAACGAAGCTAAGTCCAAGCTCTGAAAGATTCTCTTGACTAAATGTATACACTGGAGGAAAGGCGGAGCCCCTGCAAAATCTATTGTGAGAAGGTGACGGTCAAGGAAATAGGTCCAGGAAGCCTGTCTGGTATCATCTCAATGTCCTTCCTTATTCAGGGGGCGAGCAGGCAGAATCTAGTTATAGTCTTGGTGTAGGAAGCCTCTTTATTCCTGCAGGACAAGACTCTCCTGATTGCTCAGAGACATCTGGCAGGATGTGGGGCACTGATAAGAAAGATCTCAACACACTCTATGCACAGTGGAACATCAGATAGCCCTTGACCTGGAGAAACATTTTCCATCCCATCCAGCAGCATCTGGAAGCCCCAGATGGACGAGATAAACCAATTAGACCAGAATAACACCACAAGTCTCCAAAAATTAAACTGTCATTGGAACCACAGCCCAGAAAATTAAGCTAAGACCCAAGAACTGAACCTATGCAGGGTAACTGGCTGCCAAAATAAAATATTTAAACAGGACCCCAACAGAATGGACAAAATGTTCAGGTTATGAACATACCAAGAACCAAAAGAACACAACTTAAATGAGAAAAGACATTTGACTGATGCCAATATTGAGATAAGTCTGAAGGTAGAATTATCTGATAAGGTAGTTAAAAGAGCTATCACAGAAATACTTTGACAGTCATATAAATATTCTCTCAAAACAAATTTTAAAAAGAAAAGCATATCAAAATAATATATTATAAAAAAGACACAAATGGTAATTATTGAAGCAAAAAATACAATAACAGAATAAACAACATTCATTGGATGGGCTAGAGTGCACATGACAGAATATAGAATCAGTGAACTTAAGGGAAGAACACCAAAATTCAGCAACCTGAACAACAGACAGAACACAGAATAAAAGATTAACAAAAGGCTCAGATAACTGTGGGACATTACAGAAGGTCCAACATTTGTATCACTGGAGTCTCAGAGAAAAGGAAAAAGAGAGTGGGCAAAGAGAATTTGAAGAAATAATGTCCGATACTTTCCAAATTTGGGAAAAGACAGAAACCTACAGATCCAAGCAACTGAGTGAACCCAAATAGGATAATCCCAAAGAGATACACTTCAAGATAAATCAAAATTCAGCTTTTAGAAGTAAAAGATAAAAAGTAAATTGGAGGCAGCCAGAGAGAAGTTACTTGTTACCTTTAATAGCAATACCAATTCAAATAACCACAGATTTTCTATTTGAAACCATGGAGGTCAGAAGGAAGTTCTAAAAGAAGAAAATTGCCAATAGTGAATTCCACAGCTTACAAAACTCATTCAAACATGAAGGGGAAATGAACAGTCTCAGATAAAGGGAAGTTAATATGAATTCTTGCCACATTTATTTTGACACTGTATGTAATCAATAATTTGGCACCAAAATAAAACAAATACTGCAGTTCATGTTTTAAAATATCTGTTACTTCCTTTTACTCTCTTTTCTTATCATTTTAAATAAGGGGGAAACTAAAACATTTTTCTCTGAGTACCATGATTCTATTTGCCAAATTTTCATTTATGCATATTTATATTTTTCATTATTTTAGAGAACTGTTAAATTCATAGAGCCACATACATGAAATCGTCTCAAAGCAAAAATTTTGTAAGGAATATAAAGTTATATTGAAGTTTGCCATGCTTTTGTGAGAAACAATAAACTGAAGTAGATTATAAATATATGCTTTACACTTGCAGACATCTGTAAGTTCAAGAGAATTTACAGATACTATCCCAGTCACTGAAGAATCCTCACAACACTCTGAAGGAGAAGTCCCTATGTCATCAGAGGAAGCAGGACTGTCTAATATTAAGAATTCTAAATGTTAAGAATATACCTTAGCCAGATAAACACAGCCTAAACCATATGTCTAATGTTTACCAGCATGAATAGTTGTAAACAATGAATTTGGCTTCTGTTTCATAATTTCCTTAATCAAAAATTACATGACATAATTCATATAAATTTGTGAACATAGGGCCTGGCACATTTCAGGTATCTAAAATGGATTGATAAAGAAAAAACAAATGAGGAGACCTAGTATCAGAAAGGTTACCTGACTTGCTCAATCATCAGCATAGAAAATGACATAACTGATACTAATAAAAAATCACCATGGGGGGGTCACCATATTTTTTGCTCTTTTACAACTTTAAGAAAAATGGAAATTATTATTTCTTTTCAAACAAATCATAATTCCATGAAAGCCCCTTTGAAAGCAGGTATTGAGCAAAAATGCCTGTCTTAGACATCTCTGAATCACAAAAATTTGTAGTTTCCTAGAGGGAGAGGTATTGCTTAACAATACTGGATAAATTCATAAGTGAATAAATGAGTGTGCTGCTGTTTTACACATGAAGGTATGCAGTTTTTCTTCATTGAGAATGTTATAGCAAAAAACAAATACCTGTCTCTTAATTAGAAGATACTTGAAATTGAGCATAGTAAAATGTAGAACCCAAATTCACACTGAGTAAAATTAGATGTAATTCTATAACACAGTCAATTTTTACATAGCGTTTAGTCAATCATGAATGCAGATAAATGCACTGTGTTCTATGATCTCTTAAATAACTCACTGGCTTTCTTACAATACCATTTCTTCTTCCAAGAAGTTTCTGAGTTCATTGCAACTATGTATAATTTCTCCCTTCAAACTGCACTCATAAAGTGCAGCATTTATACTGCTAGTACATGCATCATTTTTCATGGTCGCTTTAGGATTAAATCTCTCTACATGATGCCTTAAGAAATATTGCCAACTCAAGGTTAGAGGGTAGACACTGGGAGATTAGAATTCTGCACGAGTGGCTGAAAAATAGGCAAATGTGAAGATTTCCAGCTGGTGGTATAATAGGGCTTTTTTGAAACAGATAAAGAGACTCTGTCATGGCTAATATATAAAAATCATAAAACATCTACATCCAGGATGGTATAAAGAGTTAATTCCAAAAGGCTGAAGAGATTTGGAATGCAACAGAGATGAATCATACAACATGCCAGTTGAACAAACCAAAAATAATTCTGCATGGGGGTACAGTTTTAGATAATATCTAGAAGATGAGAGAATTACAAAGTCCAATTTTTCTACTTGTATCCATAATACTTACATAGTGATTGAGACATAAGAGATTTAGTAAAATTTCAGGAATATGTCGTGGATTAACCTTTCCTATTAGCTTACATTTAAGTCATTTTTCTGTTTAGCTTAGATTGAGTATGCAGTTCCTTGGCACAGATTCAGCAAATTGTGTAGGGAATATAGAATTTTTTTCTTTTGTAAAATAAACAAGATATTATATTAAAGCAAAATACCTGGCAATATAATCATTGATAACTGATCTTTTTTTTTTAAGTGCCATCAATGAGCAGAACAGGTCCAGTCCAAACCAATTTATTTTTATTATGTATTCTTTCTTTGCCTTTCTGTCAATATTATTTTGTGCTAGGTTTCTGATTATAGTGAAAAGGACTTAGAAATTGTTCACTCATAAGAACCTTCTTATAAAACACATTATGTAACATTCTAGTACAGTTTGGAAAACAAAATTGTTCTTGGCAAAGAGATACAGGTGTTTGCCACCAGATATTTTCATCTTTATATCCAATTGTATCATATTGTAGGGTTTTTGGTTTTTGGTTTGTTTGTTTGTTTGCTACATCCTAACAAGTGAAAAACTGAACAAACTGAAAAATCAATAAATCTTTTGGAATCCATAGACATAGACACAGGGCGAAGCTCTGCTCTCAAGATTGAAGAGATAGGCAAATAAAACGAGTCATATTTCATCAGAACAGAGACTTACAAGCAGAAATCCCCCTAGCTGTGCCTAGCTAGCAAAACATAAAATGTGATTGACAAATTGCTAGAGACTCAGGGCAGACAAGCCTGAAAATTAAAAACTCAGGGTGGGGTACCCAGTCTTAAGAGGACCCCTACAATACTGTGAAGCTTACCTCCAAACTGTGAGACTGACCTGTAGGAGCTTTACTACAGATCCCACAGTAAATATCAGAGAAAAATCCCCTAGTGTTCCAGCAGCACAGGGGCAAGCATCATTTTGAAATATGCCAAAGTATTCTGTTTTTAACAAGGCCTGCTTTCAGGAAAAACGAAGAAAAGGCTAAACCATCAGAGCCTAAGTGACCTAGAGACGAGAAATAGCCAACCGTGTCTGGCTCTAGCCTTCCACATTAGAGAAGGGAATATCCCATGCTAGCTCATGCTAGACATCCTGTCCAACCTAAGAGGGAGAGGGAAAAAAAGAAAAACACTCATAAAGTTCACATTCCAAAGGTATAGGCTCACTAAAAGAATGAGATTTCATCATACATCTAACCATCAAAAGTTTCCTTTCCTCCTGGTCTTCACCACATGACCAAAGTCCTATTTACAGCAATTTCTTTAACCTGGTACTTCATTTCCAGCTATCAAGATAAAATTACAAGGCATATCAGAAGACAAAAACACAATTTGAAGAGATGAAGCAAGCACCAGAACCAGACATGTCAGTGACATTGTATTATTAGACCACAAATTTATCACAACTTGGATTAATATGCTAAGGACTCTTAACGGCTAAAGCAGGCAGCATACAAGAAAACATAAACAATGTAAGCAGAGAAATGAAAGTTCGAAGAAAGAACAAAAAAGAAATGAATGCTAGAGATAAAAAAAATCCTCTGACAGAAACGAAAATGCCTCTGAAGTGTTCATTTGTAGACTGGACACAGATGAGATATAACATCTTTGCACTAGATACAAAACAGAAAGGAAAAAAAAAGTACAAAATATCAATAAAGTCCTCATAGACCAAAAAGCAAAGAGAACAAAGACTAAAAAAAAAGTAGAGTATTCAAAGACCTTGGGACAACCACAAAAGCTGTACTGTAATGAGAAGAGAGAAAAGAATAGAAGTAATATTTAAAACCAAATGATTGAGAATTTGCCCCTAATTAATGTCACATACCAAATCAAAGATCCAGGAAGTTCAGAGAACACAAAGTAGGAAAATGCCCCAAAACTACAACCAGGCTTATCACCTTCAAATTATAGAAAAACAAAGAAAAGAAAGGCAGAGTGGGGGGAAATACCTTAACCGTAAAGGAGTAAATATAAGAATTATATCTGACTTCTCAGAAAGCATACAAGAAAAAAAGAGCTGAGTAAAATATTTGACGTGCAGAGAGAAATTAACTCACCAACCTAGAATTCTGTTTCCTGTGAAATGATCCTTCAAAAGTGAAGGAGAAATAGACTCTCTCAGACAAAAAATTACTGATGGAATCTGTCGCCAGTAAATCTGTCTTGTGAGAAGTGTGAGAAGTTCTTCAGTAAGGAGATAAATAATGTAGGTCAGAAACTCAGATCTTCATAAAGAAAGAGAGGGCATCAAAAAAGAAAATTGAAGGTAAAATGAAAGCTTTTATTTCTCACATTCTCAACTGATATAACAGATAAGGGTTTGTTCAAAATAATATAAGCAACAATGTATTCAATTATGTAACCATTATATATGCTAATATATAAGGGAAATGAATGACAACAATAACACAAGAGGAGGGAGGAAGGAATGAGGAGTACCTTATTTTTATAAGGTACTCACACTACCCTTGGTGAGATATACCATTATTTGAAAGTGGACTTGGATTGTGTATAAATGTATATCGCAAAATCCAAGATAATAAACCTCTAAAATTAGAAAGGTAAAAAGTGATAGCTAAAAGAAGGAGAAAAATGGAATTATAAAATGCTCATTAAAAACACAAAAAGCAGAAATACCGTGAAAGACAAAAAATGAACAAAGAATAAAGGCGACAAATAGAAAACAGTAATGGACATGGCAGATATCAATCAAATTATATCAGTATTTACTTTGAATTTCAGTAATCTAAATCCCACAATTAAAAGACAGATTGTTAGAGTAGAGCTAGAAACATAACCAAACCATATACTATGTACAGGAAATCCAGTTTACATAAAAAGATGCACCACATATAGATTAAAAGTAAATGGTTGGGCAGGAGGGGGAATATGCTATGCCAGCACTAATCAAAAGAGAGGAGAATTGGCCATATTAATTTCGGACAGAGTATATTTGAAAGTAAGGAATGTTATCAAGGATAAAGATGGGCATCATATATTGATAAATGGGTCAAATGTTTAAAACATAACAAGTCTTGTGGTTTTATATCTAGCAACAGAGTGTCTTAACTACATGAGGCCAAAACTGATAAAAATGCAAAGAGAAATAAATTAATCCACTATCAAAGAGACTTCAACAAAAGGACAAGAGGGAGATCAAGACAGTGCAGTTAGAGGACATGAAGCTCACCTCCTGCTGCAAACACATGAACTATATATCTATTGGTGGAACAATTCTCATGAAATACTAATTAGAAACTGCAGAAGAACTCCTATGTAAACAAGGCTGTAAGAAAGATACACATGTAATTGGGTAGGACAGGAAGAAAAGCACTGGGTCAGGACCTGTGTCCCTGGCAGGGGACTAAAAGAAAAAGAGAGATCATACGAGTGGACACATGCACTGAGGGGTGAGTAGGTCGAGCCACAGACTGGGTGCCCCAGTCTTGGGGACCTACTGCATGTAGGAAACCGAAAGAAAGGGTAAAGAGGCCTGGACTCCATCCATAAGTGTATGGGTGCTCACTGGCACCCAGGCAGGGCAGAGAGAGAGCATCCTAGTATCTGCTACCTTGCTATACTCCCCAGTCCCAGCTAAATGAAAACCCTGGCCCTACGCACTTCACACCACAGACTGGCACTAGGTCTAGGGTTGCCAGAACCTGGGAAAAGACTTGATCTGGGGATGTGGATGTGACCTGGGAGCTCAGAGCATAGCCTGGGTTGGGTGGTGGCAGCCACTGTTGATGCTTACTCAACAACTTTCCTGGGTACAAAACAAGCAAATGCCCTGACTCCATACCAGTTTGGTACTGGATCTAAGGCATCCAAGACCTGGGAAAAGACTCCACCAGGGATACTGAGGTGACACAGGGGTCCAGGGCATAGCCCAGTTGGGGTAGTGGCTGCCACTGGTGGCACATACTCAAACAGTACCCCAACGTCTAATGGAAGCTCAGTTGCAGGAATTCCCATGAGCACCTCACTGCCCAAGCCAAGTGCACCTCTGCCCAAGCAGAACGAATGCTCTATCACCACCCACTACACACCACACTAGATCTGGGGTAACTGTGACAGGGAACACATGCAACCATGGGCTGCATTTGAGTGGAGCTGTAGACATCTATACAAGCAGTGCGCTAGGTCATTGTAAGCGCATGAGCCACACTTGCCTCAGCACTCCCCTCCTTTGCGATGAAGGTCTCAGCGTAGGAAGGAGGAAAAAGACACTCTTAAAGAGAACAGAGCTAGCTCAAGCCCAGCCCTCAGGGCTTCTGCTCCAGTCACTTGGAAATAGACACCACCCTGTCAGGCCAGTGAGCAGAGAGGAAGTCCCACTTCATAGCCTGTGCAGGCTCTAACTACTCCATCATCAGCCATGTGTCCTACCAAGTTGATAGCAACATTGAGGAAAGATGTGATTGGTGTCCATATCAAATCCAGCCTTCCTACCAAAGGTATTAGGCATCACAGTCTACAAAGGGACAATCTCACATAAGAACACCCCTTCAAGGCCACAATAGATAAACATTTCACCTAGATTCATAGAGAGAGCATTAAGTAAGATGAAAAGGCAGAGGAACTACTCACTTGAAAACGCAAGAGAAAACTCCTGGAAAAAATAATGAAATGGAAATAAACAATCTACCAGGAAAATAATACAAATCATTGGTATTAAAAAGGCTAAGTGAATTAGGGAAGATAATAGATCTAAACACAGATCATTTTAACAAGAAACTTGAAAATATAAAAAAGACCCAATCAAAAACAGATAATTCAATATGTAAGATAAAAAGCAGTCTAGAAGCAATGAAGAAATAGACTAAATGACAGAAAAGAACACATAAGTGATCTTAAGATAAGAAGACAGTATAATGGAAACCACCCAATCAGAACAGCAGACAGACAAATCGAAAACAAAAACGAACAAACAAAAAAACCCTGAGTCAATATATAGATCTCTGGGATAATACCAAAACACTATCATTCTCATTACAGGGGTTCCAGAAGGAGAAGAGAAAGAGAAGGGTATCAAAAGTACATTTAAAGGAATGATGGCTGAAAACTTTCCAAACCTAACAGAAAAGAGTCTTTCCTAAGTGGTGTCGGGGAAACTAGACAGCCACATGTAATACAGTAATATTAGAACACTCCCTCACACCACATACACAGAGGAACTCAAAATGGTTTTAAAGACTCAAATATAAGAATGGAAATAAAAAAAAACTCCTAGAAGAGAACATAGGCAGAACAGTCTGACATAAATCATAGCAATATTTTTTGGATCTGTCTCTTAAGGCAAAATAAACAAAAGCAAAACTAAACAATAGTACCTAGTTGAACTTAAAAGCTTTTGCACAGGCAAGGAAACCATCTACAAAACAAAAAGACAACCTACTGAATGGGAGAAGATATTTACAAATGATGTGACCAACAAGGGATTAATATCCAAAATAAACAAACAACTCATACAGCTCAACATGAAAAAAACCAAACAATCCAATCAAAAAATGGGCAGAAGACTTGAATAGACATTTTTCCAAATCAGGCATACAGATGACTAAAAAGCACATGAAAAGATGCTCAACACTGCTAATTATTCAATAAATGCAAATCAAAACAATATCACCTCACACTTGTCAGAATGGCTATCCTCAAAAAGTCTACAAATGTTGGAGAGGAGTGGATAAAAGGGAAACCTTGTACCCTGTGGGTAGGAATGTAAATTGATGCAGTCATGATTCAAAACATTATGGAGGTTTCTCAAAAAACTAAAACTAGAACTGCCATATGGTCCAGCAACTCCATTCTTGGGTATATATATGGAAAAAAAAAAAGAAAACAGATACATAATTTAAAAAGATATATGCATTTGCAGTGTTCATAGCACACTACTTTCAACAGCCAAGACAGGGAAGCAACCCAAGTACTTATGAACAGACAATTACATTATGAAGATATATACATACATATATGTGTATGTATATATATATATACACACATGTGTATATATATAAATATATGTATAGATATATAAATAGAATATTATTCAGTCATAAAAAGAATGAAATATTGCCATTTGCAGTAATGTGGCTGGACCTAGAGAATAATGTGCTTAGTAAAATAAGACAGACAGAGAAAGATGAATACCATACGATATCACTTATATGTGGGATCTAAAAAATAATATAAATGAAGATATATGCAAAACATAAAAAGACTCACAAATACAGAAAGCAAAGTGTGGTTACCAAAGAGATGGAAGAGGCGACATTAACAGTCTGAAAAATAAAGATCACATGATAATATCAATAGAAGCAGAAACAACATTTGACAAAATCTAACACCTGTTCATAACAAAAACTTCCAGTAAAATAAGAATGAAAGGAATCTTGGTCAGCTTGTTAAAAAATATCTAAAAATGTGGACAGCTAACATCATATTTAATGGTGAGAAACTTGCAGCTTTTCCACTCAGAACAGGAACAAGGCAAAGATGTTCCCTATCACTACTCCTTTTCAACAATGTACTAGAAGTTCAACTTAATGCAGTAAGGCACAAAAAGAAAATGAAAATTACATAGATTGGGAAGGAAGACGTAACACTGTCTTTGTTCAAAGATGACATGTCATTAATGTAGAAATTTCAAAAGAATCAATACAAAAACAAAATAAAACTCCTGGAACTAATAAGCAGTTATAACAAGGTTGCAAGATACATCATTATTATACAAAAGTCAATTGATATACTATATACTAATAATGAAGAAGTGGAATTTAAAATTAAAAACACAACAATTATGTTTTAATGCAAAATTCCACTTGTTTTACATTAGGATCCAACAAATGAAATACTTAGGTACAAATCTTACAAAATATATACAAGGTCTATGTGAGGTATTCTGCAAAACTCTGATGAACTAAAACAAAGAAGAACTAAATAAATGAAGATTGTCCATGTTCATAGTAAGAGACAATATTGTCAAGATGTCATTTCTTCTCAACTTGATCTATACAGTCAAGATAATCTCAATCAAAATCCTAGCAAGTTTTTTTTAAAGAATGTGATAAAGTGATGGTAAGTTTATATAGAGAGGCAAAAGACCCAGAATAGACAATACAATCTTGAAGCGGTAAAAGAAATTTGGAGGACTGACAACACCTAAATTCAAGACTTACTATAAGGAGATTGTAATTAAGACAGCATGGCATTTGTAAAAAAATAGACAAATAGATCAATGGAACAAAATATAGAGCCCAGAAATAAACCCCATAAATAGGGTCAATTTATTTTGACAAAGGAAGGAGCAAAAGCTGTTCTCTTGAACAAATAGTGGTGGATTAAGTGCACAACTTCAAAAAATGAATTTAGACTAAGACACTGCACCAGTCACAAAAATTAACTCTATATGGATCACAGACCTAAATGTAAAACATAAAACTATAAAACTTGTGGAAGATAACTTAGGAGATAACCCCTATGAGAAAACCTAGATGACCTTAAGTATAGCGCTGCTTTTTTAGATTTAATAGCAAAGACATAATCCATGAAAGAAATAATTTGTAAGCTGGACTTCATTAAAGAAAAAACAACACTTCTGCTCTGTGAAAGACAGTGTCAAGAAAATGAGAAGCCTCAGACCAGGAAAAAATATTTTAAAACACACATCTGACAAAGGAGGTCTCTATGTATCCTAACTATGTAAAGAACTCTTAAAACTCAATGATAAGAAAACAAACAACTCAATTAAAAAATGGCCAAAGGCATATGAATATACACCTCACCAAAGAAGATATATATATATACATATAGAAATTAAGCACACACATGATGCTTCACATCATTTGTCATCAGGGAAATATAAAAAAAAAAAAATGAGACCACACATTCATTAAAAGGCCAAACTCCAGAACACTGACAACTCCCAGTTCTGGAAAAGATGTGGAACCACAGGTGGGAACACTAGTGGGAACGCAAAATGGTACAGCCAGTTTGGAAGACATTTTGTCAGCTTCTTAGAAAACTACCCATACTCTCACCACATGATCCAGCAAACATGTGCCTTCATATTTACCCAAAGGACTTGAAAACATGTCACACAGACATAATTTGCAACACAGAAACCTGCACACAGATATTTATGGAAACTTTATTCATAATTACCAAAACTTGGTAGCAACTAAGATGCCATTAGGTAGGTAAATGGAAAAATAAACTGTGGTACATCCAAAAAATGAAATATTATTTGATGATAAAAAGAAAGGAGCCATCAAGCTGTAAAAAGATATGGAAGAATCATAAATGCATAATGCTAGGAAGCCAACAGTAAAAGTCCACATTCTACATAATTTTAACTTATAAGACATTCTGGAAAAGGTAAAACTATGGAGACAATAAAAAGTGTAAAAACATAAGTGGTTGCTATGGAATGAGGGGGAAGAGATGAACAGGCAGAGCACAGAGGATTTTTACGGTAGTGAAAATACTCCATATACTATTATAAGGATAGATTTATGTCATTATACATTTGTCCAAACCCATAAAATATACAGCATAAGAGTGGGCCGTGATGTAAACTAAAGACTGTGATGTATCAATGTAGGTTGATCCTTTGCAAAAAAAAAAGTACCATTCTGGATGTTTATAATAAGGGAGGCTATGCATGTGTAGGGGGTAGCTTATGCACATAAAACTTCTGTACCCTTGTCTCAATTTTGTTGTAAACTTACAACTGCTTTAAAAATGGTCTTAAAAAGATACAGGGTAAAAAATAAAACCAAGTTCTTCATGATAGGATGTTTATAACCTTTTATAATATGCATATGCATTATAAATGCCCTAAAATGGGAGTGTATAGCATTTTTCAAAATTGTTTGATAACCTGCCTCATTTTAGTTTTTACTCAGTAAATCCCAGGACTAGTATTTGTTAAAACTCAATTTTAGGAATATTCTTCTATCCTACCGTAAAAGTATGTATAAGATACCATCTGGAAGAGACATTCCTGCCCTACGATTAGTGTGCTGGTAAAGATGCAAAGACTTTCACGTAAAGCTAGTAGCCTATGGGATTTCTGTACATACAAAAGACAGCTCTAGTGATTAGTAAAACCTCTTCTACAAAGAGCAGGTAAACAGAGAAAGTCAGGATTTTAGAAGCGTATTTAACCAGGTTTAGCTCTGTTGTGCTTTAATATTGCACTGACTTCAAAGGCTACAGTAGATAACATGAGATAATATCTGTTTCTTAATGAGACATGTTTATTGATAAAACCCTCAGGAGTAAATTAATATGGAAGCACTATCTAATGTTTAAGAGGTGTGGCTCACTTATTAAAACACTAAGGTGAACTTTCATAGTGAGACATTGCTATTGATGGAAGTGTGTCCTATGGTCCTGATGAGTTACAGTTAAAAACAAACAAAAAGCATCTTTCATTGACTGTTTGGAGATAGTTTTAGAGCTAATACAGAATATCCATCTCACTTCAGACACACAGAAATTTTAAAGGAAAATACAAGAACAATAACGAAAAATTTAAACTAAATATAAAAGAAAAATCTCTTTGTAACTGGAAAAAAAAGTGTAGGTTTCAGGAAAGAAACATAAATCCACAAGCTGATACCATGAAAAGTGTGGGCATTGCTGAGGATATAAGCACTGAAGGAGTTTGAGGTCAGTGTTTCATCATCAAGGGCCAAATAGGGGAGCTGAAACTCAAAGGTCTGACCAACTGAGGCCTTAGAAGAGTTTCCTCACTACTAAATATAGACTAGTAAAGTCTGCTATTTGCACTGAGAAGCCACACGGATGGTTATTTACACCAGGTATTCTGAGAAAGAAAAAAAAAAAAGTCTTACATGTATATAGGTAAATTTCATTTCAATTGCATTATGTGGGAATCTTCGAACAAAATTCTTGTACACTTAGAACTCCAGGGACTCATAAAAAATACAAAAACAAAAGACAAATTAACAACATCAAAACAACAGTCTTCAGCAAAACTTTCATAGCGCAGAAGAAATGAGACACTTCCACCACTTTTACCACCACTACACACACACACACACACACACACACACACACACTCAGGCACACGTATACACATACACACTATCTCTACTGGTCTCAATAAAAAATACCAACTACATGAAGAAACAACCACAAAAATAATACATGGGAAAATTAGCACTCCGAATATGAGTTAATAGAACTGGAAATAAAAAATTATAAAATAATGCTTAAAATAATTAAAACAAATTAAAATGAAGTAATGGAAATATGATAAAAATACTATACTGTTTCAAAATTAGCCAAAATTTATTTGCTCCCAGTATGAGTGTATTTAAAATATGACTGTGAATCGCTACTCACCAAGGATTAGAGTGCATTTCCTTACCTTTCTGGTTTGTACTAGACTATTGGCTTGCTCAGACCTAGAGAACGTGGCAGAAGTAATGTGCCTGTTCTGAGCTAAGACCTCACAGAGTTTTACATGTGGAAAGGGCTGGACTAGCTTGGTGGATAAGGATAAACCAAGTGAAGCAGAGACAAATCATTTAACCTGAGGTCCCCTGGACTAGCCAGGCATCTAAACCGTCATCTGATTTTGTGTACACAGCAGAGAGTTATGAGTCCAGCCTGTACTTTCAACTCACAGAATTTTAAGATATATACATGGTTACAATTTCAAGCCATTAACATGGGGGCAGATTATTCTACAGCAAAAACTTACATATAGGAAAAGTTGAAATGTGAAAGGTAGATTTTCTTTTTTTTTAAAGATTAAAAATCCAAACTAGGGAACCAGATGTTCATTTTGGATCAGAGGATAAAGAAGATGATTTCGGCTTTACCGGCTTGGGACTAGACTATCCCATGAATAAACTTTAACCATAAGCTGATACTCTTGTTTTTAAAACCAGTTAGGATCCAGCTTCCTTAGATGAGAGAGGAACTTTCTCAAAACTGAAAAGAAATTCACTAGAAATGTCTTAATTTCTAGAAACATTTTAATTGCACTATTGCATAGATAAAGAAAATGAGGATAAATGATCAGCTTTCTAGAAAGGAGGCCAAAAGACACAGAGGATTGTAAGGCTAATGTATGTTTCTGCTGGAGGTCGGGCAGCACACTACAGATTAGCACTCTTTAAAAAGTGGTTATGTGTCCCTGAGAGTCACGTAAAAGAAAAGTGCTAAAGTATAGCAGTTAAAATTCTGATCCTTTGTCTTCCTTCTAATAAAAATATCTGAAAGAAAAGTACTTGGATAAGCATGAAAATCTTTGAAAATCTTTTTTTTCCCTTTAAATTGAATGATGGCTTTAGTAAGAGATGCTAAATTGAGCCAAAGCTCTGTGACACACAATGAAACTGATAACGTGTCATGAGGATTGTTGGTTATTTACAGGAGAAAACCAATTGAATAATAGATTTTTTCACCTAAAATCAGAGAGTCCAGAAATAAGTGACACACTGCTTAAAATTTGAGAGATAATTAATGCCAATCCTGCACTATATATGCTGTGAAATTAATGCCAATCCTGCACTATATATGTTGTGAAAATACCCTTCAAGGATGAAGTGGAAACAAAGACATTCTCAGGTAAATGAAAAAGAAGAACATTTGTTACCAGGAGAACTTTCCTTGGAGAATGGCTAGAGGAAATACTCCAATCAGAAAAGATAAAGTAGCAAAGGAAGCTTAGGACTACAAAAATGAAGAACAATGAATGCATAAAAATTAAAGAAAATATAATAGACTATCTCCAGCTCTAATATTTTAAATCATATTTGATGATTGGAACAAAAATTGTAACACTACCTGATGTATGAAGACAATTGCACTTAAAATGTATAGAGAATAAAGGGACCTAAATGGAAGTAAGATTTCTACACCTCACTTAAAGGGGTAAAACAGGGACACCAGTAGATTGTGATAACTTGTGGACATGCGTATGTTATAATACCTACAGTAACTATTGTAAAACCTATACAAAATGATACACTCATAAACACTGAATAAACCAAGAAAGATTCCTTTAAAAATCTTCAAAAATTATCCTTCTTTAGAGAAACTTAAGAAAGGACAAAAAGAAGAATCAGAAACAGAAAAGCAAACAAAATAAATAATATGATGAAGACAGATGTAGTAACACTAAAAATAATAAATATAAATGGTGTAAATATGCCAATTAAAATTACAGAGATTTGCATAGTGGGAAAAAAAAGACTCAGATACATGTCTAAAAGAAACACACTTCAAATACAGTGACTTAAATATGCTGAAAAACATATACATTGCAAATAAAGAAATAACTGTCTTTATTTGCAGATGACATGACTGGCCATCTAGAAAATACAAGAAATCTGCAAAATAAACCCCTAAGAAATAATGTTATGTAATTTTGCAAGATACATAATCAACACAGTTATATTAGTTGCATTTCTGTATACGAACAATGGACATGCAGGGGTCAAAATTAAGACACAATGCCACTTAAAATAACTTCAACAAAAATTAAAAGAAATCGAAGAAATACTAAATAAATGGAGAGACATATAATGTTCATGGATTGAAAGATTCATCATAGCAAAGATGTCAGTTTTCCCTTTATTAGTTACAAGATAGTAAAATTTTAACGAAAATTCCCACAAGAATTTTTTTTGACAGAATGTGAGGTTTTAATATTTGTCTTTATTATTTTGTCCTGAATGTACACATGAGGTTTCTGAATCAGAGCAGTTTTTTCATTTACCTTATAGCAAATAACAAGTATGCTGTGCCTTTGTATTTCACTCCTTAGACTTACACCAATGTAATGAGAACCAGGTCAAATATCTTACATACACAAAGTCTGTCTTGTTGGAAAGAGATAGAGAAAATGAATTTTTCATACAGAAAAAACAGGCAGGAAACTCCCTCTGCTCATCATAGTTATCTTGAAAATTTCTACTCTAATACTTTGGAATTTAAATAATCCTCTCCAGAGAAAATAAAAGACTACTGCCTCAAGCTTTACCATCCGTAGATGACTTATTTTCCCTTCAAGTGTGAAAATGTACCTCTGTAGTTAGGTACATCTCTCTATAGAGTTTTCAATATCTATATACAGTTGTAAATTAACTTCTATGGCTTGGTCTTTTAACATAGGTTCCAAGTTTCACTGAAATTTTTTTCAGAAAGCCCTAACTATGCCAAAACATAAAAATATTTTCTCTACAATCCACATAGTCTCGCAGCAACCAATAACAAATGTGCCTCCCACTAAAAACCCAGGCTTAGATGGCTTTATAGTTGACTTCTTACAAATATACAAACAATTATTAATTCATATGATATGCAAGTTTAATCTAACAAATCCATCTAACAAATGGAAGGAAAAAAATTTAAACCCCATCTTGTCTTGTAAAATTCATGTAACTACTGAAAAAAACTAGATTAACACAAAACAATGAGAGTGAGATTGAGAGAGAGAATTAAAGGTGCATTTCAATTTTCAACTTAGTTACAAAAACTTCTAAATAAAATATTAGCTAACCTACTTTAACACCATTTTAAAATAATAATCTATCATTGTAAAGCAGTATTTATCACATACATTTAAAGGATTTCAATGTTAAGAAATCAATGTTATTCAACCACATTTGCCAGTTAAAGGAGCAACATCATATGATAATCTCAGTGAATGAAGACATGACTTAATACCTTTCAATTGCTATTAATCACTTAAAATCTCTTAGGAAACAAAAGTTGGAAGGGAACTTAAGTTGTGAAGAAAATATTTATATGAGAAAATTTGGGTGTAATTTCCCTATGATCAGCAAAACAGAGGCCGATAAACTTCCTTAAAGAGCCAGATGATAAATATTTTACTTTTTGAGGGTCAAGAGACAAAATTGAGGATATAATGTAAGAAAGTACGTAACCATTTCACATTGACCACTAAAAAAAGTGAAAAGTATTCTTATGTCCAGGTCCTGGAAGAAAAAAAAAAATAAAAACAACTGGCCATGTATGTGCCACGGTCATAGTTCAAGGAAACAAGTATCATCAGCACATGGCTCAATGCTTTTGCTGTCTGACACAGACATTGTAAATAGAATCTTATTTTCTATATTTTTTCTCATGATTCCACACAAACTTGTACATTGTTAAGTTGATAATACTTGTTTTAAATAATTCTATCATATCCTTACTTGTAACAATACTGTTCCTTTCTAATTCCTTAAAGAGTATTGTAGATCACCTTACCTCATTAAAATAGGACTAGAAAATATATTTTCATGGAAAGCTCAGTTACAAACCACCTAAAATTTTGAATTAGTTCTGTAGAAGACCTACCTCAGCTTATTATGCTGATTTTTACCTGCCACAATTCCAGAAACAGAATCGTTTGATTTTGTTATACATAATACTAAGCATTGTCCAGTTTTCTACAATGATTATAATCTTTGGGAGCTTTGAAAATAGTAAAGCACTACCTAAATATATAGTAAAGTGTTAAGTCCCTGGGCAAATATATTCTGTCCAAAAATAAAGCCTCAAATGAACCACTTCAAATAAAGTGCCTAATTTTCCTTTGCACTGAGTGAAGCAAATAGCCTCAATTGAGCTCATTTGATGAAAGAGTCCTTAAGACATTTCATTTACATTTTTTCCTCCACTCAGGCTTACCACCCAGTAATTTTTTCGTTTGTTTGTTTGTCTATGGTTTCCATCTTCAAGAACACATTAGAATGTCAGAACATAATTATACTTTGGAGAGTAAACAGCTGTCCTTTAATTTGAGAAATCTGACAATTAAAAGAAAATGTCCATATAATCTGGTAGAAAAAAGACTCTGATGCAAGGCAATTGAATTTTCCTTCTGATTGATGGGAATGGCGAGAGTGCTGCCTTTGCATTCTTGTCTAGGATGACAACTCACTGATCTTCTATAACATTCCCCTGGCAACCTTCCTCTTAATTCTATCAAGTGGTAGACATGACAACAGCAAACAATTACAGGGATATCATTTCTATTGCACGAAGTTATTTTTATTGGTTTATTACATTAGCTTCATCAAAATACGCAATTGGTTCCAATTTTTCTTTAAAGATGCATTCATTTAAACCTGTCGTATACTTGTACATGTATGTGTGAGTCTGCCAGAGTTGGGTGTTTTGCTCTTATCAGACAACTTCATTAAAGATGACAACAGCAACATTTTAGCTGACTGGAGAAAATTTTATTCTTAGTATACAGACCAGTCATTTGACTTGTGAAATTGGTTTCAAAAAGCTTGCAGCAAAATGCCTTTGACAAGATGTCACACTGTGAAATGTGGGTGACAACATGTATCTCAGTGAATAGTGCAAAGAAAAGTAATGTAAATTAATTTCAAAATAACAACTTGATTCTGCTGATAGAGGGAAAAGAACATTGACTGTAGCAAAATCATCAAGGACAGTCCTGAGGCTTTGCGAATACAGAAATAACCAGTGGAAGAGAATTTGAGATTTCAGTTTTCATAGACAGAACAGTTGAAGTAATGAGAGGGAAAGCTTCAGAAAACTACAGGCAAAAATGTTCATTCAGATTAAGACGAGAGAGTTTAAATTCTCTTATGAACCTCTCAAAATCCTGAGAGGTAAAAAAACAAGTTGGACCTCCCTGAGACCGTCACAATGGCTTCCTTCAGATGTGGTATAGGAATGTTCAACTTTGTATGTATTCATTAAATTGTACACAGATGAAGTATGTGTTCTGTATGTACATTACATTTCACAATTTTTTAATCCGTCTATTTTTAGCTTGCCCTCAGGTACCAGTCCAGAGGTAAAAGTTCCTTCAAGTTTTTCTGCTTCTTATCTAACTCCAGAATCTCAAAACTAAGGAAAATGAATTATTTCATTTCTGACTGGTTTTGTTTATCTGTCCAAAAGAAACAAAATACTAATAAGGTGTGTATTAACTGACTCTCCATGTACAAATCAATCTTAACATCCTATTGAGGGTCTGACTTTTACTGACTAGAATTTCCTTGGTTTTCAGAGGTAAAATTAAACATGGGATATATTTATTGCTTTCAAATTATTTGACAGAAGAGATAGGAAATATTGAGCAAAGCTTTTTGGAATTCCATGCTCAAAAGAATTCCTGATTACAGAATTATTTGGGGGAAATGTGTCAGCAAGCATCAACTGAAATCTGTATTTTCCCAAAGCAGCCCGATTTATAGCATAAAAGGTCATTTAAAAGAAAAGCATCTACTAGGTGTAAGTCACCAAGCCAGCAGTCCTAGAGGAGACAGGTAAAAAAGGACTCCTCTACATTAGCATTTCAGGTTAGTAGGGAGATTAAGATCATGGATATTAAAATCAAGCAGCCATTGGTTCACAACGCTGACTTGAGAATTAAATTTTTGTGACCATGGACAGGTCTTAATAATAATTATATCCTAATTAGGGTTTAACAGTCTTCTAAGTGTTAACCAAGAGGGTATTAATTGTTCCCCTCAACTTGATTAACATTTAGACTTTTTATTCTAACTCTAGGCCCCTGATCTTCCTTTTCTTAGAGCACTTGCTTTAGAAAATTATAATTGTAAATTCTTTCTCCACCACTTTGAGATGTATTTTTTGTTAATCCCTCCATCAGTGGAGACACTTGTTGTTTTCATATCTTGGCTACTGTGAATAATGCTCAGTCAACAAGAGAGCGCAGATATCTCTTTGAGACCCTTTCCATTTCCTTTGGATATACACTCAGAAGTCGGATTGCTAGATCATATGATGGTTCCATTTTTCATTTTTTGAGGAACCTCCGCACTGTTTTCCATAGTGTCTGTAGCAATTTACGTTCCCACCAACAATACACAAGAGTTCCCATCTCTCCATATCCTTACCAACACTTGATATCTCATTTCTGCTTGATGATAACTATTCTAACAAATGTGAGGACTATCTTATTGTGGTTTTATTTTCATGTCTCTGATGATTGGTCACACTGAGCACTTTTCATGTAACTGTTGGCCACTTGTGTATCCTCTTTGAAAAAATGTCTATTCAGTTCTGTTCATTTTTAAGTTAGTTTTTTTGTTGTTATTGAGTATATGAGATATTTATTTGAATATTTATCCCTTATCTGATAAACAGTTTGCAAATACTTTCTCCTGTGCCCTGGGTTGCTTTTTCATTTTGCTGATTGTTTCTTTTGCTGTGCAGAAGCTTTTGAGTTTGATGTAGTCTCACTTTTGATTTTTGCTTTAGTTTCTTGTGTTTTTGTTGTCCTATCCAAAAAAATCATTGTCAAAACCAATGTCAAGGAGTTTCTTTCCTACCTTTTCTTCTAGAAGTTTTGTGGTAGAAGGTCTTATGTTTAAGTCTTTGATTCATTTTTAGCTAATTTTTTGAGTGGGTGTAAGATAGGGGTCCAACTTCATCCTTATGCATGTGGTTATACTGTTTACCTAGCACCATTTGTTAAAGATCGATCCTTTTCCCCTTGAGTTTTCTTGGCTTCTTTATTAAATATTAGTTGACTGTATGATCAGGGGCTTATTTCTGGGCTCTCTATCCTATCTATGTATTGGTCTGTCATATTGGTCTATTATTTTTATGCAAGTACCATAGTGTTTCAATTACTATAACTTGGTAGTATACTTTTGAAATCAGGAAGTGTGATACCTCCCACTTTTTTCTTCTTTCTCAGAATTGCTTTGGTTAATCAGGATCTTTTATGGTTGCATACAAATTTTAGTTTGTTTTTTTTTAACTTCTAAGAAATATGCCATTGATATATTTACAGAAAATGTATAGAATCTACAGATGGCTTTGGGTAGTATGGATATTTTTATAGTATTCATTCTTCTGATACATGAACATAGGATATCTTTCCATTTGTTTGCGTCTTCATCAAATTCTATTATCAAAGCTTTGTAGTTTTTATTGTACAGATATTTCATTTCCTTGATTATATTTATTCCTAAATATTTTATTGTCTTTGATGTTATTGTGAATGGGATAGTTTTTTAAAATTATTTTTCAGGTATTTCATTGTTAGTGTACAGGAATGCAAATGATTTCTGTATGTTGATTTTATATCCTGCAACTTTACTGAATTCGTTGATTAGTTCCAATAGTTTTTTAGTTGACAAAACCCAGGAATGTCTTCCTCAAGGAACTAGGACTATTCCTTTTGAAATGTAACCATCAAGGAAGATGATGACCCTATCACCTAGGCTCTCTGTGAGGGCAGTAGCCTAACTTGGGTGGATGCCTTGTTCCAAATTATAAAAGGACCTCTTACTAGGAAGATACCAGAAAATTTATTTTATATTTGAATAAGACCAATTAGGAAAAGAAGATAGCTTAGCTCCAGTAACTAAAATTTCTCTCATCCTTTGTTTCAGCAGAGTTGAGTTCAGATTGTATTCTAGTATCTCTCGCCTATTGCAGCAGACTTGAATAAAGATTTCCTTGCCTTTTTAACTTTTCCAGGTACGATTTTTTTCTTTGAAAATATTTTAAGTGTAAAATCTCATTTAATGCTCACAACAATCCAATTACATAGGTGTTACATTTGATTATCATTCTCAATATTGTTGTAGGTTAAAAAGTTATCACTGTGCATTTTATTGATGAGCTCAGATTCTAATCTAGGAAGCCAAATTCCAAAGTTTATGCCTTTAACCATTACATTATACTGTCTTTCTTCCTTTATTTTCTTCACCTAAAAAATGGGTATAATGATACTTATATGACTATGTTTTTTAAGAATTCAACACTGTAGAGTGTTGGCCAAACAAAATTAACTCTGTAGGTATCATTATTATTAATATATTTGAGTTAATAGTAATTAATATCATTAATATATTTTTAAAATAGATTGCAGCCAGTCTATATACAGTATCTCCAATATCCTTCTTTCCTAGAAATGTCAAGAATTACTCTAAGAGAATCCTTTCTGAACTAAGTCAAGGCCAAGATTTCGGTGATTTCATATACCAGTATATTTTAAAGAGTATTTTAAAAATTCAGAGCATTAAGTTTGATCCTCATTATGGGCAGATTCTCTACCTCTGTCCCATCCCTTTCATAAAAATGAGCATTATATAAGCATCTAGTGAGTTTAAGGCTGAGAATGATTTCCTATTATCTCACGTACTCCTCAAGAAAGAAAATTCTTTCAGAGATCTAAATATAGACACAGTCTGCAAGCAACAACAACACAGATGCATCTACGAAGAGATTATTTACCAACTACATAAACCAAACCCTTCCCATAAACAAAGCGTGTACTAGATGAATTGTCAAGCCATGGTCATAAATAATACCCAGTTTCTGTGAGAGCATGACATTCAAACTCTCTTCAAACTGCCCCACATTTTTGTCTTTGAGTGGTTCATTATCAAAGCGTGTGTGTGTGTGTGTGTGTGTGTATGTGTAGAATAAAGGGAAGGAATAGCTAAGGAAAATATTTCTTTCCTGCTAAGTGATGACAGTGCACTCCAGGAAATCAAAGGAATTATTATTAAAAATTACAAGATAAGCAATTTTGATAACAAGCAGCCGTGTATATGTTTAATGCACTTCATTTCTATGCAAGGTAGTTTAGACTCTGCTTGGAGCAGTCTGGGAGCAGGATGCCCCAGATTCACTGCCTTTGTTCTAAACCTGCAGCTCACCAAGCCTTCCTGTGCTGGGGAAACTAAGCTGACAAGAAGCTTTGAATATATATGTGTGTGTGTGTGTGTGTGTGTGTGTGCATGCCCGTGTGTGTGTGTGTGTGTGTGTGTACAGCCAAGTATATTATTCATGGTCATGAGGGAGTGGTTTACTTTTGTAAAATAAAGGTGCAGCAGGATGCTTTCACAAAATAGTACCCTGCAAAAAACAAACAAACAAACAAACAAACAAAAAAAACAAAATAGTACCCTGCGAGAATGAAGTGCTGGGCTAAACTGAGGCCTGTATTCTGCTTTTGTGAAAATGCAAATCCTTAATGTTTTTGCTGGAAAAGTGCAAGCTTAATTTAATAGTGCCTTCTCCTGTGGAGTTTTGAAACTGAGTGTTTCTTTTTTGTAATAGTCTCAGAGGGCTTATTTTTTTAATTCACTTGCTTCTGACAATGTTGAATTGTACCCGAGCCCTGGCAAACAGCAATATTAAGAAACCCCTTCAATACTCTGCGTGAACGAGATGACTTAGTGTAAGGAAGCCCCTTTTCCCCATATGACTGAGATGAGACTCATGGGTTCCCTCCTGGTTTACTTGTGACAAAGTCAGACATAGACTGTTCAAATTCTTATTCTTTGCTACGTAAAGATTAGCTGAACTGTTTGTCCCTGCTGGTCAACTGGAACAAAGGCTTATTAAGGGACTCACCAAGTTAGGTTTCTCCTCTCCCTAGAATCTTGAATTTTGACCCATTCTCAGCCTGAGCCAGGATTCAATCCTTCCTTAAGGGTCCCTCCTGGGAATTAGGTGACCTCAAGGAAAGACATTCCCTAATCAACTGTTCAGTCATGTCACCTTCTCACCCCACAGCCTCACACCCTATTCTATCTTCTTATAAAAGAAAAGTGCTTCTATACTTAACCTTTGGGATGTTTGCAAATCTCTCTGTTATAATAGTCTCCTTTTCCCATGTTACAATTATCCTCCAACCTTACTGTAGTAATCCTTTCCAATAAAGTCTCTCCTGATCTAAGACTAGATCTGATTTTATTTGAAACTTGGCATATGTAATTATTTCATTTAAATTTAGAATCATCAATGTCAGAGCATGAAGGAGCCTCAGAACTAATGTAGTCTGGGTTTTTCATATTTTAATATGCATAAGAATCACTTAGGGGCATATTAGAACTGGATTCCAGATCATGATGCAATAGAACTAGAACATATATATTAGATAATAAATACCAAAGTTTCAGATCGGCTGTTCCTTGAGCATGGATTGGGAGATACTGATTCTCAAATGTCTTCCTTTTGCAGGTAAAAAATGGGGATAATACGACTTAACCAAAGAACATATAGCTAATCAGTAGTAAGCCAGGGTTGGATTCTGACACTTTGATTCTCAAACAAACATGTGCTCCATTATACATGTCCCTGTAATGTTAAAAAAAAAAAAATCATAGCACCATCATTTCCCAAAGGAAGCACAATAATAGGTCTATATAACAGGCATTCTCTTGGAGTATATGAAACAATGAGGAGCTCTCTGACATATTGGTAAACTGGTATTAATTACTAAATTCTAATTAGTAGCATTGCACATTGAATACTATACTGGATTATTTTCAAACTGATTATTGAATGTATTATTAACTCTTGACTTACATTCTTTGAACACATTAAGATACCAGCCATCTTATCTCTACTAAGGAAAATACATGTCACTGCCCTAATTACTGCTCTATTCAATTACTTTTAAAACAATCTTTTATTTGAAATAATCCAGAAAGAAAAACTGCTTTAAATTTAAAACTCCATTTTTAATATTAACATAAGGTTGTGCCCTCTATTGAAGAACAAAAGTGATAAATCCCTAGGGTTTAATTAGATGCACATTATAACATTAAAAGACAGAGGGCACTGCAGTAGCATAAAATAATGAAAAAAGTTACTGTTTTAACACACTGGATTTTTTTTTCTTAATTTTTTTGGTGTGAAATCTCTATATTCTTGCCTTATTTTGCTTCTCTATTTCCCATTTATCTTTGCTGCTTTTTAAATATCAGAATATGATATACTGGTGGTCTCAGCTTTCCAAACAAAATATTGTCATTTGAAAAGAAGCTGTTTTGCCAACTGGCACTAGGCAATCATTCATTTTGTAGTTAGTGTGACTGTTCACAAAGCTGAGGACAAAGGAGGGTCATAAGAACAGTGAGTTTACAAGTAGATAGCAATTCAAGGAATAAATCTCTTATCTGGGAACTAAATCTTTAGAGTTCCTGTTGTATTGCTTGTGTACAAATAAAACAGGAATAAAATCCCAGATACTAAAAATATCTTTTCTAATATCACTTCGCAATATGTCTGTAAATAAGTGACCTGGGACAGCTGACTATAGGAAGATTCAATTCTTCACTGCAAGTCACCTTACTTTGTAACTAACCAAGTGTGTAGAGGAAATTATATGAAAGTATAGCATGGTTGAAATTTATACCTTCTACTGTATCACATTCTTACAAATTGTAAATTGACTATGTTGCTTCTTTTTATTTACATGTGCCTATGTTTTGTATATTACTGTGGAAGTGTAAATTTTCCTTTTCTCTTATTTTGAAAAAACTGTCTCATTTTTAAATTTATTCTTGGATACTTATGGACAAATATATATACATATATCAAAATAGTTAATACAATGTCAAGTTTAAATTGGCTGTTTATTGTCTGATTCTGTAAGCTTTAAAAGATTTTGGTTTTTCGGCAGGGTTATCAACATACAAACACTTAAAATGAAATCTGAATAGTATCAAGAGAAAACAATAACTTTCAAGCTTTAATCTGCCATTCAGGTACACATAGCTAAAGGTTAAAGAAGCAAGTAGAGAAAAAGAGAAACACTTCCAGTTGAAATACACACCCATATACACACACGCAGGGAGGATTTCTAGACAGTTCACTAATGCATGAAACAAAAGAATACATTCATTCTAAAATTATTCTCTATATAACTACAATGATTTAAGAGATAGGATTAAATATGTGAGGATTGTTACACACATATGACAGTATTAATACTGATCTAATTTTTCGATTTTAAATTATGTTCTGTATATGTAACTTAAGATACTTGCTGATGTTTTAATTTTAATGACATTTCACCATAGATATAATTTTGCAGCACAATTCAAATGCTAGCTGCTGAGGTGTTATAACCAACCAGTGTTTCAAAGCTCTCATAATATCTGGTCTTCTCACTTTTCAAAGGAAATCTTGAACAAACCCAAAGATTGTGGCTTTTGTTTTCTCAAAAAAAAAAAAATCAAGGTTTTATTTCCAGTTCTTCCAAATGTTACTTGTGAGATCTTGGGCACATTTTTTTTCTCTCTTGGAGCTACAGTTCCTTCATCTATAATATAATAATTCATCATTTTATAGACAATTGAGCACATTGGACTATGTGAGTGTTAAATGTATGTTGAGTTGTTATGCTACAGAAGAGCCAATTCCTCCTTATTTCATACTATCACAGACACTGATTGCCATCAAGCATCTCCAAAATTGTGACACTTACTCCATAAAAATAAGTCTCACTACTTTTAAAAATCCACAACCAAAAGTTGTGATTTAATTTTTCTACCAAAAAGATGCTTTCTCTATTTAGCGTTATTTTAGCATGTCTAATCAACCACTTTCCTTCCAATTATGGTTCTGAAATTATCAATTCAGAGAACTAGCAGGATTGAAATTCCAACAGATGGTTCAACCCTGGAGTTTCTTTTGAGTCTGAGATTTTTAGGTTCCTTGGCAGAATAAAAGGTTTGCTCTGAATTTAGACAGAATAATCTAAATAAAGGAAGAATGATGTAACTGGAGTGGTTTTAAGGAGCAATTATATACATAAGCATTACGAATACTTGATAATTATCAGAATTTGTAAGTAAAATTGACAAACTAATGAAAGTATAAAACATATGGAAACCTATACATTTCCTGACTTATTAAAAAGACAGATGGGAAAAAAAATGTGACAATGAATATATATATGTTCATGTATAACTGAAAAATTGTGCTCTACACTGGAATTTGACACATTGAAAAATTATTATAAATCAATAAAAATGTTAAAAAAAAAAAGACAGATGGTAGTGTGTGATGATTTTCCTGAATTATCATACGATAATGTCTGACCAATACCTAGAGAGGAGAATAAGGAGTAAGTCAAATTGGTCTTTGCCCCTGCAGCTGTGTGATACAACCAAAATGGATTTATCAATAGTGAGGTTATTTAAGAATCAAAAGTTGTTTAAATTCTTACCACATAGAAACAGATAGATATAGAAATAGAGACTTTATAATATACCCACATTGATTCCTGTCTTAAAAGCGCACCAATTTTCAAGTACACTCCTGAGAATGTATTGAAAATCTCTGTTAAAAACTTAATAACAGATTTTCCTATTTATAATTATGCTTCTCTTCCTACCGAGCCAAAAATAAATTATAAAATATTTATCCTTTCTGTAGGTGTGCTTCTTTCCAAAGCAAACTGGTATGGCTATGAAAACTTTCATGCATCTCCTAATAGACTACGTTCCTTCCATGACAAAGTCTGTCAGTCATATCTTGTCACCGTAGAGACTGGCTTCTCTTCCTCACCTCCCTGTATGAACCTAGACAGACAACAAAGGGCCACCACATTGCTTTCTCTTTTTAAATAGAGTGCATTCATAGGAAAACTGGGAGCTTCATAGGGTCTCAACTATGTACAATATATTAGAACATTTCACTATCATACAGTCACTTTACTCTCAACTTCCAGTGAGGAAAAGACTATCCAAATAAGAGAACAACTATGTGACTGAAATTGCTTCAGTTTGAGGTCAGTTCAAAAACTCTCATGAGCCACAGGCCAGGGAAGAGTCACAAGAACTGGAAACAACTTAGATGAGAGTTGATGCTTTCCCTAGCACCATGAGTACACTAAAGTCATCATTGTTCAGCTGATACATTAACAACTCAATCTGTCATATGTAGATTATTTGAAGGATCAAAGTATTATGTGTGAAAAGTCTAGGCTCTATTGAAAAAAAACAAGAGTAGTTTATTGTTTGAATAAAGACAGTAGTTAAAAAATCTAACTGAATGAATATTTATAATGTCTACGTTTATGAGTAACACCTCAATCCCCACGTTGTATGTGGTGGAATTGCTTTCTTTTGAATCCTACCTTTGCTAATTCTTGGCTTTAGCTTCAGAAAATTATGGGTTTCTTGATTTATATAGAATACATTTATTTCTTCTACACACACACACACACATATATATATATCATATCATTTCTCATGCTCTTATCATATTATGTCAGGACTACTGCAATACACCAAAATATGAATTATTTTGTTTTCTTTCATAGAGTACTGTAAAAAGGGCATGGTTCATAAAAGTGACTGTGGCCTGGTTGATTTTTTTTCTCTACTCTTATAGATTTGAAATGAAATATATCTACTTTAATGTAATCTTATATTTTCGTTTACATATACCTATATAGCGACAGGGTTATTCCTTTTCATTATAGGGTTACAACTGTAATTTTGGTCATATCGAGTAATACAGAGTGTTGCAAACTCTTCTTCATTAATACAAAGCATGTCTATGCAATGGAGAACAATCTGAGTAACTGTACTTAGTAAATTTTATTCAGTGAGTTATTCACCTTTACTTTGAGTCTACATTGCAGATTTTTGTGCAATCTGTATATATGAATGCCTAAGATGGGCACAGTGGTGTAGTGACTTTTTTTAGTGTTTTGAATTACAGTAAACAAAAAAATAATCACAATGAATATTGTGAACATCATTATTTATTTCATAATCCATTTTTGTTTGTTTATTAATTCTGTATTTTGCAGGCCCCACTGGTACTGGCAGGAGAAAGGTGCATAGAAAAGCAATGGGCAAATATAATTTAGAAGAAAAAATGAATCTAATGTAAAATATTTGACTGGTTGGCTTTCAAATGTACATTTCATTGAAAACTCTAAATATGTCTACATAGTCATTCTTCATAAAGATAACCTAATTTGGTTTTGGTCAAACTTTTTTCTTTTGATCTCCCTCCCCACCAGTACCAAATATTAAGAAAATAATAACAACAACAACAACAAAAAGACACATTTAAAAACAAATGTGACAAGAAAGAACCTAAGTAATGGGTGTCAAATTTCTCCAATGGAGAAATTAAGACAACACTGTGGATCATGAGGTAAATCGCTCTACAAACATGCATTCACTTGCACATAGACACACACACAGGCATACACATACACGCAATAAAAAAGAAAAAAGACATCACCAATAAACCTAAATTGATATACTTTTCAGGAAAACAGGCTGGTGGTCTAGGGGTCAGAGGTGTAAGATGCTTCATAATGTGGGTCTTGTTAAATGTTGAGATGATGTAGGTTGTGAGGTTAAAACATTTAAAAATTGTTTCTTTGGAAGGAGCGCACAACCCTTAAAAATTTCCAAAAACATTAAACAGTTATGTTTTTTAATCTTCATAGTAACAAGGAGAAACAGAACTTGTTATTAATAGAGATGAAAATATCAAATGTTTTTAAAAACCAGATTAATATATCTTTCATTTATTAATTCTAGTTATTGGTCAGAAAAACTATCTGTTGAAACAATTTGTTGTCAACTGGAATGAGGTAATGAAAAAACTGATCTCTTTTCAGACAATTTAGAATCAGAATTCACAAAGAAAACATATTTACTACAGCACTGCAAGGCTATAAATAAAGAGCCTGTTATTTTAATTTACTCATAATAAAGTACAGTTTTCTACGCATTAGGTCAGATCATTACTAGACAATATTTTGCTATTCTTAGTCCAATCTACTGTATATAATTGAATGTAATAAAACCAAATTTTATTTTTAAATTAAATTAAATATCGTACTCAGAGCCACTTGTTGACTTACTCAGTGACTGAGTTTTGAAATTTTGCTACATAAAAATGCTACATATGTGTAAGGTAAGAGTGGCACTTATTTTCTGAATAATTTAAAATCATGTGTTTTTAACCCAAAATTAAATTTACACATATATGGTCAACTGATCTTCCACGGGGTACCAAGAATACACAATGGAGAAAAGACAGGTTGTTCAATAAATGATGTTGGGAAGACTAGATAGTCACATGCCAAAGAATAAATGTCAACATTATATTATCCCATACACAAAAATAAACTCAAAATGGATTAAAGACTTAAACATAAGACCTGACATTGTAAAACTCCCAGAATAAAACACAGGGGAAATGCTTCTTGATAGTGGTCTTGACAATGATTTATCAGATGTAACAGTAAAGCACAAGCAACAAAAGCAAAAATAGACAAGTGAGACTATATTAAATGAAAAAAAGCTTTTGTACAACAAAGGAGAAAATCAACAAAACAGAAAGGCAACCTATGGAATGGGAGAAACTATTTGGAAGTCATATATCAGATAGAGGGTTAATTTCCAAAATACATACGGTAAGAAACTCCTAAAATGCAATGCCAAAAACAAAACAAAACAAGAAACCTGATTTAAAAAAAAAAAGAACTTGAATAGGCAATTCTCCCATGAGCACATACATATAGCAAACAGCAGTATAAGAAATGTTCAACATCTCTAATCAACAGGAAGTACAAATCAAAACCATGAGATATCACCTCACATCTGTTAGGATGACTATTATCAAAAAAAGAAAATAAAATGACAAGTTTGACTGAGTATATTGAGAAACTGTAATGCTTTTTGATGTTAATGGGAATGTAAAATGATGCAGCTCTTATTGGAAAAAGAACATGGAGGTTCCTCAAAAAATTAAACCAAGGACTATAACATGATCCAATAATCTCCCTTCTGGATATTTATGCCAAAGAATTAAAGTCTAGATCTTGAAGAGATGTTTGCACTCTCAATTTAATTGCAACACTACTTGTGATGGCTTCATGTCTGTACATGTACAGTCAAACAAATCAAGCACATCAAACTGTATACATTAAACATGTGCTGGGTGTTTTGGTATATCAATCATATTTTAACAAAGTTGTTTTTTAAAATAACATTTATTGGTATACAGATCATGAGTGGAGTTGACATATGACAAAGAAAGTGAGCTGAAAACTTAAAAAAATCTAAAAGAGTAATTAGAATATAAGGATAGTCCATAGGATATTATGTTATTGTTTATATTATTTCTTTATAATAGAGTTTTGATATATATAGGTATTTTAGTTGAAAGAAATTAATATAACATCCACGTTGTTCACACCATTTATTTTAAAACTACTGATTAATGACACAGGTATAGGGTGATATTTATCAATTTAGTCATCATTATTTGATTGCTTATTCTGTGGCAGGCACTGAGAATAATATAAATAACCTGAGTTAGGACCTTGTGCTTAAAGAGTCTAAAGGAGGATCTCATTCACTATTATACAAGAGCTATAAATATAGTATAGATAATCATAATGGTACTACAATTGCAAAGGTTAAAAGTGCCAAAGGATGCAAAATACACTGGGACCACAGAAATGCAGAGGAGAACAAGACTACTCTGAGCAGCCAGAACAAAGTAGGATGTCACTAATTCAATGGCAGTTGAGCTGTTTGTTCCAGGTTAAGTAAAATTCGAATATGTGGATATTTAGATATTTAGGATAAAAACATAGCAAGTGGTGGAAACATGAACAATGGCATGGGTTGGTGAGTAGAAGAGCAACGGAGGCTTAGAGCTAAGAGGATGTTTAACTCAATTGATACAGACAGGTGGAAGGGCAATAATGAAGAATAATGATTGAAATACACTCAGGGGATAGATTATACAAAACATGGAAGGCTAAGATAAAAATATTTGATGATATATTATAAATAATGATGCACAATCATAAAAGATTACTCAGGAAAAGACTATACTTCACAAAATTAACCTTGAAGAGATATGGAAGAGGGACAAAGGAACAAAATAAGAGAGGTAAGAAAACTAATTAGGATTCTATTGTCATTCAACTATTAAATAGCGAATCCTGGAAAAAAAAAAACAATGGAAGTTAAGAGAAGAGGCAAGAATCCTTATTTACTTACATGGAATATGGGAAGAATTGGAAACTCACTTAAAGTGTATAAATAAAGAAGACAAAATCTTTGAAACATGTATTGTGAATTTTGTAGCGCTTTCATTAATAGAACAAATCTTTAAGGGTGATATTCAAAATAACCCAAAACTACTATGCCATGAATACTGATCATATGGAATGGGCACTGGTTTGGAGCTATTGGGTACCAGCTCTGCATTTAACACAGAGAGAAGGAGGACTGAAAGGGAAGATGATATGTTAAGTGTTCAAGACTATAAAGGATTTGAGTTGTTCATGGGATATCTATTTGGAGATGTTCTATAGTCACATACAAATGAAGAACATTATTCTATAACGTGATATATTTCATGTAGACCATACCTGGGAAAAGTCCATTCAGTTACACAGCTATAGAGAGCAACAATTTGAGCTCTAAGTTACAAAATACTCTTAAGCAATTGATCATTGCCACTAAAACATTCCAGAGATTTTTGGGGGGGCTTATATACACTAAGGAAGATGGCAAACATTAATTTTTGGTGGAGGGATAAAATACCCTGTGTCCTTACTCCACTAAAGAGTTCGTGGTATATTAGGTGAAGTATTCCTGATTATATACATTGATTAACACAACAAACATAATGTAGTGTGGTATAATGGGAGAAGTGAAAAATTTTAATTTATGTAACTTTTTCTGCAAAATTTCTAGATACACAAACTTTGGTAAGAGGATTAATGTTTAACTTCTCTGAGGTACTCTTTCCTTCCAAAAAGGATGTAGAGAATCATACCTTAGGATCTGTTGTTAAGGTTTAAATGGATACTAAATGTAAAGTACTTAACCAACAGAAAGTGCCAGAGTAGTTTCCTTGCAAAATACAATGCTTCCCATGTCAGGCAAAAGCATCAAGATGGACTTCCACTGTGTTACAGTGTACACTTGAGAGTGGTCTGATTGAAGGTATGTCTTACAAGGAATGATCAATATTTATTTTGGTGACCTTTGGAACGGGAGTGCATCTCACAGTGAAAGACAGACTTTCAACTGTATGGCTGAAATCAAGATGCTATTTGACCAATCAAGATGGTGGCATGACCACATTTGGAAAAACATGAAATACACTCTAAAACAACATGAACTGAAAAATCAACAGTTGTTTTAAAATTGCCAATACAAAACTTACAGGGGAAAATAGACTAAACTGTAGATTTTACAAAAATAGCCAACAATAACTTACTCAACATATATCCCAGGATATTTCAAATCATGACAAACAATATTTTTAGATGCAGTAATGAAAGTACTAACTTAACATTTTACAAAAGTTAAGGCCTTAGAAAGCATTCTTCTTTTTGAAGAAAAATGCATATTCTACTGTTTTATATGAAAGACTCTTGACAGAAATAATGAACCTCTTAAAGGCAATGATCTGTGTTAGAGAACAATTTAAGTAACACTGGGCATATTGGGCTTTTTAAGAGTAATGGACAACACCATTTTATTGTCATCAAACCAATGAAAATGTGAATAACTCCCTGTCATCTTGAATGGTTCCAATGGCAAAAATTCTTTCTTTTGAACATTCATGATCCAAGCCATTTTTTCCATTCATGTACTAATCTCATTGAAACATACCTGTAGCAGAGAATCTCTTGTGGAAAAGATCCTGAATTTTAGACCTAATAAAGGACTTGCAAAGGTATATGCTTGACCTTTCTTGAATCAAACTTATTCTAAGATTTATTCATTCAAATCTCACCTCTGAGGAATATTTGCTTATTTTAAATATTCTCTAAGGATTGAAGTATTTCAATATTTAATTGACTGCATTATACTTATACTTTTTTGTAGAGGACATTTTCCATGCTTTTGTTAAGTATTTTGAAGGAAATTGTAACCAATGAAAGCATATCAGAGATAGATTAAAGATACTACATGGAAGAAGGGTATGTTTCTAACCTGTTTTGGAACAAACTGAAAATCAGTGAAAAGTGGTTTGATGTAATAGATTGAAGAGATAATTTATGATTCTAGAGAGCTGGCAGATCTTTGACTCTACTATAGTTTTACAGAAATAGAGAGTTGACAATAGTTCTAATGTCTAAGAATGCATTGTGATTGAGGTCATGGTGGGAGGGGAACTGTGTGGACAAGTGGGGTAGATTACTAGTTTGAAAAAAATTATTACTATTTTTTCCTCTTTTACTTAATAACAAATATGCTATTTTTCCTCATGTGGAACAAACTGAATCATAATTCAGGACTTTTGTTAACACAAATTCTGTAGCCAAGTTGACATAATTTTGTTAACTCTGATACATTTCCAACTAATATAATCACCTACCCACTCACACAAGGAAGGGGCACTATGGGACTAGAGGTGGGAGGGGAGCTGGTTCTTCCTGGTTGTCTTTGCTATGTTGAACTGATATGCCTAAAATCACAGACGTTGGATTAGAAGACTAGGGACAGGCTACTAGGTTTCCAAAGTCCCAATCTACCACTCTTTTCTTTAATTGTGGTCTTTGAAAATACAGGCTGGAAAAAGCAGCCAACTTTATTTTTTTTAACTCAGACAAGCCCACTGAATCTAGTTACATTTTATCATCAGTTATTGAAGTGAAGTATCATAATATTCCATGCACATTCTGAGATTCCATGACTTATTTCTTTTTTTCTACATATTCTTATAATCTCAGTTATTATATCAGAATTGTAAAATTACCACTTATTAATTGAAAAAAATCTTCAGTGGTGCTGTGTTTAATGAACTCAACTGTAAGCATGATTTCATGTCTTACACTGGGCATCCTTTTTATGTCTTTCATGTCCCCTTTATTTGTTTCAGAGGTACTCATGATTTATTATCAACCATTGTTGATAATAGTCAACCGCAATCTTAAACAATTTATAGGACTCTTGCACTTGTATCACTTAGGTCTAGATGTGCCGTGTGTGAAGAGTAAAAACGATTATTTTTACCTTCCATCATGGAGCTAGACACTGCTTTAAGAAACAGCGAAAATGATATGTAGTATGAAATGGTGTTATACATAAGATTAAATAGCTTAAATTTATTTGTGATAATTTATTGCAGTGAACCCTGTCTTAAGTTGCATCTCCTAGAAGCAGACTCAGATGGGGATTCTTGTTTAAGTGATACATTGAAGTCTATTTTTGCAGAGATAGGGAGTGAGAAAAACTGGATGAGGCAGGAGGAAAAAAACTAGCAAGTACATGGTCTCAGCAGTACAGATAGCACCACAGATTTAGCCCCACCTTGTGACAAGAAGCTGGCCTTCTGTACAAATCCTTGTTGGCTGGTGGTGGGGAAGGAGGATGTCTGCCCAGGCAAGATAGCTATCGTTTGGTCAAGCACAATTCACCAGAGAAGAGGGTATGTGTGAGCAGAAAAGGGGATCCAGGTGGACACCAACAGTATGTAGGACAGATTCTGTTGCAGTGTTTTAAAAGAAACTAAGTATTGCTTTAAAATGTAATTAATATCAGAAACGTAATTAATATCAGTGGTTGCTACCTCAGCAGAATGAAACTTCTCCTGATTGAAACAATTATTTTAAAAATTATGTAAAAACTGCACAGATTCAAAAAAGATTGTTTAACTTGGCATTACTCACAGTAGAACACTGGTTATATTAAAATCTTGATAAAGTAACATAATTAGTATTTTGCTCTATAATTAGATAAATTTTAGGAAATAAATATACAATAATTTGTGAGTTATCTATATCTCTATCTTAATGCTCATTAAATATCACTGAGCCACCAACACATATACGGTAAAGTTCATTGCTGTGGTTAATTGCCAAATCTCAGCCATTGAGAAGCAAGACTTTTACACATAATTTTTTTCTTTTTTTTTGGTTATGAAGGTATATTAGTTAGTGTAGAAGAATAAATTATATTTTATTTAACAGTTCATATTAATTTAATACACTTAAAATATTTAATTGCATGTTATGTGTCCTTCTGCCCTGGGCTCTACAATAGGTAGAATTAGGCCTGCCCCCATAATGAAAAAGCTCTCTGGTTTTGGATCATCTGAATTGCACCTTTGTATTAGTGAAAACAAACAAACAAACAAATAAATTACTTGCCATTTCTTAATTACTAGATTAAGGCAGAATGTATTCAAGCTCTACATTTAAAGAAATAGTACTTAGAGATGATGCCAAGATGGCGGAGTAGTAGGATGCTCGTAGCTCACCCTCTCCCACAGATACACTAAGACTCACATCCATGGACCCACTCAGCCAACCAGAGATCCTGTGGAACTCTGACAAAACACTGTCCTCTTCAAAAGACAAAGGTGCCAAAAATCTGTTTTATTCCTACATAGGCATTAGATAGATAAATAAATAAACTCCTTTAAGGACCACAATAGATAACTGATACTCCATAAGCCACAGTGCCAGAGAGATAGGAGCAAGATGAAGAAGTAGAGAAATAATTCCCAATTAAAAGAACAAGAGAAATCCCCTGAAAGAACGATCAATGAAATAGACATCGATAGCCTACTAGATCAAGATTTCAAAAAAGGAGTGATCAAAGTATTGAAGGAACTAAAAGAGATAGTGTTTGGAGATATAAAATATGTCAGAAATGAAATTGAAGCTATAAAGAAGAACCAAGAAGAACTGGTAAACTCATTGGCTGAGATGAGAACAGATCTAAAGGCTGTGCAAAGCAGAGTAGATAATGCAGAGGAACGAATTAGTGACCTAGAAGACAGGACAACAGAAAGCACCCAATCAGAACAACTGCAAGATAAACAAATAAAAACAAATGAAAGCAACATAAGGGACCTATGGGATAATATAAAGTGTGCCAATCTTTGCATAATAGGGGTCCCAGAAGGGGAAGAAAGATCAAAGGGGATTGAAAAGGTTTTTGAAGAAATCATGACAGAAAACTTCCCAAACTTAAAGAAGGAATCAGATATCCAAGTACAGGAAGTTCAAAGGGTCCCAAACAGGAAGAACCCAAACAGATCCACACCAAGACATATCATAATCAAGATGGCCAGAGTCAAGGATAAAGAAATATCCTAAAGGCAGCAAGAGAAAACCAAGGAGTGACTTACAAGGGAACCCCCATAAGGCTCTCAGCTGATTTCTCTACACAAACACTTCAGGTCAGAAGGGAGTGGCAAGATATATTCAAAGTCCTGAATGAAAAAAAGATGCAGTCTAGGATACTTTATCCAGCAAGGCTATCTTTTAGGATAGAAGGAAAGATAAAGAACTTCACAGACAAGCAAAAAGTAAAAGAGTTTAGCAACACTAAACCCATGCTAAAAGAAATACTGACAGGTCTACTCTAAATAGAAAAGCAGCAGGATACTACAGAAATGAGAAACTCACAACTGGAATGGTGATAACTCATGAATTACAAATAAAATAAACACGAAATTGTAAAAGAAGACATATAAATCATTACGAGTGGGAGAGGGAAGCAAGAAAATACAGACTATTTTTTTTTCTTTCTTCTTTAAATTTTTTGTTTTCGGTAGGATGGGTTCGAGATATAGTAATGGGCTAATAGACTTACAGACAAGGGTAACTAAAAACCAAAAACTTACAAGGGAGTCACAAAAACTAAATAAAATCCATGATAATACAGAGGAAAATTACTAAACCACAAAGGGAAGAAGAAAGGAACAAGGAGGAAATACCAAATCAACTGCAAAGATAAGTTCAAAATGGCAATAAACACACATGTATCATTAATTACTGTAAATATTAATGGACTAAATTCTCCAGTCAAAAGACATAGAGTGGCAGACTGGATAATAAAGCAAGAACCTTCAATATGCTGCCTACAAGAGACCCACTTTAGGGAGAAGGACACATATAGATTGAGAGTGAAAGGATGGAAAAGGATATTCCATGCAAATGGAAAAGCCAAAAAAGCAGGTGTTGCAGTACTGATTTCAGACAAAACAGACTTGAAAACAAAGGCCATAAAGAAAGATAAAAAATAACATTTTATAATTATTAAAGGAGTGATATAAGATGAGGATATTACAGTCGTTAATATATATGCACCCAATATAGGAGCACCTAAATACATAAAACAATTACTAACAGAGATAAAGGGGGATATTGATGGGAATACAGTCATAGTTGGAGATTTTAACACCACATTAACATCAATAGACAGATCTTCCAGACAGAAAATAAATAAGGCAACAGAGAAATTAAATAATACAGGAGAAAATTTAGATTTGGTGGATATTTTCAGAGCATTACACCCCCCAAAAATACGATATACATTCTTCTCAAGTGCACATGGAACATTTTCCAGGATTGATCATGTACTTGGGCACAAAAGAAACCTCAACAATTTTAAGAAGATAGAAATTATCTGAAGCATCTTTACTGACCACAATGCCATGAAACTAGAAATCAACAGCAGAGAAACAAAGGAGAAAAAAGGAAAGCATGGAGATTAAACAATATTTTATTGAAAAAACAATGGGTCAATGAGGAAATCAAAGCTGAAATTAAAAAATACCTTGAGACAAATAATAATGAAAGCACAACCACTCAAAATCTATGGGACACAGCAAAGGCAGTGCTAAGAGGGAAGTTTATAGCGATACAGGCCTTCCTCAAAAAAGAAGAACAATCTCAAATAAACATTTTAACCCACCAGCTGAATGAATTAGAAAAAGAAGAAAAAAAAGCCCCAAAAGGCAGCAGAAGGAAGTAAATTATAAAGATCAGGGAGGAAATAAATACAATAGAGATTAACAAGACCATAGAAAGATATCAACCAAACCAAAAGCTGATTTTTTGAAAAAGTAAATAAAATCGACAAACCTCTGGCCAAACTCACAAAGAAGAAAAAAGAGAGAGCACAAATTAGCAAAATAAGAAAGGAAAATGGAGAAATTACAATAAATAAAATAGAAACACAGAATATCATATGAGAATATTATGAAAAACTATATGGAACCAAACTGGATAACCTAGAGGAGATGGACAAGTGTCTGGAAACATACAGTCCACCAAGACTGAATCAAGAAGAAACTGACCACTTGAACAAACTGATCACTAGAAATGAAATCAAAATAGCAATAAAAAACTTCCCTACAAATAAAAGTCCAAGACTGGACAGCTTCACTGGGAAATTCTACCAAACATACAAAGAAGAACTCATACCAGTCCTTCTCAAACTCTTCCAGAAGATTGAACAGGAGGGAACACTCCCAGACTCATTCTATGAAGCCACTATCACTCTGATACCAAAACCAGGCAAAGACATTACCGAAAAAGAGAATTATAGGCCAATATCACCGATGAAAATAGACGTCAAAATCCTCACCAAAATATTAGCAAATAGAATCCAACAACACATGAAAAAGATTATACATCATGACCAAGTGGGGTTCACCCAAGGGACTCAAGGGTGGTTCAACATATGCAAATCAATCAATGTAATACATCACATCAACAAGAGAAAGGACAAAAACCACATGATCACTCAAAAGATGCAGAAAAAGCATTTGATAAAATTCAACACCCATTTATGATAAAAACTCTTACCAAAGTGGGTATAGAGGGAACATATCTCAACATAATAAAAGCTATATATGACAAACCTACAGCCACCATAGTACTCAACAGTGAAAAACTCAAAAGCTTCCCACTAAAATCTGGGACAAGACAAGGATGCCCACTATCACCACTTCTATTCAACACAGTCCTGGAAGTCCTAGCCACAGCAATCAGGCAAGAGAGAGAAATAAAAGGGGTCCAAATTGGAAAAGAAGAGGTAAAAGTGTCACTATATGCAGACAACATATACTATATATAGAAAACCCTAAAAGGTCCACACAAAAACTACTAGAGCTGATCTAAGAATTCAGCAAGGTAGCAGGTTAAAAGATTAACATTCAAAAATCAGTTGCATTTCTTTACGCTAATAATGAATCAACAGAAAAAGAAAGTAAAGGAACAATCCCCTTTGAAATAGCACCCAAAGTAATAAAATACCTAGGAATAAATCTAACCAAGGAGGTGAAAGAATTATACACAGAAAAGTATAAACCATGGATAAAGGAAATTAAAGAAGACTTTAAAAAATGGAAAGATATCCCATGCTCTTGGATTGGAAGAATCAATATTGTTAAAAATCAATATTGGTCACACCGCCCAAGGCAGTCTACAGATTTAATGCAATCCCTATCAAATTACCCAGGACATATTTCACAGAACTACAACAAATCATAATAAAATTTATATGGAACCATCAAAGACCTAGAACTGCCAAAGCATTACTGAAGAGAAAGAAAGAGGCTGGAGGAATAACTCTTCCAGACTTCAGACAATACTATAGAGCTACAGTCATCAATACAGCATGGGATTGGTACCAAAACAGACATATGGACCAATGGAACAGAATAGAGAGCCCAGAAATGAACCCACAAACCTTTGGTCAACTAATCTTCGACAAAGGAGGCAAGAATATACAATGGGATAAAGACAGTCTCTTCAGCAAATGGTGTTGGGAAAACTGGACAGCAGCATGTAAAGCAATGAAGCTAGAACACTCCCTTACACCATACACAAAAATCAACTCAAAATGGATCAAAGACTTAAACATAAGACAAGATACAATAAACCTCCTAGAAGAAAATAAAGGCAAAACAGTATCTGACATACATCTCAAAAATGGTCTCCTAGAACATTCTACTCAAGTAATAGAAATAAAAGCAAGAATAAACAAATGGGACCTAATGAAACTTACAAGCTTCTGCACAGCAAAGGAAACCATAAGTAAAACAAAAAGACAACATATGGAATGGAAAAAAATTTTTGCAAATGAAACTGACAAAGGCTTGATCTCCAGAATATATAAGCAGCTCATATGACTCAGTAAGAAAAAAAATAAACAACCCAATCCAAAAATGGGCAGAAGACCTAAATAAGCAGTTCTCCAAGGAAGACATACAAATGATCAATAGGCACATGGAAAAATGCTCAATATCACTACTTATCAGAGAAATGCAAATCAAAACTACAATGAGGTATCACCTCACACCAGTCAGAATGGCCATCATTCAAAAATCCACAAATAACAAATGCTGGCAAGGCTGTGGAGAAAAGGGAACCCTCCTACACTGCTGGTGAGAATATAGTTTGGTGCAGCCACTGTGGAAAACAGTATGGAGATTCCTCAAAAGACTAGGAATAGACTTACCATATGACCCAGGAATCCCGCTCCTGGGCTTATATCCAGAAGGAACCCTACTTCAGGATGACACCTGCACCCCAATATTCATAGCAGCACTATTTACAATAGCCAAGACATGGAGACAGCCTAAATGTCCATCAACAGATGACTGGATAAAGAAGAAGTGGTATATTTATACAATGGAATACTACTCAGCCATAAAAACCGTCAACATAACGCCATTTACAGCAACATGGATGCTCCTGGAGAATGTCATTCTAAGTGAAGTAAGCCAGAAAAAGAAAGAAAAATACCATATGAGATTGCTCATATGTGGAATCTAAAAAACAAACAAACAAAGCATAAATACAAAACAGAAACAGATTCATAGACATAGAGTACAAACTTGTGGTTGCCAAGGGGGCAGAGGGTGGGAAGGGATAGATGGGATTTCAAAATTGTAGAATAGATAAACAAGATAATAATACTGTATAGCACAGCGAAATATATACAAGATCTTATGGTAGCTCACAGAGAAAAAAATGTGACAATGAATATATATATGTTCGTGTATAACTGAAAAATTGTGCTCTACACTGGAATTTGACACAACATTGTAAAATGATTATAAATCAATAAAAAATGTTAAAAAGAGAAAAAATAGTACTTAACTCTCTCTCATATGGCATCCAAAATTTTCTTTCCCTATTACTCTTCCAATTTTTCTTAATTATATCTTTATTTTTAGTTATTCCACCTGCTATTTTCACATTTATAAATGTATTTAAATATCTATTATTTTAGCTATCGGATATGGGCCATAACTCTTTACTGCACATATAAAATTAGGAAATTTATGCTCCTACCCTACTTTTATCTCTCAATATTTAACCTCTATGTGTTACATTGTTATATTTATAATGTCAAGGAATGAAATATTTACTTTAGGTTTTATAGATACAATTAAGCCATCTGTTGTTGATACTTAAAATGACTCTGAAAATATACAATTTTTTAAAATTGCTTTTAAGATAGTTACTATGTTAATATCATTGTTGACTGCTGTTCATCTCCTACTTTGGGTAATGCGTAATCTTCTCAGGCTATTACCGCAGGAGGAGGAAAGTCATTTTAACAGCCTATACCATTTCTAATAGTGATCAACTTACACAGGGTACCAGAAGAGGGGCTTCTTATTTCACTTTATACCAGACAGTGATTTCTTCAAGGAAGGAATTTAATCAAAATGAAGAAAATTAAGCATATAGGTAATTTATTCACTGTCAAGGCCTGATTACAGTTTGATGCAGAGTTGGTATCAAACACGCTAGCTTAAATTTACATATTCACATAAAACCCAAATTTCTTTCTCTGATCCCTTGCTTACCCACCTTGGTTCCCGCCCAGTACTTTCCAAGGAATTTTTCTTATACCTCCAATAAAACACAGAACCATAACTGACACTTCTATCCACTTTAAAAAAATTATCTCCACTTAATAAAGAGAACACTCTACTTCTTTTCCATTATATATTGCTAGCAGTTGACATAGTTATTTTAATTTTTTTGTCATTCTTGTATGTTTTGGCTCCTTTCAGAAATCCATTCCTCTTAAATTATCTTTCTTTTCTGCTTCAAATGTTTTTAAAATGTTTTTAAAACACTGAGAACTAATTTCTTTAAAAATACTTCTCACAGATTATCAATTTCAGTAAAAAAAAAAAAGAGTATAACTGGATTCAGGGAAGAAAATATAATCCTTATTACTAAAACTTTGCCATTCAAAGGGCAAGTTTACCATTGCAAAATTCAAGGTCAAATGGATTATACTCTCTTAAAAGAGAAAGAGATAAAATAGCTTGTTCAAGGACACAGAGCCCAACAGATTGTTGCCAGAGCCTAGCTGTGTACAACTACTTTAGCATCCAGTGCTACTGATGAAATCTGATGCTGAAGGGGCAAAACCCACTAAGGGATCAGCAAGACTTCTCAGGAAGGGCATCTGCCTTCCCACTTTTGCGCTTCTGTAAAACGGCTTGCTTCTAGGAAAACGAAACTTACCATTGGGTCCCAAAAGCTCACTCCTGATCGGTCCATTTCTAACATCTTATTTGCATATGATGCGAACTTAATCAAAACCTAACCTTTAAAAGCTTGTGTAAACCTACAGATGGGGTCCAGAGCTTGGAGTGTTAACTCCTCTGGGCCCACTGGCATAATAAACCTGAGTTCTCCAACCCTCCGAGTGTCGTTTGGTCTCTCAACAGGATTCAGACTTCTACATTTTTGGAGGCCCTGGCAAGATTGCAATCGTGCCAGCCCCTTGAGCCGGTGGGGTGGCGGAACAACCACCCAGAGGTCGGGGAACCCCGAAAGCAAACAAGGCAGTGCGACACCCGATGGTATTCCGGGTCCTCCTTCACAGAGGTGGTTCAGTCCTCTGGGTGGCAGAACCTGGACTGGACTTGGTGGAGAGACGGACCAACTCACCAGGCAGCACATCCAGACCAGGTAGGAACCTGGGGACTAGTCTGTAGTCAGGTCTTGTCCCAGTGGACCGAAGAGGAGACTGATCACCTCCTAAGGGTTCCCTGATTAGGAACATAGGTCAAGAATCCCTGACTGGAGAGGGGGAAATGTGAAATTAACCTCTGAGTGTATATGCATGAGTGTGTGAGTGTGTGTGTGTGGGGGGGGGTCTGACCCGCTTGCACTTCAGATTCGAGTCTGTAACTCCACAACACTCTGCTATGGAGTTTGAGTGAGTCCCAACCTGTGGTTCGATGGTGACCTTATACAGCTCAGGTGTGGTATCGACCCTCCAGGGTATCGATCAGAGTCAGCAGATTATACAAATCCACCAAAGCTAGGAGGCACCTTTGTCCCCAAGAGGGGAGCAGACAGGCGGACACAGCAAAAGTCCCTCCCTTTGTGTCATTTGCGACACTGGCACAGGGTGGCTACACAGGGAGGGAAAAGGACGTAGATCATCCTATGATTAAGTGACCCCTGTGCCCCCTGGGACTAGGACGAGACTTCTTTGAGAAAGTTTCAGATGCGACCATATCATCGGACCTCCAAGACACCTTGTCGTGACTAGTGAGCCAGTCCCGGTACTACCCCTTCTGTCTGACGTTGAGACCTCAAGATCTGAGCCAGGGAGAGCTTCCCCAGGACTGGCTGCACCCCTCCTTGGAGGTCCCTTTTTTTAGTCTACTTGTTTTGTCACCAGCCCGCCATCCTGGTCCCATGCTTTGTCAGTTCAGGCTATAGAGAGGGCTTTGTACAAAGGCCCCTGAAACTTGTCCAAGCCCTAGAATATGCTGGAGATTTCTTTCCTGGGAGAAACCCCGACTCATTGGCAGCACTTGCAGCCAAGCAGATATTAGACCCAGTGAGACAATGGGCTTTTTGAGAGCTCCACTGTTTCAAGGAGTGAAGGAAACAGAGATACTGGGGTCACCATCTGCAGCGCCAGAAGCAGACCAACACCTATAGGCCATAAAATCTGTCAGATAATAATGGGAGCCTCAAAGTCAAAGCTGACTGCTCTGGACTGTATGATTAAAAATTTCAAAAAGGGCTTCTCAGGAGACTATGGAGTTAAATTGATACCAGGAAAATCACGCAGGTTGTGCAAGCTAGAATGGCCCACCTTTGGAGTGGGATGGCCCTCAGAAGGCACCAACTGTTCGGGCCATATGCTGAGCAATTACCGGGACCCCAGGGCACCCCAACCAATTCCCATATATTGACTCTTGACTGACGATTGCCTGAACCTTGCCTCCATGGGTCTGATTCTATGCAAGTGGTCAGGAACAGTGTATGATCCTAGTGGCCCAAACATTGAAAGTGAAAAAGGAAGATACAACAAAACCGATCTATCAGGGGAACCCTGAAGAGGAGCCATTGATGCCCCTGCTATATGTTTCCCCTGCCCCTACCAGATAGTCTACCTCCGTCTTTGTCCCCACCACCACAACCCCAGGCTCCAAGCCAGGAGCCCATAGGGAAGAGACTCCGCTCAGCCCACCAAGCCATGCAGCCAGCAGCCACCCTCCAGATGTCTCTTTGGGAGACCCAAGGGCCCCAACAAGTAAATAATGATGGCTCTGTGCAGCCCGGCCACTCCATCCTATACTACCAGCCTTTCAGCACTACGGATCTCTTGAAATTGTGACACCACCCTCCACACTATTCAGAGAAACCTCAGGCTATGACTGATCTCCTGGAGTCTGTCTTCCAGCCCCACCAACCAACCTGGGACAACATCCATAAGCTGCTCCTAACACTCTTCAACACTAAAGAAAGAAAGCATATTCTGACAGAAACCAGAAAGTGGCTGCAAGGGCAGACCCCAGCAAGAACTCTGGACGCAGAAAGATGGACCCAAGATGCAGCCCCCAAAACTAGGCCAAACTGGGACCTTAACACTCAAGCTGTGAGAGGCTCTTTATGAATATCGGAGTGCCCTCCTACATGGGTTGCAAGCCAGGGCGAAAAAGCCAGCCAACATGTCCAAGACCAAAAGCCGGATTTGTCCCCATGGACTTCTATGAGAGGCTGTGCAAGGCTTTTCAGATCCATACCCCATTTGACCCCGAGGCCCCTGAAAACCAGCGAATGGTCAATGCTGCTTTCATGGCTCAGTCCTATGCTGACATCCACCAAAAACTGCAAAAACTGGAAGGTTTTGCTGGAATGAATTCTACTCAACTGCTGGAGGTAGCCAACAAGGTCTTCATAAACAGAGACTGCAAAGCCCAACAAGAAGCTGACAGACGAATGAAGCAGAAAGCATCCTTGTTGGCAGTAGCACAAGGAGCCCCGACCCAAACTAGCATCCTGTGCCACCACGAAAGGAGGGACAGTGTGCGAGGGTCCCACTGCAGCAGGACCAGTGTGCATACTGCAAGGAGGTTGGTCACTGGAAAATGAGTGCCCTCATTGCAGAGAGGTAAAGAATCTGCTGAAGAGAAAAGCCCCGGCCAGCAAAGGAAAGTACTGACCCGAGCCCTCTCCGAGGCACCTCATCAGATTGCCAGGGTTGGACTCAGGCTAGGGGGGACCGGGCTCCCTGGGGCTCCTGGGCCCCCAGGAGCCCATGGTTGAGATGTTGGTGGGGGGCTAACTGATGACATTTATGGTGGACACAGGCACAGAACATTTGGTGGTGACCGAACCTGTGGCCCCCTTGACTGAGAAAAAGGCGACTATCATAGGAGCCACTGGGTACCAAGCTGCTCGCCCATTTTGCTGTCCTTGATCATGCCAGCTGGGAGAACATCTAGTCACTCATGAATTTTTATACCTACCAGACTGTCCCATCCCCCTTTTGGGAAGAGACTTACTACAACTACTGGGGGCTCAGATAATGTTCTCTCCTGGAAAACAAATGCATATGACTCTGAGAGGGAAAGAAGCTTTGCTTATGATGGTAACTGTGCCCAGAGAAGAATAGTGCCTATACCAAACAGAAAGCACTCAGACGAACCATGACTCTCTGCTGAAGGAATTTCCTTCCGTCTGGGCAGAAGGAGGACCCCCCCGGATTGGCCCAAAACCATGCACCGCTGGTAAGAGTACTATGACTGGGTGCAGCCCCAACCAGGCTGCGACGGTGCCCCATACGCAGAGAAGCCCACCTGGAAATTCAGAAGCACATTCAGCGCTTGTGCAATGAGGTATTGTCATAGAGTGCCAATCTCCATGGACTACGCCCCTCCTGCCCATCAAAAAGGTGGAAGGAAAGGACTATAGGCCAATATAGGACTTGTGAATGGTCAACAGTGCTGCGACCACAATACACTCAGTGGTCCTGAATCCATACACTCTTCTGAGCCTCCTACCAGCCCAAGTCAAATGGTTCACCTGCCTAGATCTCAGAGATGCCTTCTTCTGCCCCAGGCTGGCATTGGCCAGTCAACCAATATTTGCCTTCAAGTGAGAGGACCCATACACAGGCAGGAAAACTCAGTTGACCTGGACTCGCCTACCACAGGGTTTTAAAAACTCACCCACCTTGTTTGGGGAAGTGCTGGCCACGGACTTGACTGCCTTCCCAGGAGAAGCTCTAAACTGCACCCTGCTTCAGTATGTGGATGACCTGTTATTGGCCAGCCCCAATCAAGAGGACTGTTGGAAGGGAACCCAGGCCCTGTTAGCCTTGCTCTCGGATGCTGGCTATAAGGTCTCTTGGAAAAAGGCACAGATTTGTAAAGAGACAGTCAAGTATCTCGGGTTCATCGTCTTGGAAGGACACTGGGCTTTGGGCCATTTGTGCTATACCTCAGCCAGGCACCAAGAAAGAGGTCTGAGAATTCCTGGGGGCAGTAGGGTTCTGCTGAATCTGGATCCCTGGTTTCTCAAACATTGCCAAGCCCCTGTACGAGGCCACCGCAGGATCTGGGAAGGAACCCTTGGACTGGGGACCTATGCAGGAAGAAGCATTCAACGAGATCAAAAGACTGCTAACCAGGGCCCCAGACGTTACAAGAGAACTTATTCATCCATGAGAAGAATCACACAGCCCTAGGGGTCCTCACCCAAACAGTGGGGCCATGGCAGCGGCCAGTGGCCTATTTGTCAAAATGCCTGGACCCGGCGGTGTCAGGATGGTCACCATGCCTACGGCATTGGCTGCGATGGTAACCCTGGTCAAGGAGGCGGACAAGCTCACTCTCGGACAGGTTGTCCATGTAAAGGTTCCCCACCACCTTGATGAACAGCCAGGGGCATCGATGGCTAACCAACACTAGAATGACACATTACCAAGGGCTCCTTTGTGAAAAATCCCAGGATTCACCTGGAGACAGCGCAAAACTTCAACCAAGCCACCTTCCCGCCCAAGGGAGAGGGCCCACCTGACCACGACTGTGAGGAGGTAATAGAGGAAGTCTATTCAAGCAGGGCTGATCTGTCTGATACTCTGCTTTAGAACCCTGAACTTTAACTTTTTATAGATGGGAATAGCTACGTGCAGGGTGGATAACGTAAGCCAGGATATGTGGTGACCACGGCACAAGAGATAAAAATGGCCGAACCTCTACCACAGGGCTGGTCAGCACAGAGGACAGAAATATGGGCATTCATCCAGGCATTGCAAGAGGGAAAGGAAAGTGGATCAACATTTACACGGACTCTAAGTATGCCTTCATTACTCTGCATATACATGGTGCCATATATAAGGAAAGAGGTCTACTAACAGCTGGAGGGAAAGAGAACAAAAATAAAATGAGCTATTACAACTGCTAGAGGCAGTTTGGGAGCCCACAGAGGTGTTGGTCACCCACTGCAAAGGACATCAAAAGGGAAATGATCCTGAAAGTAGAGGAAACTAACTGGCAATCAGACTGTGTAAGAAGCAGCAAATCAGTTGGGCCACAACAGAGATCCTGGGACCATCACAAAGGTTCTACTAGCACCCAAACGCCCAACACCTCTGAAATACAGCCGAGAGGAAGACCTATGGGCCAGGACTGAAGGAGGAACCAAAGGAAAGGAAGGATGGTGGGTGATGCCTCACAAATGGATATACATACCTGAACAATTAGCCCATCAGGTGGTCCTTCAGCAACATGCGCTCACCCACCTGAGAAAGACTACCTTAGAGGCCCTGCTGGATCGCTATTATCTGATCGCTTGGCTTCCATCCCTCTGTGCCTCAGTCTCAAGCACTGCCTCGTATGGGCCCAGAACAATGCAAAACAGGGGGCAATCGGGCCAAGGGGAATCCAGCTCTGTGGCCAGGCACCTTTTGAACATATGGAAGTGGATTTCACGGAAATAGGGCCTAGCAGAGGATACAAATACTTGCTGGGTTTTTTCTGTACCTTTTCAGGATGGGTAGAAGCATACCCAACACGGACTGAAAAAGCAAGAGAAGTAACAAAGGCCCTACTTAGAGACATTATTCCCAGATTTGGGACGCCATTGACCATAGGGTCAGACAACGGACCTGCATTTGTGGCAGAAATAGTAGAACAAGTGGCAAAAGCACTAAACATCCACTGGAGTCTACATGCGGCCTACAGGCCCCAGAGCTCAGGGGAAGTAGAGCACATGAACCAAACCCTAAAGCAGGTTATGGCCAAACTCAGTCAGGAAACTCAACTACCTTGGACTGAGATTTTGCCCCTGGCCCTCCTGCGGGTATGCTGTGCCCCGCTGACTAAGATAGGATTCTCTCCTTTTGAAATCTTGTATGGGAGACTCCCTCCCTTGATTAGACTGGGAGAAAACATTAAGGAATTGGGAAGCTTAGAACTTCATAAGCAATTACAGGGCCTTAGAAAAACCGTATGAGAGGTCCATAGTGGGGTAACTGACAGGATCCCAGTCTCTCTGGGAATGACACTACACCCATACAAACCTGGGGCCTAGTCTGGATAAAAGATTGGAAAAAGGAGCCCCTCAAACCCACTTGGAAGGGTCCCTACCCAGTTACACTAACAACCCTAAAAGCTCTTAAAGTTGCAAATATCACCCAGTGGATTCACCACACCAGGGTGAAAAGGGCAGCACCTCCTCAAGACGAGGACATCTGGAGAGTCAACTAGGTTCCTGGGGAGCCACTAAAACTCAGGATCCAGAAATGCCCGCCACATCTGCTGGAGAATACCGAGCCCTGCTCTAGTCACACCCCAAAGCTGGCTAGTCAACACATGGGCAGAAGCTTGAGGAAGTCACCAAGGATGAGCTGAGACAGATTGATCGAAATGCTCCTTTTAATAGGGATCCCACTGTGATGACTGGGCATTGCCACCCCTTGCTTCTCTCCCCCGCAATAATCCTTGCTCTGACACTCGCTATAGGACTGACTGTAGTAGCTCCTGCCGACTGGCCGTACTCCAGGAGTCTCCTACTGGGGATTTCATATCTCCTTGCAGGATGCCTTGCAACTATCCTATGCCTGTGACCTGGCCCTCTCCTTGAGCAAAGCGAGGAATGGCCAGACCTGTAACTCTTACCCTGCTTTTATGGATAACTACCCCCTTGTACGGAAAGGTCACCCATCCGTGGAGCCAGGTGGTAACCCTAATGGCAGGGATTGCCAAGCAGAGGGAATGCTGGGCTTGCCTAAGAGAGGACACAAAATATGATACAGCTACAGTTCCCCTCCTAGCCTATCCTGCCTCTCTGGAGGACCTAATGATGTTAACACTGTCCCTAAGTGGGTTCTCTGTTACTCTCTGCAATGAAACCGAGAGGACAGGAGCAGCGGGAGGACCACGTCCCCACTGGTATGAGAGAGAAACCAGACCGGCCAGCCACTCTATGGGATTATACCTTGGGTATGCAACCAAACTAATGGGAAACCTCTCAATATGCTTCCAAAATGTATATAGTGATAAAGGCAATGAGATAGGGTATGTTAAAGAGGCCTACTGCAATTACACCTCATCTTTCAACCAGACGACCTTAAATTGGGAAACATGGGGGGATGATGATGAATGTAATATATACTATATGAATAACACAGGACTAAATTTTACCAGGGGAAGCAGAGCCCATAATACAACAAGATGGTACAATGAAACTGTCCTGCCTATAAACAGCACCAAAGGGGGGACAGCAGAGAATATGTGGGGATAAGTCAGCAAACCAGGGCCCTCTTCAATCTGACCATGGGTGACCTAATAGACAGAGGGCATCCCTACATATTCCAGCTGGTGTTCCGGAATCTGGTGTGCCAGAGCCCCAACCACACCCGCGACTTGTCAGAGCCACTCTACAGCCCTCTATGTGTGGATGAGTACTTTTCTGGACTCCAACTCCAGATTACCCCTCCAGAGAGTCTGTGGGATCCATTCATACACCCCCAAGACCTGTACATTCCCATATCCTGTACTAGGGCATGGATATAGGGACCAACTACTGGGGTATCCATGATGGGAAAAGGATTCTATTTCCTTTGTGGGAATAGACTATGGGAAACCCTCCCCTGGTGGTGGAAAGGAAGGTGTGGGGTCATTTTCGCCATTTGACCTCCCTGGCCAATCCTGACTGCAGATGATGGTTCAAATCCAATATACTGCACTAAGGGATGATGATCCTGGCTGCATAGACACTGAGTATCTGCAGTCCAAGGAAAACTGATGCTCACTCCAGGAGTGAAGAGAGCATCAAAAGGGGGGAATGAAGGGGCAAAACCCACAAAGGGACCAGCAAGACCTCCCAGGCAGGGCCATTGCCTTCCCACTTTTGCGCTTCTGTAAAACAGCTTGCTTCTAGGAAAAGAAAACTTACCATTGGTTCCAAAGGCTCACTCCTGATCAGTCCATTTCTAACACCTCATTTGCATATGGCACGAATGTAAATGAAACCTAACCTCTAAAGGCTTGTGTAAACTTACAGACGGGGTCCAGAGCTTGGAGTGTTAACTCCTCTGGGCCCACTGGTGTAATAAACCTGAGTTCTCCAAACTTCCAAGTGTCGCTTGGTCTCTCCACAGGATTCTGATTTCTACAACAATGCCAGTTCAATTTAGATAGATAGATAGATAGATAGATAGATAGATAGATAGATATAGATATAGATATATTTAGGTAAATGAATCTTTCTGAAAACTTTAAGAATTATATTTATATTTTTCATGTAAGGAAATTCCACAAAAATATTTCTCGAGATGTAGACATTCTGCCTCACACGCAATATGCATGTATCTCTAAAGATTATTCATGTCTCAAAAGTTTTACTATTATTTTCATGTTTAGTTTCTCCCTTTGTCTCCCTCTTGTGCCATCAATTTTTCCCTCTTTTCTTTTTATAGAATGTCTTTTATTTGGATATGGCTTAGCGGTACTGATTCCCTATGTCTGTTAATTTTTCTCATTGTTCCCATCTCTTCATCTTTCTTCTTTACACTCCAGAAATTTATTTTAAATTTACATGCCAGGCATCATTTTGATTCTATTCCTGAAAAATATGTATTTTTAAAATTCTAAGTTATGTTTTGCATTCTTTTGAAAGATGATTCAATCTCTTAGAGCACAGATATTTTTGAGCCTGGTTTCCTTTGTAATACTTCTAATTTCTCTATGAGTACAGGAATGGGAGACTAATCTAGACCTCTCTTCCACACACAGTTCACAAATTGTTTAAGCTCGTTGTTAAGCCACAGCTAACTCCTGCTATCTATGATTTAGGCCCTAATCATTCTCAGGGATCTGCCAATAAGAAAAAGCCTTACTTTTGAGGGTCCCTGATTCAGTGTATATTTTAGCTGCAGTGTTCTGTTTTAGCTTATCCCCTTTCCTATTCTATTTTCCAACTCTGTTCTTAAGAAATGTATCTGCTGATGGTCCCTAAAACCCAACTTCCTTTCAGTTATCAGTTCTGTAATATATTTATTTACCTTTGTACATAATTAACATTATTTTGGTGAGAGATTTTGGAAGAGAGGAAATATAAATGCATACTGTCCTCATTTTAAGCCATAAATCTGATGCCTGGGAACTTTTTTTTATTATAAAAGCTATAATTTTAAATTCATTTGAAAGTTATAAAACTCCATGGCTTCTAGTTATAGGAAATGTTTGATTCATGAATACTATTAATCCTGACACAAAGTTTTAACGCTGTTACCCTGATCTCTTTTGCCTGTAAGATCTGGCAAATATATCATAGCTCTTATTCCCTTCTGCAAAATGTCTGTTCTCCTCATCCCTTTTTTTCTCCTATAACTGTTAGAAACTTAGTATGTCTTTTCTACTTGTTTTTTTGTGACAAGTTCACTGGCCTAGAGTTCTCTGTTACATTTTTTCATCTCTCATTTCCATGGTAAGCAGTACATGCCACCTCAAGCAGTCTTTTAATGACTTCCATCTTTCCTTCTCTTTCTCATTGATATCCTTGTGATTGAAATATCATCATCTACCTCCAGGCCACTCAAGAGCAGTCACAGTTCTCATTCATCTTGAAACTCCAATAATTGAAGTCCTTTACCTGCTCATATATTTCTGTTAGATGTAAGATTTATCTGTTGCAAGAAATTTCCATTTTGTTTCAAGATTACAGATTGATGCCGAAGTGTATACTACATTCAAGAATAAGCTCTCCTTCCAAGATTCTAAAAATTCTTTTTCTCAACTACTGATGAACATGCCCTTCAGATTATAGAAAAGGAAAAGCAGATCATCATGAATAAATAATTGATCTAGTCTGTCCCTCGAAAGAAAAGATGAAACAAAACTGTAATTGACGTTTTCTAAATGCCTTTAAGAGATTTTTTTTAAAGCACAGGACTGTAAACTTACAAAAGCAGGAAATGAAAAATCCCTAGGGACATGATGCATTTTTCAAGATTTTTTTCCCCTAGACTTTTTAGGGAATCTCATGTTATATTTCAATAAATTCCTACCTGAATTTCTTATCTCTCTCTCTCTCTAAATCATTCTTTTACCAGTTATCCCTTCTGTTCTTGTTCTCACATAGAGAATTAGAAGAATCCCAGACTGGGAATCTCAGGCATCTGACAATTTTTACATTCTTTAAAAACTTTCTAGGGTCAATTCATCTTGACGAAGTCATATCAACCACTGTGGAACATGCTAGCAATAGGAAGACCTGCTCCTAAAGTGAGAATAATTTGTGTATGGATTTTTTTGATCCTTCTCTTCTCAGGAAGGTGTTGAAAACTGATTAGCATCCCTTCTCGGACTTAAAATGTTTTGAACAAGAGCTCAATCTTCTAGCAAAGAGAAGTCAAGATTCCCTTGGAGGTAAGGAAATGAAAAAGTTGTGTTTTCTTTATGTCAACAAGTAAGAATTTCAAAAATATTTATGTAACAACTTATAAATGATCTTCCATAGAGAGATAACCTTTTACGGATTTTCTAGTGAAATAAATTATATGATTATTGTCTGTATTACTGGATTTTCTTAAACATAAACATGATTGGAATGAACAGTTTAGCAGCTGAAAAATAGTTATCAGCAATGTCACAGAAACTCAATACACAGACATTTTTAAGGAGAGACTACTCCGTATTCAAGAACATTTCCTAGTAAATTCATCTCTATTCTGCTGAGTGGGGCAGAAGTGCTATTGGCTAGAGAGAATGGAGGCTTACAGCAAAACTCCCTTAAATTCACACTGACAGGGTGTTTGAGGGAAAGGACTGCTAATAATATATCGTGGAGTGCAATGATGTAAAATTAATTGCTTCACTTAAAAGACTTTGAGAATCGTTCTGATCCGATTTCTCTGGTTGTTCTTAAAAAGATAGAGATTCATTTAAAAGGTCAGAGCAATTTAAACATCTAAAAAAAAAAAAAGCCTCCTCCCTTCCAACATATTCCACTTACAAAATTTCTTCATTAGCTGTTCAGATAACTGAGCTAATGGCATAAGGAAGTTGTTGGCATTCAGATTGTGACATCCAGAAAGCACACAGGATTTTATGTATTTCTCAAGTAAAAACTGAAAGTGTCAATATCTATGTTTATATACTTATGAGGATAGTTATATACTTCGATAACATTTATTCAACATATACTACATACCACATAAACTTCTATCTATATGTACTTAAGACAGTAGACTCGTATCTCTTACTAAAATAATAAAATAACATTTTAGCTTTCCTACAGTCCACACTCCTTGTATCAGGATATCCTATGTTTCCCTGACCCCAACTTCCTGAAAAAACAGGAGATAACAGATTCTTATTTAATAACAGCTTGTACTGTATTTTACTTAACAGCCTAACAGTACAGACAATAGACACTGTAAACTCTATAGTCATGCAACATAGTTTCAAATTACATCTCCAGGTGGTGTGAGTCTGTGGCCTTGGACAAACAATTTAACTTTAACCTCAATTTTCTGAACCTTAAAATGGGAGTAATATTTATATCTACCTTATAGTTTTGTATAGGATTGAGAAAAATTATATAAAATCTTATTAACTGGCACATCAGAATCACTCATTAAATGTTAGTACCATTAGAATCATCTTCCTTTTATCTGGTACTGTATCTTCATTAGTACAATCATGATGCCTCCCTCAGCTTCTTACATCCTGATTTCCTTGAGGGAGCTTATATATTCCATTAAAATGCCACAACAGAGATTTCTGATTTTATGAAATTTATTTTTTTTTAATTTTTTTTCAGCCACTCTGGAAATGACCTACAAGCCAACTGCACACACAAATCCCTGCTTTTCTGATTATCAATGCTGGTTTGATTTTTATTTGTCTGTTGGTTTTGGGTGTTTGGTTTTTTTTGTTTTGGGTTTTTATGAAGTTTATTATTGTGAGGCTCTGGTCACTGAAAGACTCACTCAGAGAGCATGGTTCTTCTCACCAACTCAGAGCTACTGTGGCTGCTCTGAGCGTGCGGCTGTCTTATTCTAAAGCAGTGGGGTCATTTTTGTCTTGTTTCAGGGTCCTATTATGTCTTCTCTATCTTAACTCAGGAAATGGAAAGCACTTCCTATGAACTCATGGAAAGAGATTACCTGGTTTCTACTCTGCTCCCAGCTCTTTAAACCTAGAATCTCCCTCACTCCACAGGCTGCCTGTTACTCAGATTCAGATACATTTTCCGAGGTGGATTCATATCTACCTTTTGCAATTCTCCCAAATTTCCAAAACCTATATAAATATAACATATAATTAGACAAATATGGCAAAAAGGAAAAATGGTAATGGTACTCTGATTAAATACCTGTATTCTTGCTTTATTATAATTCTTGAAGTCAGAATTTCTGACTATTTTGCCAGAATATAGAAATTTAAAAAAAATTGTTGTTGTTGTTTCTATCATTCTTAGTTGTTTTTACTGACAGCATTGGTAAGGCTATCTAATTGGCTGGAAATAGACTATTCAAAGGTATGTGATTTCTTCTTCCGAGGAAACTAAATACTTCAAGAAAGTCAATATCTGTGTTAGCTCACTTAAAGGTCCAGGAAATAGATTTGCATAACAATTTGGAGTACCACTGGCGGTTTCTAGTAAAGGTGCATATCATACATGAGCAAGTCTGCTTCTAGGTATATAAATTTTTTTTAAACAAATGTGTGTAAGAATATTTATAATCAAAAATTGTATTTATTGCCTATGCATTTGAACTATTATACATTAAAAAAGTAAATAAATATTTATTCTAGAAAAATAAAATATAGGAATGAATACAATATATATTAATATGATTAGACCTTAAAAATGATGGATGTGGTTGAAAAAATAAAATTGAATTATAACATGCTAATTATACCACTTATTTTTAGAAAACATAGAAAACTATAATATATATTGTTTATAGATACCTGTATGTGAATTAAAAAGAATAATTCCAAAGCATAACTGGTAAAATAATTAGTATGTATCAAGTTCAATCTACTTTAGGGGATGGTGTTTGGGAATAAGATAAGGCACTGGTGGGAAGAATGAATGCATATATTCATTGACTTTAAAATTTAAACAGTCACTTTAGATTGTTGATTATAAAATGATTTGTACTTTTTGTATTATTATTGCCTCATAAAAATGCCTTATGCCTCAAGGGAAAATGAAAAATAAATTTAAGTAGTATTCATAGGAAGGTGAAAAATAGGACCAGAGCATTGAATTATGTAATTACAGATTTATAATCTGATTAACTAAAATGTATCACTTTGCATTAATATAGCAAGTACTACCTTAAAATAATCTTTGAGTAAAGTTCTTTCTACACATGCTTAGTGTTACGGATCCTAATAGTGATGGTTATTTCTCTTTGCTCATCACAAAGAATGTAAGTTTATTACATGTTAAAAGGCATATAATTTAAATTCCTTGATAAATTAGCAACAAACATTTTGATTTTATGAACATGAAATATTCTTTTCTCCCAATTCTGTTATAATTAGTTCAGACTTGACCTTATAATCTTAAGAACACTATAAAATCCTATATTCTTTGAACTTGGAATTTGTTTATCCACAACTTTCTTTGTATACCAGATCCCTGCCAGAAGGGCAAAGTACAAAGAATAGCACTTAACAACTCTTCAATTTGCATTCCTTTTGTTTAAAACTTTGTTCTAATTTCAAAATACTTTATTTCTATCCTTTCATTTTTTCCATTGGAAAAAGAGTCCAAAGGCTCAAGATCCCTTTGGTAAGTCAAGTCATGTTCTCAAGCCAGCGGTAATGTTATCCACTTATGCACTGAATAATTTATGCATTATTTTAATACCCTAAAAACTCTTAGGTCTATGTAGTAATTACTCTCAAAAAGGTAAGCTCTATTTAATAGTGACAGTGAGTATAACCATAAAGCATTTATATAGGCAAATTAGTTAAAGTAAAATATGAGGTCATTCTAGTGAAAAAATGTTCTAGAACACTGTTTATAGTGCTGCTTGCAGAGGTATTTGCCAAACCTGAGTATTATTAAAAAGTGTACTTAAGTGTAAAATTCAAGGCAGTCAGAAATGAATGCACAAGTGATTCAGAACAATTCTCCTCCAGGAAAAATGACAAATGGTATTAAAATGCCTGTATGAATGTAAATATATACACACATAGAGACTACAATATGTAAAATTATACACACAAAATTTATAGATACACATATATAAAATTTTATATGCATGTATCAAGATTCAGGAGAAGACAAAAATCAAGAAGTGAGGCTTAACTTTTAAAATTGCTTCTGCTGTGGGCTAAGAGGCTGAGGAGTAATTTTGAGAGCCTTGAGATGAGAAGCAAGTTAAAGTCCAGGGTCATTGAAAGGTTGAGAATCTGTTAAACAATCTTCTGCTTATACTTAATTACCTATGTTCCCTACATTGCACAGCTAGCTGATCCTTAGGAGTAAATCTGAGTCAAAATTAAACTAGGTTTTGCAGACATGGAATCCTGGCTTCAAGTCATTTTTGTACTTCAGAAAATTTCAACTTGCGAAATTGGTTTAGAGTGATTATAGGTTGCTTGTTCCCTCACATGGCTGTAGAAGCAAAAGAAAATTCTTTCTGAGAGAAGGTAATATTATTCTACTTGTCAAATTGTCACAAAACATTGTAAAATACATTGCCTAGTACACCTCTAAGATATTTTAGTCATAGGAGAAGACAAATCACTCTCACTCAGAACGAGGAGAAATCAGTGACAACAAATACAAGCCCACTGAAATTCCATGTAGTAGAAGAGCATTCTTTCTATTGAGGAAAAAGTTAAACTTTACAATGTCACCAAGGAACTGAAAAACATCAAGCAGGATGTTGCAAATTTACAAAAGAACCAACTGAAAATTTTAGAAATGAAATATACAATAACCACAATTGAAAATTCAGAAGGTGGTATTATTAGCAGTATTAGGCTAAAAATATAGTTTCTAGATTGAAGCACAGAGAGACAAAAGTTTATAAAATTGTGAAGAGGGAAGAGATATGGAAAATATACCGAGAATATATAACATATATGTGATAGAATTCAGTGGAGATGAGAGAAAATGTGGTAGAAAGAGTTTATTTTTAAATACATGAGAATTTCCTCTAATTGACATAAAGAAGTATTTATAGATTTAAGAAGCCAAATGAATTCCAAAGATGTAAATAAAAAGAAGTTTATAGTCAAACACATCATGTGAAACAAAAGAAAATTAAACATAAAAATAAGTCTTAAACTAGATTACATTTTAAAGTTAGCAACAATTAGCAGCAATTAGGCTAACAGATGATTTCTAAAAGCAAAACGGAAGCAGTATAACAGGAGAATATTTTAATATGTGGACTGAAAATAATTGAGAACCACAAATTCTAAGTATAACAAAAATATTATTCAAGAATGAATGTAAAATAAAGATATTTCTAGACAAACAAATCATGATAAGATCCACCATCAGCAAACCTGTTTTAAAGTGAATACTTAGAGCTTTCTTCAGGGAGACAGAAAAACTATCTCAGTTTTTAGTTGGAGGTGCAAAAAGGAAGGGAGAGCAACAGATGTAAAAAAAAGTATACATTCACCAAGATAGATCATATATTGGCCCATAAAACATTCCTCAACAAATTTAAAATAATAGAAGTCATACAATGTCTGCTCTCAGACCACAGAGAAATTTAATCTGAAATCAATATTAGAAAGATGAGTGGAGAATCCCAAAGTATATGAAGATTAAACAACATGCTACTAAATAACACATGGGTCAAAGAAGCAATCATAGGAGAAATTTTAAAATATTTTGAATGAAATGAAAATAGAAGCAGAATTACCAAAATTTGTGTGGTACAGTGAAAGCAGTGCTTGGAGGAAAAATTGTAACACTGAAAACATATAGTAGGGGAAAAAAAAAAGAATGATCTAAAATTAATAATCTAAGTTTAGACCCAGGGAAACTAGAAAAGAGGAACAAACTAAATCCAAAATAATCAAAAGAAAATAAAAAGAGAAGAAACCAATAAAATTGAAAACAGAAAATCAATAGAGAAAAATCAACAAAATTAAAACCTGATTCTTTGAAAAGATCCATGAAATCGACAAGCCTATAGACAGGCTAACGAAGAAAAAAAGAGAGGAAACAAATCACTAAGATGAAAGAGAAGGCATTACTACAGATCCCATGGACATTAAAAGGATAATAAAGGAAGACTATGAACAACTCTATAAGCACAAGTGTGATAACCTATGAGAAATGGACCAATTCCATGAAAGAAACAATCTGCCAAAACTCACACAAGAAGAAACAGACTATTAGAATGGGCCTATCTCTTAAGGGATTGAATCAATAATTAACAACATTCCAAACCAAAAGCACCATCCCCCTATAGGTTCACTGGTGAATTCTGTCAAAGATTTAAGGGGAAAAAATACCAATTTTCTACAATCTCTTTCAGAGCATAGATACAGGGGAAATACTTCCTAACTTATTCTATAAAGCCAGAATTACTTTAATACCAAAACCAAAGATATTATAAGAAAAGAAAACTTTAAATATTTCTTATGAATATAGATGCAAAAATCCTCAAGAAAATATTAGTAAGTTGAATCCAACAATGTATAGAAAGACTTATACATCATCATCAAGTGGAATGTAGGCCATTTAAACACTGGAAAATCCATTAATGTAATCCATCACATCAACAGGCTGAAAAAGAAAACTCACATAATTTTAGCGATGTATGCAGAAAAGATATTTGAAAAAATCCAATTCCCATGCATGATAATAACTCTCAGTAAACTAGGAATAGTAGGGGAGTTCCTTGTATTGATAAAGAATATCTTAAAAACACACAGCTAACATCACACTTAATGGTGAGAAAGTTAAAGCTTTTCCACTAAAATGAGGAACATGGCTAGGATGTCTCCTGTCACTACTGTTTTTCCACATCATACCAGAAGTGCTTGCTAATGCAATAAGATAAGAAAATGAAATAAAAAAGATTCAGATTGGGAATAAAATTGTATCTGTTTGCAGGTGACATGAACATCTGTAGAAAATCCGAAAGAATCCACATACACAAAAAAATCGTGGAACTAAAAAGTGATTGTATCAAGGTTGTAGGATGCAAGTTAAATACACAAAACTCAATAATTTTCTCTATATCATTAATAAACAGGAGGAATTTGAAATTAAAAACATAATACCATTTACTCTAGCACCCCCTCAAAATGAAATAATTAGGTACAACTCTAACAAAATATATACAAATTCTATACCAGGAAAACTACAAAACTGGTGAATGCTATCAAAGAAAAACTAAATGAATGGAGACATATTCCATGTTCATGGATATGAAGACTCAAAATTGTCAAGATGTCAGTTCTTCCCAAATTAATCTATAGATTCAATGCGTTTCCAATCAAAATCCCAGAAAGCTATTTTGTATATATTGACCAACTCATTCAAAAATTTATGTGGAAAGGCAAAAGACCCAGAATATCCAACACAATTTTGAAGAAGAACAAATTTGGAGGACAAACACTACCTGACATTTGCCCTAAAGCTACAATAGTCAAGATAGTGTAGTATTAGCAAAAGAATACTCGAATAGATCAATGGAACAGAGTAGAGAGCCCAGAAATAATGCCCCATAAATTATGAACATATATAGCACAGAGGATTTTTAGGTCACTGAAAATAATTTGTATGATGCCACAATGAAAGATACATGTCATTATACATTTGTCCAAATCCACAGAATGTAGATAGAACACCAAGAGTCACCCACAGTGTTATAATTTAAAGTATGGACTTTGTGTGGTTATAATTTGTCAATATAGGTTTTTAGTCTTAAAACGTGTAACATTCTGGTAGGGGATGTTGATAATCGGGAAGACTGTGCATGTGTCAGGACAGGGGGCATACGAGAAATTTCTGTGCCCTCCTCTTGATTTTAATGTGAACCATAATCTACTTTAAAAAAATAAAGATTTAATTTTAAAAAAAGGATATAGGGAAATCTAAATTAACAATGGTTACATAACTATAACAGTAATGTATTATAGGGCTCAAAAAGGACTAAAATAAAAAATAGAAAACTAACATTTAAATTGAGGGGAGGCATAAAGTCAACAATGTTTGAATTCCATTCAGTTTCCTCAGATCCTTCCATCCTTCCCCCCTGTTTCTATTAGCTTCCTTTCTCAACTCTCTGAAACCCATTGCCAAAAACTCTTGTCATTGGAACAGAAAAACCTATTTCCTTTGCCATGGGTCAGGGCACATCTGAGGCATTGCTTGAACTCCAGAGCTACCATGTGATACTTATTTCCCCCTTCTTTTTCCTTTCTATTTCCTCCACTTCTTCGCTGTTTCTCCTGGAAGTGCTTCTTCAGTACAACACTAGTAGATAATACCTAATGTGAGGATCTGCTTCTGCAGACACCTACCTAAGGTAGTTTTCAGTTTGGATTAAACTCTTCTAAAATCCTTATAAGTACATGGAAGAGAGTAAAATATCCTAGAAATATCAACTTTGATAAGTTTAGCTTGCATGGCTTAGTCCTTAGCCTAGTGGCCAATTCATAGAAAAGGAGTGTATAATATCCAAACAAATGGGAAGAAAAGAATAGTAAAAATAATCAAAAGAATACAAACAAGGAGAAAAAATAATCATAAAACAGGACAAGTTAAAAGCATACTTTAAGATGATAAATTTAAGATCAAATACATCATTGGTAACATTATTAATCTCACAAACATACAGTTGAGCAAAAGGATCAAACACATTGAAAACATGCTGTACTACTCCATTTATATTCAATTCAAAACTGTCACACCTAAACCATAGTGTTTAAGGCGTTTATTCTTAGGTAGTAAAACTATAACGAAGGAAAGCAAGCAATCACTTCCTGAAGAAGTGAAGAAATGTTAGCTCAGTGATTCCCTTATGCAGGGAGAGAAGGCTTTGCAATTTGGACTAGCAATCCAGGGCTTCTGTCTTTGAGAAGAAGACACTGCACTGGATTAAAGGTGTCAGTTTCAAATGGAGCTAGTCTATTTAAGTGACTCTCATGACTCCTAAGGTGCATGGGCAAGCTAGAATTTCCCATTAGAATCATGTTTGTATGACAATTTACACTTTCAAAGTGTTTTACATTTGTATTTTCAGCCAGTCCTCAAAGTCTAAATATTGGTATTAATATCACCTTGCTTTTGTACATATTAATACTAAGGTTTTCCAGATGAAGGCACTGAGATTTGAAGAGAGCCAGTAAATTATCTATAAGATAACTTGAAATTTAGACTTAATTCCTTTGAATTCTATGCCTAATGTATCACATTATCTCTACACAATCGTATTGTTAGAAATAAATTTCTAAGTTTTGTAAGTGTCTGGAAATCATGTTGTTATACTTGCATGGTTACAAGGGTATTCACTGTAGAAGCAGCATTTTTTTTTTAATTTGTATATTGTCTGCAAATGTATAGTAACTGTGCCATGAAGTCCTATAACCTAATGCTATAAATTTGGTTACTGGATATAAAGCTAGGCTGATATTTATCTTTAGTTATGATTGTCCACATTCATTAATTTGAGTATCACTAATTCACACTTCATAATAATTCATTTAGGACATTTACTAAACTAAAATGGCTTGAGCTTTCACTTTATCTATAATGAAGGGGTTAGTAGGAAAATTAATATTTGCCCAGAGAATACTGAAATGACTGAAAAGAATAGAAGGAATATTTTTGGGTGTTCAAGCACTCTAGAAATCATTTACCCACAAGCAACTGATGAACTAATTTCAACTCATTCTTATCTATTCATTGAAGCTAGTCAGCATCAGAACTCTAGTGCTTTGTTAGTCTAATTCCAATTATAACACATAACAGAGTACTGAAAATGCATTTTGAAGAAAGTGCATTTAATTAAAAAAAACTACAATTTAGAACTTTCACTAAGGGAAACTAATCCAGATTGGGAACCAGATTAATGAGTTTTCTTCATTTATGACTAAAATCTTTGTGCTTTCTAATATATTAAATAAAGGAGAAACCATGATCTAGGTTATAGCTTCTATTCTCAGGATTAATTGCTTTTTTAATTAAGAATTTCTGCCTTAGTTATAACTTTAATTATTCAATAAATGTAAATTTGTATTTCCAGAAGTAAACAGAAATTTAACAAATTTTGATTTTAAAACTTTAGAGAGTCAAAGAATATATAAAGTATCAGCCAGGCCAGGATGTTTGGTTAATAATTTAAAATAATCTAGGGAAAAATGAGCAAATATTAGTACCAGTCAAGTCATGAGATTGAAACTATACCTGGTAGGCGATTCACGTAGCAAGTGTGTTAGGAGTTATTGTCAGAGAAAAGTTCAATGAATCAATGCACCAAGTATTTCCATGTTCACTGAAGTCTAGTGGAGGTAGGGTAAAAGACACATGAATCATTTAAAAATTATTTTGAAAAATTATGGTATAAAGGCAAGAAAAACATCTGGTTCAAGTTCTAATACTGCCACTTAAGAATTGTCTGGTTTCCTATAAATCAACTTTGTGGCACGTGTATTTCCTTCTCTGCAAAAATACTGAGAATAATATCAGCATTCCCCAATCCTATAAAGTTGCTGTGAAATGAAAAATGCCAGTGTGTTTTGAAAATGGCTGTCACTCTATAATTATGAGGTATAAATTAGTTTTAGGAATAGCCTACTATATGACTAATTTGATCTAGAAAAATTCTGGCTTTGGTGGTTTTGAGTAAGTTAAGAAAGATTACTTCATTTCTTCCACACTATCTGGAAACTCATTTTTCTGAATCAACTGAAAAACTGTCAGATATGAGACTCTGACCAAGAGCACTGGAAAAAAACATGATGGAGCAACAGTGAAAATAGCAAAGCCAGAGGCAACAACATGACTGTATTAATTGCCATCTTGCAGGACCCTAAGTATGTATTATAGCACTGGACAGACAATTGTTAATACTTAAGACTCCTAAGAACAGGTGTTTTCAAATCATCATGCTATAATAATTTATACACAATGTTATCTCAGAATTAACTTTGATTTTATCACTGAGTTTATATTCTCTGTGGCTTAAAGTAGATTTACTCAACCCCTTTATTTTAGACCAAATTGTGTAAGTCCCAAATAAAAACAACACTGGTTTGTTTCTTTTTTGCCTTTTTCAACAGAAGCTACACAAGTTTTAGGAATGACACTAAGATAAATTATTAAAAATTACAATAGAATAAAGAGGACAGGTGTCACACATGTTGTAAGTTATTCTGACAGCCCAAGGCAACAAGCTGCAAACTGTTTGTACAGGAATATTTCAGGAAGGCATCACTCTCTAAACTTGGAACTAAAGTTTCCATGTAAAGTTACACATGGAATTGGGCTAAGGTCATAAAAATTGTTCATCTGAGAACTGCAGCTGGCCACACAAACCTAAGGTATAAGTTTGATAAGGTTCCACTGAATCAGTTTCTATCTAATACTATAGAAAGAGTGAACTAGTTCTTATCTTCTGGAAACTTCACTGGATTTATGTTTCTGAGAAAATTTAGCCTAGTGGAAACTTGAGTTTCCTTAGGACTTGAGTTGGAGGATAAAAATTCTAATTCCAATTCCATTAGTAAGTAGATACTTAATCTTCAGCAAACAGAATAAACTCCCTAAGCCTTACTTTCCTTATCTATGAATAAGATAACAGATAATGGAAAAAAGTATTATCAAATGGCTTTGTTAAGATAATCAGATGAAGTCATAAATTCCAAATAGTCAGAACCTACTAAGTGCTAAACAATATTCATTAAATTGAAGTTTTAAACATTGCGCTGTATTATTTGTACAGGTGAGTCTTTTTCTATTTAATTTTGCACAATAACTGTGCACGTATGTTGATTTGTTTCTCATTGTTTCAATGGTCCATCCCCTGAAAGAACATGGAGATAATTCTCTCCAACAACTTTCTGGATCCCTTTCTCTTCTTTTGCCCTTGCTTTTCTTCTGTCAGCCTTTCATCTCTCATTTCTGCCTTTCACAATAAACATGCTGGACAGGCCTCTTTCCTGGATCAGCATTATGTTCTAACTGAAGGAGCGGTCATTTTCTTTGTCTACAACTTGTTAAACTTCAGTGATTTAAGAAAACGCTTCCTAGCTCAACTCCCAGGAGTTCAGCAAATATGTCTCCACTGCTCTTGTTATTTCTGTTCCTAATTGCAAATAGGAAAAAAAAAAATCTAGACAGTAGAAACTGCAGAAGGTGATACGTTGCTAAGGTGGCTTCCTATAGCCTTTGCAGAAAAATTGAATTTCCTTTGTTCAGTTTTTACTATATGAGGTAAGGAATTATAGTTAAGCATAGCAGGAATCAATATGTTGAGTATCTTTTGGGAGTACCTTCCCATTATTCAAAAAGTCCTTTCTTGTATGATGGTCTGCCTGGGTTCAAATCCTGACTCTAACACAAACTATGATCTTGGGAATATTACATAAATTCTGAGCCTCTTGGGTTCTCTGTCTATATAAAATAATAATAAAAAATCCTATGTGCCATAGGATTGTAGTTAAGGTTAAATGAGCTAATGGTTACAATGATTTAGAACAGTGTCAGGCATGGTAAAACTATTACACATTGACCATTATTATTAGTATTCTATTTTCTACAACATGAAAGAGACTACAACATTCCTTAGAGCAAACACTTGCTACTTAACTCTCTCATATCCATCACACAAAGTCTGAATACATGATGTATGTCCTATCCACATACACATACACAAATTCACACTTAAATTATCATTAATATTCTTCTAAATATTTTGCTTAGCTGTCTTTATTTTCTCAGTGTGACTGATAACTGGCTGAACTAAGGAGAGATAAGGAAGCAAGTCAAGGAGTACTGAACAACATACTATGTTAACAGATACTCCTAATGCTGCCACAATCTTTATTTTTCAATAACTATAGGAACAATGGTTCCTTCCTACTGTATTCTTAGTCATCACATGTTACCGAAGTCCTCCTGTACATGGGCTATATATACCATAGTCCTTGTAAAGGTAAGAAAGGAGGGGGGTAGGAGTGGCCAAAGAATATAGCAAGAAGTTTATTTTCTTAACTACTCCTTTATAAAAAACGATGTATAGAACTTACACCTCCATGTTTGTTTGGAAAATAATGACCCTGCATTGCTGGCTGGTAAATATCACAACTTCCTTTTGAGATTGCCAGTATTTTGCTGTTCTGAGATACACTGCATATGATATAACCAAACTATGGAAACTATTCCATTAAATATAATTTTATGAATACAATTTAGTATCACAATTCAGGGTTAAGTATAATGACACTATGTCATTTCCATGACTGCTTTCCTAACAATGTGAAAAGAAGTGCAAAGAGCTCCAACTCAAAGGTCAGAGAAATCTGTTTTAATTCCATTATCTCTACCTACTTATCTGTGAGACTGAAGGAAAATTACTTAGCCTCTCTTAGCCTCCCTTTTCTTTTCTGTAAAATGAGGCTTATAATGCTTTCTACTTCAGAAAGCTGTTATTAGAGGAAATAAAAGACTGAATGCATGCTCAGCTCTGCTCTGCAATGAGAGTAATTGACCAAAGGCCCCCCAGCTGCTGCCCTCTGAACACAGGTGCTGTTTGTGGGAGGCCATGCTTCCTGAGGGCTGCTCCAGACAGTGTTTAAGAACAGAGTGTTCAAGAATGGATTAGCTCACCGCTACGGGGAGCAAGACCCCTTCAGTGGAGACTTTGGTCAGGAGATTCCCCTGGGCCTAACCAAACCTTTTTTGTAACTGTGCTACAGTGTAAGATCCTTCATACCCTAGCTTCTCCTTTCCTCTCTCCTTCATCGTATTCGAACTGTCCTGCAATTGAAAATAAAACAATACCCTATCCTGCTCCTCACCCTAACCTTTACCCTTCTCAAACATGCCTCACAGTGAATCTGTTACTCTTAATTACGTCTTAGCATTTGCTACTCCGTAAATCCAAGCTAACAAAACATATGTCATAGTACATGGCACACAGCAAGCATTTTATGCTTTAAAAACCTCATAGAACTAGATACCGCATCAAAGAAAAAATTCTACACAAATAATGTGTAAAGCAAATACACAGTTTTATTTTCTCTTATACAAATTTTCTATTCCTATATATAAAATCTAAAATATATATTGCATTGATTTTACACTGTAGGAAAATAATCAGTACATTGTATTTTATTTCTATATAGATCCCCCCAATACGTCAATATGTTATCTAGCTCCTCTTTATCTTCTCCTATTTCATACATGCATATTTCAATAATTTTGGCTATACTTTTCACCTAAAATACAAGTTAAAATATCAGAGCTTAATCTTATTCTGTTTAGGTTTAGGTTATATTTAGGTTATTTTAAAGGCATGGAAATCATGTGAAAGGGACATATGAGCAAACAAGAAAGGACACTCTTAAAGCAATTTAAATTAAGAACAACTGGCAAAAGAAAATCTGAATTGATTACACTTTTCTTCTTTTTGGCCAGGATTTCCCATGGAACAATGCATATGCATGTGTGTGAGTAGGGGAGTGGTTTACAGTGTGCTGAGGAGGAAGAGTGGAAAAAGGCAGAAATGAATGACAAAGGTAAACAAGAGCATAAGCACTCATAAGAAATGGAGATTGATATTCTCCAAAAGATGAAGCAGCTCTTTCTTGAGTTACATAAATTCTCCTTCTTCCCTATGCCTACACATTAGAAAAACCTAAGTTTTGTCATTCTTGTCCTAGATAGCCACCTTTGATTCTGGAGTTACATGTGTTTTGGTTGCTTGTTTAATGCATGCTTATGTTGTATTATTTTAATTCTACAAATTTTACTGGGAACTTTTTATGTGCTGAAACTGTTTAGATGATTAAAAAATAAATATAACACATTCCCTGCTTTCAAAGGCTCCGAACTGAAGTGTAAGCATTAGGAAAAGTATAATATACTCTGCTAACTGCTTTGTCTGAGGTCTGTACAAAGTGCTCTGGAATGATCAAAAGGAATACTTGGCTCTGACTTTAGGACTGGAAATCTTATATAAATTGGTGGAACTGCAGAGTCTTGAAGTATAGACCTCCAGTGAGACAGGGTCGAGAGCACCTTCTGAGGCAAAGGGGATAATAACATCAGTAAATTCATAGAAGCATCATGGACCGTGGAACACTTTAAGAATGCCAAGTGAATCCTTGTGATTGGAGTCACGATGGCACAGACGGGTGCTACCATGGCAGGAATGGTTGAAAGAAGTCAAATTATGAAAGCACCAGTGTGCCATGATTTTGTTACTTTTGTTATAGGAAACAGTAATTATTAAATGATTAAGGATGCTTCTTTCCTTATTTAAAACTTCATTTCTTATTTTATATTTCCCAGTTGTTTACCCAAAACAATCTTGCCTTCCATGCAACATTTTGAAATACGTAGGAAGTGATTTCAAGTATGTAATTTAGCAAGACAAAAATATTAAAACCCATTAGTTTCTTGTACTTCATGCCAGAAGTCTGCAACTAACTTGGTTTGTATTGCATGCTTTTTCTTCATTCCAAGTATTGTGGAAAATTTTTCTTGAAAAGCACAAACACATGCCCCATGTTCAAAGTTAAATATTTTACCTGAGGGATTTGAGATTTATGAATAAGAAGCTCTGTGAAAATGTAGCTTTTCCCATTCGTCTATATAAATGTAAAGAAAAAAAAATATTTACTCTTGTCACAGTGCAATATTATCAGAGTATTCCCTGGCAGAACCATCTAAATTGATGCTGTTGCATTGAGGGAACTGAACAGAACAAACAGCTTTGGTTCTATATTTTGTTTCTCTGATAACCATAGAGAGAATAGTCTTCCAGCCACAATCTGTTGAAGGGAGACAGAAATCTAGAATTCCTAATACCAAAGCTTATTGAAATACCTCTCTGACTAGCACTTTTGGGTCAACGATAAATGCAAAATTAGGCACAATTATATTTGTAAAATTTAAAACCTTATTGTCATGTTAATAGTGTACTGGCTTAGTTAGTCAGTCATGTAAATTTATTTTTAATCATTAAAACAACTTGCACAAATTTGAACAAATTTCTATGCAAGCCAGGCTGTTTTTTTGTGCAAAGTCCTTTTCATCACTTGAGCCACAGTTTTCTTTTATTCACCACAAGAGCAAAATTCCTACTACAGAAAATTTTATATTCCTTTAGGACATTCAAATGGGCAGTCATAGCCTGAAAACATTAAGAATAAAAGAAGTCCTAAATCTAGAAAGGGAGAGTATAGCTCATCTATAGCTCCTGATGTGGAATTGTTTCATAATGAATCAGGATTCAATCCCTCTAAGTAAGTCATTAGGACATGCTTCAAAAGTCAATATTATATATTTTTCACTAGCAATTTGATTAGGTCTCAAGGCATAAAACATACTAGCTAGAAAAAAATTTTTTGAGAAATCTTATTTTTTCAAATTATACTGAAGTATTTCCTTATAATAGTATTGTTTTGTAAAGATGGTGAATGATTCAATTCTAAAAGGACTCCAGAGAATTTTTTGCAATACTGTGTTGTTTTTTTTGGGGGGGGGTTATATAATATTATGATTCCAAAAAAATATACTTAGTAGCTATTTGTATTGCAAATATAATCACATTTTTAAATATGTGAATAATTTATCAATCTATTCCCTATACACTAGAATAAATTTAATTATTATTATATTGTTGCATTATAAATAGCATGTAGTCATTTGAAAAATATAGTAATTACCAATGGTATTACTCTTCCTTTAATGCATTTGATCCATGGACATATCCTGCAATGTATTTTCTCTTTCCTTTCTATGTATGTACTTGTATTATGAGACTAAGGTGAGAACAATAAAATTTTCATGACATAAAGATTTCCTTATAAAAATTTCAGTATTTTAAATTGTGAAAATCCACCATAATATAGGCAAGTCATACTTGTATAGAGGTAATTTTTAGAGGAGATACTATTTTTAAATTGTTACTTAATGGCAAACTTTATACATATATTTGTTTATTCCCATCTGATATATTAATATGACTTTTGATTAATTTTCAATTGTTACCAATTTTAGAGTAAAAATCTGTAAAACTTATGATGAAGACGTGAAACTTAAACAAGGTATCATGCTTAGAGTGTCCTATGTTTTTATTATTAGTTTTCTGTCCTCCTTCTCATGACCTCTTTTACAGTCAATGTCTCAATTCCTTCAATTAAGTTAGCTAGAATTTTGAAAAGGGTTGTATTGAATCTGCACATCAGTTGAGGCATTGCTGTCATCTTAACAGTAAGTCTTCCAATCTATGAACACGGGATACCATTCCATTTATTCACATCTTCTTTTATTGCTTTCAGTAGTGCTTGGTAGTTTTCAGTGTACAGATCTTGCACTTCTTTTGATAAAAGTATTTCTAAATATTTTTAATTATGTTGTAAATGGAGTTGTTTTCAGATTGTTCAGATTGCACAGAAATATAACTTTTTTTTGTATATTGATTTTGTATCTTGCACACCTCCTTTATATTTAAAGGTGGTTTGCTGAATATAGAACTCTTGGTTAATAGTTTTAATTTTTTCAGCACTTTGAATATGTTATCCTACTGCCTTTTAGCCTCCATGGTCTCTGATAAGGAGTCAACTGTTAACTATATGAGATTTCCTTGTTGATGAAGTTTTCTTTTGCTGCTTTCAAGATTCTGCCATCAGGCTTTGGTATTTGACAATTTGCCTATGATGATATCCTTTTGACTATATGTCTGAGCTTGTTGTATCTAGAGTTCATTAAGGGTTTTAAATGTGTAAATTAATGTTTTTCTCCAAATTTGATAAGTTTTAGACATTATTCTTCAACTATTCCTTTGTATTTTTTTTTCACTCTATCAGGTACACCTATGCCTCACGTGTCTTTTAAGTCCTGTTCATTTTTTTAAATTCTCCATGCTTTTCCTTAGGATAATTTCAATTGACGTTTTCCAAGTTTGCTGCTTTTTTTCTTCTACCAGTTCCAGTTTGGTTCTGAATATCTCCAATGAATCTTTCATTTCAGTTATTGTAGTTTTCAGCTCCAGAATTTCTATTTTCTTCTCTTTTTTAATAGTTTCTTTACCTCTATTGATATGCTTTATTTTGTGAGCCTTTTTTTAGATCTTTAGAAATGCTTTTTCTTACTTGATGAACATATTCAAAATGACTGATTTAAAATCATCTTCTATGTCCAATATCTAGGTCTTCTAAGGAATAATTGTTCTTGCCTGTTTATTTGTTTTTATCCTCTATACATACAGGACAATATTTTTTCTTTTCCTTTTTTTTGGTCTCTTTTTTTACTGTATATGGGCCATTTTAAATGTTAAAGTCTGGCAAATTTGGATGTCTGTCCTCGCCAGTGTTTGTTGTTGCTCTTTAGTGCTGCTGCTTGTTGTGGTTTTGTTTTCTGTTTGTGAAGTGACTTTCATGAACAAATCCACTAAAATATATTTTCTTTGTTGTGTGTGGCTAGTATAGCCTCTGATTGATTAACTTAGTGTTCAGATAGTGTTTGGGAGAGATTTTTCTTTAACATCTTGAACCAATAATTCTTCCACACTTTGCTGAATGGCTTTGTATGTCTGTTGGGAAGCAACTTTAGTATTTGTCCAACTTACATCTCTGCCTTAGCCTTCCCTTCCTCATTACACAATGTCTCAAAGTCAGAGATGAGAGATTAAATCTCTTTACATCTTTCCTGGGCATTCACAAAGCTCTCTACATTTGTAAGGATTCTTAGAGTCCCAGGAATATTCCTTTGAATAGCAAAGATTTTTCAGAGACCCCTGTTGACATCCATTTCCATCATACCTTCCTTTCATGCTTTTCAGTCAGCTTTTTGTTTGTCCCCATAGGTATTGCCACCTCAGGTAACTGTGATGTTAAACAACTGCCACTGCTTTTTTGACAACCACTCTGGAAATAGACCTTTTCCTACTGAAGTTTTGGTTTAGACAAAATGCGTACAAGCCCTGTTAATTGGACTTGTCCACAGAGACTCCAGCATCTGAAATAGTGGCAATTCTTGAGAATGGGGCTTTTTGCTGAGCTATAAATTGATTCTGTCTTCCAATGTCTGCTAGTCTGATTTTCACAGCTATGGGGGTTATGAGACTGCTGATTTGTAAATCTACTGCAAGACTGGGAAAGGAGCCCCTGGAAGGAGTGTTATGGAGATAAGACAAGATAAAATATCACAAGAATTACCATTCTTATCTAGATATAGCTCTTTCATTAAATAAACACTCCTCAACTGTTGTGATCATTGATTAATTTCCAGTTTGAAAAGGTTGTTTTTGACAATTTTCTGACAGTGCTCTTGTTATTTTTATTGAGGATCATATTTTTAGAGATTTTTTTTTTTAAATCTACCATTCTGGGACTGATTTCTCCCCTTCAATGATTTTTATGAACAGAATATATATAAACCTTAGATATTTTTATAGCTCTGCACTTCCATGTAAGCCAAAGGAACATGTAAGGCAAAGAAAGACATATAATTGCTATTTGATTATTGCACTACAATGTGTTGTTCTCTTCTAGTGACAGGTTACCACTCAAAAATAGAACTGCTGAGTCCCAAATAATGCTGACATTTGTATAAAAACTTTGTTTTTTAGTAAGACTTCATACTTTGCTCCCATTTATATCTCCATATCCCAGTACCTAATGCTCCATCATAATTAGGCTAGATGCTGTTTGAATTTATCTATCTACCTATCTGTATATGTGTGTTTAAAAACAGCATACAGCCTAAAAATTACTATGTAGTAAGTATTTATCAAAGATTCTAAATGCGTATGTACATTTTTTGTTAAGTCTACTAAATTGCAAACTGTGGGTATGTCAGCTGAGTGTGTATGGTTGGATGTGGCTGTATTTAACTATCTTACTATCCCTGCCAAGTCTTTTCAAAGTGCTTTGTAATTAACAAGCACTCAGTATTATTTCTGAATAGATAGACTTACCAGTCATTATCTAATATCTATAGGATCTGATACATAAGTATTTTCCCATATGTGGAGAGATTATTAATGTTTGTACTCATGTTTGTTATTTAATGTAAGAACAGTATACTCCCAACATCTCCAACACATCCCTTCTTAGTAATGCACCAACTGTATTCCTGATTCCTCACTAAAGGTTTTACACACACACACATATATATATATATATAGTCTCCATAGATATATTCTTAATGTAATCAACTGCACAATTGTCTTTAAGATATAAGGATAAGAACACTGAGTTTGTATACATTAGACAGGCAAATATCTATTTCTGGGAAAATTTATCTGGATCTTAGTTCCTGGCTGACCACCTGTACCCTTCTCTCTCCCCATTTTGTTCATTCATTCATTCTTCATATGCTTTACCTGTAAATATGAATTTATACATCATGCTTTCAACTCATTTTTCTGGTTTTTTAATCTTGTTTTATAATAACAATATTTTTTTATGAATCTACTCAACCAGCCAAGGTTCTTTCTATACACTGACAATTATCTTTTATGTGCTGAGCACTTGCTTTTCCACGACTCTTCTAATTAGGATCCTGAGTTTCATTCAGGTTCCTGGTTTAACCACTACCTGATCTTTTCTTTCTCAAATGACCCTTTCCCCTCCACATCAGTCAAGAAAAATTTATCATACATCAGACATTCCTCCTAATGAGAGGTGGGATTTATATCTTTTCCCTTGACTCTAGGGAGTCTAATGCCTGCTTGGACCAGTTTAGTACAGCACTCCTGACACTATGTGACTTCTAAGAATAGGTCAAAAAACTGCTTATGCAGTCTGCCTGATTCTCTTGGAACATTTGTGTTTAGAATGCTCCCTTTCAGAACCTGGCTGCCACAACGTGAGACACATGTCACATGAATAGGCCATGTGCAGGCATGCTGATTGACAGACTCAGGTTAGACCATCCTTCATGTCATCACACCCATTTCCCAGACATATGAGTGAAATACTGTTCAGATAAATTTAGCTCCCAATCATTCACATCATCCCCAGCTAATTTAATCCTCTCAACTGAGGCCTCAATATGTGCAGCAGAGATAAGCCATCCCACTTGGTCCTGCCTGAATTCCTGAGCCACAGAATCTGAGTATAGTAAATTGATTGTGTTTTATGCTGCTAAATTGGGGTTACTGATTTTACATCAATAGGACTAAAGAATCTGGCCTAATCACAAGCACTATCACCACAGACACTGCAAAGTGAAGTCCTGGCAAGTGAAGTCTGACAATTGGCATATCAGTCTTTCAAGGAGTTTGAGAACATCGTTTCTTAAAAATTCACTGGGTGACATATATTTTCTTCTTTGTCTCTAATGTACCTTTCTCTTGGAGGTAGCATCAGGGTTCAAGGATGTAAATCAACAATACACATCATTGGATCCTTGACTTTCTCACTGTAGCACTACATGTCTCACATATAGCACTATATGTGTTGGGAAAGGTAGAAAGTGTCTAAAGAAAGACTGAAACTTAAGATATTCCTGATGCCCCATTACTTCGCAGTTTTCAGTAAAATCGGGGAACCTACCTGGTTTTGAAAACTTACTGTCAATCATTTGAAATAGACTGGTCCAAGAAGTGGTAATAAGTGTTCAGAAAGAACATAGGTTTTAAATTAAATCTGTCATCTATATCTATTTCTAGCAGCAAAAAATATATAAAGAAGACTGCCTTCCCACAATCATTTCTTCACCCTCCATTAAATGTTGTTAAACATATACTTTATGTCACTGTTATTAGTTTATCTACAATTTGGTCCACTTCATTCATTAATGGAAATTTTACTACAGTAAATGATGAAAAATCCAATCTAAATCTTTAGACTCTGGTCTGAGCCATCAACACAAGATATTAGATAATCCTGTGCTATCTAAATAAAAATGGAACATATCTGGCTATTGAACTCAATGGTGAAAATTACCAAGAAGGTTAACAGCAACATTATATAAGCTTGACACAAAATAAGGCTTCCTACTATGCCAAATGAGAGATGATGCCTACACAATAAGAGTAACCACTTCTGTACACTGATGACTTATATAACTAGTGGTATATTACAGAAACCAAGTAGTAGTTTAGTGAGCTTAGCAAAAATTATTTGAAATTTTTGTATTTCTTTGGTTTAACTTTAGAAAAAATATACATTTTATTAACTTTTTTCCTCTTTGGAAACATTAATATAAACAGCTCTCTAAAATAATCAATATTTTGAGTGTTAATTTCTAAAGATAGAGTTCATATATAAAGCCATATTTTTTTCCCTGAAGTTATGTGTAGTTGAAGAACCAAATCAATCACAGTGCACATTAATTTAACATTTGTTACTTGAAAAAAATAAGATATATTGAGCATCTATTCTATTCTATATAAAGCATCCCATGAGCTGTGTAGATTGGAAAAGAAAATAAAAAAGTAAATTAAAAGTCACAATTAGAAAATAAGACACCTATAAGTAAAATATCACAAATATAAGGGGAAGGAGATATTAATTTGTATTTTCAGAATAAAAATGAAGCATAGGGTTTTAACATCCATTTTTTCCCCCTAAGAATTTCACTAAAAATCTTGTAAAATAGATTGGTTAAATTATATGTTTCTGAAATTTTAGAAAGTTATAAATGCAAAGTAAGAAATTAATTTAGGGGGAAAGCAAGAGTCAAGTTAATGTTAGGGTAACTTTAGGGAATTTTTTAATCAAAGTGTACTGAGGTAATCAAAAATGAAGAGATCCATTTGATAATGTGTATACTCCTATACACAATAATATGCAAAAGTTAATGGATTTAGCAAATTTAAAGGAAGTTTTTCTTTTTAACTTCTGCCTTGTCCAGATCCATGAATGACAAAGCCTCAGAAAGATCAGATTTCTGAGAAAAGAATTTATTTTTAAAAGTTTGCCTTTAAGAAATCTGTATGCTAAAACTAGTTTAAATCTATGGGAGCGTATGTTGTACCTAGAACTAAGCAAATTGCAATGAAAATACATACTTTGACTTCTTGTTTGGTTAAACAAACAAGAATTATGTAGAGATGGCATTTTTGAAAGTAAATTGTTTATAAGAATAATTGAATTATTTAAGAATGCTTAAAATCAATCATAAAAGAATGTTTTTCTTAACAGTTCAAAATATCTGGTGCTAATAGTATAATGGTCTAGATATTCTGATGGGTAGTTAAACCTGCAACTTTAGAAGAGCACCCGATTGGAACCAGCAGAGAATGCCAACTTCATGGACTTAGAATTAATCAGGTTTTATTATCCAATCAGTTGACTATCTAATATGAAAAATTCATAAATCCATTCCATTAGCTTGAACTCATTTCAATAAATGTGTGGGTCAGACAAACTATCAGGTACTTGGAATACTGGGATGAATAAAAAAAGCAGTCTTTGCCACCCAGAAACCTAATACTTATTAGGGTACAGAGATTCAGAAAGAAGCAAATTACACAACAATACCAGAAGCTTAATGATCAAAGGATGTATTAGGTACAGAGATCGCAAGATGAAGGAGCTATCAATTCTATTTTGAGAGAGGTCAGGGATGTCGTCCTCAGAGAAATTCTTTCTGATTTGTTTTTGAGAAATAATTGCTTCATTTTGTGGACATGGAAGGACTAGTTATTACAATTAGAAAGAACAACAGTGAGGAAAGCGTGGTAGAATAGAAATTTGATTTTAATGCATTGTACTGCTGTCAGTAAGTGAAACGCGAGTTATTTAAACACACACACGTACACATCTGGATGTGTTCTGCCACTGTGTCTTGAAAACTGGAAAGGGCAGAATCTGTATCCGTAAGAAAGGTCTCATTGTTCTGTTATGATAATCAAATTGCTCCAAATTCTTTGAATTTGTTCTTAACATCGCATTCCCAATTCTGGCTCTCTAAAATACGTCAACTACTTTAACAGTGCCTTAATTAGGATGGCTAAAAATGTCATTTACACTGATTCACTTTTTTAAAGTGAAAGTAAATAGTTATGCTGGGACAACTGGTACTAAATGGGGCTGTTACAGTTCAGGAAGCATGTGTAGTAATCTACCTTTCCTCTCCTGGCAGTTCAGCCTACTTTCTCTTTTAAATTGATCTGTGTTTAGTAGAAACTGACTGGATCTTGATCACTCTGGGAGACTTTTAAAATTCCCCGTTATTTGTTAGACAGGGAGAGATTAGTTTTGAATGATTTTTGGGGTTTTTTGTTTGTTTTGCTTTATAGGCTCAATGAGCCACTCCAGGTTCAGCTGTTACCATCTCCACGGGTACTTAACAAGAGAGCCAAACGAGGTGACTTATTATTACTTAATGTATGTATCATGGAAAAATGTTCACATTAAATTATTTGTGGTGTTTCCCGATTTGTCCTGTCCTTATTCTTTATTCTTCATGTCTTCTGCCCTACTCGGTTCACTTAATAAGTAACAAGTGCTTTCTAGGAGCATCGTCACCAGTGTAAGTTTGTTATTACAGAAAGATGTGGAAGAACTAAAAAGTGTATTAAAAGTGGTTTCAAATTATGGTTAAATTTTCAGTTTTGGAACTAAGGACCATATATTTGAAAGAAAAGTCTTTAGGACTCAGGAGAGCATGAGAATCTAAAGCTCTACATGAACAACACATTTCCAGTAAAACAGAGGAAAGATTCAGACTGTTCTCCCTTTAAAAGGATAGCTACGAAATGCTGGGGCTGTGTTAGGGAGGGAAGAACGAAGACAATTCAGCATACAGAGGGAGGAAACAGCTCGGATAAGAGGACTGGGTCTGAGAGGACTAACCAGCAAAAGAGGAGGGCCTCTGTTATAGTCTCAAGAAGAATGACCACTGTCTTTTCTTGGCTCTGAATAACTGAAGCGGGAGCCAAATTCTCACTAGTTGTTATTAGAAGAAAGGAGGTATCTTGGCTGTGTTGATTGCAATATCATCTGTCCTTTTTATGCTCAAGTAATAGTGATACGCTTAAGTATGCCCTCAGCTGCAGTAACCCCTTTAAACAACACAGGGAGATCTTGAAGACCTTGAATATATGAAGGGTAAACGTGAAAGGAAAAAGGAGTTCTCGCCACTCCTTTCCTTTCATATTTCACTGCCTGTGATCCCAGACAGAGGGGACCCAAAGTTGCCCCATATCCCTCAAGAGATATTAAAGCCCCCATCACCACTTTTTGTGAGGACCATCTTCTGCTTCGACTCATACTTCCACCTCACCTGAATTACCATCTCTTGATTTCTTGTTGCTACATCCTGTTTATCAGCAAATGAATCAATACAGCTGAAATCTCTACTTGTTTGTTGACAAATTTTTTCTATAGAAATTGAAATTTTAAGCAGTATTATCTTTTAATCTCCATCTCTAGTCCCTTGCTGATGAAGAATTCCTTAATAAAAATCCACCATATTTAATTCTTTTTTACATTAAAATTGCACCCTACCCCTTGGTTTATAGCAAGCCCATACTGTATCAGTCAGAAATTTTGGATGTGGCCCAGCTGCTAGTAGCAGAAGTGATAGTATCAATGTAATTTCTTTTCAAAGAATATATTTAATTCTCTTTACAACACCAAGTCAAAAATAAAGGCCTTAAAATTATCTTTCATGCCCTCTCTCATTTTCCCTCATGCAGTTTTCTAGATGTTCTGCTGGAACTCTAATCTTGTCAGCATTACCCAACAAGGATGCATTTATCCTCTCCCTTTCTTCTAGCGATTAGCAGCTCTGGGATTTGAATTCTTTATTAAGATTCTTTATTAATGCAGCTTCCTGATATTTCTGAAATCACATTTGCTGTCTTAGAGTCCACCTGTAGTTTTCTCATCACTGTTCCTACAGGATAAGGGTGGACAAACTACTGTTCAGGGGGCCAAATCTGTCCCACTGGCCTGCTTTTTTATAACCAGATAACTAATACCACATTTTTCATCTTTCATGGGTTGTACAAAAAAGACTACGCAACAGAGACTGTGTGTTACTCACAAACCCTAAAATATTTACTTTGCCCATTGCTGTTAACTTCAAAGAAAAAGTGTACTGATCACTACTATTTGGTCTCAGCCACTACCACAAAATATCTAGGCTCCTAGTCTAAGGTCTGTAATCAGTGTTGTGGGCAGATGTGTACCAAATAAGGAGTCTTGGAAGTTCTAGAAGGGATTCAATTGTAGTATATTAATCTCTATACATTTTAGAGTCCTTAACAATTCCTCGGTTTTGTTTCAGTCCAGTGGGGCCTTACCTATAATGCTATTTTACTATCCAACTGAATGCAGTGAGGACATAGTTCAGATAAGATCAACTGCTTCCTTGCATCTGTATGCCTCTTATCTAAAAGCATCATTGTTAAAAGTTAAATATCTTTTTTTTCTTATAAATTACAATCTGAATGATTTATGAATTTTAAAGTATTTTTTCAATTTGCCCTTTACATACACATGAATAGAACCTTCAGAATTTGAACCTGTCTCTTAATGTGATGAATAGTATCTATGCATATTTTTCAAATGGTAAAAAGTGAAGAAGAGAAACAATTTTAACATCTTTAATGTTACAAAACTAGTCTCTCTTTTGAAACAAAAAAAAATGAGACTTTTTAATTCAGGATTATATTAATAAAATTGCATTGAAAAGAGATTAAAATACATTTTTTAAAGAAAAGTAGTTGTTTTCCCTGAAAAAGTGGGTGACTGTTTCTATTCTCTGACAGTAGGGAAGGTTCCATTATTTCAAAGGTTACATTATACCTCTGCTGAGAGAGTGAAATAAACAAACAGTCAATTCACTGAGAATGAGAGTGACAGGAAAGCAGTTGCATTCATTTAAATCCAGAAAATGTATAGGAAGCATTTAACTCAAGGTGAACTATGAGATGCTATTTTAAGAGTGTGTATTATCCACCTAGTCATCAGTACATACAAACAAGCAAACAAAAAGGATTAAAAGGACTCAGGAAATTTTTCTTTCTTTTATAGCTGGCATACAAAAAATAATGAACTTGGTTCTTTATGTGCCCAGAAGATGGTTGGCAGGGTATCAGTAACAATGCAAAAATTAAATGCTTTTTACTGATTCACTCCTCCCACATTCACTGCGTGGCAAATGGAAATGCTGAACAATGACCCACCTGCTACTGCCAAATACACATGCAGATGTTTGTCATTCAAGCGATGGTTTATTTCCCTAGTGAGGATGCACTCAGCACCATCTGAGCCACATTGTTAAGGAAGCAGATGCCCCCTCATTACCATCTCTTTTTTTTTTCTGTTCACTACAGCTTATACTTATCACTTCACAGGAAACTGGTATCCTCAACCTCACGATGCTAAGGGTCACTAATTTGGGTGCTGCCACTTGGAATATCTATGACACCAGTAATTCATTTCTTTACCCCGTTCTTTCACTATCACGTAGTATGTTACCTACATGGTTTTCTCTTGTTTCTCTGAAGGAGACTGAAGCTACCAATTTTAATGAACCACTGATAAAATCAGAAGCGATATACAAGCTCTCGTAAGTAACATCCATCAAACTGATTTTATGGATTAATTAATTAATGGCCTCAATTCTACTTGTAAAACATACTCACTAATGCATATGCTAGAAGGCTACTCTTTATTACACCTGCACTGGTTGTTGACTTACCAAGGATTCACTGAGTTTGCACACAAACCAGTTTAATTTAGATGTAATATTCTACTTAGTTACATAATTTAATTAAACCTTGTTTATACCACTAAAATATGCATATAAAAGATAATTATTTTAGAGCTTTAGTATTGTGGATATTGTGAGGAATATCACCAACTTAATGACAACATAAAAATAAATTTTTCTTCAGCAATACGGCTCAACATTTTTTTAAAAAAAGAGCTGAAGTCACTTATTGATAGATGATGAATTATTCTCCATGTTATCTATTCATAAAAAAACTCAGAAAGCATAATACACATCCTAAAATATATGAAAAAGACAAAGAAAGAGTCATAGTAACTGCCTGCAATGAGTCATGAGGAATTTTCCAGTTTCCAGGGTTTTGTTATAGAAAAATCAAGTATTTAAACATTTAAGGATCTGCAAGTAATTTATTACCTGCTTAATGTGACACACAAACATCAGCATGGATAGAGGTTTAAAATATACCAGATATTTTTCTAAATAGGAATCTTCCTTTCTTATACTTTAAGAAAATGGAATCATACTTTCAAATCCAAATTATCGAAAGTTTAAGGAATGCAACATTCAGGTTACTGATGTGTTATCTTTAATCCAGCCTATGAAACAAGTGGATCTGAGTGGTAAATTTAAAATTCTTGGTTTCTATTTTGGAAAAAAATAACAGATAATAATATATATCTTGTGTAATTACTGAAAGTTAGTATCATCAAACATACAGGTTACCATAAAGTGTTCACAAATAACAAAGTTTCAAGATTAATAACTACTAAATTTTTTAGAAATTGTGGCTTGAATTTTTTATACCACCATCCAAAACTCCTAAACTAAAAGAAAACTATGATGAAAATGTTTTCAGTGATATAAAACTAACTGGAAATTTGACAATATTAGGAAGATGACACTAAATGATGATGTTGGAAAAATTATGTATCATACCACATCATAACTGCCTTCCACAAAGCAGATATATCTACAGATGGAAAAGATAAAATAGGTAAGTTAAAATAGTTTATGCAACAGCTAAGTCATTCCTTGGAGTGTTTTTTTTAAAATATATTTTAATAGGCAACAATGTTATGATCAAAAGAGTAGAATTACTGAACTGTGAAAATATTATTTTAATCCAGACAAATTACTAGTTTTATTATTTGATGAGCTTTTTAATGTTTTTTGTTAGAATGATATATTTATTAACTGTTTTTATGATAATTAGTTTCACAGATTTCTTTCAAATTATTATTAACTACATGTGCAAAAAAAGTTGATAAGCCAGCATCTACATTATAGGGGCTACCATGTGATTGAAGTTAGCAAGAAGGCATTCTTGCAGTTATCCTTTCTGCAGCCTTTTTTCTCTGAGAATTTATTTCAGCTCTTCTGGTACCTCTCTTAATGTTCTAAGTAATGTCACTCTAGGTTTTCTACCAACAAGAACCCTATCCAGCCATTCACAGCTTCAGTGAGTGAATCAACAAATGGGCAGAAGACCTAAATAGATGTTTCTCCAAATAAGACACACAGATGGCCAAGAGGCATATGAAAAGATGCTTAACATTGCTAATTATTAGAGAAATGCAAATCAAAACTCACTGAGGTATTACTCACACTGATCAGAATGGCCATCATTAAAAAAGTCTCCAAATAATACATTTGTAAGTCTACAAATAATAAATTAACCTGGAGAGAGTGGAGAAAGGGGAATTCCTACATTGGTGGTGGGAATGTAAACTGGTGCAGCCAGTACGGAGAACAGTATAGAGGTTCTTTAGAAAATTAAAAATAGAGTCGCCATATGATCCAGCAATCTCATTCCTGGGCAGATATCTGGAGAAAACTCTAATTCGAAAAGAAACATGCACCGCAATGTTCAGAGCAGCACTATTCATAATAGCCAAGACATGGAAGCAACCTAAATGTCCACTGACAGACAAGTGGATAAAGAATATGTGGTATATATATATATGATGGAATACTACTCAACCATAAAAAAGAATGAGATAACGCCATTTGCAGCAATATGGATGAACTGAAAGATTATCATGCTATGTGAAGTAAGTCAGACAGAGATGGAAAAATGTGATATATCACTTATATGTGCAACCTAAAATATGATACAAATGAACTTATTTACAATACAAAGACAGAGTCACAGACTTATAAAAATGAGCTTACAGCTACCAAAAGGGAAAGGGCATGGTCGAGGGATAAATTAGGACCTTGGGATTGCAGACATAAACTAATATATATATAATAGATAAACAAAAAGGTCCTACTCTACAGCAGAGGGAACTACATACAATATTCTGTAATAAACCATAGTAAGAAAGAACATGAGAAAGAAAAAAATTATATATAACTGAGTCACTTTGCTGTGCACAAGAAACTAACACAACACTGTAAATCAACTATACATCAATTTTAAAATATGTCATGCAAATAGACACATAAAGCAATGAAACAGAATAAAGAACCCAGAAATAATCTGCCAAATATACTATTAGCTAGCATTTGGCAAGAGAACCAACAATTCTCAATAGAGAAAGTATAATCTCTTCAATAATGGTGATAGGAAAACTGGACAACTAAATGAAGAAAATAATGTTGAACCCCTATTGCATACCACTCATAAAAATTAACTCAAAATGGAATAAAGACTTAAACATAAGATCTGAAACCATACAACCCTAGAAGAAAACACAGGGAAAAAGCTCCTTGAGATTTGTCTGGGCAACAATTTTTTGGATATGACAACCTAAGCAGAAGCAACAAAGGCAAGAATTAATAAGTGGGACTATATCAAACTAAAAAGGTCAGCAAAAATATCAACAATCAACAAAATGAAAAAGCAAATAAAATGAAACTTACAGAATGGCAGAAAATATGTGCAAATCATCTATCTGATAAGTTATCCAAAACATATGGACAACTCACACAACTCAATGCCAAAAAGAAAAAAATAAGATTAAAAAAATGGGCAGAAGGACTAAATAGACATTTTTTTCCAAACAAGAAATGTAAGTGATCAACAGGTGCATGAAAAGATGTTTGACATCACAAATAATCAGAGAAATTCAAATCAAACCACAATGAGATATCATCTCACACTTGATGACTATCACTATCATCAAAAAAAAAACAGAAAAAGATAAGTATTAGCGAGGATGTGATGAAAATAGAACTCTGTACACTGTTGATGGGAATATAAATTGGTAGAATCACTACGTAAAACAGTATGGAAGTTCCTCAAAATATTAAACCTAGAACTACTGTATGATCTAGCAATCCGACTTCTGGATATACATCCAAAGGAAATGTAAACAGAGTATCAAAGAGAGATCTGCACTCTCAATGCGGCATTATTAACAACAGCTAAATATGGAAACAATCTAAGGGTTCTCCAATAGATGAATGGATAAAGAAGATGTGATACATATGCATATACACACACACAATGAAATATTACTCATCCATAGAAAAAAGAAAATTCTGGCCTTTGTGACAATATGAATGAAATAAGTCAGATACAGAAAGAGAGCATGCATGTAATAACTGCGAGAGAAATATAAAAAGCTGAACTCAGAGAAACAGAGAACAGAATGGTAGTTACCAGGGGCTAGGGGACTGGAAGAAATGGAGAAGTGCTGGGCAAGGGGCACAAATTTCCGGTTAAAAGATAAGTAAATTCTATGAATCTAATGTACGCCATTGTGATTATAGATAATACTGCATTAGATTCTTGAAAGTTGCAAAGAGAGTAGACCTTAAATGTTCTTACCACCAAAAAGAAGTAGTAGTTATGTGATATGATAGAGTTGTTAGCTAAAGGAAGGTTGTAATAATTTTATAACATATAACTGTATCAAACCAATATGCTGTATATCTTCGACTTACACAATATTCTATGTTAATTACAAAAAATAAAGCTGGGGAAAAACACTAAATGTATAATAAAAGTATGCTAGCTCAATTAAATGGTATGCAATTAAACATCTGGCACAGGCTATAAGGTTTTACTCATAACATTTCAAGTCAGAATGAAAGTTCATTTAAAAAAAGAGTATTGGAAAATGGCTTTCCTTTTTACGCAGTATATAGAACTGTAGAAGTTAAATTACTGATTGAAATCCATTAGCTGGAAAACTGTCTAAAAGAAATAATCAGCTAACTGGCATGTGTTCAGAACAACACATATGGAAGTTGAATTTTTAAGTAATGGTAGCAGATACAGTAGAATTATGTAATATTTTCTTCTGAGCTTCATGTTTGGCTAGACAGTGGCCTTCTTTGTAATGCAGGCACATTTTGGTGAAAAAAATGTGGCAATCCACCACGCTCAGCGAATTTGTATACAGAACCAAATAAGGCAGGAAGAAGTGGGTGGAGGTGTTGCTGAGTAACAGCTCTCTCTTTCATCAATGCTTTGACTATAAGGACAATTTTGTAAATTTTATCATAAAAAAAAATCCTCATGAAACCTCCTTTTTTGAATAATTTCACTCTTATTTGTTCTCTCACACAAAAGAGCTAAACCTAACACAGGTAAAAACTGTGACTCCTTATAAATAGAAATAACAGTTAAGAAACTAGTTTCATTAAATTATTTGAAATAATTGCTATAGTATTTATGAGTAATCATAAACAGTCTATCGCTTTACCTCTGATAATTTATTTTTTAGGCAGTAACCCGTGACCCCTCTTTTTGTGCCAGTATAACAATTGTGCTACTTCCTTATACTATCCCCTCCATTTTACAGATGAGAAAACTCAGGCCAGAAGAGAGAAAGTTACTTACCCATGTTAGTGATGATGCTTCTGTTTTAGTTTTCAACTCATACCTAAGCTTTCACTCCATGTTATTTTCCTATAGGAATTATTGATTAAAAGTCTGTTATGACTTTTCCTGTCCTATATATGTTATCCACTAGAATCTGTTCTCATCTTACAAGTCCTTTTAGTGACATGCTATAAAAATAATGCAGTCTGATGTTGAATGACTCTGAGTGTAAAAATAACTCAGGAAATTGTAGCTGTCTGCTTTGGGGCAAGTTTTATAATGTTCTTTACACTGTAAAATGGGGAAATCTTTTTTCGTAGGATTTGAATTAGATGTGGACAATTCAGAATTCAGATACTGGTGAGCGCTAGATAGGACAGGACAGCTGGTATGCAACTGGATTCATACATTGAGGTTTTATATCTAAACTTGAATATACTTGTTGAGCTGATTAAACCTAAATCAAAAGGATTGACATATGGTTTGGTATCAGTGAAGACACTCAGCTCCTATAACCTCCTTTAGTAACGTTTTATAATTACCTAACTTGTTATTTTCTCCTTTTAATTCACCCTGTGTCTGCATAGAATTTTAAGGTCTCTTTCTCTTGACAATCGCCTCAGTTGCTATTTATTTAATTTATAGGATTAAAAATTCTCTCCTTTTCTTCCAGTGATGACAGATGAAATTTATTTAAAGTGAAAAATATTACATTTACTGGTTATTATACACAAGTATACTAAATTTACTTGGAAACTTATCTTTTTAATGACTTGTATATTTCATCTGCTGACCTTTCAAACAGAGAATTCATAGTTTTTTTCTCAATTATGCAAATATACCTAGCAGCTTTATTCAATGTTCATATAATTATTGACTGACAAGGACAATCATCAATCTATATAGAGTGTTAAATGGATATATCTACTTAAAAGGGAATATATTTATATAAATAATAAATGGACTACCCAAGATTTTTAACAAAGTCTTTCTGTTATAAGTCAACCAGTAGTTCTAGCTATACACATCTAGTAAAATTACAGTAGAGACCCAATTAGTTATATTCCCTATTGAGGTAACTTAGCAATACAATGAAACCATTTGTTTGTGTTAAAATATTTTCAGATGATACATAGGGAAGTCTGTGAGAAAACAATGTATTAAAACTATGTGCAATCAAGTGCTACCTCATAAGCCATACCAACAATGACCTAAACACATTGTGTATAGGAGAAAATAAGAAATGCCAAAAATAGACACATTGCATATTTTGTGGCTTTTTATTACTTGTTATAATAAATGCATTTAACAGAACTTATCCAAACAAAATAAATCTAGATCTTAAGTGTGAATAGCTTGCTTAAACATATCATGTTACATTCTTAAATATGAAGTAAATAGGAAAAGGATGAGGACTTACATTCTTGAAAAAAAAATTTCCTTAGTATAGGTTTCTAAAAATTTTTTAACCTAGTAATATTGATTGAGATAAAAAAATATGAAAATAATAAAAGAATAGAATTTGTGTCAATAATATGATAAATTTAACCACAGATACATATGAACAAAGTTTTTAAAGCCTAGAAAGGAGACATTCCACTCTATTTCACTCATTGTTCCTTATTCATTAATATTCCTTCCTTCCTTTATTCATCTGAAAGCACCTACCAGGTGCAGGTATATTAGGGTGTATAACACAAGTTATACCGCAGTAACAAACTATTCAATACTCTTGCAGTAACTGAATAAAACTAAGGTTTATTTCTCCCCAAATTTATATCTCCCCTGTGGGCTGGCAGAAGGATATTGCTCATAAAAATCAGCCAAAGATTTAAACAATTCCAAGATTTCCTGTAATCATGTCTGAATTGAAGAAGGGCTCTCAAGTATACCGTATTGTCAATTAAGCACAACTTCTCCAGTGAGTCACTGAGAGTGATGGTAAGTGAGGCCTTTCTAGCTATTACTACTTGTTTTCTGGACCCGTACATTTTTCCTATTGAAGACACAGTATCAAGATGTGATTCAGTGCATATACTCTACTCTGGAGGAGGGTGCCTCAGTGTTGCAGAATTCTTCCAAGCTGGATCATCAGCTTTACCTTCATCAGGTTATTCTAGCACCCTTTTATGAGAGCTGCTTCCAGATCATACAGTATATGATACATAGAATGCCTAGTCGAATTTCATGTTAATTACACCTACATTGATATAAGTATTCAATGCAATTCCAATCAATATCCAAGTCACAAATGAGAATAAGTACTTGCAAACATGTCATATAGAAACTTGTTCTCAGAATATATAAATATTAAAGCTCAATATTAAGACAAACAATTCCAAAAATATGCAAAATATTAGAACAGACGCCTCGTAAAGAATACCTAAGAACAGTCAATAACACTGTGAAAAGATGACTAACATCATTTATCACTTGCAAAGTGTTACTCATATCCTTATTATGATACCACTGTGTGCACATTGGGAAGATTATAATAGAAATGATTTAGTACTAAATGTTGGCCAGGCTATATAAGGCACTGGCATATTGACACATTGCTGGTGGGAAAGCAAACTTTGTAGGTTCCTTGAAAAACAGTTTGGCCATTTCTTATAAACATGCACTTAACATGGGACTCAAACATCCCACTCCTAGGTATTTATTTAACCAAGAAAAAAGAATATATATGAGCCCAATAAGACTTCCACACAAATACTGAATGTTCACAGCACCACAGTTTGTAATATCAAGCTAAGACAACACCAATGTACATCAATGTAGCATGGGTAATCAAGTCATGGTATAGTCACGCAAAGAGAAAGATTACTGCAGCTTCCTTCAACATAACTCTAAGTTTCTGAACAATGGAATCTGTCATCTGCTGAAGCAATACAAAGGAACTCTACACAACAATGAAAATAAATAACATATATGTGAATGTATTGACAAAGATGAAACTTAAAAATACAAAGTGGAGGAGAAAATATTAATTGTAGAAAAATATATATAGAGATATAAAATATTCTGTTTATATAAAAACATAAATGGCAAAACAAAACAGTATCTTAAGGATAATATGAATGTGGTGAACTTTACTTTTTAAACAAAGGAATGAAATGGTTAATAAAAATTTTATAATTATCCCAGAGGAGAAAGAAAGGGAAGAAGAATCCAGAGAAAATAGGGACACAGGATTCTTCAAATATATTGGCAAACTTCTATTTCTTAAGATACATGTGTGAGTACTCACTTTTATCCACTTCATTTAAACTCAATGTATGCTTCATATGTACATACATTGATGTATGTTAATATATATAATTTATACATAATTAGTGTTTAATATATTTTCATTTTTAAAGGTTGCATGTAGAAAATGAAATTCTTACTTGGGTAGAAAGTGGCTGAGCTATGTTTTACACTGGATTTCTTTAATCACAAAGTCCATGTTTTAAACCACCATAATATATATAGACTTGGAAAAGTAATTTCAGAGCAGCTGTCATTTTAGAGTAACTGCACATGATAAAGGGAGGCGAATCACTGCATGTTGAACTCCCAGCTAGAAAGAGAGCTCCAACCTAATTTTCATTAGCTAGGAAGACAATTTACATTTGCAGTTCCTATGTGAAGTAGGTGGAAAGAATTAGGAAATGGTTACGATAAGAGAAAGGAAAGCCAACAAGTTTAGATAAAATGTCCTTGAAATTTATGTGGACAATGTAAAAATCAATGCTTCAATTTAATACCTGAATTCAGCAAGCAAATCCTTTTCCCAAGCAAATATAGAAATAATTGAATGTGGAGGATGCAAATAAAAAATATAAAAAATTCTTAGTACAGATTAAAATGGTTAATGTAGAATTACTATTAATACTTCCTGCTCATTTATATTTGTTTTTTAAAAATGCTACCTATATTCCTTTGACTCATTTTCATCGTCTCAATTAATCTTTTCCAGGACATCTTAGCTCCTCATTCCTCACAAGAAGCACTTGGTAATATTTGTTTTCCTTATTAAAGCAAACATTGTCATGTGTGGAAAAATTGAAATCCAAGACTCATACCTATGGCTGAGTGTCTTACAGACTAGACCAAGAAGTTACCAGAATCCCCTGATTTCTCTTCTGGCTCAGTCCCATACGTAGTATATGAATTTGGTCTCTCTGTGTCTCAGTTTCCTCATGTTCTAAAATAATGTCAATAAATTGTAATTTATGGGATTATTGCAAAGATTAAATGATTTGATGCACATAAAAATCTTAGAACAGGGTATGGAACATATAAAAGTCTTGATAAATGTTTTTTATTGGCCAGCCAACATCTATGTTTATATAGAAACGTATGATGCACAATATGTGTCATATTGTATACAAGGTTATTCAAAATATTAATTGGGTTAATTTCAATTGTCAAATATAAGAAGTGTATGAATTCAGATTATGGACATTATAAGGCTAGAAACTGGATTTAACACGGGTGTTAAACAAAACCCCTCCCTGCTACTGGGATAAGATGTAAGTGTAGACAGTGGGACAACTGCCTCTAAAAAAGAGCCCTAGTCTTTGGAACAGGGAAATCATTCTTTGTTAGGTAAATTTCATGACATTCTGTCTTTCAAGGAAATTGGGATATGGACAGAGTGAAATAAAAAAAAAATTAAGTCAGAATCATTATGTTCAAATTAAAAAAAAACAACAGCTGGTAAACTGAAGTCATTAAAACTGGGAGGCTGTAAATTAGAATGTGTAAAGGTTGACTCTAGTAAAATTTTCTGGAGCAGCTGCAGAAGATTAAGAGGAACTTAGAGAAAAAGAAGGAAGGAAGGGAGGAAGACAGGAAGGACAATAGAAAAGAAGGAAGATGGCTATGGGTTTATGGACTATCTTCTCTTTAAATTCCTTTGTTATTTCCATTTTAATCATTAATACTCTAGTGAGTGAGTTATATGTACCTTCTTAGAGTGAAAAATTTTAAGAAGAACATTGTACTTGGTTTGAATAAGGAGCAGTGATAGGAAAATTGTCCCTAAAAATTATTTGAACTCTGTAAAATTTGTTTTTAAGACTTGTCTGGTAATTAAAATACCTGAATCACCTGCTTCTATATGTATGAGATGATGTGTCTTCTCTTAAGTTTTGGACACATTCTCTTGGTTCCTCATGATTTTTATTTATAAACTGTATTCCAGACACTGTGTAAAAAATGAACTGGAAAGTCTGTAGCATAATATTTTGTTATGTAAATGTTTATTTCCAGAGATGGGATAGCCTTTTCAGTATGGAGTGATTAAGGTTAGGAGATTATCACACATTTTCACATGAGAGTCAAATTAACCTAGAGAGAGATCATCATTTTAATCATATTTAATCTATCTTCAATTATTCCAATGTCCAACATCCCAAACCATAACTTTTTTTTTCCTTCTTCTCATTACTCAGACTGGAAGAGAGCTGGCAGCAATTTCAGCTAGTTTTGTTTGTCTTTTGGATTCTACTCCAATAGAATCCTAGAATCGAATTATCATGAGAGTTTACAAAAATATATGATTTGTATATGTTATCAACCACTAGTTTCCTGTTGCTTTCTTCAAAACTATGAGGGAAAGAAAATAAGGGTGAGAAATTGCTTGACTAAATTATCTGTCCTTGTATCAGTGCTCTTATTGATTTTGATTCATCCCACCCATCTTAAATATTCCCAAGGCTGTCTGATTTCTCCTTCTCTCAAACTAAATTTTCCACCTATCCATACCTATTGCATCTCATCTTCATGTGCAGAAGCTGCCAATGGTCTTGCTTACATATGAACAAGTCATTTTCCTCTAAAGTGTAATTTTAGAGTCTTCCTTGCATCCAATTCTCTTCACAAAATACATATAAAATATGTAAAATTTATTTTAATAATATATTTAGTTAATATATCTAAAATATTATGTGAAACTGTAATCAAAACAGAATTATTAATGAGATATTTTACATTATGTTTATATTCAATTTGAAAACTGGTTTATACTTTATATAACATCTCAATTTTATACACTAAATTTTTGTTGGTAATACTTGATTTGTATACATTTTATAAAATTTATAGCTGAAAAAGTAGATTTATCTAACCAGACCAATCCAAATATAATCTAAATTTTGTGAATAAGCAAATCAACTATCAGTTTTTATAATTTAAGTATAGTTATAAATAAATTAAAATTCAGATACTGAGCTCTACTAGCCTCATTTCAAGTGCTCAATTGCCACCTGAGGTTAATGGCTACCATATTGGTAAGCACAACTCTAGCTGTTGTCCTTGTCTTGAAATTTCTTCTCTCCAAACTCATGTTCAATCTTGAATGAATGGATTTTCCCAAAAATATACTGCAAAGTATTCTGTTAAATTATCTGATCTTTTTTTTTTCACATTTATACACATGGTTTTGAATGCATGCCATTTTGAACTTTACAATTCGGTTTAAGAGAGTATGGTTTCTCCTTTTTGTACAGCATTACAATAAGACAGGAGATTAATTTCCAAACTATACAAAGAGCTCATACAATTTAAAAACAAAAAAAAAAAATCCAATAAAAAAAAATGGGCAGAAAATCTAAATAGACATTTCTCTAATGAAGACATACAGATGGCTAATAGGCACCTGAAAAGATGTTCAACATTGCTAATTACCAGAGAATGAGGTATTAGCTCACACTGGTCAGAATGGCCATCATTTAAAAAAATCCACAAACAGTAAACTCTGGAGAGGATGTGGAGAAAAGGAAAATCCCCTAAAATGTTGGTCGGAATGTAATCTGGTTCAGTCACTATGAAAAAACACTATGGAGATTCCTTTCAAAATTAAAAATAGAATTACCATATGATCTAGCAATCCCACTTCTGGGCATACATCCAGAGAAGACTCTAATTTGAAAAGATATGTGCACCCCAGTGTTCACAGCAGCACTATTGAAAATAGCCAAAACATGGAAGCAATGTGGATGTCCATTAACAGATGAACAGATAAAGAAGATGTGGTATACACATACGCACATAGGAATACTACACAGCCATACAAAAGAATGAAATAATGCCATTGATAGCAACACGGGTGGGCCTACAGATTATCATATTAGGTGAAGTAAATCAGACAAAGACAAATATCATACAGTATCACTTACATGTGGAATCTAAAAAATGATACAAATGAACTTACTTATAAAGAAGAAACCGAGTTACAGGGAGAAAACAAATTTACAAATACCAAAGGAGAATTGGGAGAGGGATAAATAAGGAGTTTGGGATTAGCAGACACAAACAATTATATATAAAATAGATAAATAACAAGGTCCTGTTGTACATCACAGGATGTACAAAAAAATATTCAATATTTTGCAATATCCGATAATGAAACAGAATATGAAATAGAATATGCATATGTATGACTGAAACACTATTCTGTACACCAGAAACAAACAAACATTGTAAATCAACTATCATTCAATTAGAAAGAAAGAAAGAAAGAGGAAAAGGAAAAGGAAAAGGAAAAGGAAAAGAAAAAGAAAAAGAAAAAGAAAAAGACAAAACAGAGAAGTAATGAGATTCCAGGTATGGCTGCTCCTGTCTTCCTCTGTCTTTGTTTTTTCCAAGAAGTGTTAGTTAGGGTAAAGTGTGTGATAGATTTTTGGGGTTATTTTTTGGTGGGAGAGGTTTGCTTGGTGTAAGCAGGTGTGAGAAGACAACAGTAGCTTTCCTAAATACATTAGAAATTACAAAAAGCTACAATAAGCACCAAATGTGCTACCCCTTCCATGTAAATGGCCTGTTGTTAGTCTTACAAAGCCTCTTTTCCTTTATCTTCTTTATTGATTATCATAGCAAACACTGCCTTGACATACATTTACATCAGGAACTTGCTATTTTATGCAAGATTTTGATAGAAGAAACTAAGGGGAAAATACCTAGTCCAAACCCGAACACCAAGCTGATGGCAAAAATATGGGACTCTCACTCCTTATGTGAATTGGGAACTCCATGTGTTCACTATACTTACATCATTAATCAAGACATTACTACACTAAGAATCCACAGAAGCAACAGATGGCTACTTTTATTTTTATCTAAGAGATCAGCTGATATCTTAATGTCATTTTATTTTTAGTACCTTGCATCCCTCACTCTTGCATATTTTTGGTACATTTTTGGCCAAGTTTAAGTTGGTTGGGAAAATCTCAACAAATCCCCACCTTAACAGTGCTAGTAGATGATCTCCTCCTCCCCATTGACTCTGCCTCCAGATTACCACTCAGATTCTAAAATCACCATACCTATTTCGGACTTAGCTTTATTCATTCATACCACATAGATTTAATTCTGTTCTCTACACCCAACAGGCTTGATTTAAACAAAACCTGTACCTACATCATTTTATTGTATCTGTTTTAAACAAATGCAATTTGATTTTATTTAGTTTTGTTTTATTAATTTCCCAAAATGTCTGTTAGTAAAATTTGACAGTACCTAAAGTAGTGAATGATTAATTGATGGATATACTAAACTCTGGTTTTCTAACTTACAGCTGTAACTATAGCCTACACTTGCAAATCTTAAACCAGCTTATAAAGAAATTGCCAAGCTCTAAGACAACTACAGAATGGATTATCTTTGTGCTGTCAATTTTGTATATAGTACTTGTTTGAAAGTGAGGCTTTGGGGTAGGGAGTAGAAGCAGGAGCAGACAAATGACAAGTGAAAATAACTTTTACATTGTAGGCTACAGATAGGCTGGTAATAATCACTACCTATTAAATCGATCCAAGGGATCAGGGAATTTGGTGTGAAAAGCCAATCAGAAGAAAACTATTGTATTAAGATATAACAATAGTAAATTGTTTATTAAGTGTACTCTTTACTTTTGGGGAGCCTTCCAGGATCTTAATCATCAACTCAGAAATATCATTTGCTGAAAAATCAATTTGAATTCAATGAGGAGACAAAGATTTTCCTGTAAAATACTGAAACCAATCAGCTGCATCTAGCAAGTTTTCAGCTTTCGAGTTCCTTGATGAAGAGAGTATGGTAATTTGTCATCAGTCTGACTCTCAAACTGTAGCTGACAACCAAGGTTACTGTTACACACAAGGATCTTGCCTGATTATTCACTTGGCACCTGACTTTTAGACTTTAGCCTTAATAACTTAAAGTATTAATTTTGCATTTGGGATATTTATTTTTTCTCCCACCATGTCATTGGAGCCATTTATAGCAATTAAACAAATCCTTAATCCCTGGCAGCAGTTGCAGTGAAAGGAAGAATTTAGTCCATCACAGCTGAACTCAGTTTAACAAAAGGGAATCATACTAAGTTATTTGTGCAGTTCACACTTTGTTTACGCAAATGATCCTTACCATTGCAGGTATTTTCTCCTCAGAGAAGTAGAAATTATTAAATTATCCATGCCCTCTTTTTTGAGACCAGCTTTCTTGGGAAAACTTACATTGATAGCAGAATGCATACAGTAGTAGACAGTAATATCCTATAACCTTATGTAGAACATTTTAATTGTCCCTACTTTGTGTTTTGTAATTTACTTGTATTTTCATCTTGGGAATTTGGTATTAACTTAGAGGTATTTTGATTTAACAAAAGGATAGCACAATATTTTCAATACATTACATACTTAAACTGGTGAGTATTAGTACAAACATGAAGAATGAGGGGTAAAATTAAGAACTATAAAATCATAAAAGATATATTAGAACAACCTTTTTTTTTTTTTTGGTGTGCAGGCTTAGCATGCATGAGTAGCAGTACCTCCACTAACAACCAACAACAACAAAAGAACAATTTTTTTCCTTACCATATTCTGGAATTTCTCTAAAGTTTCAAAGTGATATATTTTTATGTATGAAGTATTTTGCAAAGTGGATAGTAGGTATACAGAGACAAACTACAAACAAAGATGTTCACTGAAATCAGCATATTTTTACATTAAAGTTTAGATAAAATATTGGATAAATATGTTTAATTAGATTTTCAGTGAATTGAGACGTTTGTAAGTACATCTTAAGAATTTTAGACTTTACAAGACACAAGTGAAAAAACTTAAAGGATCTAAGTCATCTTTTGAGACAGTACCTTTGAAGCAAAGCAGATTTTTCTTATTTTCTGATAGATCAATGTTTTCTAATGTATCAAAATAGTATTTTAATATGTAACCAGTAGAAATTATTAATGAGATATTTTACATGATTTTTCTCATACAAATCTAGATACATGGTATTTTACACTTACAGTTCATCTCATTAAGATGCTAATTTATCTGTTCAGCTTTCATAAAAGTTTTAATAGAAAAAGAGATAGATATAACAAGGTTTTTCAAATAAAACTAAAATTTCCAATAACTTGACTAAGGACCAAAAATTGTTTTCATTTAATACTTGACTCAACATTGACACAACTAGTTCATCTACTTGAGAATAAATTATTTCATTTTTAAAAACAAATCAATTTCAAAATTACATTTGTCCAAGTTATGTAAATTGTCTAACTTTGGGGTAAATTAGTACTATTAATACCAAACTTAAGTGTGATTCATAAATTGAAAAGTAGCTTGAGATTTATCAACATCAAACATGTTTTTTTAAATAGTTCTCTTAGTTTCTGCAGGCAACTTGCCCAATACTGTTGGTAAGAATTAAAATTTTCTCTATATTCATTAATGTAAGAAAATGCCTAAAATCACCCTTATTGATGTGTAGTGTGTTAAAATTTGTTTTCAACACAAATCCTTTTACTTAACTAGGTCACAAATAAGCTTTTTTCTTCCTTGTAGCGCTTAAGTGAATTTTTACTCAGTGCAACATAGGTGAGAGAATATAAACCACATGGCCATTTACTGTCTTTGATTAAATAATTTCTATCAAGCTTTTTTATATTATGGTAATCTTGAATTTTAATTAATACTAGGGTAAATCTGTGTAAAACACTTATACTACACATCCAATGAGCATTGGCAAAGACCTAAGCATTAAATTCATTCACTAAATTTATTGTCTTCTATTCTTTTATCGGTCACACAAAATGCTCAATACTGAATGATTTTAACAAATGCATCCATGACATTTTCTCAGAATTTGTTCCAGGAAATGGAATGCAAATATTTTCAATATTCAGTAGAGTGGAACAAATCAATAAGGGAAAAATCACTCTCTTGCTTTAAAATTCAAATCAATCCAGATTAATACCTCACAAAGCTAGAGTACAGTCCACTGAAATAGCAAGTAAATTTTTTCACACCTAGCTGATATTCTCTTGTGATAAATGTAAATAACAGAAAAATCTGTTCAAGAGTTCAATGTTGTTGTTAGTAAAGTCAATAAAATGTCTATTAGTGAATTTGAAAGTCCTTTGACAAAAAACATACCAAATCTAGGACTTTTACACTATCCCTAACATTGCAGCACTCACCTAAAGCTAAAGAAAGTACTTAACATTTTCCTAAATTTGAATAAATTGGTCTTCGATGTGGTTAGAAAGTTTTATTAATTTACATATTTTAAAAAGGTCATACATTCTATAACTAAGTATTTGGTGGCTTAAGTGAAGCTCTTTATTGTAAAATATCTTTATTAGTTTCTTCATTTTAGGGGTTTCTAACAAAATTTCCATAAGCACAATGATTATTATTTGTTTTTCTTTGTCATTATTTTTTCAAGAACCCAAGGTACTTTAAAGCTTGCCAAATCTAAAAGCTCAGATTGTGTTTAAAAATGTTTAAAACTTTTCGGTGGCCATTTTAGTTCTAACATTAAGTAATTAACCTCAGCTGTTGTGTTTGGACTGTTTAGAAGAAATATCCTAACAATGTGTTAATGTACTTATGGAAAAGCTCTCTTTACATAGCCTACTTTATCGAATTTTAAAAATTTTTCCTCATACAAGTAACAAAGAGCTTTTTGTTTTGTTGTGCTGAAAAAAAAAATGCAATTGCCATTCATTCTAACATGTGATTCAAAACCTTTTTCAGTAAACTTATCTTTACTGTTCCAGTCATAACACTATTTCCTACATCTCCATTAGATAGTGCATCAAAAACATGCCCTCACTTTAAATTTTCAAAATTGCCCATAATTAATTTTAACCTAAGGTAATTTTATTATATCAAAATTGTGAGTATTTTAAGTTAGTTACCAATTATGATTTAAGACATAACACTGTATATTGTTTTATTTGCATACCATATTCAAATAGACACATTATGTTATATTTATGGTTAGAAAAATCATTCAAACTAAATCAATCCAATGACAGACTAGATGAAAAGTTTGTATGTTTATGTGTAATGCTAGAAACGATATATTCACCTAACAGCAAACTATAATAAAGCAATATCTTACATGACGATATACAACAAAGTGAAAGGTAATATTACAAAAACAATAGTTTTATGTCAATAAGAAATATTTTGTATGCTTCAGTTTTTAAGTCTAAATCAATTAAAGTTCATTAATATTAAAAACCAGTTCTTCAGATGGACTATCCCAATTATAAGTGCTTACTTGCCACATGTGTCTACATGTACAATACAATACTGCATAGCACAAGCCTAAACTGAAATTATTAGCATGTGTGAAAAATGGATATTTTGGGATTGAGATGCTGCTTGGAGAATCAAAATAAAGAAACAGAATTAATGGAAAGAACCATGATATTGTCCATGCTGTCAAAGCAGGAAATGCTTTGACCCAAAGAGGAGAGATTCTGGTGACAAACATGCTAGTTGCTGAGATAGAAGCAGCAGACATTCAGAGCTTGATGCCACTAATTTCTGCCACTGTGACTGCAAGTTCACTGTGCACCATGCTAATAATTTGCATCCTTTTGGGTTTTCTATAGGTGTAGGCTAGAATAGCATACAGCTAATATGAACATCAGTATTTGCAAATTTTTATATTAACCATGTGAACCATGATCTTTTGAATTCTGTGAAAATAGGCAGCTTGAACTAACCTATCCAAGTCTAAACAACGATGAAATTGATGTGACAAGCAAACTAAGCAGTAAATTATGTACTGTTGAAAATAACCAAAAGAAGTGCTGTATTATTTGTCCTTTTGTTGTCACATGCTATTTTAAAAAATAATCTGACTGCTTAATTTGTTTTTCATACTTTCAGGTCCAATCAAAAACCTTTCTTTAAAAGTTTTGCGAATAACTGTCTTAGAGATGATCTTTTTTTAAGCGCTGTAGTGTTTCCTTTACTATTGTTGCAATTTGCAGAAAAAACTATTCTATTAATCCATTATTAAATATTTTTCCTAACATTTGCAAAGAATTTCCTTTTTAAAAATAAATGAATACTGTAGCATAAAAAAATTAATACTTTTTGATCTCTAATATTTTTCTCTGTTCTTTAAAAGTATCTTTGTTCTGTTTTCCTAGTTGGTAACTTCGTTTATAGAAAATATGGCTTGAAATTTGTTCATAAAATTGCAAAATCTTTTGAAAAGCTCAGCATCTGTCCTCTGTCAAATTTAGGATCATCTCTCTGACCCACCTTTCGTTACTTGATCATGCTGCTTTGTCTTTGATAGTTAATATCTAATGTTAAGTCACTTACTTCTTCATTTTTTGATACCACAGCATTAGGCCATATTCTATGCATTCTTTCTATAAGTCTCTAATTTCTAAAAAAATTATGAAGAACTTTAAGAAAGAAGAAATAGCAATATTAGTTGCAATTAATAATAATATTTTAGCAACAAATTTATAATCAATTTCAATGTAAGAAATATTTAGGCAGATCATACTGTTTATTTTCAGAATGTTAGCTATTACAAAATCTTTTATTTTTCAGATGAGTTCCATAAAAATGTGTTTATTTCCACACCAACCTTTTGGTTGTAAGAACAACCTTACGTCTGTTTCTTTATATTGTACTTATTCTCCTTACTGAATTTCATGATTAAGTCTTGAGTTTTCAGTGTATTCACTGGAACTTTCTAGAGAAAAAGCATTGTTGGAATCAATTTGTCTACAGATACCAGTGATTTGGGGTTCCCATGACCACTCTCAAGTCCAGTGATTCATCAGTGGGCCCAACGACTCAAGAGCAGGTAAAACTCATGGTTACATTTCATTATAGCAAAGGTTATTGAAGAAAAGCAAAAGAAAAATGTATGTATCAAAGTCCAGAGAGGTAAGGGGCATACTACTGAGTCCTTCCTCTCCAGAGCCAAGAAGAATGCACTATCTACCAGCAATTTGGAATTTTTAGTGCACAAGTCTTCCACTTATTTTGATAAGTATTTATCAAAATATTATTCATAAGTATTTGACTCATTTCAATGCTACTGTAAATGGATTTGTTTTCTTGATTTCATTTTGGACTGCTCATTGTTAATGTATAGAAATGAAACTGATTTTTGTATATTTATATTGCATTCTACAACCTTGCTGAAATCATTTATTACTGAGACTGTTTCAAAACTTATTACAATGGCACAGTACCTGAGCATTTTTGTGGAACTCAGGATTTTTTTTCATATAGTACTAAAACATCCGTGAATACAGATCATTTTATTTCTTCCTTTATATTCTGGGCCCCTTTTATATTTGTTTCTGACTTAAAGCACTGGCAAGAGTATACTGTACAGTGTTAAATGAAAGTTGTGAGACTGGGCATCCTTGTCTTGTTCCTGATATTAGGGAAAAACTTTCCATTTTTTGTTGTAGTGTATGATGTTAAGGATGGGGCTTTACACAGATGTCCTTCATTAAGTTGAAGAAATTGTATTCCAATCTTAATTGTTAAGATGCTTGTATCATGAAGAATGTCAGATTTCATCAAGTGCCTTTTATTATCTATTGAGGTTATCATACTTTTGTCTTTATTCTATTAATATGATACACCCATGAGACTTATTTTCATAAATTAAAACAATTTTAAATTGCTTAGATAAAAACCACTAGATCATAATGTACAATATATTTTATATGGTGGTAGATTCAGTTTGGGTTTCTATAATTTTATTGGAATTATATATGAGCCAAAAGCACTTAATGTTCAAGCAAAATTTTTTTGGTAATCTTCTCTTTCTTGAATTAGAGATCCCAACCAGTAAGAGTTCTCCAATGAGACCTACAAATTATTTTGGCCTGAACTCTACCATTGTGCTGCCTGGCTTTCCATTAATGGTCTCATCATTCTTCTGCTTTCCTATGGAGTCCACATTCCATAAATTTTCAAGCATAATCTTTAGTCCACAAATAAGTCTTCTTTTATTTCTCTCTATGTAATAGTTAAATATATTTATACAGTTAATATTAGTTTGTGTATATTACATTTTTAGATTAATGACTTCGTCTTCCATTTTGCAAAGCTGCACAGATTTTCAGTAATAGATTGGTAGAAGTTCCAAACCTTCAAGGGCTATTTTTCCAATTGCCCTTATAATGGACTCTATTTGAAGCTCTGTAAGAGACTTTGTAACATTTCCCTTGGTTCTGGTTCCTTATGCGGAGGTAATTCCAGTGTGCATTCTTTCTTTTCTCCCGTGTTACATTGTTATGGGCCCCACATACCCTTGCTCATATTCTAACAATAAAAATACCGCTTCCCTTTCCTATTAGCTCTGTAAGAACAGTCATATCTGGGAAACAATCCATATATTTTCACATATGTCTTTCCAGAGATTTAAAATATAAAGTGATCCCTTCATATCTTTTCAGTATATTTTGGTGATGGCTATGATTCCCTTAAAATTAGCACTCTCTTTCTTCAGTTTAAGCAATCAGCTTTTATAATTTTGTTTAACTCTCCCAATATTCTCATTCTGAAAATAATATTGAACCATATATTCCAACCATTCCAATTCATCCTTGAAATTCTGAAGAAACCATTACTATAGACAGTGTTCCAAGCACAGATTGTTCAATGTCTTAGACAATTCACTATGTTTATCTGTTTATATGGCTATTGATTATTTGCTTGTTTGTTTGTTTATATACTCAAGTGCTAATGCTCAGTGATGGAACCTTGGAAATACGGTTATTTCCAAGGCTTAAGTAATTAGTCAATTTGAATCATTTTCCTTTATAATAAGCCTCATAAGTTCAAGATGTTAGCTACTCTGTAGTTACTTCCTTTTGCCCTGAATAAGTTCAAAATATCACAAAGGAGAATGAAATACTGGCAGCCAGTTTAGTATGGTCCCCCAGGTCACAACATAATTTAAAGCTACAACCTCACTAGTGTTTGTAGAACAGATGGAACATAGGCTCAATGCTCTTGACTGCAAGTCTGACTTAAAAATATAGCCAAACAGAAAAAAATTATTTGACCCCTAATACAATAGGGTGTTTGCTGCAGCCTCCTCTGTAATACTTGGTCAAGCTACAGCATTTAAGGTTCAAATGGCTGCGTTTGCTGAAGTGAACTAAAATGTCACCTGCATGTAGATAAAGACACCAGAAGGTACAATGACTAAGATCAAAATCCAAATGACCTTCAGATCGACACCAAAAGCTTCATTTTTTATTTACCAATTCTTATTTATCTTTCAAGTTTCCTCAGGAATGTACCCGATATTGAAATATCTGAATATCATTTAATTAATCCTCTCTCTTCTCAATCCTTTGACAGTAGGTTAGAAACAGTAATCAGGCAGAGATGAAAATAGTCCATATCTTACTGACAGAGCTCTTTGGGGCATATGTTCTAGGTTTCCAGCCAAGTACAACCTCTATGACTTTACCTTTGAAATAAGCCTTCTCAGCCTCCAAGTTATTGGTATATTTGGACAAACCACTGAACTCTTCCTTGGGGACAGAGTGCTTAGGATAGATAGGCAAGGTCAAAGAAAGATACAGTTAAAAGAGAGGGAGGAAGGGTACTGAGGGGAAGAGAGGATGCTCTGGGAAACACGATGATAAATTTTCTTAGTTACATAGGTTAATGATCTACCAGTGTCTCCTCCCTTTATTTCTGTATTCTACCCTCTAGTGTTACTAACCAGAATTTCAATGCCAATATGGTTTTTAATTTTTAGGTGATTCTTTCAATTTTCTTTCTGAAAGTTTCAATGAATTCTTCATCCATGATGTTCAGAAATTTTACTGTAAAATTTTTGGAGATGGATTTCTTACTATTCATTTTGCTTGTAGCTCTAAAAGTCATTTCAAGATGAAAATGTATCAACTCTGTGAATTTTGCTTCAACATGTAGTGTTTTTTCCTTCTCAACTACATTTGCTGTTCATTCTAAAATTCATTTTAGATTTATATCCAATCTTCCTGATGTATTTTCCATGTTTCTTACCTTTTTTCTCATAATTTATAAATGTATTAATTATAATTGTCCTAAATATTATATTACTTGCTTCAGGATTAATTTTATCTGCATTTTTAAGTTTAGAACATATTCCTTACTGTGGGATTTCTCCTCACAGATCTGCACAGATTTGGTGATTTTTAGATGATGTTTCATATCTGAGAAAACTCATTCACCAAGATCTTTGTTTCCTGACTCCCATGACTCTCAAGGAGGTACAGATATGCCATCCAGCAAGGTGCCCTCTACTCTTCCTGGAAATCAGTAACTGTAGGTCTGGTACTTTGGTCTCTGGTTCATGCATTAACATTTTCTGCTTTAGCTTCTAACAAAAGCCACTGCTGCCTACAGAAAACCACTGCCTGCAGCTCCTCTATTACCTCCTTGGTATGTGACCCGGGTCCTAAGTCACCCAGACTGCTTCCAGCTTCTTAGCAGTCTTCTCTTCAATGTACTTTAGGTTATGGTTTATTCTAGGTGTGTTTTATAAGCCATCTAATTTGCCTACTTTCTACCTGTGGTGGTCAATTTTATGTATCAACTTTGCTACACTATGAGGTTCCCAGATATTTGGTCAAACATTACTTTGGGGATTTGTGTGAGGGTGCTTTTGGATGAGCTTAACATTGAAACCAATAGCCTGAGTAATGCAGATTTTCCTCCCAAATGTGGGTAGCCTCTGTCTAATCATTTGAAGGCCCAAAGAGAACAAAAGGCTGATCTTCCCCCAAAGAAGAGGAAACTTTTTCCTGCCTGACTGCCTTCCAGCTGGGATATCAGTTTTTTTCTCCCTTTAGAATGAACTGAAGCATCAGATCTTTCTGAGTCTCAAACCTTCAGGCCTTCAGACTAAAACAACACCATCAGCTCTCCTGGATTTCTAGTTGGCCAACTGCAGATCTTATGAGGTTCCATAATCACATGAGCCAATTTCCATTCATATATATATATTCATATTTTCATCCTATTGGTTCTGTTTCTTTGGAGGACACTGACTAAATGCACTGTCTAATAAGAACTTCTAAAAATGTCTGTCACTGAGAGCACAAATCTTTTGGTCTAACATGATTAAAAACTACCTTGTTATTCATATTCCTCTTAACATGTCAGATTGTCTTTTCCTTTCTATTGAAAACATTTATGTATATATGTATGTATATGTGCTATGTATTTTATTTATTTATACTACCATGGATTTGGAGTATGGGAGAAGGTAAATTAGTCTTTCATACTATCGTCTTGCTCTAACTTCCTTATTTCTTTAATTAATATTCATGCTTTCTTTTCTCAAACATCCTATTTAAAAAACAGCCTTCTGATTTTTCATACATTTGAAGTTTTTTCCTACATCAATATATGCTTTTCCTACATCTGTACAACTTACATATGTTTCTTTGAGAAACATTATTTCCTTGCCTTTTGACTTCTTTTTCTTGCCTCTTTAATATTTAGGGTTCCTTGTCATTCCTTCTTTCTTAAAATTTTCCTACTTAAGAATCTTAACTTACATGTACCATATGTATATTCTTTCAGCAATTTATAGTTTTCTTCCAAATTTGAACCCTCTTACTATCACTTATTTAGCATCTTACTGTCCTTTTGTCCTTCACAATGACCTTCTTCAGCAGGATGATGTACAGACTGGTCTTAGATTAATTTAAAAATAAATATTTTCAAGGAATTTGAACTTCCAAATTCATATATTCAACATTTACTGAGAATCCACCATACATCAGGTACATATACTTTATAGTTTGGTTTTGACAATTCTTTCCCTTTTGTCTACCCATCATTATTGCCTGCTTTATCTTGTTAACAGAACAGTGATAGAATTTAGTAGAACTCTCTGGATAAAAAAATAAGGGAAGAGAAAGATTCTAAATTTTTTTGTGGCAAATTTTGCTACCGAAATTTAAAATGTCTACTAAATTATGTCATTAACAGCTTATTAATAAACCCATTGCTTTTTAATTTACTATTTTTCTTGATTTATAGAGTTATGAAAGTATAAAGGAAGTATATAGTTATGTCCTTGATAGTTTATATATTTAGTATTTTTAAGCATTTTATTTATTTGTGTTTTCTTCTGACAATTGTTGATATTATTCTTGAATCATTTGTATAGTATATATTTTAATTAAAGTAATTTATTATATAATCATAGCTGTTTACTACTAGCACATGTAATTTAATTAGTGTAGAATTATACAGTCATCAGTCATTGTATGCTGTTGAAAATACAGAAACAATTAAGAAAAAATCTGTGGCATCCTGTTTTTCACTGAGTTTCAGTGACTGGCTTATAATTTGATTTATCTCATATCCTGAGTTATATAGTGTCTTAGATTTTAAAGACATCCTACACATCTACTTCTAGATCCTCTCCTGAGAGACTAAGAGTTCTATGAATTCATCAAAAGATTTCAATTTCCTCCTCAGCATACAGAAAGTTTTTATTTCTCAGCCAAGTGGCAGTTACCTGACCAAGACTGCCCAATGAAATGGTGCTGAAAGCAATGTTTTCTAGTTCAAGGCCTGGCCTGTAAAACCTCTCCCCATGATTCAGTCTTTGCTCTTGTCACCTATGTATATGGAGAAGATCTAGATAATTTGAAGGTCCTGGGGAACGGCAGTGTCCCTTTTAATGATTCTACGTCTTCAATGACTGCATAGAACAGAGAACATTTACTAAGCCAAGCCCAATTACTTGCATTTGACCTTGATGTTCAGGAAAGCAATATTTATTTTGTTAAACTAGTGAGATTTTGTGCTATCTGAAACAACAGGTAGAATTAATTACCATAATCAATGCAAGCAAGGTTCCAAAAATAAGGAAAGACTACAAATATCATTCACTTAGCAGTTGGACGGCAAGGCAATTTGCACTGGAGGCAGAAACATAATGTAGTAGGAACATGTTTGTTAATACTGCCTCTTGTGACATGTTGAAGGTAGACCATGTGCCTACTAAATAGTAAGCAGCTCTAGCTAGAGGACATGGTAGGAAATAATCAAAATATTAGCTACTAGCTACCATTAACTGTATTTTGCAAAGTAATTCAAGAAAGAGGTGTGTTCAGAGAAGAAGTAGCTAGATGCAAGGGAATAGACAATTTCCAGAATATACCACCTTGAATGGATAGAGAAGTCAACCTCTTTTAGATACCAAATATTAAGTGGGCAGTGGAGGACTGATAAATCCTTTAAGCCAAAAGAGTGCATTACAAACCAGCCTTGGGGGGTGGGGTGGAAATTAATAATAAACTTTCCATATTACACCTGATATCTTCAAAATAACAACCATTAACTTGAAGAATGAGGAGAGAGAGAGAGAAATCAAAAGAATAAAGGAAATTTAAGGACTATATTTGATAACCTAACTACCATGGTGGTAACTGCCATGTGGGACTAACTGGTAGCAAAAAGATCAGAAGCCTCGTTTTTGAGAAAATTATGTTGCCAACGAAAGTATCAACCCAGCCTAGAATAGTAGTCCTCAGACTTTTATAAATATGAATTACTGATTTTTTTTCCTCTACAAGTATAGGGAAACTTCATATTGCCTGATGCAGAGAATTTTACATTTCCATGAATCATTTTGTTCTGTATGATATTCTTTTCCTTTATAAGTGAGTTTTTAATAATTATATGTAATGTGTGTATAGGGATGGGTGGGATGATAACTTTTCTCTTTAATTTATAGGTTATAAACCCCAGAGGAATCACTTTTGAACCAGATACCATATGGCAAGGATTCCAAACCACTTTGAGATTTTATGTTTTGCTTGGAAAGAGTGACTCAGTCATATTTTGTCTTAGCCTGGGTTGGGAAATTATGTGTATAATATGTGTGAGATGTAGTAAGAAATGGATATCTGGTGACTAGGACAAAGATATGCAAACATGATATGTGCTCATTAAACCATTTTTCTATTCCTAGGAAAACAGCTGAACTATATTTCCAAGATCTCTTTGCTTCTTCCTTCTTTTTGGAATCACAAAATTAATTTTTAACCTTAAACATGAGCTAAAGTGATAAAGTACTGTCCCTTCCAGGTCTCTTTCTCTCTTTCTTTCTCTCATCTTGTCAGAAAGATATTCTGACTTTCTGACTGAAAGATATTAGTGCATCCTTTGATCCAAACGTTTAATTTGATGGAATCATGCCATTAAAGGAATCTTGTTCCCTTAGTCACCCCTTGGAAAGGAAAAATTGAACTGTCTTGGGCTGTGACGTGAGCAAAAACTCCAGTGATATTTTGGAATTGTTTTTTAGCACAGTTAGCTTAGAGTGACAAAACATATGTCCAAAACATTTAACATTGTCCTAGGATGTTTGTGGAAGGCAGTGCTTAAAAAGATAGAATGCTGCAATGCTGAAAGTCCACTTAGACATTGCCAAAGAATTTGAAAAAAAAAAAACCTGTGTTAACATAGAAGTTAGATTACATGACTACTGAATTTGTATTTCTAAGGGAATATTTTAGAAGACAGAGTATTAGTAACATTTGCTGGGTTCTTTTCCTGATTGCATTTAACAAGATAAAACCAGAGAGAGAGAAGCTCCCAAAAGAACTGGCTTCAGAAATGGCTGCAAGCAGAAATAAAGCAAAAAAGGAGGTCTACAATTTTGTAATTTCCAAATATTTTATGAACCAAATATTTCTAGATCCCTGGGAGAGACAAGACAAAATAAAGAGGCTTTCACTTATACAGTCCTGGTGAAATTTTTCAGCTGATCAAGGTGATTCAGGTTTCTGGCAAATAACAGATAAAAGATTTGGCCTTTCCATCTACTGCTTCATCTGGCCTCAGCCATTAAATATTCTTCCATAAAGTCATTAAATGAGAGGCAAGGGTGCCAGAAGCCAAAGAAATAGTGTAATTTTGAAAAAACATCTAGCAAAGAACTTTAGAGGAGTTGATGTCACAGGGAAGTGAAAAAAATATGAAAATAGAACATTGTGAAAAAAAGTTACTGCTTGCAAAACCGTAAGACCAGACTAAAAAGTGTGTGATTATTCAGCAAGCCTTAAAACACCCTCCAGGCAAACAGAAGGCTATGAAAACCATGTATCCTCTAAGGAAAGAACATCTAAACAACCCCTTCAAACATGATGAAGGAAGATAACAAACAGAACTCAGAGAGCAGAGTGTTTACTGAAGCTGTATTCTAACATTCAGTATTGAGACTGAATAGCTAGATAGCTTGCTTTCTTTTTCTTTCTTTCTTTCTTTTTCTTGTTTTTTTTAGTTTATCTTGCACTTCCAGACCATGAGAATATGGATCCAAAGCTTACCAAAAAGACTACAAACATCATTTGGGAGTATATTTATCGATCATCTAGCTAGCTAGCTAGCTGTCTGTCAGTTTGTCTGCCTTTCTGCCTTCCTGCTCTCATGAGAGAGAGAGAGAGAGAGAGAGAGTGTGTGTGTGTGTGTCTATGTTTGTCAGTCTGTCTATATACCTCCCCTGTTCAATATATGGATATATTCTCATGAACATTAATACCTTCACCACTTTTGATTTATCAGTCTTTGCTGAGAAAAAAAATGTTCGTGTAAATGTAACACTTTTATGATGATGATACAAGCTTGGCTGTGTCTCTCCTATAATTGGCTAGTGGACATTAGAACTAGAAATGTCACCCACAGCAATCTTATAAATAGAAAATTCATTCATAAAAAGTTTTATAAATTATATTAATCAACTATTATTTGGATAAAATTCAATTTCCTCAGATGTGCATTAGGTATTATTTAAAAAAAAAAACCCAATCCAAAAATGGGAAGAAGAACTAAACAAGTAATTCTCCAGTGAAGACATACAAATGGTCAATAGGCCCATGAAAAAATGCTTAATATTGCTATTTATCAGAGAAATGTAAATCAAAACTACAGTGAGATATCACCTCACACCAGTCAGAATGGCCATCATTCATTCAAGAGTCCACAAATAATAAATGCTGGAGAGGGTGTGGAGAAAAGGGAATCCTCCTACACTGTGGGTGGGAATGTAGTTTGGTGCAGCCATTACAAAAAACAGTATAGATATTCCTTAAAAAACTAAAAACAGACTTACCATATAATACAGTAATCCCACTCCTGGGCATATATCCAGAGGGAACCTTAATTCAAAAAAGCACATGCACCCCAATGTTCATAGCAGCACTATTTACAATAGCCAAGTCATGGAAACAACCTAAATGTTTATCGACAGATGACTAGATAAAGAAGCTGTATTATATTTATACAGTGGAATACTACTCAGCCATAAGAAAGAATAAGATAATGCCATTTGCAGCAACATGGATGGACCTAGAGACTTTCATTCTAAGTGAAGTAAGCCAGAAAGAGAAAGAAAAAATACCATATGATATCACTTATATGTGGAATCTAAAAAAAAAAAAAGGCAAACAAACTTATTTACAAAAACGGAACAGACTCACAGACATACAAGACAAACTATGGTTACCAGTGGGGGAAGGAGGTGGGAAGGGATAAATTGGGAGTTCTAGATTTGCAGATACTAACTAATATAAAATAGATAAACAACAAGTTTATACTGTATAGCACAGGGAAGTATATTCAATATCTTGCAGTAACTTATGGTGAAAAAGAATATGAAAACAAATATATATATTCCTATATGACTGAAGTATTGTGCGTTACACCAGAAATTGACACACTGTAAACTGACTCTACTTCAATAAAAATATACTAAAAAATAAAATGCTTATTAAAAAAATTATTAACAAAAATACCAGGCATTCATTTCAATAACCTACAACTATATTTAAAATATACATTCTCTCATATCTGCTGATTTTTTATATTGGGCATGCATAGAAGAAATTAACTCCTGTTTCAAACTGGGCTCAAACTAATTAATATAAAATAATGTAATCCAATATTCTATGTGGATATAGATTGAATTCTTGTCCTCATGTCCCATTGCTTATGCTTTTATTCACCAATTCTTGTCTATCTTCAGTAAACCTGGAGTTTTCTTCTTTCAGTTTTTCCCTTCCATAGCTTTCTCATTTGGTTTCCTCAATATATTCCTATTTAGGTTCCCAGAAGATTCCAATCAAGGGTGCTGGTGAATAGTGCCACTGGGGTATTAACATGTCAAAGCATTTCACTATGGCAAGTTTTGCAATTGCTACAGAAAACTAACAAAGGCAAAGTTTACAGAGCAAGAATCACCTAAACACTGTAAAGAATTTTCTTTCCCATAGAGACCTAACCTGCATGCCCTCCCCTCACCTTCTCTTCTTTCTCCTCTTTTCACTTCAGAGCCTTCTTTACTTCTAGAGGACACAACATATTATTTTCCTGTTATTAAGTATTCTTTCCTTTTAAAATTGTGCATTCTTTTTGGATGTCTTACATGGAGAAATAAAGCTCTGTTTCTATCCATTTCTAGTTCATTGTTCTCAAGAAACTTCAGCAAGAGTTATGAAACTGCAGAAAGCCCATTCCTTGCAACTCACTTCTCATACTTGCATGCATTTTCTGAGTATCTTAGTGCCTCCTTAATTCTGATGATGATGATGTATATTTTGAAGAACTGTAACCACATCAGTTGTGATTCCGTGCTATTTAGGGAAAGTACTTAGGTTCCCTAATCTCAGACCTTAATTAGAAATTGTAAACATCTGTGTCTAAATTTTGCCTATTGACATGTTTCATTATGTTTACCTTTGTAATTAAAGGTCTTACATGTTAATTATCATCATGAATGGCTGCGTTTTCTCTACTGATTGACATTAAAAAAGGAGTTTCATTCACCCTAAAATGTATTATGGTCATTTCTTTCTTTGTTTTTATATAGATGAAGGAATGTGCTTAAATATGTCATTTGCAAAAGCTATACTAATAATTTATACATACAGGAGGGTAGATATATAAACTTACATGTAATATAGAATTAATATTTGACAAATAAAAAGGGTATTCAAATTTTCTATGTTTGAAAACTCTTCCCTGAGGTAAATTTATAAATTTCATTTCTTTCAACTTCCTGAATACCAGTTTCCATTATGATGTGCTCTATTGACAAAGACTAGAAAATATGAGGAAAAGAGAACAGAGGAATTTGTTTACATTTTAGATAAAAGTTATTATTAATGAATAATATAAACCCAAGCAGAAAGGGGGGATGGGTCTTTGAATTTAAAACACAGTAAATTTATGAAATATTGTCAAGCATATAAAACTTTCATGGAATCCTTCCGACACAGATATGCTTTGTACGATAATACCCTCTGAAAGGTATTGGTAAAAAGTAAAGTAATGTTTATCTTTCAATTTGTGATCACCCTGACACTAACAGACTAGCAGACAGAGGAACACTCACGCCACATAAAGCATTCTGTTGCTCTCTCTTCTCCCGCTGCCAAATAAATGTTTGCTTCATATTGGTAAACGACTCCATACATTAGGTGATCAAGAGAACCCTTTTCTGCCACCATTGCTAGATGTTCTCCAACATGGTTTCCCTTCCTGCATATTTCTCTATAAAATCCTAGGCTGATACTAAGATACATAACTTACATTTATTCTAAGCCTCTTTCCCCCATCTTTTCCTAATACTTATTCATATTAATCTCAATTCTAAATGATGAATGGATGAAGGTGGGTTTGTTTACTTACACTGCTACAATCAGAATAAAATTGTGTTGAATGTCTGTAGAGTAGAATTTTATATTTTAAATTAATCTTTTTTCTCAAAGGAAAGTATCTCACTACATCAAGGAAAGATTGTTCTCCTTACCATTTACATTCTGATTTTCTCTCATTGAAATTTTATTCTACAGGACTTAAAATATATACCTAAATTTTCAAAATACTTATCATTTAATTATATATGCAGTCTTGCTTGTTCATCCATAGTTGAAGTTTAAAATATCATCATTGATGGTTAAAACCAGCAGAGTTCTTAGAGGTGATTTGCATCAATCCTCCTTTTTCTTATCTATGAGAAATTACATGATTTGCCATTGAACCATCTTCTCATGTAGTACTTTGCTCTGAACAGCATCCTACCAATTAAACCTTGTAATATCTACTAGACAAGATGTGGATCGATAGAATATTTTGTAATGTATGAAAATTATTTCAATTTTATTCTTTAAGTGTGTATTAAAGCAGGTATATGTCTGCATTGAACTTACAATGACAGTCACTATGAATTCTAGGTTTAATTAAAAAGTCTGGGAGAATATAGCCTTACAGTTACATTTTTGCAGCATGAGGTACTTGAATGAAAAGAGCCTTGTGTAATATTGGTAACTACATTTTAATGCTTACTGTAGGAAAAGTAGATTAAATTGATGAAAAATGTACTAGTTAAAAGATATTATCATCATTTGAAAGTGCCAAAGATGAATTCTACATTCAGTAGGCATAATTCAAAACTGAAAATCCTTAGCAATGTTGTAATGTTAATTTATAGGCAAATTCAATCACAATTTGTAATTGTAAGAAAACCCAGTGCAAAGAAATTTTAAAAGAACCCAATAGGAGAAGTTTAACAAACTTAATAACTCACATAAAAAGGAGAACTTTTGGTCATCCTGAAATAAAGCATCCTGCCCTTCCATACACATACCATTTCACAAAATAAAAGTATGCAAATGTGAGGCAATATATTTATCTTGAGAAAGGTAAAGTTTTAAAATATAATCAAGCTAAAATATTATAAAATGAGTTCTACTGCAACAATATTTTAGGATAATAGCAGAGATGTCAGTTAAGCAATTTGCAAATCGTATATTTCCCTGCTGTGTTTGCAAGATTACCTTGTGAATCATCAGGATCCATAACTCTAAAGGCTTTGATTTACATTTGCCTGAATTGCAAGGCCAGAAAGGACATTGCAGATAAGACAAACAACATGATGATCTAGTAGCTACAATACCAATAAAAAATAAACAAATGGGTCTCTTCTTCGAAAAGGCTGAAGCTGACACTCACTTTTGCAACCAATAATTCTCTGCAAATATATAGACTCTTTATATAGATTACACAGGAACAGCATTTTTACTGAGGCTTGTTCACGGATTTTATACCCAAAGTGATATCTGAGGCTAAAGGTGCGGCAAGAGGGCTTCTTTATCTATGACATTTTCTGGGATCTTTGTAATCTTCCATTTCTGCATTTTGGTCATACTCTATTTCCCTTTGGTTCCTTAATCAAACAACGTTTTTTTCCTTTGTATTCAAACTTACAGTATATAGCTTGCATTACTTTTTTTTTTTATCATCTCTTCTACTTTTACCAAGCAAGCCTACTTTCTCCTGATAAAAATAGATAACTAAAATTTACCCAGTACTTTATATATGCTGAGAACTTTCCTATGTGATTTTAGATGTATCACTCATTAATCCTAAAAACAAATCTAGAAGATATATATATTAAAAAAAATGAGTAAATAGTTACTGAGGGGTTTAACGACCTTCCCAAGGTCATTTGCTTATAATTAATAGAGCTGAAATTCAAACCATCAGTTTAGCTGTTTGTGAGTATCGGCCATTCCTACCAGTCCTTCCTTCCCCCTTTTCTTCCTGGATATTCCAAGTTTAACCACATATGTGGTCTCCAGTAGCTATAATTATACTTTATGAACTCAGCCTCCCAGGTCACAGTTGATTAAATCTGTTTGGATGTCTGCCACAAGCCAATTTTCTCTATTGTGTAAAGGAGGCTTATGTATATGTGTGTGTACGTGTGTGTGTGAGTGGTGTGAGTGTGGTGGAGAAAGGCATTCATAATCATAATCTCAGTGCAAAACTACAGAAAGCTTGTCTGAACAGAGAAACAAAGAATGACACACAAACAGAACGAGAGGGAAGTTAAAAAAAAAGAGCTAGATATAGCAGCCAGATCTTGTCAGTTCCTGAAACATCACCGCCCCTTTCTAAGCTCTTCCTGCCACCTCTTACCCGCCCTCCCTCCCTCCCTCTCTCTCTTTCTACACACACACACACACACACAGACACACACACACACATTTTAACCAAAGCAAGTATATTTGTACTACTGTGAAGCTTCAAATTGCAATTTGGGTTTCCTCACTTTATCTATAGAAACTAATTTTGGGGAGCTGGGACTTCAGTATTCTACTATGTGAAATAAGGAGAGAAAGCAAATTTTAAAAAATGTAAAAACAAACATTAAATCGTATGCAAATAGGTTCAAATAGATGTGATCCAGAGATTGATAGCGCTTCAATTTTTTTCTTAGGCTCCTTCATGAGTGACAACTTCCTTACCACATTTGGGTTCTGTGGACATAAAATTTTGATAATCCCTATTTGTTTTGCCTAATATAAATTAATCTGATTATATTCCATAAACTTGTAAACTAATATATTCTGGCTTACAAGATTAGAATATTAGTTTTCTCAAAAGATTTTATGGGAATATAGTAAGTGAGATAAAGGAATAAAATGCCTAGTAAAAGTAAACGTTTACATTTGTTCCCACATATTTTGATTTTTACCCAATTCATTTTCTTCCCAGTTTTAACTTGTTATTCAGAATTCTTATCACTTATGGCCTATGCAGTAATTAAAATTTTTTCCTTTAACTTTATAAATTGAAATAATTGACTTACAAAATTTACCAAAATAGTATGAAGACTTCCTGCATAACCTTCACCCAAATTCTTCAAATGTTAACATCTTACATAATATTATTAGCAAAAACAGGAAATTAATTTTGCTATAATACTATTAACTAAACCATAGACTTTATTCCAATTTAATTAATTGTCCCATCAATGTCCTTTCTCTGGTCTTAGATCCAATCCAGGGATCGCACATCACATTCAATTGTCATGTTTCTTCAATATTCTCTGCTGTGGGAAAGTTGCTCTGTTTTTGTTGTTGTTGTTGTTGTTGTTGTTTTAACAAATCTGACGTATTTTAAGAGTCCTGGCCAAGTATTTTCTACAACTTATTCTAATTCAGATTATCTAATGTTTTGGCATGATTAGATTCAACTAATACACTTCCAGTAGGACTACCACTAAATATAACTAATTATTTAGTCATCTGTAGTAACCTTTTGTTTAGTGATAAAGACTCCTAAAAATTTACTTCAAGATTCTGCAAAAATCTTTAATCTTATCACACTTCGTCCCATTAATCCACTCTGATTCCTGCCCATGGAAGTTACTGCTATAGTGACTGCCAAAGATGATTTTTTAATTTACTCTATTTTCTACATTTCTTTACTGGAATTCTACTGTAACAAAAAGCAGTCTCTTCTACCCAATATATTCATTTATTTAACTGTTTGTTTATATTGTTATAGATCATGTATTTATTTTATTTTGTGCTTAATAGTTCATTTTTATTGTTACAGTTGTTTTAGCGTTGGCCAGTTAAAAAAGAGATTTTTCAAGTTGGTTTCTGTCTTTAGACATGCCAGAATCATCTTTTGAAGATGCATGGCCTTACTTTCTGGCACTACTAAATATTCTAGGCACATCTTTCTCTGGCATCAACATCTTTTCAAAGAGCTTTGGTTTATTTTTTTTAGAAGAATGGTACTTGGAGCAACATCTAGGTTCCAGGAATGTTCACTGCTAAAGGGCTGCCACTGTTCCAGGATGTCAAAATGAAAGATTTGTTCACAAATCTAAGATATGCATGTATATATATGTGTGTGCGTGTATGTACATTTATGTGTAAATATAAACATACACACATCTGTGTCTCTCTCTGTACATCTCCATTTGTGTGTATTAAAAACATTACTTTATACTGATGCCTCAGATTCCAACCCAACACTGAAGGGTTTATTGTCTCCTTTCCCCATTTGTTGTTTGAAACTACTTTCTCAGATAGTAATTAATCTGGCTCTCACAGTCCACAATATATTGACCTACTTGCACAGTCCAAGAATACACCTAAAACAGTTTCAGAATTACCAACCTATGCCTTCTGAAAAGCAAATTTATTAACTAAAGTGCAATATTTGTGTAAATGTTTTTGTCCTTTGCCTTACAGTGTACCAAAATACATTTGTTTCAGTCATTCAGGTTAGTTATTTCCTTTTTCATTCCCCTCAATGTGGTTATGTTATTTACTTATAATGCATGTAGGGATATTTATTACTATTTTGGTTATGGGTTCCCTACACATTTGAGATGATTTTAACATTTTATTTTTGAGGTATGTAAAATACTGCCATGATTATGAGTCAAACTATACGAAAGAGCATGATCAGAGAGAAATTCCTCTTCTAGTTAACCACTATGCCCTATTCCAACTCACCTAATCATTACTTCTCTGAGATGTACTTCTTGATTAATATTTTTAAAAAATGATACCCAAGAATGTTTGTATTTTTATTCTAATGGTTACTGTTGTACATATATCTTTACTAATTCTTTTATTCCTCATTTTTGTATTTATCCTTTCTCTATCTGGATTGTCAGTTTTCAGTAGTTTTCTTTAACTCCCAACTACTGCCAACCAACAAAGAAAATACGTTATTTTTCTCTTTTCCACCCCTCTTTTGGTTTCATTAGCTTTACGTTATCACAATATACAACATTACATATTAGTTTTTTAACCCTTAACCCCATCTCTTGTTTATGTCTTAGAACTTTATCTTTTATACATTAAAATACTCACCATCACTCCTTTGCTTATGATTTGCCTGTAGCCAATGGGCTAGGGGAAAGGAAAGTATCCTCTAGCAAATTCTTCAGAAGAACTCATAAATGCTGAATTTCCTAAGTTCTTGTACATTGGAAATTGTTTCATAGGGCCATGGCATTTGAAAAAGAACTTAGCTGAATATTGAAGTTTTTTCAAAAATACCTGATCATTGCCCTGATTTGTATGTTGTTTCTCAAGATTCTGATGCTTTTACCTTTGTAACTCATTTGGTTAGTTTTGGTGCGTGCTTCTTTTCTCTCTTCTCTCACAGTATTTTCTTGGCTTGTTGTTTTTGCTAACACCACAGAAGTATCTTTGTTACAAACAATGAACTTACATTAAAACATCATTTTTACCCCAAAGTCCATAGTTTATATTATGGTTCTATCTTGGTGTTGTACATTCTACAGGTTTTGACAAAAGTATCATGGCATGTACCAACCAGTGTAGTTAAACCTTTTCCAAAATGTGGTAGAGTTGGAATCATACAGTAAATAACCTTGTAGATTGGCTTCTGTCACTTTGGAAGATGCATTTAAATTTTCTCTATGTCTTTTCATGGCTTGATAGTTCATTTTCATTTAACTCTGAATACTATTTCATCATCTGGATGTATCACAGTTTATCTACACATTTACCTACTTAACAAGGTGGCTAAATTATTGTTGCCGAGCAGGATATAGGAGGGGACCTAATATTCCACCATCCTACCGATGTCAGTCTTTTCAAAGTATTCTCTAATTTCACCTGATTTCTTTTTTGACTTACATGTGATTTTAACAGTTTGTTGTTTAATTCCTCCATATTTATGAAACCCAATTCCCTTTTGTTGTTTCCTATTTATTTATATTATTATATGATAACATTTTCATTTAAATAATTTAACATTTAACTTTGTTTTTGTTTGGCCTAATGTATGTTCTATCATAGAGAATGCATGTTTTAGAAGACTGTGTGTTCTGATTTTGATAGAGAATCCTACATCTATCTAGAACTACTTGGTGCATACCATTGTTTAAGTCCTCTTTACTTGTTGGATTTTGATTTAGTTATTCTATCAATTATTAAAAATGAGGTATTAAAATATCCAAGTATTATGTTGAAATGTAGACTTCTGTTTTCAATTCTATAAGTTTTTGCTTCATGTATTTTAGAACACTGGTGTTAGGTGCAAGATAATTTTTGTATCTCCCTGATTAATTGATCTTTTTATAATTAAAATGTCTTATTTGTCTCTAGTAACAAATTTTGACCAAAGTGTATTTTCCCAATATTATCATAGTTACTTCAGCTCTTTTTGGTAACATTTAAAATAATTTCCTTTTCATACTATTTGGTCCTTAAATCTAAAGCAATTGTCTGGTAAATATACATAGTTTGGAACATGTTTTTCTTAAGTTTATTAAGTCAATTTTTATCATTTAATTTCAGTATTTAAAACATGTAATTCAATTACAAATAACTTAGGGTATATATCAACCATTTTACTATTTATTTTATGCTTTTTTTAATCCTCTATTCTCTCATTATTACCTTCCGTTATATTGTGTGGATATGTTCTAGTATACCACTTTAATTCTATCACTATATTTTTGAGTTACGTTTCTTAGTTTTTGCCCTGGATATTACAATTTACAGCTTATGTCGGAATAATCTTATTTAGATTTATACTTAATTACAGCTAGCATAAACCTTGCTTCAATACACTCCCACTCCTTCCTCCTTCCTATGTGCTATATTGTCTTGTGAAGTACATATATCTTCATATATCATTAGGCTATCAACACAAGTTTTATAATTATTTTGTATGTAGTACCCTTTAAGAAACATAGGAGAAGAAACAGATTACCAAATATGTTTATACTTTTATACTTAGCTATGTAGTGAGTTACCTTAGTTGTTTCCCCACTTATCTTCATGTGTATTCTAGTTATGGTGTATTGCCACATTAGTTCAGCTTGAAATATTTTTTTATTATTTCTTATTAGGCAGGTACCTGGGTTTTTTTTTTTCTTTCTCTCTAGTTCAGTTTGCTCTCTGCAACAAAAGTAAAAACAACAACAGAAGGGTCTGACATTTATTATTATTCATTCATATATTTGGAGCAACAGATATAATCTTAATTTTCAGATTTTTTCCTGGCTCCATTCTTCTTTTTTAATCCTAAAAAAATTCTTCATAACTTTCGAGACAATAAAGCTTTCTCTTTCTACACCCACTTAATTTTACTCTTTAGCATGAAGGCATTCTTACTGTACCTGTGGGTATCTTTTCTGTAATATTTGTCTCATTTAGAAGCATTAAATATTTATATTTCTGTCTCTTTTGTGGAAGAATAAGCATCAGTAAGCTATAAACCAAATTAATATTCATTATTAGAATGGTGCATAGCATTTTGTAGGCCCTCGGTACCTACTGAATTAATGAATAAATTAATACAAGATAATTTATAGACAAATTTTGAGTAAATAATAATACTATTTCAGTTCTGAACCTCAACATTTTGACAAGATATTATAAAATATATGTATTAGGACTATAATACTTTTCAAGTCTAAAAATGTTTAAAACATTAGCACACCTATTTACAGTTAAGAAGTGTACCATTGATCTGTCAGAACTTACACCATTTTATGAGTATTCATCATCATTCAGGGTTTCTGTTTTATCTTACTGAAGTCTGAGGACATTGAGGTTGCTATTTGTCTGGAGCATAAAAAAAAAGTCTCAACTTTCCAGGCAAAGATAATAAAAAGTGGAAAATAATAATAAATAATTAAACTAAAGCTAAACTTTTAAGTCCCTGTTTCACCCTAATTAATTCCTTGTTGCAATAATGTCTAATCTACATTATAAAAACAGATGATACAAGTGCCAAATGAAAAGCACTCACATGTCCTACAAGATGGTTTAACCTACACATCAGCTTTTTTTTCTCATTTGGGTTAAACTCTAGTGACTATCAGAATAATTAAGGTTTATGTCTGTTTTGAAGGTCAGCTATTAGTAGAAAATATCATTAAAAATCAAGTGGACTCATCTGGAACAGGGCATAGGTTCAGAAGCATAAAATTTACTAGAAACATTGTGAACAGTGGCCCCATGAATAAATTGTTGTCTTGAAAAAAGTTGATAAATTCATCATCCAACATATTCCTCCAAAAACAATTTTGAATTATTTTAAAATTAGCATATTAGTTCCAATTGAAATTCTACTATTTAGATTGGTCAATCCATTTATCCAATCTTGATCAAGGTATTTGAATATTATGATAACAGGAAAATAAAAACGGACAAAAAGTTATATAATGCAATCAGTAGAACAAATTCAACTCAATTTTATTCAGTCCTGTAAATATCTGATAGGTATTGATACAAACAAGAAAACTTGATAGGTATTGATACTGAGACAAAGAATCAGACACAGGTCCTTTTGTCAAGGAACTTATAATGGATAATGAAGAGAGGAAATTTTACCTATCACCTAAAGGAAATTGAATTAAATTATTCTGAGATACTGAATCCGTGTTTTTTAAACCATGCAGTGAACCTAAAAATCTTGTTGAAATGTAATTTTAATTCTTTGGGTCTGAGTTGGTCCCTGAAGTTGTGTATTTCTCAGACTTGGATATCAAGGGGCTAATCAGTATCATGGGTATACAGTGAAATGGCAGTTAATATGTATTCAAGTCTAAAAAGATTACAAAGTTGATTACATCAGCTGGGCCTGATGAATGAAAGGATATCAGTGAGTACTTTATTTATTTAGAAAAAAATTCCAAAGTTAATCAAAGTTTTGCTTAATTGTTACAATCCCATCTTGAGTCTGATGTGAGGAGGTCCTTTAGAGAACGTACTGTGATTTTGCTTAAATTTGTTTCCCAGGAGAAGCATAAATATACACACAAGTTCTTCATAGCATCTCTTTGTCCATGGTTTTCATTTTCTAGTCTGATTCATGAGGACTTGGAATGGACTTGACCCTCTCTGGCAGTAGTTAGGGGGTAGTGGGCAATGTAAATAGCAAACTCCTACAATGAATTTGCAGCCCCATACAACTCACTCATGAGACAGGGAGAATGCATTTCTGACATAGAAGGCACTAGTTTGGCATTCATACACAGTCATTCTTTAGTTTTATTTTATGAAATCCTACAAAAGTCTTTGAAACTTCATATTGTAGGAATACTCAGAGCAAAACTATTCCGGAAATAGTTCCTACTATTATGCCACTGCTTTGCCAACCTCATAATGTATGAGATAAGAGTGAGATAACCTTTACTCTGGATCAGAAATGTAATTACTGGATTTAAGTACAACCACACACACACACACACAAAAGAACAAGAGCCTGGGTGTAGGAAGAGTTTTCTAGCACAAATAGCAAAGGGTACATGGGGAAGCATGCTACTTAAATAAGATACAAATGGAAAAATTAATTGCACTTTAAATATTATAATAATATGTACAATTTCCAATTTAATTCAATAGTTCTTAAAATTTACCATTGCTATTTGAGAAAGATTTCACTGTATGTACATAGGTACAGTAAATTATTAAAAGTCAGGGTACTGACTAACTTATAAATAAATAATTAACTGAGCCCAAATATTATATAACACAGTTCTCATCACAAGACCACCTTTTACCTCTGTCCAATGTTTGGTTGCAAAATTTTATTTTATATTTGAGCATATATGAGTACGTGTTCCTCTTGACTGACTAATATTAATTGTACTGCTATGGAAAACACTAGTAAAATACATACTGATTTCCATAAATCATGTTCTACACACATTTTGCATACTGGAAAGAGATTCATATGCAATATTTAGCTATGTATTCTATAATACGGAATGTTTTAACTGTATATACTGCCAAATGTTTAAATAGCTACAAAATGATTGACACATATTAATGTACATATTTTTCTGTTATTAGCAAATAATAAATGCTCCAGAGCAGGTAATTTAAAATAGAGCCTTTCTCTAGTGTTACTCAGATTAATCACTTTACCTAATGAAGCTACCTATGCTTTTAATTAAATCTTTTAAGATTAGTAAATGTTAAGTGGATACTTTTGAGATCAAGGTACAATATGCAAATTTATTATTACTCACACTTGAATTTTTTAATTTAATTTGTTAGGTTTTATTTTATGATTCTGTGATTCTTTTTATCTGCAAAATTCTTTGATGTATCAGGTTCTGGAAAAATAAAATGTTTTTAGTGTCTGATAAGCCAGTGGATACAATTAAAATGAAGATTTGTATAACATATTTGTGAAGTGCAAAATAACCAAAACGTTTCATAGTACAAAGACTAAGATGTACACTACTTGTTCAATTTTATATTCTTACAATTTAGAGAGAAATATATTTGTTTGGAATATCTCTTTACCTATATAGAAAACTGATTTTATAAATCTGCGTTAAAACCTATAATAACAAACTTCATAACTTTCTAACAATTTTTGTTATCTTTCTTAGTCCAAAAGTCTTTTTTTCCCTAAATTTGATTACTATGATTAATTGCCTTGGATTGTTGTAATGACTTGTAATTTTTCGTTTTTTTTGAAACTTGAGTAAAGATATCAGTTTGTAGCCAGATTATCACAGATAGTTAAATGGGTTATTGCTCCTGCTTAATACAAAGATACTGAAAGAAGCACTCATATTGTAAGAGTAAGCCTGAAAATTTCTCTAAACTTTTCATGTAGTGAGGAAAGGCATTTAACATGTTGGAAACATAATTTTCTCCTCATCTCTTATCTCTTTCACCAGTTTTTCTTTGCAATTCTCTTGACATTTTTGTGGAAAATGTTAATTGATATTAACTAATGCTTCACTGATATACTGATATGCCCTTATTAAATAGACGTTTTTAAGAAGTCATTCAGCATGAAGCACTGCACAAGTCACTGGGAAAAAAGCAGTGACACTCATTCCCTTTCAAAAGCTTAGAACATAGTGGAAGACTAAATAAACAAACATACATGCAAATGTATAGGTCTATATGGTGCAAAAACTATCTCCAGAAAGGACCATCATGGATTTCTTCCTTTACTGTATCAAATGCTGCTTCTCACCAACAGAGGTGAACTGTGTTTGCCCTCCCCTTGAATCTAGTCTGGATTTAGCAATCTTTAGAAAAAATTGGACTTAAAATATTGTATTGCATTTAATTTACAAACCAGTATTTGCAAGTGAATTTATTTTTCAGGCATCTCAAGAAAATGTTTATGCCTTATATGTAATATTTCTTCTTTCTTGTGCTTTTAGTGTGTAAGGGTTTCATAACAGTATTGCCAAAAAAAAAAAAAAGATAGATCCACCATTACTGAATAGTATTTCAGTGGTATGGAGACACAAATTGCTGAATTTATTCCAAAGGGAATGGTTGACACTCTATTCTTCTCTACTTTTACCTCCAAAGCCTTACTTCTTTTGCCAAACCCACAACAGTAAGGCATCACAGGAGAATAATATTACATTGTAGACTATGTATACTGAAGGGTTCCATCCACCTATGACTCCCAGACTCTGGCAGATGTAAATGTTTTAGCACAATTTAACCCTTCACAGGTATAAATAATAATTTGGTTTTGCTCTTAGAGGATTCACAACTGGGAGCTTTTGGCCCCACTGTTGGTATTGACTAATGCAGACCTTTGTGTTCTGAATGCATTTTTCTGTAAATTTGACTCCCCTCTCTGATCCTGAGATGGGGCAGCTCCTTTTCTGAGGACTTTGGGACATTCTCAAATGTTTTATTAAAGATAATTTCTTCACCTTGACTTACTGAGAGTGCCAATTCTTTTTTCATATTTTAAGTACATCCACACCATTCAATTATTACAGGTTTTAAATCCTTCAGTTAGGCACTTTAAGCAACCAATTTCACACCTGCAATCATTGTTTCATCTTAAAAAGTATGTTACTCAAATATATAAGTTGTGTATATTGAACTTAAATAATGTCTTCAAAATATTTGTTTACCATAGTCTGGACATCATATATTCCATATAATATTTTTCATGCCTGCTAAAATAAAAGTCCACAATTTGTCCAGATTGGCAGCCACAAAAATGATCATTAATCTCTAAAACCACAAACCCAAAACCTTAGTTGTCTTTCAATATTTTGTGGGCTTGATTCACATTCTTGTTGGTTCCTGTCTGTCTCTGGGCTAAGAGTAATTTTCTTGTTTCTAATAGTACCTTAGAAGTGAGCCAAGTATGGACCATGGATCATCTTGACAAGTTTCCACTGCTTTAGAAAGTGCATGACTCTGAAGAAGCCAATGAGTCAATAGGAAGAGGAACAGTGCCCCTTTCTCTCACATTTGAGCTTGCACTGGGAGCACATATACTGAACTAAATTTATCATTAGAAAGATTTTTTTTTTCCTGGTAATACTGACCTGACCAAAGTGCCAGCAACTGGTCTCTTGTGAGAAAGCCTATGAGATTTTTAAAGCCAGAGAATTCATTACTCCAATCACTGAAGGTCAGCACTGACTTTTTTTTTTCCCTTTTTTTTTTTTAAGAACTGAACTTTTAAAAAGTTTAGAGGCTTAACTATAGCTACTGTAAATGAAGCTTAAGGCCAAAGCAGAGACAGAAATCAAAGACAAGTGACAGCATGTCACAAAATTAGGCTAAATGTATCCTTATCCAAGTTTTCTTTCCTTTTTTTTTTTTCATATTTTCCCTCCCCATATCCATAACACCTGCATGCACACAAGCTAAGAAAAGCAACCTTTTACAGGGGAAAACTGTTCATAAGCTGGAAAAAATGGATTGTAGATCTTGATGCAGGGCTCACGCTGGTGTGTTTAAGAAAGACTTCCTAACACCTATTCACCTTTCCTCAAGCTTACATCAGTGAAGGATATGGTGCTTTTATAAAGACCCAAATCATTCTCAAAGTTGAATGGAAATTATATTTTTAAAGTCTGTCTGTCTTGTGCATTTGTATTTTGCTGAGTCTTCCACTTTTCACCACTGAGATGACTCCTGGACTTAAAAACATCTGTCACAACATGGTCACCGTTCTATACCAGTGTTATCCAATACATGAACCCCTGCTTGAAAAAAGAAATAAACCTGCTCAAAGAAGAGATTCATTACACAATAGAGAGATGAATTAAGGATTCTCAGCTCTTAGAAGTGTTCTTTATTTTCTAGCTATTTAGATCATCTTTTAGAAAATAAATAAGAGATGTCACTGACTAGCCTTCCCCTCAAGATACTCCTTCTTACTCAGCAAAGCTTTAAGTATTAAACCACATTTTTCAAAGATCAGCAAGAATTATAAATTAAGCATGGATATTATTTTTATTTTGTATATGAGTAGGCCATATTTATACAAAGAAACTGGAGGAATAAAGATTCATTCATAAGTTTAAAAGAAAGATAATCATTTTAATTAGATAAAATAAAATTAAGCATCTGTATAACAAGGAAATTTTAGATTCAGTTTAAAGTAAGTTGTAATATCTGTTCACTTATAAACTTTCCTGCATCATAGTAATTGGGTTATATTTGAGGGACAGAAAGAAAATTCTACTTCATTTCATAATTAAAATATGTTCAAAGGACTGTCTCTCTGAAATTAATATTTCTGCATTAGTAATTATAAGTGAAATTCCAGCAGTAATATACACATATATGCACATTGTTCAGCAACATAGCTATAGATGTTTAAACAATTTTCTATGCTCTACTGAAGCTTCAAATCTAAGTGCAGTAATAAATATTTCATCTAGTATCATCAAGTAACTAACAATTTCCTATTTTAAAAGTTTACCAACTATCTTGGGGGAGGGTATAGCTCAAGTGGTAGAGCACATGCTCAACATGCATGAGGTCCTAAGTTCAATCCCCAGTACCTCTTCTAAAAATAAAGAAATATACCTAATTTTCTGCTCCCTACAAAAAAACAAATAAACAAAAAAATTTACCAAATATCAACTGATTTTAAAATTTTGTATCATGTTAAAGTACAACACTTTTTAAAATTGCAAAACAAAAATAAATAATATAAATATGAAAATAAATAAAAGTGAATAAATCGGGAGGCAGATAAACAGATGAACAAAAGTTGACGTTATTACACTTGGCACATAAAGTAAGTTTCTAGCTTTAGTTTATTACTAGCTAGGTTTTTCAAAGTAATTATTTCTTACTTTAACTTACAGTCCTTTAACTTTTATGTACTATTATTACTTACTTATAATATTTTTTTGAGTAAGGTGGAGTACAAAAACACATACAAATTAACTATTTGACATAGAATTACTGGTATATATACATTACTTTTATTTCTTAAAATATGCTGAAGTTGTTTAAATATCTTTTTATAACTGAGGGTTATAACATTAACACTAATAACATTACTATGCTTTTACGTAGGGATATCCTCCAGAAGCCCTGAGACCTTAAAATTATTATTTTAAATGATATTATAACAATGTATTTTTTACTATTCTACTTCTTCTTCTATTATCAGCTATGTTATTTCTTGGTGTATGAGTTTGTGTGTGTGTGTGTGTGTGCATGTATATGTGTGTGTACGTACATATGTATGTATTATCTATGTATGTATAATACAATTAGCAAGTAGTCCACTAAGGATAAAGTTTCTTTGCAAATGTGAAATGAAAATGCTTGTAGAAAGCTACTGTAGCTTCGGGGCTTTTAAACTTACTACTTTCTAGTTCTAGTAAAATGTATAGCAGATAATTCATTCTTCCATAATATGAAGTACATCAATATAAGACATACAGATGGTCAATATGCACATGAGAAGATGCTCAATATCACTAATTAGCAGAGAAATGTGAATCAAAGCTACAACGAGGTATCACCTCACACCTGTTGGCATGGCCGTCATTAAAAAATCTACAAACAATAAATGTTGGAGAGGGTGTGGATAAAAGGGAACCCTCCTACACTGTTGATTGGAATGTAATTTGGTGCAGCCACTATGGAAAACAGTATGGAGGTTCCTTAAAAACCTAAAAATAGAGTTATGATATGATCCAACAATTCCACTTTTGGGCATAAATCCAGAGAAAACTAATTTGAAAAGAGACATTCACCCCAGTGTTCATAGCAGCACTATTTACAATAGCCAAGACTTGGGAGCAACCTAAAAATCCATCTACAGATGATCAGATAAAGATGATGTGTATGTACATATATATATATATATATATATATATATATATATATATACACACACACACACACATATACACAATGGAAATACTACTCAGCCATAAATTGAATGAATAATGCCATTTGCAATATCATGGATGGACCTAGATATTCATACTAAGTGAAGTAAGCCAGACAGACACAGACAAATATCATATGATATCACTTATATGTGGAATCGAAAATATGATACAAATGAACTTATTTACAAAACAGAAACAGACTCACTACCAAACTTATGGTTACCAAAAGTGAAAGGGGCAGGGAGGGATAAATAAGGAGTTTGGGATTAGCAGATATAAACTACTATATACAAAATACATAAGCAACAAGGTCCTACTGTATAGTACAAGGAACTCTATTCAATAGTTTGTAATAACTTATATGACAAAGAACGTGAAAAAAAATATATATGTATAACTGAATTACTATACTATATACCAGAAACTAACAAAACATTGCAAATCAACTATACTTCAATAAAAAAATCACTACAATTTATTAGAATGGTTAAATTCCAAATATTGAGAATACCAACTGCTGGCAAGGATGCAAAGCAAAAAGAATTCTCATTCATTTGCTGGTGGGAATGTAAAATGGCACAGCCTTTTTGGAAGAATGTCTGGCAGTTTCTTACAAAATGAAGCTGATTCTTACTGTAAAATCTACTAAAGCTTGTGGGTACTTATCCAACTGATTTGAAATCTATGTCCAAAGAAAGACCAGCATGAAAATGCTTATAGCAATTTTTTTTCATAATCACCAAGACCTGGAAAAAACTAAAATGCTCTTCAGTAGGTGAATGAATAAACAAGCTGTATTAATCCATACAACTGAATATTATTCCATGATAAACAACATATATGAGCTATAAATGTACAAAAATTATATAAAGGAAGGTTAAATTCATATTTCCAATTGAAATAAGACTGTCAGAAAATGTTGCATATTACTCCGATTTTATGACACTCTAGAAAAGGTAAAACCATAGAGACAGTGAAAGGGTAAGTGGTTGCTCAGAGGTACCAGAAAGAGAGAAAGCAAAGATTCAATAGATGAAGCAATAGGGATTTTTAAGGGCAATGAAATTATTTTGCATAATACCAAAATGGTGGACACATAATATTTTGAATTTTTAAAAATTCATGGAACTTGAAAATACAAAGAGGGAATTTTAATACTGAATGCAGGATGGAATGCAGAAAAAAGGTATCTGCTTTAGAAATGTATGACTCAGTCTCTCTAAGGGACAGGGGGAAAATGCAGACAAAAGAAATTGTGGAAATGTATGAAGTGTGTAAGATAAAGGCAAAAAAAAAAACTGTACATCAACACTGTGCATTAGTTGGTAAAGTTGCTTTCGAGCTGGGATAACAATTACAAGATAGCTATACACATCTGCCATGTTACATTTTGTTCTATTAATGTCTCCTGTTTTTCTTCTTTTCCTCCTTTAATACATTGCTTTGCCTTAAGTGAATATATCTAGGGCAACAATGCCATACCTTTAAGGATTTTTTTCACTGTATATTTTAATTAATTAATGTTTGCTCCAGGGCTTACAATACACAACCTATTTTGCCAAAATCTGCTTCTGATTAATGCTAATTGAATTACAGTGAAATGTAAAACTGTTACTCCTTTATAACTCTCTTCCCTCTTGCCTTCCTTTTCTGTGCTTTTATTATTATACATAATGTATATATGTAACAAATGCAAAAATGAATTGTTTTATTACTTTACATAATTTGTTTTTTCCATAAAGTTTCTCTTTTTTTTCCACAGTTCCTCCATTACTGCCTTCTTTTGTGTTAAATAGATATAATGGACCATTTTTAGTGTCTTGTTGGTTGTTTTAATATGTTTTGAGTTCCTTTTAAGTGGCTGCACTGAGGATTAACATTGATATCTTAATGTACAAGATTCCTGTTTATGTTAATAACAACTTACTTTCAATAGTATATAAAAACTTTCATTCTATATACTCTGTTCCATCTTCCTATACTCCGTTCCATCACAAATTTATCTTTTTACATTGTGTTTCCATTAAAAATATTACTTACTGATTTGTACAGTTGCCAATTACTTCTCATAGAGTAAAAAAGGAGTTTCAAACAAAAATACATTTATAGTGTCCATTTTAAAGTAGCATTACTGAGATATAGTTAACATACTATAAAATTCACCACTGTGGTATGATTAATTCAATAGTTTCTACTATATTCACATGATATGCACACCATCATTACAATCAATTTTAGACCATTTTCATTCCCTCAAAAAGAAATCCTAGGCTTCCTTTCCATTTCTGCATGTAAGGAGTTTAAAAGTTGCCACCCCATTCTAACAACAAGTAAAAAGATTAATAGACTGAAAAATCAACAACTCTTCTTTTATCTAGGAGAAAGAGGGAGACACAGGGCAAACTACTGCTTCCAAGTTTAGAGACATGAGCCAATGGAATCTCAGCTTCCCTGAGCACAGATTCTCAAGTTGAAACTGCCTTTGAAGCTAGTGCTGGGGAAGGATCCTGAACTGTATTTGATGAATTGCTGGAGGTTCAGTGTGGACAATTTTGAAAGTTAAAAACTCCAGGGGCACTCTAACATAGGAGGACCCTACAACATTGTGAGCCCTCTGGAGCTAAACTAATTTCTCATGGTTGATATCTGAGAAAAATCCTGTCCTGCTTCTGGCAGGAGGTGAAGAGGAACCATCTTGAAATACTCCAGGGTGATCTACTTAACAAAGCCTGCCTACAGAAGAAACTAGATAGCTGAAGCTTAATCAGCTGGATATTGCCAAAGCCTAACTGAACTGGGGAAGGGAAATAATGAACTAACGCTGGCTCTAGCCTTCCATGTGCGAGAAGGGAAATTCTGAACTCCAACCCATCCTACCCAGTGCCCCACATAATAGGGGAAAAAAATGAGAAATTCTTATGAAATTCAAAGTCCAGAGGTAGAACCTCACTAAAGGGCTGAGACCTAATCATAGACCTATAAAACATTTCCCCTCCCTCAACACCTCACCACCACATTACTAAAGACCCATTAACAGCAATTTCTTTTACGGGTACATCAGGCCCAGCTATCAAAAGATTGAAATAGTTTTTTTAAAAAAAGAGAGAAAGAAAGAAAGTACTGGCATTTGCTATGAGGCCACACCTATCTCTAATTTAACCCCATTAAAACCCAGGATTGTTTATATCATAGGCAAAGAAATGTAAAAGATGGGCCCTTGTTTCAAGGAGTTTATGGGCTACCTAAGGGAAATGCGCTTTGGTAAACAAACAAACAAAAATAGAATATATAACAGTTGATGGTAATAATAGGAACTATTATAAAGCAGTACAAGATTAATTACCTAATGGTTGGCACAGACATTAGGATTTGTAGGAGCTCAAAGGAGGAAATGATCATAGAAGATGGGAAGAGAAAAGCTTCACAGCGGAGGGCAATGTGTGCAAGGCTGAGTATCAGGACATCTACTGCCAAGTAGAGTCCCAGGCCTTGTATCCACTTTTGAATATTTCTGTCTGTAAATCCATCTTCTTTTAACTTTTTGCATTTCTGTGTATGATAAAGGAAGTATACATTTTACTTTATAAAGTAAACTACTCAATGCAATGAATCTTTTCCCCAGTACCCTCTAATTAATCATGTTTACATTGAAAATACGTATCTATTTTCTGTGCATTCCCTATTAAGTTATAATTTAAAAACAACAAGGATATATAAGTTAAACATTTGGGAAGGAGCTTATAACAAACCTTGCCCAATGCATGTTTATGTCTAAAGCAACTCTTTCATAGTCATAATTATTGATATGTGCATGTGTGTCAATACCTTTTTAAAAATACTGTTTTAGAAGGAACATACTGAAATTCTACATTTATTTTTACTTTCATGTTAAGTATAGTCTTTAGAGTTTTTATTCAACTCTCCCTTTACTGACAATTCTTTAAAGGAGCCAGTTACACATGTCTCCTAATACAATGCATATTATAGCATGACCACATACTGATGATCATTTTCTGAAAAGGTAGTAGATTTTTAAAATATCCAATTTTTAGAAAAATTTTATGTTGAAGTGGCAATTGCTTATGTAAAACAGTTTTAAAGATATCTAAATATGCCAATGACACTGTGTCCAAAGGTATACTTCTCAAGTAAATAATATTCTTAGACCAAAGAGTGTATGAGTTTTATTTAACCAAAGAGTTTTTAGGGTAAAGCAAAATTATTTCTATTAAGCAAGCAATGTGATAAATTCCCCCACAATAATGTTTCATCATTGTATTTGTTTATTAACTAAAGGATTGTATTGCATATGTTTATATTAAACTGTAGTAGAAATTTAAGAAAATGACTGTTTTGTCTTTCTGAAAAATAGTCGTTTTTTAATGTCCTGGGTGACTGACAGGTATTTAATTAATATCATTCATGCCTTTTATCTAGGAAGCTTAAAATATAACCTTCATCTGAAAGATTATATGAAAGAAGACCTTAAAAAGAGTAAGACTGGAATAAAATGTCAGAGGAACAGGAGAAATGCTCAGACATCAGCTGAGAGCTTTTAATGGTTTTCTTTGTTTTAAGTATTGAGGGGGTTGAAACTAGTTTCAGTAATTATGTATGTCTTCTTTTATTCGTCTCCATGAGATTGTTACACAGGACTCAGTTTACCACTTTTTGCTTCCTACAACAGAGTCATGAATTAGAGCTCTCCTCTGGTTCAATTTTTCAGATACTCTATTTTCAAACTCCTATTCTAATCCCAGTTCTCCAAAGGAAGACTGCTTTCAGAAACCACCTGATAAATGGAGGCATTCATCGGCAGCTACGTAAATGACAAGTAGATAGCTTGACAGGAGACACACATAAAGCAGGATTATCTAAAAGCTGACCCATTCAGTATGGCTTTCCCCACCAGTAATAATTAGATGTTACAGCTCAGTGATGTGCAGCATTGTTCAGTTCCCAGGTGTGTTATCTCCCTGAAAACATACCCAGATGGGTATCTCCAATATGTCTAAAAATCATTGTACTTATTTTTACTGGTGTAAAAGAAGTAAATATATCCCCAAACAAGGGAAGATAGACAATATCTCAAATCTGTGGAAGAACAGTCTGGTGCTTTCCTTGCTCATGTTTTATTCAATAGTAAGCTTCCTATTAACATCTATTCACCAACTGTTTAGACCTGGAGAGATTCCCAAAGCATGTTTTGGAAAGTTTATCTCTTTCTTTCTTTTTATAACTTCAATCTCTTTGGCCAAGCACTTCTTCTGAGTGACACTCTACACAGACAAATATACACACACAGAGACACACACACTGATGCATGCATACAAGCACGTTGGTCAATTGTATATATACCCTGTCAAGTGCAAATACAAGATTATGGCAGTTATTCAAGTGTTGAAAAGAGAAGTAAGATGAAGATATATAAGCAGAGCGGCTAAAATACTCCACTGACAATGATATATCTTCAACCCAGCAATTACACTGCTGGGCGTGTTTCCCAGAGAAATGAAGATCTATGTTCAAGGAAAAACCCATACACAAATGTTTACAGAAGCTATATTTGTAACAGTAGAAAAATGGAAATATCCCTGATTTTATTTTTCTTAAGTTTAAATGAGATAATGTCTGCAATGCCCCTACATAATTAGCATCATACTAATTGAAGCATTTTTGTAAATTCAGAGTCAGCAATAGATATTTTGATTGGTAGCATATGTCTACAAATGGACTTGCAAATTCATTCCACATTTTGGTTAGAACTTCATGCATTTCCCATGTTTCCCATATTGTCTCTGCTATCTGAAGTGTCCTTATTTGTCTCAAGACAATAGTAAACTTCCACTAATCTTCTAACACCCAACTCATTAAATAATAATAATAATGGAGTCTGGGTACCATATAATACACTACTTATATATGAGGACGCAAGCAATTTGCTTTTCATGTAATCAACGTGTATTAACATTCATAGCACCTGAATACACAAATGAATCCATAAATGACTCACTGTATACATACTGTGGCCAGTGATTTCTGGTGACTCCTTCGGAATCAGTTAATAAGCTTCCGTCTCTCAGTGATTTGTCTTACAATGCTGTGGATAGAAATTTACACAGCACATTTCTGTTCTGCTGCCTTGTTCCCTTTCAGACTCTGCTAATAATGGACAGAGAGACTGAGAAGCTGGAGGAGGCAGGAAGTCCTTGTTTTCTGTTTGCCTCCAAGCAACCTTGCTTCTTCACCACAGAAGCAGCAGTGACTTGCAAAGGCAGCAGCTGACTCTAGTTTGCAGCTTTTTGCAAAAGTCACAAGCACAGCATCTTTGTTCCTCCTCAGAAGCACCAGCCCCTCTTCAGAGGTCTGGTTTCCTTCAACCTCAGAGACTGCAGCTGGCCAGGACCCATGCCTCAGAGGGCAGAGTTTCAGTTGTGCAGGTCCTTTTCTCCAAGCTTTTAAATTGTATGATACAAATCACTTCCTTTGTCCTATGCGCCCAAGAGTGGCAGGTATTTCATGCAAAGGTTACCTCCGTAACACCTTAGTGTTTTCTCTGTGCCTTTCAAATTACCAATTTGATACTGTCAAACCTAATTAAGAATTATTTACATTAAGTTATTTTCTTAAATAATTGTTCTGGCACCTTCTCATAGAAATATTGCTACATATTCCACGGAAAATGAGTTTTTCTCCTAGTGGGCTCATGTTCTTATGCTGTTCATTGTTAATTAGCCATGAGCAACCAAAAGCATAAAATCAATAGTCAGGCCCAAGCAGGAAATACAACAGTATAGCTTATGACCCCATTTTGCCTTTTGTAGCTCCATATCTGAAGACTCCAGTAGGGAATATTAATATCATTACCTGTAAATTTTCCTGACTGCAAAATCATCCTTTTACCTTTATTGTTTTGGTAGGTCTTTTATAAATCATTCCCTGATCATTTATGTCTGTTTGGAGTTCTTAATATAAACTAATACATGATCTCAAGAAAGGAGTTCCTAATGGCAAAAGTTTGGCTTCATCTCCAGTATCCAACTTGTTAATATCTAATATGTATTTCCTTTATATTTTTACTCATCATGCACAATATAGCTATTATAATGGTGATTTAACATAAACAATACACGGAACTGTAAGATATTAACTGCATTTATAGTTAATATCTAGATAGCTTCCCATTTTAATTGGTGCAGTGTACTATTTCAGCTCTTTTACTTCATTAATAAGTATCTATGTTCATATAAGTCTTCACAATGACCATTTGTATAGCTAGAAATATTTTATTAACCTGGTATTTTAATGTTTATGTAGCCAAACTCCAGCTTCTGGACAGTTAGGTTTCAGATTGTCTATTCTACACCAGACCACAGTGAATATGTTTGCATATCTGTTTATATCTATTTTTTTCCATTGGAATATTTCCTTAGTGAAAATAGCTAGATTTAAAAATATTGAGTCGAGAGAATGAAATCATGTGCCTTCAGTAAACTCAGACAGAATCTGCTATACTCACAGTTTACCTCTAGGCTTATCCAAGACAGGGGAAATCATGGCTGTCTTTTATTACGTAGCCAAAAGATTTTGCATCATAACTGGTACTAAGAAACAGAGGACTAAGAAGCCGTCATGGACAGTTTATTTGTTGGTATTGGGTTTTTCAGGTATTTGGTAAGTGGAAAAGGAAGGGGACCAGTCATGCTGCCATTCAGTAGTCTAGTAAGTTATTACTAGTAAGTTCTTTTTGACACTGAGCCTCCACATGATATAAGGTTTGTAAGTAGAGAGAAAGTTGAAGATTCTTAAAATTACTTTAAGATTACAATTAAGACTTAGACTCAATAGTCCACTGAGAGAGGGTACATTATTAACCACAGTATTGCAGGGACTCCATCTTCTGAGTGCCTTTTTTGTTTGTTTGTTTGTTCTCCTTCACTTCCTTAGAAGTTATATGGCTAACCACCTTGCTTTCACCCATGAAATATGATCAGAAGTGATAGTTTGATAACTCAGGTCAGAACAAAGAAGGATGAGCATGTGCCTGGCACATGAAGAGAAATTAGGAGGAAAAATAAGAGACTGCAGGGAAGAATAATTCAAAAGAAAGCAGTGGTTAACAGTATTACATCCTAATTAAAGAGCAAAGATCAGAAATAATACCTATATTCTTGAGAAATTAATGAAATTGAGAGTGTTGATAATCTGTGGAAGAGAATTTTCAGTGGTGTTATGTGAATGAGAAATAGATTAGAGAGGTTAAGGCGTGAGTCAAAGTTGGGAAGATGGACATAAAGTATTTGGACTCTTTGCTCCAGAAGTCTGTTTATAAAGAAAATGGAAGAAATAAAGTGATAATTGCAAGGAGTAGTAAGATCAACAGAGAACTTAGGTTTGGGTTTTTTTAAAATTTTGTTTGTATTCAAGACAAAGTGATTTCTGTACATTTAACTGTTGGTGAGAAAACAACATGTAGGTGCAAATTTTATTCAGGAAATCATATATAAAATTCATGCAAGCAACAGGCAGAAAAAGTTGAAGCACAATCTTCAATCAAACCCAGACAGAGATCCAAGGAGCTGAATAAATGGTTTTGTTGTATGAGTACATTTTGAGTTGAAGATATAAAGCTTTAAGTCATGAATATAGAGATGGTAGTAGCAATAATGGGAGTGGGTAATATTGTCAAATATTGTGCAGAGCAACAAGAGAAAGGAAAAAAAGGAAGAGAAAGAAAGGGAAGGAGAGAAATCAGGGGGTCTCCAGAAATACTATAGGGTTGGTTAAGTAACAAAATGCCTTTGTTTATGAATAGACATACTCATGTAACTTTTCATTTGTCATTATCTATATTGTAAATAGGTATATCTATGTCTATATCAATATATGTATTTTATTTATCTGTCTAAATATCTTTATTCTGGAACTTATAAATATAGGAAAACAGGAAAGCTTCTTTGTCTTTACATATCTACTTTTTGATAAACAAGACCTAAAATACATTTATAAAATTTTGGAAGTATTTTTTTATTGTGTACTATTTTTTAAATTTGTTATTTCTTAAAAATAAATTTTCAGTATGCAAAGTGTGTATAGTTAATAAGCAGATCAACTTAAGACTGATAAGCAGAATACTGTTTGAAAATTGTAACTTCAATTTCTATGGGGAGCAGAGGCATTTACTCTCCCAGAGCAGGCTGGAAAAATAAAACTCCTGATTTTTGATAGGTATATTATTGCTGCTTAATTGTGATACATTACAGAAATCAAAGGAAATTTATGTCTGGTAGTTGTATTTTTTACTAACAAACTTAATTAACTTTGAATATTTTGAAATTTGAGCACTGCATAGTCTTTTTTTTACATAATTACTTGGAGTGGCCATTACCAAGTCTCTAAGATACAAGAAAACAAAATTTATCGGAATGAGACAAAGGACTATTCAGATTTAAGAAGCACTTCAGAAAATCAGTGTGTCAGGCAGCTTCCAAAATGCCCCTCAATGAGTCTACCTCCTACCTCCTTGTAGTTCAACCTCTGTATAAACACTTCCCTTCAAGTATGGGCTGGACCTAATGATTTGCTTTTAACAAACAATACTCCAATGCAATGGAATCTCAGTTTCCAAAGTTATGTTGTAAATCACTGTGACTTCATACTGGCACACACTCATTTTCTCTCTGTTGTTCTCTCCCACTTGCTCAAATTGATGAAGTCAACATCCATGTTGTAAGGTACCTTATGAAGAGGCCCATACTATAAGGAAATGAAGCCAGCTTCTGGCAAATAGTCATCTAGGAACTGAAGCCTGCGGTTCAACAGCCTTCAAGGAATTGAATGCTGCCAACAGCTGCCAAGTGAGTGTGAGTGTTATCTTGGATCCTATCAATGTCAATTATTGATATGACTGCATCCTGGATGACACTTTGATTGCCAGCTTGTGAAAGTCCCTGAGACTGAGAACTCAGCAAGCCACGTGCAGATTCCTACACTATAGATATTATAAAATAATAAATAACTGCTAGAATAATATTGAACACTAAGACCTAGAACCACCATTGGAAAAAAATAAAAATGTGGCAAAATCAATGATGAAGGCATAGGTCTTCTGCTCCATGCACTTAAAATTTACTACTGCATTTTGAATGTTCTAACATATACACACACCAAACAAGGAGAGGGCAGGAAAAAATACTCTGGGAATTACTCATCTGATATAACAAAGAGATCTCAAAATATAGTGTCTAAATAAGATATATATATATATATATACACACACATATTCCTTTGACATAACTTTGTAAAGAAAACTTAATTGTTCACAGATGAAACTCAGGTTAGTATAAGCAGTGACAACAGGACCCAGATACCATCTACCTTGTTTTTCTATCACCACCAAGAATGCTGATATAATTGGCATGATTAAAACTGGCTTATACCATAACATCTACATTTTTCACTGTTGGAAGTGGGAAGAGGATATAGAGAGCAAGTTTTCTTTTAAAGACATGACTCTGAAATTGTGTATATTTTTTCTGTTCACATCCTCTTAGCCACAACATAGTTACATGGCACACAAGGAAGCTGGGAATAATAGTTTCTAGCAGGTAAGCCATATGGCCAATAAAACTCCAAAATCAAGAATAGATTTGGGGAGTCATAAGAAATATATGCTATGGAAATAATTTTTTCATCAAATACAGTGGGTGTTCATAAAGAAAGAACAACATAGCAAATTAGATAGAAAAAACACAAAAGTAAAAAATGAAGTATGATAGAAGCTGGCATTTTTCAAGAGGTAGAAAATTATGACCTTAATGATACATTATAGCTGGAGGGTTCTGAATAAGCTTATTGAAAAGGCGAATCCAGGAAGGTAGCCTGAGGTTTTGGCAGAATGTTTGAAAGCCCTTCAGATAGTTATTTTTTTTCCCAAGATAAATAGAAACATTTACCCATTTTGAGCAAAAGAGAAAAGTAATTAAGCTTGTGTTAAGAGATATTTCAGGAAGCAGATATTAGGGTGGGCTGGAACAATGATAGTTTTAAGCCACATTATGATTTGCAGTTTAATTTTAAGGTACATTGAAAATAGAGCCATGGAAGTGAGAAAGAAGAGATGACAGTTTAAAGCATGCACTTGAAATAGAATAGACTAAAATAAGATTAGACAGGATAAGATAGGATAGAATAGAATAGAAGAGAAGAGAACAGAACAAACATCATAACGTAACATACAAATTTATAACAATTTGAATATAAGGAATGAGCTAGAGTGAAAATTTGACTCTGACTCAAGTTTCCAAGCTAAAATTCTCTCTGAACAGCCGCTCTTATAAAAGGAAGCAATACAATAAAAATAATTGAGGTTTTTTTTTTTTTGAAAAAGAGATAATGTGTTCTGTTCTGCATATGTAGAGTCTTGTGCTTATGGGATGATCTGATAGAAATCTGTGGCTAAATTATAAATTATGTTTTGATTTGCCCATTTTTATTGCCCTGGCTTTATTTTAGAACACAATGCTTTTATTGTGCTAAGTTGATTGATCTAGTAGTCTGTCACCAGGCCAGTATTTCTAGAACCTATTACCCGGTTAATGCATTCCACTAGCTCTTTTTCTCTCCATCAGCATGTGTTGGGCAATGAAGCACAAAAATTGCATATGGTGCCTTAATTTTAATACGCAAATATATACTGCTTTACTGTTGTATTTACAGTCTTCCTTTTCCTGAAAGCTTATTTGATTGCATTTTTGGCTGTAATTGAGAAGACTGAAATAAACCAGTTTTTGCCTTGAATAATGATTTTCCATTACTTGCTCTTCTTGAATAAAATGAACTATATTCCTAAATGGACAGAAATTAAATTTCATTGTAAGATCCAGAACAATATTTTTAGGATTTATTTCCTTTAAGTAATAACTTTAAATGCTGGTAAAGATAAAAAAGAAAACCAAAAGGAAAGTGTATATTGTAATAATAATGAGCTTTCCATGAAATTACTTCAATTTAAGACTTTTTCATTTATTCCATCAATGAACTAATATACTGCCCTGTTAGACAAGGTCTTTAAACCAATTATATAAGGTTAATTGTATAAATTAGCATACCTAGTATGATAGAAACAGCGCTAAATGGTTGAATAATGAGTGTTTTCCAACTGAATGCATTAAATTTGTCTCTGTTCATTTACTAATAATAGCAATAACTCTTTAAACATTAAATGGAATAACCATTTTTATAAGTATTTGTTTTTTTGAGAATGAGAGAAATTTATGTATCATACTATTTGCTTATTTCTAATTTTGCATGCTATAATCATGTTCTCACAGATCACAATAGTTGAATATATTTCAAAAATTAAATCACTATACAATGATTAAATAGAGATGCAAAAATAAGCACAAAGCATGGCAAGCTATATTTAAATTTTTCTTTATCTATTGTGTTCTTAACAATGGCTTCCTAGATTTTGGCAAACCTAAGACAACCATATTGAAATCTATCAAGAATGCCATAAGAGGATATTCAAGATATTTCCCAACTAGTCTCCAAAACTGTTTTTGTTATATACGTGCTGTGGTCCAGCCACAGCTACCTCCTACTGCTTGAAAGTGCCATGTTCTCTCATTACTATAAATTTGCCGATTTTCTTCACTCCTTCGAGTATTGCCGTATCTCTCCTTTCTCTGTTTTGAGTTCTTACCCCTTTTCTTTCCCATGCCTTCTTTCTACCACTCTTCTTCCTTCTTTTTCTCCTTTTCTTCTTCATCCCTATTCTCCTTCTATATCTACCAGAGTTACTTTTTTGCATATCCAATTCATTTCCTAACAGACTACCTCATCATAACTAATTCTACGCCTCTCTGTGCAAACTGAGGCTATGTTGTTATTTTTCTTATACCATCAATCACTACCTCTCTTGGGCTATGTTTTCTTACACAGACATATTATTCTTATCCAAGATAACGTAGATTTGAAAGAGACTGACTCTGTTTCATTCACATTTCTTTTCTTCAGTACTTAGTCCTGAAACTTTCATATGCTTAGTCTTTAATAAATACTTGCTGGAATACGTATGTAGAATATACATCGTGGTTCTTGGCAAGGAAGACCTACTAAATTGAAGATTAGTGCTTTTAAAATAAAATAAATAAAACTGAATCTTTCCATTTACAAAGAAAAGAAACTAAATAGGAAAATGGGAGTGCTAGCTAAAATTGTGTTTTCATGGTGGATTCTAGTTGACATTAACAGCGTGGGGTATGGAGATGAATCTTTTTCTTTTCTGACAAAGTGAGTTTATAAGAGCCCCAAGAAAGAAAAAAGTAATGTTTCCATTTGGATCAGAAAGAAACAGTGAAATTATTGGTAGAGATGGGAAGGGGAAAAAAAAGTGGAGGGAAGGTCATAGAAGGAGATTACAAGTGAGAGCCAGAATGATTATGTTGATAAAGGAAATCATAAAGGCTATAGGATTACACTGTATAACACAGGGAAATATACACAAAATGTTACGATAAATCACAGAGAAAAAAATGTGACAATGAATGTGTATATGTCCATGAATGACTGAAAAATTGTGCTGAACACTGGAATTTGACACAACATTGTAAAATGATTATAAATCAATAAAAAATGTTAAAAAAAGGGCTATAGGTAAAAAGGAGAGGTGAAATGATACAACAAGCAACAGAGAGAATGTAAATTAAAAAGCACAAAATGAATGTTACCTTGTTTTAGAGTAATTTAAATTAATACAAACCAAAGTAAGACAAAATTACAAAGATCCAATACTTTGATTTTATTCTTTTATTCTATTGTAAAGACTGCCGGATATAAGAGAAAGAAAAGAACATAAATGGGAAGAAATATCATTCATAACTGTACCATATTTATACATTTTAATTTTGAGTGAAACATTAGAAATGGTGTGGGAAGACTATCAGCCCCTATTATCAGTTGATACGTCATTGTTCACTTACTGCTTTGTATTTCCTTGCCTTTCACTGATTTCCTAACTCAGTCCACCCAAAATACTCTTCTACTGTACATCTTGGAAGTGCTCTACCCCAGAAGCAGCAAACTCCATTTCATATTAAACTTCTTTTGGAAACATTATGACCACTTTCACACCGTAAGTGGAAACTAGTTCTCTGAATCTGCCATTTCCATTGGTTTCCTCTTAAATAGCAGCATTTATTATCTAATATTTCATAAACTCCAGACTTAACAGAGTCACACTTGTTCCCCATTCCTTTTATAATTTATTGTTTTCTATCCTTTTGCTGAAAAAAATTTCTGTTCCTCTGATGCCCCTGCCCATTCTTTGATGCCCATTTAACTACACCGAAATTCCTTCCCTTAGCAATTATTTGTCAATGTCTTGATTACCCTCATTCATCAAAACCTTCACACTTGACTTTTACTTTCAACCCAACTTCTCACTTCTCAATTCAAGCTACATTTTTTTTTTCCTGGATGCATTCAGTGTCCACATGGATGATTATCAAATACTCTGTTTGCTGGATTATTTACTTCCTATTCCAAAGGATCTTTTCCAAGGAGAACACATCCCTCAGTCTTTTAGTAAACATTTCTATAATCCTAAGTAATGACTTCCCTTTACATGTCTTCAGTTAAACGGATCACAAGATCATATCTAATAGCAATGAAGTCACAGAAGATGAGGATTTTTAACTGGGAACATTATCATGCTGAAAAAATTGAGAATCTTGTGTAAAAGAAGAGAGTGGATATGTGACTATCAATCAGCAGAATCTGTGACACCATCGACTCTCACGTCTCAGAGTTAATACTACTGATATTCTTTCTCTCTTAGATATACCTCAGCTATGTGATTATCTCCTAAGCATTTTCACATCTGTCCCGTTTGTATTTATAAAACCCAGACTCAAGCTACCTTTCTTCTGAAGCTACATTTCTTGCCTTCATTTTCATTCAAACATTCCTTAAAGGGTTGCTAATTGGAATATCTATTCCTTAGGCTCTCATTTATTCACAAGCCTAATTCAATTACGTTTTACACCCACTCTAATGCATTAGATCTCACTGAATTTATCAAGGATATCCATGTGGCACAAAGTTATACATAACATTTAATTAATTCTCTTTCTTGACCACTTTTACCTCTTGACACTATTGACCACCATCTTCTTAAAATGTCTTCCCTTGGCTTTCTTAAAAAAGAATTCTCTGAGTTTTCAACTCACATCTGTAGCTTCTGTTCTCTTTTTTGGAAGCTGTTTCTCTTTTATACAATCCTTATATTATGTTTTCCTTCAAAGTAACACTTTATTATGTTTTCAGCTATATTATTTTCCCATATACTTTCACTTACCTATTTCAAAAACATTTACTTAACTACTTATTCTGTGCCAATGACTCTTTCAGGAGGTAGAGACTGAACAAAGCCTATGAAAATTCATGATCTCATGAAGTTACATTTTAGTATGGGAAATAGCTAATACATGATAAACTAAAAGAAATAAAATAAAATAAAATAAAATATTACAAAGTGACGTGTACCAAGGAACAAAAAGAAACCAGGAACATGAAATTGGCATTGTCAAAATGGATGAACTAAACTTTTACAGACAGTAAAGAAAATGCCTCATAGAAAAGATGATATTCGAGAAATCTGAAGGTGGTAAGAGAATAGAATTATGTGACTATCTAGGGGGAGATAATCGAAGGGAGGAATTTGGAGGACATATTAAAGGAACCATATAAAGAGCTTCAATTGAATTCCAAGGAGAGGTACTAATGTTTGAATGAATAAATGAATTATGACTACTATTCTTTATGAGAAGACACATACATCAAAATATTTTATCATCAGTGAAATATATTATATTTAGAGTATTTTCAGTATTTATTTTAGATTCTTTCATTTGTAACTTATTCTCCATGTATGCTATAAATTAAATCTAAAATACAATTAAAACATTAATATAATTAATTATAAAAGTACACATATAAACATGAATATTAAATACATTTATAAAATTTATTAAATATAATTAATGATACAGTTTAGTAGCACTCTTTTAGATTCTGGGAGTAAAAGGAGAAAACTAGGAAGACCAAGTAGTTTACAGAGTGGGTTTTAAACACTCAGTCAAGTCATACACATATTCTACTCACTCTTTTTTCTCCATCCTCTCTCTTTACTGCCTTGGGAGTATGTTTTTCTGACCATGAAAATAATCCTAACTTTTCAACCAAGGAATTTAAGAAGATACTTCTGCAAAGATGAGGTAATTGGTCTCTCAAATGTGCTGCTCTTAAATAATTTTAATCTCAACTTTCTATGCTGCTGATGATTTCAGCCAATGCTGAGGTTAGAGCATGTCAACCTAGACATACCTTGCTCCCTGAAGTTCAATCAGTGGCGTGTCACCTTTTCTCAGTTATAAAATTCCACAGGATCAGTTGTAACAAGGTTAGTTAGTCAATGGCCTGGGTTATTTTTCTTGGAACCTTCTGTTTCTATAAAGGCTATAAAATTTAACAAAGCAGTGAGTCCCATCAGCTGGAAATCAGTCTGGCTTTTTCCTTTTATTGGCACATTCTCCCTTTCTCATCATTGCTCCAAAATGAGTAGTGGTAAAAGAGCGGGGAATCCACTGAGACCAAGGCTAAGATCTTCTCTTCATCTGACACATAATTTCACTATTTTAGTTTAAAGTAAAATATATATCCATTACTTAACTGTAAGGTTTTTGTGATTTTGCCTATGGTTTTCTGAAAAGGAAAAAAAAAAACAGTAACAGAAAAGACAGTGAAAATGGACTAAATACATAAAAGCACGGAAGCCTGGTAGGAGTTAGGTCTTCACACTAAATAAAGAACATTCAATGGTGTCAAGAAGAATATTGAGATAGGTATGTATATGTAGTAATGCAGCCTCTTTACACTTACTCTCCAGACCGATAAAGCCCCTGAAGCTACACAGCCGTTCACCTCCAGTTTCTGGCCCTGCGCATTCATACACTTTTAAACCACAGTCTTACAATCGATTCAGGATTCTATTAAGGGATTCTTACATTCTATTAAGGGATGCTTACATTAAGGGATTTTAAAATCTTTTTAAACCCTTATATTTCAACATTCAGGTGGATTTATTTCTGTTTCTGTTAGTTTTGACGTTCTGGACACATCTTCCTGAATGCTATGCATGCTTTTCTAGAATATCCCCTCTTATTTGTCATAAAACACATTGGATACCTTGTGTCTACTATGGTTTTTTTGCTTCTACTCACTGCTCCTAGTAACATATGGTCCCAGATCTTTAGGTTCTTCTTCACATGACATAGTTTCAATTCTCCTTTCCGTAACTGTCATGCCATCCTCTTCTTTACTATCTTCTATTAATTACCCTGCATGATAGAAGCTACTATTTAGCAATTACCAAAGTGCCAGAAATACCTTGAAACAAGATACATGGCACATTGCAGACTGGAAGAAATACTACTTAATTAAAAATCATCACTATTTTGCTAACAACTATGTTACAGAAATAATATGTTTGGAATCTGAAATCCGAATCAAATCTTTCTGGCTCCAAAGTCAATTATGTTTCTGCTCTATTTCCAATTTTTTTTATCCTCTATATTCATTTCCCTTTACTCTATTAGTTTCCTACAACTGACACAAATTACCATAACTTTGGGAGCTTAAAATTACAGGAATTTATTCCTTCACACATTTAGAAGTCAGAAGTCTGAAATCAGTTTCACTGGGCCAAAATCAAAGAGTTGACAGAGCCACACTCCCTCCAGAAGCGCGATGGGAGAGTACATTTTTAACTTTTTCCAGATGTTGGTGGCTGCAAGCATTCTTTGGTTTGTCATCTCTGCTTTTGTCATAACATCATGTTATCCACTTCTGTCTGTGTCAAATCTCTCTTTGCCATCCTCTTATAATAATACATGTAATAACATTTAGGTCCCACCTTATCATCCAGGATATTCACCCTATTTCAAGACATTGAATTTAATCACATAAGCAAAGCCCTTTTGTCATATAGGGTAACACCCACAGGTTCCAGTATTTAGGATGTGGATACCTTTGAGGGAGTGGGCATTAGTTAGCCTACCATACTTTCTATCCTTCATCACTCTCCTCTTTTCCCAGGTTTTGATAGCCATGCCTATCTTTCATTCCTTCTGCTCTACTGGGAGCTACAGCGCCTTCTTACTAACCATGTGGTTCAGCACTATTCCTCGCACCTTCACTCACCTATAGCATTGAAAATAAAACAATTAATTAAACTCTTCTAGAATTAATCTTTATTTGTGTGCATCACCTATATCCTGTTTGGATCTTTAAAATATTTAAGATGTAAAAAATAATTTGGGACATCAGCAAGATGCCAAAAGGAAGTCCTGAAACTGGACACACCAGTTCAATGACAATGCACAGGACAGTTCCCCTTGTGAGAAATACAGAGACTGAGTGGTAGATAAATCACGTTTAATTTTAGTATAAAATTGAAAATATAAAAGTATTAAAAATAATTACTACTGGAAACATTTAACGGATACATAATATAAATCAATGTAAATTGTGTTATCATCAACATAAATTTGGGGAGGAAAAGGAAACATATAGGGTTGTTGTCAGCTTAAAACAGTTACAACCATTGACTGTTTTATGTAAGCCCCATTATAACTACAAAGAAAATACCTATGGGAGGCACAAAAAAGAAAAAAAAAACAAAGGAAGCAAAGCATATCAATACAAAAAATAATCAATAAATACAAAGAAAAACAGCAAGAGAAAATAAAAGGGGCAAAATAATGTAAGGCAGACAGAAAACTAATAAAATGGCAATAGCAAGGTGTTCCCTTTAATCATTACTTTAAATGTAAATGAATTAATTCCCCAATCCAAAAATAGAGCATCTGAAAGACTTTTTTAAAATATATATAACTTGGAAGAAACAGATGGAAACATACAAGGTAACCAAGACTGAAACATGAAGAGATAAAAATTTTTAACAGACCAGGAGGAGATTGGATGAGTAATCATAAACTTCCAAACAACGAAAAGTTCAGGGCTGGAGGCCTTCATTGATTAATGCTAGTAAACATTTAAAGAATCAACACTAGCCCTTATTAAACTCTTGCAAAAAATTGAACAAAAGGGAACACTTTCAAACTTATTCTATGAGGCCAGCATTACCTAGACACCAAAGTCAGACAAAGAGACTGCTGGAAGGAGTACCAGAAGCCAATATCCCTGATAGACAAATAGGCATAAATACAAGCAAGCTCAATTCAGCAGCATATTAAAAAGATCATATGCCATGACCTAGTGGGATTTATCCCTGGGAGGTAAGGGTCTGCTAATATACAGAAATCAATTAAAGTGATATAACACATTAACAGAAAGAAGGATAAATATTTTATGAGTATCTCAGTGGATGGAGAAGAGCATTTTACAACATTCAACATCTTTTCATGATAAATACTCTAAATAAAATTGTTATGGAAGAATTTTACCCCAATATAGTAAAGGTCATGTATATTAAAAGCCCACAGCTAACAACATACTCAATGGTGAAAAACTGAAAGCTTTTCAGGAAGAGCTCATGAACAAGGCAAGGATGTACACTCACAGCACTTTTATTCAACTAGAATTCTTAATCAAATTAGGCAAGAAAAAGTAACAAAAGTCTTTCCAGTTGAAAAGGAAAAAGTAAAGTTGTCTGTCTGCTAATGGCATGATGTAGAAAACCCTAAAGACACTAGAAAAAATTCTCAGAACTAATAAAGGACTTCATTAGAGTTGTACAACAGAAAAATATGAAAATCAGTTTCATTTCTATAAATTAACAATAAACTTTCTGAAAAGGAAATTAAGGAAACTATGTAATTTATAATAACATCAAAAAGAATAATATACAAAGGAATAAACTTAACTAAGGAAGTGAAATATTTGTGCACTGAACACTACAAAACATTGATGAATAAAATTAAAGACATTAAAATCAAATAAATGGAAAGAGTCTGTGCTCATAAATTGGAAGACTTACTGTTGTTAAAATGTCCATGCTCCCCAAATCAATCTTGGATTCAATGAAATCTTTATCAAAATCCCAGTGATTTTTTAAAAACAGAAATAGAAAAAAAAAGACCTCCTAAAACTCACATGGAACCAAGAACAGCCTAAAGAGTCAAACTAACCTATAGGAAGAAGAATAAAGCTACAGGCATCACACTTCCCAATTTCAGGATATATTACTATGCCACATTATAAAACAGTATGTACTAGACTAAAGACAGACATTTAGATCAATTGACCAGAAGAGAGGGTCCCCAAATCTCAGACATACAGGGTCAACTGATCTTTGTCAAGGGTGCCTAGAATACATAATGTGGGAAAAACAGTCCCTTCAACACATGGTTCAGGGAAAACTGGATATCTACATTCAATAGGATGAAATTGGGCCCTTATCTTACATAACCCACAAATCAGATCAAAATTAATTACAAAGTTGAGCATAATACCTGAAATTGTAAAATTCTTGCAACAACACACGGGAGAAAAGCTTTATGGCATTTGTCTCGGCAATGATTTCATGGATATCACACCAAAAGCACAGGCAACAGAAGCAAAAATAAACAAGTGGCATTACATCAAGCTAAAAAACTTTTACACAACAAAGGAAACAACAGAGTAAAAAGGCAACCTATGTAGTGGGAGAAAATATTTATAAACCATGTATCTGATAAGGGGTTAATATCCAACATATATAGGGAACTCATTTAACTGTATAGAAATAATAACAGTAAAAACATCCCAATAAAAAATAGGCAAAGGTCTTGAATAGAATTTCTTCAAAGGAGACACACAAATGGCCAACCAACATATGAAAAGAGACTCCATATCACAAATCATCATGGAAATAAAAATTAAATCCATAAGGGGATAATACTTCACATTTGTTAGGATGATTATTATTTTAAAAAATGACAAGTGTCGGTGAGGATGTGAAAAAATTAGAACCCTTGTACACTGTTTATGGGAATGCAAAACTGTATAGCATCTACGAAAAACAGTACGAGCATTTCTCAAATTAAAAAAAAATGAACTAACACAGCAATCTCACTTCTGTGTTTTTATCCAAAAGAACTGAAATCAGAACATCTTGAAGAGATATTTGTATGCCCATGTTCATTGCAGCATTATTCACAACAGCCAGGATTTGATGTCCACAGATGGGTGTATTGATAAAGAAAACATGGTATATATGTACAATTGACTATTATTCACCTTATAAAAAAAGAAGGAAATCCTCCATATGTCACAACATGGATGAACCTTGGAACACTATGTTAAGTGGAATAAGAAGTCACTGAAGGAAAAATACCGCATGATATATTTTATATGAGATTTATAAAATATTCAAACACATAGAAGCAGAGATTGGCATGGATTGCTACGGGTTTCGGGGGCTGGGAGAGGGATGGAGAGTTGCTATTCAACACGTTGAAGGTTTCAGAAATGTAAGATTAAGTTCTAGAGATCTGTACAGCATGTTGTCTGTAATTAACAGTACTCAATTACACACCTACAAATTTGTTACAAGGGTTGATTTCACATTGAGTAACTTACCACAATATATATCAAATTTGATCAATGTACTTTCCTACATCAAACACACATTTCCAAGTGTGGTGGGATGATTATTTTGAAATGCTCAGTTTTGGTTTTAAAAAGGAGAAATTCATGGTAACTATTTGTGTGAGTCCAAATGGACAAGATATCATAATTCAAATGAATGCTTTAGGATTTACCAGCTTTACAGTTTATGGTGCTCTCCTGGTACACAATGTCATTCAAGAAAGCACAGGGGAATTATCTGTCTATATGGATTATAAAATAGTTACTTGTTTATTAAACACAGTTCTTTTCATACTTAATGTTTAATATATAATACAGCCACTATAGAACTCTACAAACTGACCCAAAATTTATGTTGGCCCAATATTCAGAAAACCAAAGAAGAATGAGAATAAGCTAAATCAAATTTCTGAGTAAATAATAATTTATTTAATTTTTGATTAATATAATTTTTATTAGAATTTATTGAATTTGTTTCATTTGTTCCTAAAAATGCATACAAAGGTATTTTTCAGGTTTTATTCAGACCTGTGCTGAATTTGCTTTTAATGCCAAATAGTACAGTTATCATTTGAGATTACTCTTCAGTTAAATAATAGGTGAGCTGCTGTCCATTAATCTAAATAGAATGTAACATTGAAGTTTCCATTTGGGGGAAAAGTTCTATCTAATAATATAGATTTGAGTACCTGATTATAGATTTTCAATTGGAAGTTAATAATCATTATATTAGCATTTCTACAGTCAGGGTGAATAAACTGGTGCTACTGATTTTCAAGGTGTGAACAGAAATGATTCTTCAGATGTTCAAATGGGAAAGAAAAAAAACGTAGTTACAGATGCCTCAGCTTTATTGTAGAAAAACCCTAATAAGAGAATACAACATATACAATACATATTATTATTGATTTTGAAAGCACCCCCTTTACTCCAGCCTGTGGTTTGATTTTCTCACTGAATTTTTAAAAAGAAATTTAATTGGGAAATGTAGTTAACAAAATTAACCTCTCTTAAGGGAAATATATTTAACTGTTCCTGAGGCAATTTCACATGTGAATTACTGATCAATGAAACTTAAGTTTCTTGAAAACTAGACAATTTTAGAAATGGAGGGCAGAAAGGAAATCTGGAAGTTATCTGTTCTATCTCATCTACCTAGAAGCCTAGTCTTATGTCAAGCAGTGAGGAAGTATTCCTTGAGTGCAAAAACCTGTCATCTTACAAAACTGTTACTGCTCACATAGATGCACAAATGTCAAAGACAAATGTGGGACCATTTATCTTAAATGCACTCTCTTCACACCTAATTGTTTAATTACCTTTAAATACATTTCTTAACTTCATGGGTCATTTATGCCTTTAGCCTGTAAACATAAAGAGCCTAAGTTCCTCCCTCTACCTTTTAAGCACCAGGACTGGATTTACCCACCAGTTTGTCTGCATCAGTAGTACTGGGATGCCTCACAGGTCAAACCAAGCAAGTAGCCAGGCAGGGACACAAACCCACCCATCAGCAGGCCAGCTTCTTTAAGACGCACTGAGCCCACAGATGCCCTAGGACACAGCCTTGCGTACCAGTGGGCCCACCTCAGGACCTGACCCTATGCACCAGTGCACAGACACTTGCCCTGGTTCCCCAAGGGCCTTGCAGCCAGACATGCTGGGAAGCATCTCTGCCCGCCAGTAGGCAGGAACCAGCCCCAGGATCCCCTAGGCCCCATGGAAGCTCCTCAAAAACAAAATATAGAATACCACAGCAATTTCATTCTTGGGGTATATACCTGAAGAAAATGAAAACACTAATTCGAAACACTAATTTGAAACATTGACTCCCCCAATGTTCATAGCAGCACTATTTACAATTGCCAGAAGGAGAGGCAACCTAAGTGTCCATAAAGAGATGTATAAGTTTACAAAGCTAATACTAAGCTTAATGGATCTGACAGTGTTAGCAACTAAGGTATAAAGAGCTAATCATAGCCAAGTATCTTCCCAAATGAAAAAGCTGCTGCTCAGTAGTAGTAGTCAAATTGTTCTCACAACTCTTTCCATCTCCTCTTAACTGATTCAACTTCTAAGATAACAGAAAAATCTCCCTCCCTTGCATGTGATTTTGCTATTTGACTTGCTCAAGGTCAGCGTTTCCTCATTACCTGTAGTGCTTATCCTCTTTGTCCTGTATCTCAGATCAGACTTTCCGCATCTATCAGTACTGTACTCTGTAAATGCCAGGTGTTTGTTTCCAGTCTTATGTGGCTCTGGGAACAACAGGGTCTGATTATTAATTGAGATCCTTTCCAATAAATTTTATATGATTTTTTTGGATATATACACATTAAAGCTAGTATTACAATAAAACTAATATGAGTTAAAATATGAAATTCAAATGGATCACAAGGTTTTAAAGAGAATAAATATAGACTCCTCCTACCATCCAAACTTATTCCACAGTCCCCAGAAATAATCTCCATTAACTGCATCTAATAAGTTTTACTAAAAATGTTCTACATATAGCTATAAGTGTGGTAATACTATCATGGCATATCCTTTATCATTTAACAGTATATATAGGAAAGTTTTTCTTCTGTTAGGACATATTACTTGATCTCATATTTTAAAAGACATAAATCATCCTACCATACAGATGTGACATTTCATACTGAAGCAATATTCTACTGGTGGACATTTATCTTCTGATTGGTACAAATGGTAAGCAGTTCTGCATAGCATTCCTTTATACTTCTGATTGTTTTCTACAATTTGTGATTATACAAGATAAATTTCTATACATGGAAATGCTTAATCAAAAATAACCTGAATTTATTATACAGTATATTGGCAAACAGACTTCAAAAATTAACACTTTACAAAAATTCCAATAGCACTGAGGACTATTTTCCCATAATCTTGACAAACTTTCTGCTAATCATTTTTAAGTTTGGCAGTTTAATTGGTAATACAAATAATCTAGTTATTATCAGTACCTTAAATATGTGTGAAGCCCAAAATATTTTCATATGTACACCATCTGTTTTTATTTATTTTTCTGTGAATTGTCAGTTCATTTCCTTTTCCCCTCTTTTTCATCTTAGGTTGTTTGTCATTTCACTTAATTACTTTTGAGATATTGAGGAATGTATCTGTTTGTTATCTACAAAATTTATAACTCCGTATCTTTACTCAGTATTATCTTTTATTGATATAATCTTACATTTCTTGAATTAATTCCAAAGGATGACATAGAATTATTTTTATAATAGTTTTAAATTAATTTACTTATGATACCTGCATCACTACTCAGTAAATTTGGCCTTTTACTTATTTATTTTTATTTTTATTTTTGTGCTGTGCTACGTGTGCTCCATACCAGATGCAGCAAAAACGAGGGTTAAAGCCAAGATGATGTGAATAAGAACACACGAAACATCTGAAACAAGAATCCCTTACTGTTGAGACAATTTATGCCCCATTATAAGTCTACTCTGTGATTTAGTTTTCAGCATGCTACGACAACTGGTCCTGAGTCCATGACTGATTTCAGTGATTGATTGATTTTTGTTTTCTCCTCACTTCACAACCCTTCTAGGTTCCCCTCATTTTTGGTCAATTCTTTATCTAGTTCTGTGTGCTTGCCTGAGAGTGGTCCAGACTTCAATCCCAGAAGGTCTGAGATTTTGCTTTTCTTGATCTTTGTAAGGTAATTGTTCCATCAATTACACACTCAGGAGAAAAATGGAGAATGAAAACACCAAGAGATTTCCCAGTGAAACCTGAGCTCTAGGCATGCTTATAGGTCCTTTTGGGTAACTCCATAGCTGGCTCATATTACTATGCATTTATTACCTATGCCAGTACTATAACTCATTTCCCTTCTTCTTAATGTACTTGCTTACATTACTCAAAGTGACCAGAAAAGAAGTCATTATTTCAGGCTTAGTGTAATCTTTACTGTATTCTCTGGAGTAAGGGGGCTGCCTAGATAGGAGGACATCTAATCCATCAGAATTTAGAGTACCAAGTCAGTGTGAGTGAGAGGGAGGTCAATCCTATTTCCATTCCCTCCCACAAACATCCCCACTCAAGTTAAAACATTATATATCTACATTTGACCAAGTGCATGGACTACAATTCTGAGACAGAGATTTTCTCTCAAGGTGTTTTCCCTGAGGTGGCAGCTTAGCTAAGCCTTCAATAGGCCATCCTGTTAGTCTAGTTGCTTCTACTGATGTGTCTCATGGTAGGAACAGGATGCTGATTATGGCATTCCCTTTGCCATTAAATCAGGACCTTCATCTGAGACAATGTGACCATCTATGTCAGTATATGTACTTTTCTATAAGCCTTGCTACTGCTGTTGGCAAAGACACTGCAGGCAGCAAAGGCAAAACCATATTACAATTAGCTGTCAATTCTTGTGAGAACAAATTACTAACTTTGCCAAGGTGGAAGGGATATAACTGAATTAAAGTGAAACCAAGTTAACTCTGATCACCTGGAAAAATGGTACAAATGGAAAATTTGTGCAAATCTCTTCCAGTAAAGATACCTATTGTGACAAAGTTGCTGAAAATACCACTTGAATCTGTTTCCTGAGTTTTACTTTGAGTCATTTTTTTTTTAAGGAAAGGATGACAAATAGGTGAAATGAAAAGAATACAACAGGGACCACACACCTCTGCATCCTTTAAAGTCATGGGTTACACTCAAAATTTCAACAGTTTCTCCTAAGATGAAATATTACTTATGATTTATTAAGAAAGAAGACACAGGGAGCAATTTGGGGGGCTTCAAGTTGGCTTTTTCTAATATCTTTCTACATATCAGGTCAGGAAACCACTGTGAGGACTCTTCTACCAAGTGCATGTCCATTCTAGTTATGCAATAAAGTACCAATAAACACAAATGGGGTGTGTGTACCTATTGTATCCAATGTGAGAGATTTCTGCCAGAACTCCATTTATTATCTCATCCCAAAAGGTTCCCTCTAACAAGTAGGCCATGACAGCAATTCAGGATCTGTGCTAGTGAAACTCTGCATGTAACAGACTTATATGCAGGGTCATATATAACTTATAATATCTGGTTTACCTCTTTCCCTGATGGTTTACTTTCAGGAAGGATTGGATCTAAAAAGTGAATGAAAATCGCAATGATTTCCTTGTAGCAGCTGACTCAACTTTCTTTTCACCACCTCTATCTATCTATCTATCACACAAATGAAGCAACATCCTTGATGACAACCTTCTTTGACTTTAGCTCTTCAGGCTATTATCTTACTCTTTGTCCTCCTAAATAATCCTTGATTTACTTGGCTAATTTCCAATAAAACTTTAAGATTCAATTTTCCTCTTTTTTTTTTTTTTTTTTTGGTGAGGAGAGGTAATTAGATTTACGTATTTGAACTCTCTTATTTTGTCTCTTCTATTTTCTCACCCATTCTAGCCCAAAATATTTCATTACATAAGCTTTTTAGGTACTTATAAAAGAATTCAGTTAAAGGCTCCAAATAAAAACACAGAACAATTTGTCATTGGAGACTTATGTGCATCCAATTGTCTGCAGTTTTAAGCTAAATCTTACACTCTTCTGCTTGAAGATAATAAGGCTCACACTACTGCTTCAGACTGATATTCAAATAGACAATTCAACTAAAAAATATAAAATTCCATTTGGAAAATCAGTCATTTAAAGTATGTTCATATTTTACTCTTGTAGACATGAAAAATAATCTAATTCAAAATTGGGATAATCTAGATAAAATTATTTTTCTTAAATATATCCAAATGATAAGTAATTTAAAATACATAATTATAAATCACCACATTTTCACAATTATGATGGCAAGTAAGTAAGTTAAAACACTTTGTTTTAAGGTAAATTTAGTGGAATATATTAATGTGTGGTGTTGATACTTAAATAATTCTCTCTACATATTAGGTTCACATCCAGTCTTTTTTTTGTCTATTTTAATAATGCTTTTTAAAAATTTTCTACTTCTTTAGCAAGTTCTTTTCATATGTTCACTCCCTGTAATTAATAAAACATCACAGAAAAATATAAAATCCTGTTTAAATTGAGTATTTGTTTATATTCCAGTTTAGAAATGCATTCTATATTAAGTATGACCACTTGAGTTTAATGTAACCATATAGAAATATGATCCAGTTATTTTATATTACCTACTGAAAATGAAAGCTGTTTCTGGAGGTCTTCAGCCACATGAAATGGACCAAAGTTCACATGTTAAGGGTAATCAGTTTGTACAGTCTACAAACTGAAGAATCTGTATAGTACACTTCTAGCCATTGAAAAAAAGTAATTGTTCACTTCAATTCATGTTGTATCAGGGCTCAAAGATATTAAAAATATATAGATTGTGATTTTGTTTCAATTCCTAAAGGAATTGTCTTCTGGTGTGTGGCAATGGCTGTATGTTTTACTTTCTTGTATATTTAAAGCTGAAAACTAACAGACAGCCAAGTGTGGTAGAGCTGAGTATATTTTTTCATATAAGGTGCTTCTTAGAAGTATGCGTGCAAGCAATCAGCAGTAATACTTTAACATATTAATCTTAAGTATCAAGCTGCAGCCTACTTTCGCTAACACACTTAAAACCATATGGTGGTTTCTGTTTTTGGTGTCAGTTTGGTTGGGTGGGCAATACTTAGGCACAACATAAGACAATTTCATTGATTCTTAAAAGGTCTTTATTCACACTTGAGCTAAAGCAGCTGGTGGAGGGTTAGAGAGCACTCAAGTCACCAAATCTCTAGATATTGCTTTCTGCTGTACCATCTGTGCCCTGTTAAATATTCTTTATTTTTGCCAAGTTTGGGCCAATTTATATGTTAAATCAGTTACTGAAATCAGAATCCAAGAAGCTTTAGGGAGAAAAAAATGATATTACACTGCACAACTCTTATACATTAATCATTAGTATTGGAACGGGAAGTTCAAGTACTGCCACTCAAAAGATCGTTGTGAAAATTCACGCTCCCTGGATTGGGGGAGGACTGTGAATGTGAGTTATTTTTCAAAAGCATTCACCCCAGAGAAATGTACTCATCCTTATCTTTCAAGATAGTGAATTTTGTATGGGATGCTACAGAGCAGCTGCAGACTCAATTCTATTCACAAATGCTTTTTAATCTGCTATGCACCATAGACTAGGAAAGCCTAATACAGTGGCTAATTACTTTGGTAGCCTAACAATTTACTGTCTTGTACCTGACAACAGCTTCAAGTAACACAAATCAACCAGTATATAACTTCTCACTTTAAGAAGTCTAACACTCTAAATTGCCACATGGAACAAGGGCTCAAATTATGAAGGTTACTGTCCTGCCTTTGAGATATTGATTTTTAACAGTGAACAAGGCTGTGTTATTGCAAAATTAAAAAGAAGTCCTAGGATATAAAAGTCAAATTACATTATATTTTTAGATGTTTCTGACTAAATCAGATATAAAATTTCTCTGAGACCAACAGCCAAGAATGGAAAACACTAAAATTTGACTCTGGAAATTTTAGAGTGAATAAAAGAAAAGAGAAAGTTCAATGGATAATTAAGAAATAACAGGATTAAAAAAGCATGTAGACACAATTCTCCCAAATACTTAGCAAAGCTACATACATGAAATCACAATTAACCTATTAATAAATTTGTTTAGTGAAAGATCAACATATTCTAATATGACTAATGAGACTGATGTTACCTAATATTTGCCATGCATCTTCTCTATGCTCAGTACTGTGCTGAATGTACTGATTCTTTATCTCAACCAATCCTCTCAAACCATCAAGGGTATACACTCAAAATATTCATTAAAAACTATATAAAACATTTCAGTGTCTTACAGGACATAGTAAGGAAATATTTATTGACACCAATGTCATTTCAAGTTCACTCACTGTCAAAAGTGCCTGTTAAACCATATACAGAGGTCTTAATGATGGCTTCAACAACTGTCTTACATTATCGAACTGAGACCACAACCCCTGATACCACATGTGACAAAAGGCTGAGTCCATACGTTTTTTTTTTTCTTTAAGAAAATGTGTAGTAACATATTCTGCAAAGAGATAGCATTCAGTACATTGCCCAAAGGAAAAAACCAAAGATAAAAACAATGGCCTACTGCCAAAATATCAAATAAAATTGGTCAAGCATATTTTTAGAATTATTTGAAGACTTGCCAAGTTTTCAATACTCAGAGCTAAAACAACAGTATTCTTTTAGGATTAAATGTTTAATTTTGTTTTCTACAAGTCAAGCTAGTAATCAGTTAGTTTCTATTGGGATGTTCAGGCATTCTGTCACGACTGTCAAAAGTTCAGATAATACTACCAAGTTTCAAAGTATTTTAGGAAGGAGGGAGGTTGTGTTAAATAAAATTTGAATAAGCCAAAGAGATTGAGTCTTTAAAATTGTTTTTAAATTCCAGAAAAAGAAGCATGTCTATTTTTTTAGAGAAAGTTAAGTGTAACTTCACAAAATTCAGAATGACTTAAAGATCCTTAGAACTTACTATAAATAATGTTACCATTGGGAAATTTTACTGAGTTTATGCAACTTCTTCAGGATAGAATATTAAGCTGTAATATCATTTTTAAAAGAGCAAATATTTCACATATTATTTTTATTTAAATGCACAGTTTTCCTAGCTTACTTTAACCCTGTTAAGGAGAATGATAATGAAGGTAGAGAATAATGCGTATTTTTAGGTAACAACTCAAGTACAGAATGAATGACCCAAATCGATTTCCATAACACAGTCAGTCAGTAGACATCATGCCCTTCAGGCAGTAAAGCAAGATCTAAATGAATGACAGTGATACTTCATCAGTAAGAATTAATCATCTAAACCAAGGTGTGTGGCAAGATCAAGATGGGGGAATGAGAGGACATGGAGCTCACCTCCCCCACAAACACACTGAAAATACATCTACAATGGAACTAGAAATTGGCAGAAGAACTGAACAACCAAGGCTGTAAGACATATACACGCATAATAGGGTAGGAAGGGAAGAAGAGTGATTGGGTCAGAACCTGTGCCCCTGGAAGGGGATTAAGAGAAAAACAGAGATTGTATGGGTGGAAACCCATCCTGGGGAGTAAGCAGTGCTATCCATAGACTAATTGCTCATGTCCTCGGGTCCTGCACAGGGGAGATAAGTCCCTCTAGCTGGTTGGGGGACCACTGGGAGAGACAGAATTGCTTTCAGAAGCCTGGACTCTACTCACGAGGAGTGGGCATGCTGGCTGGCCCCTAAGGCACCGCAGTGCAAAGTTTGTTTTAAGGCAGCCAGATTTCCCATGACCATCATGCTGCATGCCCTGGCCTGAGCTGAGAAAACACTCCAGCCTAGCTCACTCCACATCATAGCACCACTGTGATCTGGAGCACCCTTGACCAAGGAAGAGATTGAACCATGGGACACAGAGGTGACCAGGTTATGGGGCAAAGCCTGGGTGGGGCAGTGTGGAGGCAACTGTTGGTGTTTATTCAAGCAGTGCCTCAAGAGCTGCCCAGACCTCTGACCCCAGTTTCTCCATCACTTCTCGCTTCCTGATACACTCTTAGAGTCCATGCAGCCCCAGCCCTGCTGAGTGATTCCACAACAGGGCAGAGGAGGCAGAGGCTGGGGTAGTGATCAGCTGTGAGGGGCAAAGGGGACTTGCACTCAAGGCTGGGACTAAGTGGAGACATGGGTGCCTACAGAAGCAGCCCACTGGACCTGTCTATGCAGGGGTCCCACTTGTCTCAGGACTCCCCCTCCTCTGGGGCAAAGGTTCTAATGAGGTAAAAGAGAAAACATACACACCTAAAGAAAGTAGAGCTAGCTTAAGCCAGACGCTTAGAGCTTTTGCTCAACATGGGATCAGATCCTGCCTCTGGTAGAGCAGTGGTGGCTACTGAACAAAGAGGAAGTCCTGCCTCACATTTGGAACCAGTTCTCTCCTCTCCATCTACAATCCCACCAACTACCAAGGTGTTAGTTGCCAGAACACCCTGAGGAAAGATGTGACTTACATCCACATCAAATCCAGCTCTCCCACCAAAGGCATTAGGCACGTGCAATTGATACAGGGATGCTCCCACATAAGAACACCTTTTCAAAAACACAACAGGAAACTGTTTCACCCAAATTCATAGAGGAGGAGAAATTTAAGTAAAATTTCTAAGGAAGAGGAACTACTCTCAAATGAAATAGCAATAGAATACCTCTGAAAAAATAAATAGTAAAATAGAAACAAATAATTAACCAGATAAAATAATTCAAAACACTGGTAATTAGTAATAAGAAATGTTAATTGAACTAGGGAAAGGAATTGATATAAACAGTGACTATTTTAACAAGGAACTAGAAAATATTTTTAAAAATCACAAATGACTAGTTTAATAACTGAAAATTTAAAAACAGACTAGAAGAAATGAATAACAGATTGTGATACAAAAGAATGCATAAGTGAACTGGAAGATAGAATAATGAAAGTAACCCAATCAAAACAGCAGGAAGGAAAACAAATTTAAAAAATGAGAACAGCTTAAGAGATCTCTGGCATAATATTAAGTGTGCCAACTTTCACACTATATGAGTCCCAGAAGAAGGAGAAAGAAAGAGATCAAAACATGGATGGACCCAAAGAATGTCATTCTAAGTGAAGTAAGCCAGAAAGAGAAAGAAAAATACCATATGATACCACTTATATGTGGAATCTTAAAAAATAAAAAAGATGAACTTATTTACAAAACAAAAACACTCATAGACATAGAAAACAAACTTATGGTTACCAGGGAGGAAAGAGGTTGGAAGGGATAAAAAAAAGTTTATTGAGAAAATTATGGCTAAATATTCTCAAATCTGAAGAAGGAAACAGATTTCCAGATATAGGAAGCACAGAAGGTTCCAAAAAAGTTTATCACAAACATATCAACAACAAAGCATAACATAATTAAAATGGTAATAGTTAAAGATGAAAAGCGAATTCTAAATGCAGCAAGAGAAAACAAAGAGTCATATAATAGGGAATCCCCGTAAGGCTTTTAGCTGATTTTTCTGCAGAAATGTTAAAGGCCAAAAGGCAGTAGCATGATATAGTCAAAGTGATGAAAGGGAAAAAACTGTAAACTAGGATACTCTACTCAGCAAAGTTATTATTTAGAATAGAATGATTGATTAAGAGGGAAAAAAACCTTCTCAGATAAGCAAAAACTGAAAGAGTTGATCAATACTTAACCTACCCTAAAAGACATGTTAAAGGGTTTTCTCTAAGTGGAAAAGAAGTAAGAATCTATAGAAAAGGGAAAATCCCACTAGGAAAGGCAAATATATAGTAAGAACTGAGAATCAACCACTTAAATAAGCCAGTACAATAATAAAAAGACAAAAAAAAAAGTAAAAGCAACTATACCTACAATAAACACATCAGGCATAAGCATGAAGATGTAAAATAGACATCAAAAGCACAAAATGGGGGGAGGAGGGTAAAAAATATAGATCTTTTAAAAATGTGTTCGAACTAAAAGACTATCAGCTTAAAACAAGCAGATAAAATTATCAGTCAACATATATGAACCCCATGGTAATCAGAAATCAAAACCATACGATAGATACACAAAAACTAAAAAGAAAGTAGCACAAGCATACTACTAAAGAAAATCATCAAATCACAAGGGAAGAAACAAAGAAGAAATGAAATGAGAAGAATCACAAAAACAACAGGAAAACAAGTAACAGAATGACAGTAAGTACATACCTATCAGCAATTACTTTAAATGTCAATGAACTAAATATTCTAAGCAAAAGACATAGGGTGGCTGATTGGATTAAGAAAAAAAAAGTCCCTTCAATATGTTGCCTACAAAAGACTCACTTCACAGAGTCACGCACAGCCTGAAATTGCGGGATGGAGAAAGATACTTTATTCAAGTGGAAATGACAAGAAAGTGGGGATAGCAATACTCTTATCAGACAAAACAGACTTTAAAACAAAGGCTATAACAAAAAACAAAAATGGACATTATATAATGATACATGGATCAATAGAAAAACAGGATATTGCACTCATTAACACATATGCATCCAATACAGGGACACCTGAACATAAAAAGCAGATATTAACAGACATAAGGGGAGAAAGTGACAATAATACAATAACAGTAAGGGAATTTAACACCCAACTTGTATCAGTATAAAGACCATCCAGACAGAAATCAATGACAACAGTTGTCTTAAATGGCACAATTCATTCCCAAAAGGAGGACTTCTATGACAACATCAAGCACACTAACACCTGCATTGTAGGGATCTTAGAAGGAGGAGAGAGAGAGAGAGAGAAAGGGGCAAAAAATGTATTTGATGAAATTACGGTTGAAAACTTTCCTAACCTGAAGAAAGGAACATTTCAAAAATATTGTAGATTTAATAGTCTCAAAAATTAGTGGTCACACTGTCCCAAAAGAACATTTTGATAGAGGAGGTGAAGTGGTCAATATCATAACTTAATAATAATAAGCTGTATATAATGAAGCATTGTTTTCTAAAGGGGTCAAAATGATATTATGGATTCACAAGACCTAATAAACAGTAAGAGAAAATTAGCACATCTCCATGGTAATTTCAACACAGATTATAGGTACTGATTAAAATAATAAGGTGCAATGGATTTGTTCGATGGTGAATTTTTAGATTAATAAGAAAAAGAAACTAATAGCTCAAAATAAAACTTCAGGCCATTTCAAAATCAATGTCTTTGTTAAGAATAACCAACTTAAGAAGAACAATAAAGTGATACTGTCCATTCTAAACTAATTTGAAGTAAGTAGTCTTCACCTTTCCTAAATATAAATAAACATGAACTTTAGAATCCTTTCTAAATTTTTCTTTAAAAAATCATAACATGCCTTTGCAAATAAGGTAAGTGAACACATAATAATAAGAGAGAAAAAGCATTTTAGGATACAAAAAGCAAATTTATATTGTGTCAAATTGAGTATTGGAAAGAAAAATGCAAGAATAAAACCTGACTCACAAGTTTCTCTTCTAGATAATTAGAAGGATGGTGGGAACATTAGCTGAGAGGTAAAAGTGGATAGAAGCAGTTTTCCCTGACAGAACATGAGTATGATTAATACAAGGAAATTAAAATTTAGATGCAAAGCATTGGATTGGCATCAGGATCAGATATACATATTTAAGAGAGGTCAGAGTTAATGTGGAAAGAATTGAACAAAAAGTTTCAGAAAGATGAAATTTTAGTTATTGCCTTTTCTCATAATTTTTTCCCCATTCATATCATGAAGTAGGAGCAACCCCCCTCCTTATTTTATAGAAAGCTAAGGCAGTGAACTCAATATCTCAAGTTCAAGAAGCTAGTAGGAGAAAATCAACTTCTAAGACTCCAAGGCATCTGTTATTTGTAATTCATCATTACACTAGGAAAAATTAGTTTAAAATGAAGGGAAACAACCAGGACAAAATATTGTTTTTGAAAAGCTTCAATAAATATTACTCAAATGAATTAAAAGAGGAAAGAAGTGATAATTTAATGAATCACTACTTTAAAGACTAGATAAAAATATCCAGATCCTATAAATAGTATGATTCCAGGGAGACTGGAAGGTCATCAGCATACATCTAACCAAGCATTCAGAAGTGAAAACATATATAAGTTCAAAATGAATGAAAATCTGATTTATATTTTGGAGAGAGTGAATTAAAAGTTGATATACGGAGGTTTAATTTAGCTACAGGTGATGGCTTATTTGTATAGGCAGATTTTGATGGAAATTTCCTACCAGGTAATTATTGAATACCAGGTCACTAAAAGCTGCAGACAGATGTAAAGTCTGTCTCCAAGCCCAGGAATAAAACCCCTTTTTGACAAGATTCAAGGCTTGTTATGTAACTTCTTACTTAAGTTATACTGGAGATTGCTATAGCAGAGGAGATTAATTTGCTTATGCCTTTAGAAAGATATCTTTAAAACAAGAAAGGATTTTTTTTACCTTTTAGCTACCAGCGTTTTAACACAGTATTATTATTTCATAGTGTGCTGGTGATGACAGGAACGATACGAAAAGACTGAAGCTGGACGTTGATAACTGGTTTACTTTTCTGCAGAATTTAGGAGACACAATTGCTTCGATCTATGCTGTAGTGAAAGCATTCTGACTCCTACTCCATTTCCTCTCTTCCGGGCTTTGGAAATCTAGATGTGCATTAGGGTGTGGAGAAATGTTCTTCCCATGTAATTCACTAGCCTGACACTGGGAAATGGAAACCAGATGGAAATGTCTTACTAAGCAATACAAGTACAGTAACTTAAGCTAAGTTACATATTTTCATATATTTGTTTATGTCTGCAGAAGAGTGAGATGGAGAGGGAGTTATGTTGCTTTGAAGGAGCAAAGAGGGCAGGCAACAAACATCATTAGGATACATATTTAGTGTAACTACTGAACACAGAGGAGATATTTCTATTGTGAGGTCACAGTATAATAAAAACCATTCTGCAAGGAAAACAACAGGAACAAGAAAACCAACAGATTCTAAAATCAAAAATTTAAAAATTACTAAGAATTGAGGAAAAAGGAAGCTCTTTAATTGTTATACGTAATTAGAAACTGAAATAAAAAATCATTTAAGAATAAAAGAAATTCTGAATGTAGACAAAAGGACTTAGAAAATATAAATGTGTTTAATAAAAAAAATAAAGTCCCTTTTTGAATTATGAGTCAGAGTTTCAATTAAGACAATATTAAAATGTGCTTTAAAAGAGGCCAAGGACTCTTAGCATAATAAAATAAAATTACTAAAAACCACAAAGATCAGCACAAAAGCTGGATCTTCCCCAAGAAAACTTGGCATGACAAAGCAGATCAATTTATAAACCACATCTACTCTGCTAGAATGCCAGCCAACTAGACTTAATATTTTTTTCAATATACATTAAAGTTTCAGTAAAGCAAAAATATGAAGCATTTATTTTATCAAGCTAGTTAAGAAATTTTTCTTGAAATCTGATTAACAACTACTAAACATGCATTTTGAGGGCTTTTAATGTTTAGGATGTTGTGAGTTATAGGAGTTACATAGGGTTATTTCCTGCCCTCTTATTCTACAAATACCCATGTATTAACTCTTGTTCAGATATATTTTCATGTCAGTATACTGGAAAGTAATATTTTCTTAAATATTAAAGTTTGATCTAAAATATAAAATTAATAGCTTTGAATAATACAACATGCTAAAAACCCACAAACATATTAAATATGACCAAATTGAAGCCAAAGTCCACTTACAAAAGTGTCTATATTGTTTCCATTCAATTTAGTCATTTATTGAGGACCTTCTATGCATCAGGAACAAACAGGATTGTGATGACAAATAAGACCATACTTATTGTATCTAATTAAACTTTCATTCCAGTCAGCTTTTTTTTTTTTGATTATGGAAACAGGTTTTGGTAAATGGAAGCAAAGTTTACATACTTTTCACTTTTCTTCTTTATCCAGATTAATACTGAGTAATTAACTGTCTTTTGAAATTTATATTTGCAAAGTTTTACTATGAAAATTTCCAAATATACAGAACAGGTTAAAATAGTAAATAATCATGAGATTAATCTGTCAATATTTTTCATATTTTCTTTTTGACATCTATCTCTATGTATCTCTATCATTTATCTAATCTATCTACCTATCTATATCTATCCTTCTAGCTTTGTTTTATTAAATCTTTGCAAGTAAGTAGTCCATATTTAAATCTGTTAAATCACTATTCACTCAAAAATTACACATGGCATTTGTCTTTTAAATCCTTTAGATTCCTTAAATGTAACATAAACAATTTTACAATATTGATTTTCTTTATAAGATCATTGCAGTTGTTTTATGGACTATACTGGAGTCTGGATTTATCTGCTCTTACCTTTGCTGTGTTGTTCAATTTGTTCCTTCATACACTGTATTCTTTATGAAATGGAACACAGGTCTAGTGACAGATGAGATTCAGGTTACATGTTTTGTTGGCAAAAATGCATCATAATTGATTGATTAGTTCACTGAACTTCATGAGGAGCCACTTACTGTAGAACTGTCCTACTAATCCTAAGTTAGATCACTTGATTTCTGTGGAGACAGTAAGATCTTATTGTAGAGGTACATTTTCCTCTCTGGTATTAGTAAGACATAGGATGATGCCTAACCCATTAATAACATGTACCTGAGTAAGTATTGCTTTGAGAAAGGTTAAGTCATACAAATGTTCTTGATTTATCTTGTTTTTCCCCCTATTTGTTGACAGGTGTTCTTCACAAAGGATTAGAGATAATCTCATGGAACTAATCTCATCAATTGTGATAAACTATAATGCTTCTTTGAAAGTCAGATATAAGCTTGATTCTTTTTCTTTACCTTTTCTTTGATAAGGATTTGCATGAGTCATTTATTTTCATTTTATTTTTTATAGGCATCGATATTTACTTACATATATTTATATATTTAGTGTATTACAATCAATCATAGTAATGTTCATTTTATACTTAAACTGTTCCAAATTTGGCCAGGGAGCTCCTTCACTTTGGCATCTGTGTCTTTTGACATGCTTCCAAGTTAGTCTTTGAAGTTTCCTTGCCTCTTGATAAAACAAAATACATCATATTTTTCCTGTAATTTCCCTGCCTTGTATACAAAAATACCCACTTCTCTAAGAGACCCTACCCTATTAGTGAGAAATGATGCTCACTTTCCAGATTTGCTGTTTATGGGTGCACATTGCTAATGGTGTTTTAGTATACAGAGCTCAGAAATTATTTTTTAAATTTAGTTTATATAGACATACCCAATTTAAACTTAACATTAGATAATTTCTTAATTTTTAGAAATGTTTGTATTTATTTATTAATTAAAAACCTCAACATATTTTATGTATTTGATTATCCTATAATAAACATTATTTTCAACATTACTAATTACTAACATCACTATAATATATTACTGTAGTATTATTTGTCTATACTTGTGAGGGAACTTTATGATTTATTTGTGGTTCTCTGTTTCCCCTTATGTTATATCCTAGTAATGATTTACAGAATACTATATTAAGAAACCATATACAGGGTGTCAGGATTTATTGTCTTCCTTTGTAAGTGTTTGCACTTGTTTTTGCAAATGATTAAAATGCTTGCATATCATTTTAGTCCTTTTAAGCCTTGTTTGAAAGTTTTGTAAGGATGAGTCTAAAGTGACCTCTACTAAAGTATGACCTTCTGAGGTCATGACTATATTTACCATGTTTTCCCTATTACGGCTGATTAAAACTCAATTGTTACCAACATGGCTGGAGTTCTTGTAATTGTTTAGCTTGCATCTTGGCTTTTGTTTTTTGGCTTTTCTTTTCTTGCTGTGGTTGTGCATGAGTGTATGTGTGTGTGTATGAATGCTCTTGAAATTGTGTGAGTTACAGTTTTATTTATGCCTGGCTTCATAAAACCTCACATACACAGCCTAACATTTAGCCTGAAAATCATAAAGAGCCCTACGCATATTTCTCAAGCCCCTTCTCTGTAGTTTCCTTCTCTCTGTTACTCAGATCCATACATATACACTATCTTGGTCCCCCAAGATTTTAATCTCTCATCAACTCAGAGAGATGAAAGACCAGCTTGCGTTTCTTGGACTCCCTTCTCTAGCCATGGTCCAGACAGGACATGTGGCCACAAAGTCAGGCCAGTCACAGAATTGTCTCATTTGTTTCTTTTCTTTAAAAGGAAGAAAAAAAGTCATTTGCCCAGTAGCTATTAACTCTTATTTTTATCTTTTGTTCACTTTCTTGATGGTTTATTTTGGAATGTGAGTCTAATATGTGATGCTTTTTCAGAATAATGGAAATCCTTTATATTAATTTTCATATGCATAATAGATAATTTTAACTCAGTAAGAAACATGACTTAATATTTTTACTAGGATTTCATTAAATATATAAACTAATTTAAGTAGAACTGTTATCATTAAAATGTTTAGTTCTCTTATCTAAAACCAAGCAAGAGCTTCCCCTTTGTTCAAGCCTACTTTTGTGTCTTTCATGTGTGTTTTAAACTTTTCTCACATTTATTTGTATAATTTTTAAAATTTATTACTATTTTACATATTTGTGCTATTATAAATATATTTTGTTTCATTATATTTTCTAAGTGGTTATTTTTGAGAATATGAACTATTTATTGCATATCAAATTTAATTTCTATCTTTTAAAGTTAATGTTTATTAATTTTATCATTTTTTCACTTTCCAGTTATTTAATCATATAATTCACCAAGAGAAAAAGGTTTATTACTTTTTTTCCCAACTTGTATTCCTTCATTTTTTTCTTTCTTGTCTAATTGCATTGTCTAATAATTCCAATAATGTCCTAAAATTAGATTCAAGCAAAATTTTCCTAATCATATAAGCTTTATATATTTTTGGCATCAAATAGCCATTTTATTTTATTTTTTCTCTTTTGGTTGTTATTCCTCAGAATTAAAGAACCCAAAGTTAAATATATTGGGTATTTTGGGAATGCACTATGCAGAAGTAAAACTGTTTTGTCTTTCCATCACTCTTGTTTCTGTATGAAATTTATTGTTTTAGGAAGCTAAACAGAGGAACTAAGGAGCTCTAGGTACGTTTTTGCTATACATTATAGGTGCACAGTAATCGGATGTGTCATTGTAACTCCAATGGCCAAAAAATATTAGATTCTGTATATGAATATCTAGACTTTTCCAGCACATCTCAGAATGACTGCTTACCTAAGAGCCAAATTAGGCTATGAGAAGCCAACCTCAAATTCAGAGGCAGCATACATGCATCTAGAAACTGCTAAATCCCAAAATAACTGCATCAGAGATCCCAGAAGTGAAATGAAGTTAACAGAAAAATGTACTTTGGCAGTAGACTTTCATTAGCTACTTTGACTCCCAGGCTTTTAAAAAATGGCAATCTCTTGCTCTCTCCTTTTCTCCCAGTGCAGAAGTCTCTAACCAAATAGTTTTCCCTTTTTAACCTGAAAAAGAAAGCTGGTATCTTAAATGCTCTTCAGTGTCTAGTTATTGGGCACACACAGTTAGAATCACTTTTAGATAACTTTTATATTTTCAGTCCAAGGTGGGTGAAACAAGAAATGTATTATGAAGTTCACACTATGAGATGAGCCCTTCGGGAAATATCTTTTGTGTACAGATATAAGAATAGCCCAAACCTAAATAAAAGCAAATTTGCCTATATGGGTAATATTAGAGAAAAATAATAATTTGGTTGAATATCTAAGCTTTAGTGTATTTGTGGCCTTAGGTGGCGCATTTGGGCACCACGGTGAATCGTAAAATTGTAAGCTCTTAGTTTGAAAATAGACTTTAGATGTCATAAAGTGCTAGTCCAACTTTCCTTCTAAGTATCACTTATCCCTAGAGCATGCTGGAAAAAATGAGAATTTATTTTGAACATGAATATTTTCAGTAATAACTTTACCATTTACAAGATTGGCATAATGATTAGAAATACCTTCTTTAAGCTAAATTTTGTCTCGTTGTGTCTCTCTATCCAATAGTTTTTGGTTTGTTCTCTAAAGAACATACAACCAATTCTCCCAATTTCATAATGCAACTCATTAAATAGATGAATATTTCTACCCTAACTCCATTTCTCTACTACAAATTAATAGTCATCTGTACCTTAAATCACACTCCCTTGAACATAATATCCAAACAATGCTTAAGTGTAGAACTTTCTTTTAGACTTCCTTTCCTTCTGTTTTTCAAACTCCAGGCCATTCTTAACTATCAAGAAATAACATATGCTACTTCTTGCTCTGATAACCATTTTAAATTACCACTTTTTATCCACTCTAGCATCCTAAAAATTTCAGAACATCAAGAACTCTGTGTCTAATTTAAAATCCATGCTTCATGTGAGGTTTTCTTTGCTTTCAAACAAATATTCTACAACAGTTGTTCTCAGTTTAGTTCATAGATCCATGAGGATCCCTAAGACACTTTTAGGGGATTTGCAACGTCAAAATTACTTTAAAAATAATACAAAGATGTCATTTTTCTTTCACTACACTGATATTTGCACTTCTTGTACAAAAACAATGGTAGATAAATATGCTGAATCCATTCCATGAGTCATGGTAGTGGTAATCACTGTGTTTTCACCACCATGCTCTTTAAAGAAAAAGACAAGCTGTTTAACTTAAGATTAGCCTTATGAAACAGTAAAATTTATTTTTATTTAAGCTCTATCTTTATTATTCTATGTACTGAAGAGGAAAATATATATAACTTGGAAGTGATAAAAATAATAGATATGATCAATTCTAAGATGTGACCATGAGGGAAAGAGATAAAATGGAGAAAAACATAACTGAAAGTGGGTAGTTGAAGAGATTGAGGAGCCAAAGTGTTTGGCTCCCCATATGGATGATGAAGTCACTGAGGTGGTGACAGTACAGATGGAGAAGAAAAAAGTGAGGCAGGATACAAAATACTCTTCAGTGACTGATAAGAGTGATGCAGCTGTCTATGAGGCTGGTAAATGACAAATTAGGAGAGCTAATATTTTTGTTTTAATAGTGGATGGCATGAGTTTCAAAGAAGCTGGCATTTTGAATGTGTACCTAAGATAAATGGTTTGCATTTCAGGGTGGAATACAGGAAAACACCCATACTGCTCTTGGTGCCTAGTTATGAGAAATAGAAGTGATAAAACATTGTCCACTAGAGAAGGCTACAAGGGAAACTGATTCATCAAGAAGTAAAAGAACTCCAGTTTTCACTGAATGAGAAGATAAAAGAGACATCAAGAGAATGTCTTGTGGTTAGAGAGGACTTTTTAAAGTCACAAGTCTAAAGAGTTGGGGAGGAGACAGGTCTATGGCATTAGGTCTGTGAGGTGAATGGAACAGTCTAGTGATGAGTGCTCTCTGGATAACTGATGGCCTGAGATGAACAGGGATAAAAGGGAAGATGACATAATTCCTGATCAATTTCTTGCTTTAAAGTAAACAGCAGTCAATTCAAACTGTGGTCTTGAAATTTTAGCATGAGAAGCTTATTGTAATTCCTCCCTTTTGAAGCTACTGAAGATGTATCTGTGAGGGCAAAAGTGTGAAAGAAATCTTCTACTGAGGGCTGGAGAAAAACATTTTTCTTTTCTGTATTCTGCATCTCACCATCGGTGCTAGTGAAATACCGCTGGTAACAACTCTTCCCATTATGTCATACATGTTGCTGCTTCTCGTGGTATCAAGGCCCTTGATGTGATGTAATAGAATGATGGACAAGGAGAGAAGAGTTAAGTCTTACTGGCTCAGATCAGTGCATAAATAAACACAGTTGGAAAAATAGGGCCAAGATTCACTTGATTAGGGGCTGAAACTTGAGAAATGCTGACTAAGAAGGATGAAGCTGGAAGCAATGAAGTGATGTTTAACAAGCATGGGAGCATGACTCAATGAGGAGTAGAAATCAATGAGACAGAAATAGACTCCTCTTGAAAACAAATGAGGCTAAAATGGACCAACTCCAAGCCCTTTTCAGGATCTTTTTTTGTTTGCAACTAAGACAGCCAAGCTGAGTTCTAGTCATATTTCTTCCCGCTCTGAATTGCCTATATTTATGTCCAGTTATGGACATGAAAAATAGCCCACTAGAAGCATAATTGCCCATCCTCCTTACTCCTCAGCCAAAATTGCTGTTTATACTGCACTAGCTCTAACTCACAATGTGCTTAAATGTCATCACTCAGTCAGTGTCCACCTAAAACCAAATACATCATCCCACTTCTCTTTTCAGAATATTGGGTTTGGAGTAAACAAGGGCATTAGAGAGGACATTGAGCTAATGTGTAGGAGTAGAACTCACAAAAATATCAGTATCCAAAGGAAACATTCAAACTGAAAGTTATGTTGTATACCCAGGAACAGGTCTGCAATTTCATATGGCTTCTGAGAATCATATTTTTAGTTGGTTTAGAGTTAAGAGGCCATCTTTAAAAAATGGTAGAAAAGCATAGGATGACTTCATTGGTTGGTAGCAAGTATATAAGCAAGGATGTGTGAAGAGTTAGTGTCTTTAGAAATATACTCTGGAATTTATAAGGAGGCAAGAATAATTCATTCGAAGGTTCTAGGTAAAAGTTCACATTCTCTAGCATGGTTTTCAAGGCATTCTATGGCCCACTGCCTGCTTCCTCACTAGACTTACTTCTCACTAAAGGCACCAATGATATAGAGATAGTATATATTCCCCTTTGCAACTTTTCTCTTGTTCTCAGCATGGAAGGCAAGATTCCAATGCTCAGGATGAAGACTTTACTCTCCAAAGCTAATATTACCCCTCTATTTTCTAGTCCTTACAAGATCAAAAATCACTTGGGGGAAAAGACTGGGACATTTACCCCCCCTCTACATTGGGTCTAGCACGGTATTTTGAATTAATATATATTGAGTATGAACTTTGAAATTATGTAAAACATGGCCAAAAAAATCCTTGGGTTGTGGACTTGGAGACACAAATCTAATATTTAATTTTCCCTTCACCATATACAAACTCCGACACTTTAGAAAAATTTATATTATTTGTGTTTATAACATTAACAGGTGAGATGAAATGTAGTAGATAAAGGGGTTTTTAACACAGTATAACACTATATTATTGACTAGTGTTAATTCTTTTTATTTTCTAGCGTAAAATAATACTTCAAATAGAGTAAAAGAGATGAATTCTGGACTTTGAAAATAGACATCAAGTTTGACTAACCTTTGAAACAAAGCTGTAGAGATAGCATACCTCTGAGAAGAAAGATATTCCTTACTTTTCCAATTTTTTTCTCCTACTATTGCAACAGGTAAAAGAAAATATGACTAGAGTATAGTCCATTGATTTTTTAAAAATTATTTTATATGCAAGGCCTATGTTATGCATTCAACTTGGGGCAAAGAATTGGTGTGCCACCACCTAAGCCTCAGTTTTTTTTTTTTAATCTTTAAGTGAGGAATAACATGATATGTTCCATAATCCCTTAACAAAGTCTATAATTCTTTATGACCACATCATCTCTTAGGATTATACCAGTGTCAATGAGAAAAGAATATTGAGGCAACTTATGGAATCAGCTATGGGATTGCAGAAACAGATTTAGTGATGATCTTTCTTAATGTCTTCAAGTTTTATTACTTAAAGGACAGTTACTTTTAAGACAGGTATATCTCTAAGGATATTTCACATAATTATACTTCAGCATGGACTAGTTTAGAGCTCAGAAGCAGATGTACTATAAAAAGGAAGTAACACTGCAATTTGCCACTTATGTCCTCATTGATTTTAACAATGATTAATTTTACATGATTATTTGAAACACTCATTAGACTATTTTCTTTGAGGTGAATCAAATTTCATCAAACAATCTTCACATTTAATTTTGATGGATTAACAAAACATGGTATCATTCTCATTTAATCTAAATACACAGGATTCTAATTACAGCTTTCCTGGACCTATGTGGCAGTCATAAGTGCCTTCTACCAACAGTTATAGTTTTCCTGTATCTTGATGTATGAAAGGACTGTACCTCCTGGAACCTTGAAGGTAAGTGCAATCAAGTGACTTACTTGGCTAATAAAAAGTGAGGGGAAATGACATATATTTCTTCTACGTAGGAGTTTTTCAAATTAGATAACTTTTGAGGTTCCTTCTCCCTGCTACTATAAGCAGTCTGCATGTGTGAGTGAGGAGCACATGCAAACACAGTCTCCAGTTTACACATGATGGACTTGTTGCATGAGTGAAAAATAAAGCTTGTAAAGCTCTCCTACAGTAAGGCTATTTTTAACTGCAGCATTAGACTCTCCTCAGTGATCAAGAAACTGAAACCAGAAGTTAAGCATCTTCATAACTGAATCATAAAATATGATGCATGGTCTTACTAGTTAGGTGGATGAGAGCAAGGGAACTATATAATCCAGGGTTTGAAACATGGACATCTGTGTTAGGCAGTAGCAAAATTTTGGGTAACATTCTTGCCTTTGTATATTAAACAGGTGCTCTGGGAGAAGAAGCCAGGCAACAGAATATCAGTTGCGTATTTGTTTGTTGGAGGCTCTCACTGGCAGAGTACCATAGGAAAGGGATAACCTCAGAAAGTACATGGACAATTTGCAAGCAGGAATAAAAGGGATAAGAGAGAATCTAATACTGGAAAGTTTTAGATTTAGAAGAGACAAGTGATTCTCAATTTGGCATAATACAAATGGTTTAAAGACTTATTAACAAAGACTTATTAAGGCTAACAGTAAAGACTATGGCTCCATTATGAGAATCTGTGAATAAACTAAAGCAAGTAAGAGTAAATATCCAACCAAGGGTGTATTGCAGGTGAAACACAATCATTGCAAATGATAAATATGGCTCATAAAAATCTAAGGAGCTGTTTTTCACTATCAAGGTGCTCGTAGTTACCTTAAGAGTTAAGTTCAGAGAGAAAAAAAATACGGGAATAAGAAAGAAATAAAAATTATAAATATGAGAATTATAACTATAACTATATTGTAACTCAGATAACACTTTGTGATACTGGCACATGAAGCTGCCTGGTATCAGATAAGGAAGTTCACTCAAATTTTAAAAGAGATACAAGGCCAAAAAAAAAAAAAAAGGATATCAATTTGGCCTAAAATTATTTTAAGGCTCTCTGGGCCCCAAACTATTAGCACTGTAGATGAGCTGAGAAATCAGGTGAGTTTTTAATAAATGGAAATTCATCACTAACTACCTGAGGATAATATAAAAGAAAAAGTTTCCTAGGTGTCAGTGCCAGCTATGAGAAGTAGTGGACAAAGATGCTATGTATTAGGGAAGCAGCCTAATGAAACATCTCTTCTGGGAGAGAGAGGGATTTCTCAAAGTATCTGCTCACAGAGATGTCAAAATTCCTATAGAGAAGGAATCAAGAAGCAATACTTGTCTTCCTTTTTTTTTTTCTTTCCAAGAGGAGATAATTGAAATTATTCCTTCTCCTTTGCCACGGATTGTTGAAAGATGGGACCATATCCCCTTTTTTCCCCCCTTAATTCAGAAGTCTCCAGACCAAGTGAAACCACATCAAGATCTCTAGAACTAGTTTAAGACCACTTCACAGCACCCCAATTCAGAGATTACCATGAGCTCTCAGAGATTCTGTTCTTGGATATGAAAAAGGGACTTCCCTAGGACTTCTGCATTCTCCCCTTGAAAAGGAGGTATGTTTGGGTTTGGGAGAAAGAAACTGAATATTGGGTGACTAAAAGGCAATTTATGGTAGTCACTTGTATAGTTAACATTATTCCAGTTCTCCTCTGGGAACAGAGTTGTTTTGCATATACATAATTAGGAGAAGGGATGACACCTGCCTTGAAAAAATGAATAGAAACTATATGTGTTACTTTCAGATTGATGATTTTAAGAGCAGGTATATAATTTATGATGCTCTCTTTCCTCTTATTCAGCAACCAGTGACGTCCAGATGGTAGAGATAATGTTAGACTGTGTTTCTGAAAACAGAAAATTTGGAGCAGAGTTGTAACTAAATTATAATATCCACATGTCACACAAACAATAGGTGAACCTGAGGTTGTTTATTATACCACAATATGTCCTAACCTGTTGTAACTGAAAGTTTGAATGTTTAAAAGAAAAGGTCTATTTCCTTTATATCACTTCAAATTATTTCTAACTGATGGATGTATAATGTGGTTTTAAAAAGCCAGATATATTCCTGCCTTCACTATACAAAAATGTTGGAAATCAGAAGAGAAACTCAGGTAGGATTCAACGTATCTTTGCTTTAATCCTGAGTCTACTATTCCATAAATGTAGATAAATTGAACTAATTATTTTACTCTGTCTCTTTCTTCATAAAATAAAGGATGCTTACCAAATTTGATTCCAAGGTTCTATAATTCTTAAATGTAAAATAAATTAGAAAAATTTAGTGAATTTCAGTCTCTTTCAGATCAATTTAAATTTAGCAATAGATTGAAAGTATAATTACTCACAGTATATACATACTATTTAACATTTACCCAGAAATCAGGATAATATACTATAAATTTTTAGAAAACTGCTATTCATGATTCTTAAGATCTCTCTTCCTTAGGCTTCCTCACTGCCATCAGTGGGTTTGATACTCATTTTAGTTTTCTAAACTCAGAGCCTCACTATTATTATCTTGAAATCACCAATATCTTTATGTCAGTCACCAAAATAAACCTGAGATTCCCAGGTCCCCTCTCATCTTCTACATTAAAATTCACATATATTCTTACTTTATTTCAATATCACTCTCTCCCCCCAAGTCCTGAAACTCTTCAACTAATCACTTTAGAAATCACGATCAACCATCAACAAACTCTTTTATATCTTTATCTTTTTGCATTAGTCAGGGTTCTCCAGTGAAACAGAATCAACAGGATATACAGATAGATGGAAAAGGAAATTTATTATAGGAATTGACTATGATTATAGAAGTTGAAAATTTCTTGATCTGAAGAACCAGGGAAGCTGGTGGTGTAATACAGTCCAAGTCAAGACGTGAAAATTCAGAGAAGGAAGGAGTGGGCAGTGGGATAGTACAAGTCCTAGTCCACCCTGGAAACCTTGAGAACTAGGAGCACTGATATCCAAGGGAAGAAAAGATGGATGTCTCTGCTTAAGCACAAAGTCAATTCACTCTTTCATGGCCTTTTGTTCTATCCAGGCCTTCAGTGGATTGGATGATGCCCACCACACTGGTGAAAGTGATCTTTACTCAGTCTACTAATACAATGCTAATCTCTTCCAGAGACAACCCCACAGGAACATCCAGAAATAATGTTTTACCAGGTTTCTGGGCATCCTTTAGCCCAGTCATATTGACTCATAAACCCATTATACCCCTTGTTCTATATTCTTTAGATGTCTTTATTTAAATATCAGTCTAGGTCTGCTCAAGGAAACAGCTTCCTCTGCAAACTTCCTTGGTGATGATTTTTCTCTCCTTATACCTTATATACCTTATACCTTAAATAAAATAGGTATCATTATCCTCACTGCGGTCTCTTAACAGATAATTCTTTCTCTCTCCTCAGGTATCTCACCATTATTTATTGGATATGTAGCTTCCGGATCACTGTAAGTCTTTCTAAAATTCTTTGCATTAATGCTTAGTAGATTCAAAATACATGTTCTGATAAAATGACTATATGAAAGGTGTAGATTTGGACTAGACATCTTGTCTTCTGATTTTTTTAAAAATCATTTCCCATTGACCTGTGTTATCAGCTAGCATTTAAAGGAATTGTTAGTAAAAGTAATAGGTCACTAAATATCTCATTAATGCTAAGATACTGTAGAATATATACTATATCATATAGACCTTTAAGGCCATGCTTTCTCAAACAACTGGTTTGCTTGGAGCAGAATAACTCTTATAAATGTTTATGATTATCTCTTTATTTTGTTAACAAGTCCAAAGCCCATTTGGAATCTACCTCTGTCAACTATAGTTTATTACATGGAGTCTTTGTTCCAATTTTTTCTTATTTTATAATGTTGTTTTTCTCAAGCTCCAGTCCATTAATCTATTTGTTTGCTTTATTGTATAGTAGTATGACTTGTTTCTCTATCACTTGACTTATATCTTCCTTAAGCTAGGCAGAATATTAGTCATTTAATCAATTTAAAAACAACAACAAAAAATATGTCTGGCATACTGATTACAGGTTTCAAAGAAAACTTTATATGGCATCAGAGATAATAGGCAGATTATCAAAACAGACCGGCCAGTAATAAAAAGACAGGTTCACTGTCCAGAAATGAGATTTATGACAAAGAGGCTACTTAGGAATTAGACAAAGTTCTATTTATCAGGAAAATGGAACAGATCTATTTAAATAAGTGCTATCTAATGTGAGGGAAAGTTTGAGACATTTGAATGGGGCACACAGTACTGAGGGGATTGTTTAATGGAACTCAGAGTAGACAAGAGGTAAAAAAGTCTGACATAAGTTGAGCTGTCTTGTCCTAGGTGGTTTTACAAGGATGTATTATGTTACTGCCCCCTGCTTCCCTGCCTAACATTCAGGTGCCTGATCCTTCACTTAAACCTGAAACTGGTAACAATTCTTTGTGTATCTCCTTTAGGTATAGTCCTAAGGTTATGGCCTCAAAATTTACCTACAACTTCTTAAGAAGATCATTCTAGAATTTAAGTGGATTTTACTTTATGTCTAATCACTGAACTTTCACAAGCAAGGCAACCTAATGCACACTTCATGTATTCAAACACATATTCAAAGTGCATAATTTAATCTTAGGTTCAGCAAGCATAGGGCATTTGTCATGATGTATGTTGAAGATTTAGACCTTTTAAATCTACATAACTTGATTATTGTGACTAACAAGAGAAACTACCTCTTTCAACACCAGTTGAATATTTATTTGAAAATTATGTCTCAGGCAGATAAGGCTATAAACCAACAAATAACTTTACTATTTGGTTTTGAAATATCTTGCAAATCAATTCACCCATACAAAAGTTTGCTCACATAAGCAAACAACTTGTTTTATCAAACATTTTACTTTTCAAGGCTGACTTCAAGAATATCTCCTCACTGTGTTCATGAATTCTAAACTACTATGTTATTCAATTTGTCCAATTAAATCATTCCCCTTCATAAAAGATGTACCTTAAGCTGCCTGAGTACAGATCCCAGTGCCTATACATACCCTTCTCTGACCTTCCCTTCATAGACACTACCAGTTTCTTTTCAAGACTGTGTTCTTTACTTCAGCTGTTTTAATGAACCTAGCTTTCCTTGAGCATCACTACTCTTAATGGTCTTTGGTGGAGGCTGACAGCTGATAATGTAATGCCAGAAAGCACTGTATCCTTATATATATGCCAGAAACCACTGTCTGCAATTTTCCTACTAACACTAGGGGACAGATAGCTAGAAATCAACAGAATTTGGAATGCAGCAGGCTTGGTTTGAAGTCCATATTGTTCACTAAGTACCTATTATATAAAATGTATGGTAATATACAATATATATCATTGTATATGTTGTTGACATGTAAATCCAGAAGTTTGTGTTAAATAGAAGAAAAAGCTATAATTAGGAGAATGGAGCAAGGAATAAAATAAGGCATCATGAGAATGCTAGGTCTGGCAGGCAGCAAAAGTGTCCAGGGAATCAAGCAAAAGAAAGAATTTAGCCAAATTGATACAGTAAACATCAAAACCCACCATCAGGAAGAAAAGTAATAAGTACAAATAGGATTGGTGGCAACAATCACCGTGAAGCTGAACCAGTTTCTTAGTAGAGGGTCTTTGTAACTTCCTCGTGCAGAGGCACAATCAGTGATAACAAACTTACTATCGAAAACTACATAAATTTCAGGAGCAGAAAGCCAGGTGTGTCCTGAGAAATGTCCTAATAACATCCCGCTACATATCAGAACACATGAATCCTCTTAGTTAGCATCATTTAATTTGGCACAGACGCAGAAAAGAAAACGTGGCTGAGAGTGTGTAATGATTTGCCACCTAGTTTTCATTTTATCAGATCACAAGAGTAGAAAACATTTATAGCTTTTCTAGGTAATCTTTAATTCTCTCTTTGAGGGGATTCAAGGTAGACTGTTTTCTTTTTTGGTATCTTTACCTGTCCAGGCAAATTAAACATTTCACATGAATGACATATCTGACAGACATTACATCAATTGAGAGAATACTTTTCCAAAGGTATTATTGTGAATTTCTATTATGCCAGTTATTATTTGAAGATACAGTGCCTTCTCTTCCTTCAACTTAGCTGTCAGCTTTTTTCTTTCATTCCATTTCCACAAAGGTAATGGCCATCACTGACAATTTCCATTTGTAATGTTGAATATGAGCTATTTATGCTTCTTAGCTGAGAGAAGTGTTAATGCTGTGGAGCTCCTGTTTCATCTTTTCATTTTTGTCAATGTCTTGAGATTACTTTTATCTGGAACAAACTGCACATTTCAGAAAAAAACACTAATTGTAAAGCTATTTCTTCTTGTTTTACTAATCAGTTCTTAATAGCAGTTGCCATTCTCAAAGGGTTTTTATTCTGAGATTATTTTTCATTCTAGGACTCATTCTTGTTGAAATACTATTTATTCGTTCCAGTTACAATTGTAATGTTTTGTTTAAAGAAAACATTAAAAATATAGAGCCAGAGCTGGGAAGTTTAATTTGCTCTGGTTAACCCTAGAAACATCATTTATTTAACCATAAAATACAAAAAAGAATAAAAAAAATAGATGAAGAATCAAAGTGAAATCTTAAAACTTTACATTTTTATATAAAACAAATATTTGCCTCAAATAAATTATTTTGCAGGTTTGAACTTTTTTTCTTTTAGTTTTCCTGTCTATTACATTCTGTAAAAGTTGGTCTTTAAGGCTTTTGTACAAGTTATTTCCATGCCTTGGAATACGTTTTCTCCTATTCACCTAAGCCCTCTCCTTGAACCTAATCTACATCAGATCCCTAATTTTCCCTCACAGCTCGCATATTTACTCTACTAGCATGATTACTTCTTAATATTTGCCTCTATTACTCTAATGAAGAATGAATAATGGCAGAGATATATGTAGTGATCTCTATGAGTTTGTGTGTGTTGTCTTTGTATTATGTTGCTTCCAATATTAAATTCAAATACTTTGAAATTTCAATCTATCCTAGCCTAATCAAATATTTATCTCCTGGGTATGTTTAATTTATCTGTCTTCATTTATTTACTCTTTCATTCACTTTCTTGGTAACCTGGTGAGTGCCTACTATGTGATAGTTATGGTGTTGGGTAATAGAAACTTACTTTTTTAGATTAGCTCAACAGTTGAAAGTACTAGATTCAGGTATGAAGAGACAGTATAAACAACGAAACAGAACTATCAATAGTACACTGGGGGAGGGTCAACTGGTAGAGTGCATGTTTATCATGCATGAGGTCTTGGGTTCAATCTCCAGTATCTCCATCAAGTAAGTAAATAAATAAACCGAATTACTTTCCTTAAAAAATTTTTTTAAAAAAGTCTATAGCATAGGGAACTATATTCAATATCTTGTGGAAACTTATGGTGAAAAAGAATATATGTATGTTCTATTTGACTGAAGCTTTGTGCTGTACATCAGAAATTGACACAACATTGTAGACTGACTATACTTCAATAAAAATGTTTTAAAAAATTAAAAAATAGCAAGAAAAAGGTAGTACACTAATTGTTATGTTAGAGGGAAAACAAAAAGGGGGAGAATATCAGAAAAAATAATTCAAATTAGGCTTTCCACAGGAGATGACATATAAAATTTTAAGGAGACATTATCTAGTTTGAAAAAGACTGCACAGGATAGAGAAAGTGATGGGATGAATAAAATATTGCATAGAGAGTATTTGAATTGGGCACTATTTGGGCATGCCCTTGGAACTTTTACCTCAGTTATTTTCTCTACCTGAAGCACTATTCTCTTAGATGAACAAAGGGTTGACTTCTTTACATTCTTCAAGTTATTATGCACATTTTACCTCGATTAAGTCTTTGGCCAAGCTATTTAAAATTGCAGTTTTGCAGATCTCTTAATACTCCTTGCCCACCTGCTCTGTTATTAACATATATTTAAAAAATTCTGATTTATGAATTTTATGAAGAAGCTATATATCTATGACTTGCTTTTATTCATTTGACATTTTGTCACTAATTTTCAGACAGTCTGTTACATGAAGCTATTGTTCACTCATTCTCAGTACTAAATATGACTTCAAATATACCACAATTTATTTTTCATTTTCCTTTCACTGGGCTTTCCTGTTTCCATGTTCGTGCTATTATGAAGAGAGATGCTATTTAAATGTCTTTCATTTTATATCTTTTGGTCCAAATGGGTGAGAGTAAATTTTTCTGATTCTACAAATAGAATTGTTGAGTGATAGGGTAGAGGGAAGCATTGCCTTTAAAAATGATGCCAATTGTTTAACTAAGTGTGTATAACAATTTACACATCCATTAGTAATGCATAAAATCCTTATTTCTGTTCTCAGTCTTCTCTTTAAGTCATTTTTCAGCCTAAATGAAGGACATAATCTTAGAAGCAGGCTCAATCCAGACACGCACCTGTATTTCACATGCTGTGCTAGGACAGTGATGAGGTTTAACTTCTACAAGTGTTAATTTTCTCGAACTTTAATAGTCGTTCATCAAATAAAATGATGTGACTGCAGATGTACAACAATATTTGAGACTCTAATTACATTTATGAGCACTGTAACACAAATAAATATTAGAGAAAGCTTATGATCATAGCTAGTAGTTCACTTTCAAGCCAGAATCAAATAAAAGCTAGATTCTAGGTCTTGTTTCCAAATTAAAACCTTCAGAACTATTAGCGATGAAAATAAAGAATAAGAGCATAGAGATTAAACCCGATAATATTTAGTTCTGGACTTTGTTCCACTGGATTTAGGAAGAAACGAACTACACACACACTAGGATCTAGTGGACCTAGAATAACCAGATCTAAAAGGTCTTTGGTTAAAATATATATCTTCCTGAAAATCATCTGATACTTTGTTTGTAGTCTCTGAGTAGAACAGTTTTCTAGTATTCCATGAATTCCTGAAAAATATGTATGTGGGAATCATTGCCCTAGAATTGTATTGCTGGACTTGATCTTGGTAATACCCAACTCAATATTCTATATTGAGGTTCATGGCCTAACTTCCTCTGAAGTCTCTTCCAGAAGACAGAGTCTCTAGATTTTAGGTTACACAGAGGTTCTTTAGTTTGTTGAGGAAAATCTACCTGAATCAGTTTGTGATAACAGAGTGTGAATTTTATAAATCACCTGCAGTATTTTGCCATGTCTGCTTGCAACAGAGCAGTTCTAGTTGTCAAAGGTGGTGTTTCTAGATGCACAGGTGGTCTGTTACTAATTCATAAAGGAGGAAAAAATTAAACAGAAGTAGTTGATCTCACTGTTCATAAAGCCATTGACACTACTTTCTGGATATGCAAGTTTTATAGTTTCTGAATATTTTCTATTTTTAACTCAGAACTCCATTTCTTTCTTCTGTTTTTCAGAAGACTGCTGAAATATCAATAGTGAAATTTCTGAGTAAATGTGGAGGCTTTTCAAAGATTTTAAATGAAACTCCCAGTAAAATGGACACACAGTGCCTGGAAAAACAGGTTGGAATTCTGTAGGACAAGAACACAAAATCAAGCATTTTCGCTTTGGTTGTTACTATCAGAGCCAGGGGTTTCCAGCATGAAACGCTTCAATCCATTTTTGGGAACAGGAAAATAATAAACAGAATATATTTATTATAATATTATATTATAAATCCAGTACATGGGTATAGCTCTATAAAATCCACTTGGAAATATTCAAAGCAACCTCAAGCTGTGATCAATTTTCTTTGTCCAGCCTTTATAGTTTTATAAAGATTATGTAGGTGACAGACAGGACATGAACAGATGAGAGTCTCAGACCTTTAAGTAAAGTTAAGCCAACAATGTTGATGGAGAGTACTGGTTATTTGTCTTCTGTGTGGTGATTGATTTTATGTAAAATTTTTGCAGAGTTCCATGTAAGACCACTGGCACTACACAGAGTGCCATCCTGAAAGCATCAGAGATGATCATCACTCAACAATATTAGTTTCTTATTATGCAATCAGTTATTGACATTCCATCATGGCCTCTGGGAACTCCTTCACACATAAAGCTCTTGGGGTAACAGGGATAGGGCTTGGTCTTAGTTATGAACCTAGCCGATAAACTAGGATGTGTGCTTTAGTCTCCATGTTACTCTGATACAATGGTCGCTTTCTTACAGAGCAGTAGAGAACTTAAACATTTTTTTTACCTGATGATCTTTCTGAATTGAGGTTTCTGCTGAAGTCAAGAATACCCAATGTTTTCAAAGCATTTCAAAATTATGCATTACCTTAAATGTCTACTTGCTCACTTATATTAACTAGCAATCTCTAGTGAGTGCAATAAATTCTCTCTCTCACTTAGAAAGGTTTATTTCTGATAGGTGAGTTGAGGCCTTTTATAATGAGATCTAGTCTGAAGGTTTAGTCTTTCAACTGTAAACAAATAAGAATATATTTGGATTATTTAGGGACTGTATAATATTCTTTTTGGAATTTGGATAATTCCTAGACAAATCTAGTCAATTGTAAGGTGGTTCTTTTTCCAGTAATGGAAGAAATGGAGCATGGTTTAGATATTTGCAGAGGTGGATGGAAATGTGTAAAAAATAAAGCAATATAATTTCATAAATGATCACTCTAATTGCAGAGAAACTATATTTTTGTTGAGCAAAAATGAGTATACAAACCAAATGAGCATCGAATTTGAGGGAAACTCTTAAATCATGTCAGTAGAGACATTTATTCATTTAACTACAACCTCTGTTGCCCTGAGACAAGATGTATAAGCTCTTACTCTGATTAAGACAAATGTAATGACAATCTACCTATTTCTAATCATTTCCATGAAGTTGAACCAGAACATCAATGACTGTCCACATCATTCACATAAAATAGGAAGAAAGGTTTTTTTATGGTTAAGAAGGCCAAGTATGGGAAGCCATCAACGAGTTCATTTTTAAAACCTGCCTAGCCATCCTTAGGATGCAAAGGCAGAGTTCTGGATACTGAGGACCTGGTCACATCATACGGCATGGAAAATTCGAAATTCAGTGTTTGCATTACTAGGAGATTCACAGGAATCTCCTTACTTGTTGCTTAGAAATCTGCCTGGAAAATATCTGAATGGGTTACAGTCTTCCAGAAATGAGAGATTCATCATCTTGGGACAAGGACAGACAGAGAGGCAAATCGCTAAAAACAAAAGAGAATTTTAACATGAAAATGAGACTTTTATATATGAGCAGTACTGAAAGCATCCCTAATAGAATGGTCTTTGTTCATAGGAGGCTGAACAAACTTAGAATATGGGAAGTCAATGAAAATAAAACACAGATTTGATATAACCTGGGGCCTGCTTCATTGTCATGAACAGAGCTCCTGGGACCTCAAGGAGGTATGGCCTTTCTGAATCAAGGGTCTTGATATATGGAAATGAGATAGCCTTGGCTGACACTTCATGAGACACCAGACATGCCAAAGCTTCCACAAACACTACAGAAACATGGCTGTCTTAGCAAAAATAAAGCTACCACTTTCACTGCAACAGGTGAAAATACCATCATTAAAGAGTCCTGCAGTGTCTCAAAATTATTTTGTAAAATATATGAAAATTTATATTCTCTTAAAAATCTGGTTTTCACTGTCCCCTCACAAATTTTACTAGTATTAATTATTGCTAACATGATAATAAATAAAAACAATGTTATTATAGATACTGATATCATTATAGCTGAAACTGACTGAGTACCTAATATGTGTTGGGCAATATGAAAAATGTTTTATTGTGCATGGATTTTTCTTACGTTTCTCATAAAACCTCTTGGTATAAGAAATAGTACAGATAGAAAAAAACTGAGATAAAGACAATTAAATTGCTATAAATGTTACAACTAAAGTTGGAATCAAATCAAATTCCTATTATATACCAGGCACTGTTCAATGCACCAAGGATTGAGAAAGATAAAAAAATCTACACTTGGTGGAGTTTATATTCTACTAAGTAGAGGAAAACAATGTAAAAAAATAAGCAAAGGAAAGAGTGGGAAGGTGATAGTTGTAATGGTGAAAAGAACAGCAGCAAAGAAGATAAAGTGGGGAGAGGAGAGGCGGCAAGATAAATATGAGAGAAGGTTAGAGAAGGCCTACTGAGAGGAGACATTTGAGCAAAGATAAGGATGAGATGAAAGAGTAGGCCATGGGGATATTTGAGTCAAGGGACTTCTATGAAACTTGAGCAGCAAATAGAAATGTTCCAAGAGAGCATTCCTGACTCATTCCAGAAAAAAAACTGACCCTAAAACAGATTTAGGAGAGAGAGGACAAGGAAGGGTTAATGTGAGGGCAGATCACAAGGTCTATGGAAGTCATTTTACTTTATTTATTTGTATTTCTAATTGAAGTATAGTTGATTTACAGTATTATATTAGTTTCAGGTGCATAGCATAGTGATTCAATATTTTTAAGTATTATACTTCATTAAAAGTTATTATAAAGTAATGGCTATAATTCTCTGTGCTATATAATATATCCTCAATGCTTATCTACTTATACATAGTAGTTCGTATCTCTTAATCCCATACCCCTATCTTGCCCCTCCCCTCTTCATTCAACCCACTGGTAACCACTAGTTTGTTTTCTATATCTGTGAGTCTATTTCTGTTTTGTTATATACATTCATTTGTTTTATTTTTTTTCCAGATTCCACATATAAGTGATAAGTTAACAGTATTTGTATTTCTTTCTCTAAATTATTTTATTAAACATAATATTCTCTAGGTCCACCCACATTGTTACAAATGGCAGAATTTCTTTTTTATGACTAATATTCCATTGTGCATGTATATATACATATATGTATATATGCCATATATATATTACTTCTTCTCTATTCATTGCTCTCTTGATGGATATTAGAGTTGCTTCTATATTTTGGTTATGGTAATTAGTGCTGCTAAGAACACTGGGTTGTATGTATATTTTTGAATTAGTGTTTACATTTTTAACATATATATATACCCAGGAGTGGAACTGCTTGATCACATGGTAACTCTGGTTTTAGTGTTTTGAGTATCCTTCATACTGTTTTCTATGGTGGCTTCACCAATTTACATTCCCATCAACAGTGTACAGTGTTCCATCTTCTTTTCTCCACATCCTCTCTAACATTTTTTATTTAAAGACATTTTGATGACAGCCATTCTGACAGGTGAGAGGTGATATCACACTGTGGTTTCAATTTGCATTTCTCTAATAATTAGCAACACTGAGCATCTTTTCATGTGACTGTTAGCCCTGTATGACTTCTTTGGAGACAGTGTCTATCCAGGTCATCTTCCCATGTTTTGACTGGTTGTTTATTAATATTTTTTTTGCTATAGAGTTGTATGAACTGTTTGTACATATCGAATGTTAACCCCTTGTCCGTCATACCATTTGCAAATATTTTCTCCCATTAAGTAGGTTGTCTTCTTGTTTTGTCAATGGTTTTATTTGCTGTACAAAAAAAAACTTTTAAGTTTAATTAGGTCCCATTTGTTTATTTGTGTTTTTATTCCTTTCACCTTAGGAGATGGATTCAAAAAACCATTGCTACGATTCCTGCCAAAAAGTGTTTTCCAATGTTCTCTACTAAGAATTTTATGGTTTCAGGTCTTACATTTAGGTCTTTAATCCATGTTGAGTTTTTTTTTGTATATGGTGTAAGAGAATGTTCTAATTTAATTGTTTCACATGTAAGTTTTCAATTTTCCCAGCTCCATTGATTAAAGATTCTTTTCTCCCTTGTACTTTCTTGCCTCCTTTGTCATAGGTTAATGGACAGTAGGTGCATAGGATTATTTCTGGGCTCTCTATTCTGTTCTGTTGATTGATGTGTCTGTTTTTGTGCCATTATTATGCTCTTGGTTTTGATCTTTTCTATTGGGTTTTCAGTATTCATTTTATTTATTTATTTAGATCCTATCTGCTCTTTTTATTAATTCCTTCCTTTTGCTAACATTGGGTTGGCTTGTTTTTCTTTTTCTAATTCCTTTCAATGGTACATTAGGTTGTTTATCTGAAATTTTTCTGGTTTCCTAAGGTAGGCATATATAGCTGTAAAATTCCTTCTTAAAATTGCTTTTACTGCATCCCCTGGGTTTTGGAAAGTTGTTTTTCTATTTTCACTTATCTCAAGGTATTTTCTGATTTCCTCCTTGATTTCTTCTTTGATCCATTAGATTTCAATAGCATTAGTCTCTATATGTTTTAGATTTTCTCCTTTTTCTTTCTGTGGTTGATTTCTAGTTTCATGCTGTTGTGGTTAGAAAAAAATGCTTGATATAATTTCTATCCTATTAAATATGGTGAGACTGGATTTGTGATGTGGGGTGTGGTCTATCCTGGAAAACACTCCATGTGTATTCTGTTTTGGCATGGAATGTCCTGTAGATACTTTTTAAGTTCAAGTGGTCTATTGTGTCATTTAAGACTACTACTGCCTTACTGATTTTCTGTTTGGATATGCTGATATAAGTAGGGTGCTAAAGCAACCTACTATTAAGGTATTATTGTCAGATTCTCCCTTAATGTCTGGTAATATTTACCTTATATATTTAGGTGCTCCTGTAGTGGGTGCATATATGTTAACAAGTTAACAATCCTCTTCTTGTATTCATTCCTTTATCATTATATAATGTGTTTCTTTGTATATTGTTACAGACAATGATTTTTTTAAACTACTTTATTTCTTTATTTTTAGATTGGGGTAATTTAGGTATTTTATTTATTTATTTATTTATTTATTTATTTATTTATTTAGATTTTGGGGGTAATTCAGGTTTATTTATTTATTTTTTAAACAGAGGTAGTGAGGATTAAACCCAGGACCTCAGGCATCCTAAGCATGCACTCTATCACTGAGCTATACTGTCCTCCTTAGACTATGTTTCAAAGTACTTTTTGTTTGATGTAAGTATTGCTACCCCTACTGTTTTGTTCTTTCCATTTGCATGAAATAGCCTTTCCCTTCCTTCACTTTCAGTCTGTGTGTATCTTTAGTTCTGAAGTGAGCCTCTAGCAAATAGCATATAGATCTCTTTTTTCTTTTACTGATCCAATCAAATCAGCCACCTTCTGTCTTTTGATTGGAACAGTTAGTTCACTGACATTTAAAGTTAATTATTAATAGATATGTACTTATTGCTATTTAATTACTTATTTTCCTGTTCCTTCCTGTTTGTGGAGTTGTTTTCTGTTCATTTTCTGTTTGTTTCTTCTCTTGTGGTTTATTGATTTTCTTTAATGGTATAGCTATGTCTCTTTTTTTCTAGTTTTTGTGTATCTACTTTTTGCTTTTGATTTGTGCATTACTATGGGGTTCATATATACTGACCCATAACTCTGTCTACTTGTTTTAAACTGGTAGTCATTTACGTTAAAACACATTCTAAAGATCTACATTTGTTACTCTCCTCCCCCATATTTTGTTTTTGATGTTATATTTTACATCTTCATGTTTATATTTTACTATTTATTGTTGTTACAGTTGCTTCTACATTTTTGTCTTTTAATATTCATATTAGCTTATTTAAGTAGTTGATATTCAGCCCTTATAATATATTTGCCTTTTCTAGGGATTTTTTTATTTCCTATATATTCTTCTTGTTATACCCTTTATTCCCAACTTAGAGGAGACCCTTTAACATTTCTTTTAGGGTAGTTTTAGATTTGATGAACTGTTTTAGTTTTTGCTTGTCTGAGAAGTTCTTTATCTCTCCTTCAATTCTAAATGCTACTCTTGCTGGAAAGAATATCCTAGGTTTCTGATTTTTCCATTTCAGGACTTTGAATACATCATGCCAATTCCTCTGGCTTGCAAAGTTTCTGCAGTTGATAGCCTTATGGATGTTCTTTTGTATATGATTGTTTTTCTCTCATTGCCTGTAAAATTCTCTCTTTGTCTTTAAATTTTGCCATCTTAATTATAAGCTTTGGTGTGGTCATCTCGCTTGGGACCCTCTGTGCTTCCTGTTCCTGGATATCTGTTTCTGTCTTAAGCTTTGAGAAGTTTTCAGCCATAATTATATCATACACATTTTTGATCTCCTTCTTTCTCTCTCTCTTCTCCATCAGGAACTCTTATATTGTGAATGCTTGATTATTTTCCCCCAGAGATCTTGTGAAATGTTCTTATTTTTTAAAAGTTGTTTTTCATTTTGCTATTCTGATTGGGTGATTTCCACTATCCTATCTTGTAGATCACTTACACATTCTTCTGTATCACCCAGTCTGCTATTAATTCATTCTATTATGTTTCTCATTTCAGTTATTGTATCCTTCAGTTCTGATTCATTCTTTTTACATCTTCTAGTTCCTTTAATGTCAGTTAATATTCTCACTGTATTCATCTATTCTTTTTCCTAATTCAGTCATCATTCTTATTACTAATGCTTTGAATTCTTCATCTAGTTAAATTTTTTTCTGGTTCATTATTTTTTGTGGGTTTTTTTCTGTCTTTTAATTGAGACCAGTTTTTTGTTTTGTTTTTTGGGTTTTTTTGTCTTCTCATTTTGCTTAACTTCCTCTGTCTCTATGAGTTTAGGTGAAACAGTTACCAGTTGCCGTCTTTAAGAGAAGTTCTTTTGTGGGAGCTTACTTGTATAGTCTGTGTGTCCCCAGTGTCTTTGGTGGGAGGGCCGGATTTGATGTGAGCACTAGTCATGGGTGTGTTGGCAGCTATCACCTTAATTGGAGACGGTGCTAGAGATGGATGGGCTTAAGCTAGAGCCGAGTATGAGGTGGGGCTTCCCTTCTACTGACTGTCACTGCCCTATCAGGTTGGGGTCAGAACCCAAGTTGCTGAAGCAGAAGTCCTGAGGGTCAGGTCTGACCTGTGCCCTGATATACAGTCTTGTCACAGGGTAGGCGGAGACTGTGTGGGCTCTCAGCATGTGTTGGCACATGGGCTGTGGCATTCTCGCTTTCATAGAGATTGGAACTTCTTCTGATGCACTGTCTGTGTAAGTACTAGCAGTGGCTGCATGCATATCACCCAGATACTGCTTTGGCTTTGAGTCACCTCTGTATCTCATGGCTAATCTCTTTCCACAGTTGTGGCACCCTTACCCCAGTTTAGAGCAGTGAAGTGAAGCAGGCAGGGCTGGAGAATTCCCTTGGCTTGGGCTGGGGCACATACCAGAGCGGTTGTGGGGAACTGGGCAGCTTTTCAAGCAGTATTCAATTCACCCTCTCTTCCCTGCCATGGGAATAAGCAAGCATCTGTGTGCTCTTCATAAGCAGAGTTTAGGCTTCCCACAGCCCTCCAGTTAGTCCCACTGGCCCTCAAACCAGCCAAAGGAGTTCATCTTCCATGGATCAGATCCCAGGACTGGAACAACCAATATGTGGCTCAAATTACTCACTCTCCAGGGAAGACCTCCACCTGTGCAGTCTCCCTTTTCCTCTGAGTCCCCTCCCAGGGGCACAGGTCCTAATGTGATTGCTTCTCTTCACTTGCTACTTCATTCCATATGGATTTTTCTGGTAGCCTTGGTTGTACGAGAGTCTTTCTGCCAGTTTCCAATTAGTTTTCAGTGAGAATTTTCCACATATAGATGTATTTTTGATGTCTTTGGGAGGGAAATGAGTTCCAAGTTCTCCTATTCTGCCATCTTGATCAGTCTTAGAAGTATTTTTATTTTCATTTTAAACAGTCTTTTTTTCTGACAGAACTTGAGAGACACTGGAGAACAGTGTTACAACCTGACTTCCATTTTGATCATCTGTTTTTGGCAGCTGTGTTCAGTACAGTTTGAAGGAGCATGAGAGTGGAAGCAGAGGGTCTATACAGGAGGAATGAATGGTGGTTATTAGGATATTCCCTCAAGGCTTACACCTATTCTTCTGTGTTATATCTTGTGATCTGGGGTAGTACTCTCTACACTAGTGAGCTTCCAATTAGTTGTGCCAGCAGGGGTCCTACTAGCTGCCTGGAAGCTGAGAAGAATGACACTGCCCTTCCCTTTTACTTCTTACCCCTTCAGCTAGACCCATCAGTTAACTAACAGTTCCAAAAGCAACAATTGATTCTAGTTTGTAGTTTCTTCAAAGCTACATTAAGCAGCCTCCTTCTGCCTTCTCAGAGCATCAGCGTCAACACCTTAGTGATCTGAGTCTCAGACCCATGAATACCCTGCTTTGAGCTCCTGGGTTGGTTCTATTTTGTCTGTAGTTCCCTTATAGAGCTCATGGAACACATATGTGAGAACTAAAACTGAAAAGAAAAGCAAATGAGTGGCTGTCATAAATGTCAGAACAGTGTTTACCCCAAAAAGGTCAGGAAGACCTAGAAGAAGAATTTAGGGGGATAGTGGCTTCTGTTGGGACTGCAACTTTATTGATATACATGATTGTTTCATGATAATTTGTTGTATAATTATTCACCATGCTGTATATTTGTTTTATACACTTTGCTGTATATATTTTCTGATAAAAATTATTGAAAAATTTAATGTGAATTGTAGAATTATTTTGGCAATATGTGAACAATATCAATAAATAACAGAGATTAACAGAGCTACAAGTTGTAAAAGCAAATCTGGGAAACCTACTGAATTCTTGAGTTAACAAAGTTCTCTCTTCATCCCAAATTTGTATGCAGTATTTTCATACATGTGTTTCAAATTTTTCTAATCTTCTTCTACTGCTATTGGGGTATACATATGTTTTTCTCCTTTAATTTATTGCAGTGAATTACATTTACAGAATTGCAATGTTAAATAAATCTTTCCTTCTTGAATTGAAATCAATTTGTCCATTGGCTTCTGAAATTTAAAATGAAGGAAGATTATAAATACAAAATATTATGTGAATGCAAATAGAATTTCTCAGACACCACTTTTTCATAATTCAGCTAGTAATTTACTGAAATTTTAAATTCATTTATTTTGATTTGTTCATTTACTTGATTTATATAAAGTATTGTATTTTAGTTTCTTAATATTTAATCTCATTTTACATTATATTGTTTATTTGTGCATTATCAGTACCAATGTTATTTTTAATATTATTATTTTAAATCTAAACTTTGCCTATGCTAACTCTTTAAATCTTGCAATTTTATTTTTCCATTATCTGCCTTCATTCTGTTATACCTCTTCTAACTTCTTACCCCTGTGCTTAAAGCATTGATTATCAGCCTCACTTTCTCACCTAAATATATGCTGTTCTTAAAAAATACTACATAAGGAGTATGTCTCATGTTTCTATATGTAACATTTTAGTTTCATTGCATTCTCAATGGGTTTTAAATTTTCATTTGGGGGATTTTATATTTCTAAATGTATGGGGTTTTCAGCTAGCTTTTGCTTACTTTTTACCATAATTACATTGTACATAGAGAAGGCTGCCTATATGTCACAGTTATTTGAAACTTGTTGATATTTGTTTCAGGGCCTAATATATTGTTATTTTTTGCAAATGTTCAAATGTTCTTGAAAAGAATGTGTATTTTGTAACTGGTGCAGGATCATATATTTGTGCTTGTTAATTGTACATTTAAAATATATTATTGCTTACTTACCTATAATTGGGATATTTATTTTGAAGCATTCACAAGATAAAGATTTGTTAGTTTCTCTTTTAACTTCTGTCAATTTTTGATTTATATATTTATCAAGACTCTCTTATTACATGCAGACAAGTATAAGGTGGTTAGCGCTTTCTGAATAAGTGAACTCCTCATCATTACATGGTGATTGTTGCATGATGATTTTGCAATAAAATCTATTTTGTATCAAATTAACATAGCTTTAGTTTGATTAACATTTTAGGGGGTGTTCCCCCCCATTAACTGTCTTTCAATCATGCAATGTTTGAACTTTTTGGTGCATATTTCATAAAAAGCCTATAGTTTGATTTTGCATTTTCATCCAGATTGATCATTATTGTTTTTGTTTTTAATCTAGCACATTTAATTTGTTTGCATATTGCTATTGATATTTTGTACTTACTCATTTATTTTGTGTACTTCCAAATCACCTTTTTTAATCTTTCTTTTGTTCTTATGACTATATTATGAACTGATTACAGTTACTCTTTCCTATGCCATTTTACATCTTGCTATCAATTTGGATGTATATACATTAAAAAAACCTCTTACATCTTTACTTTGCATATTTATTTTTATTTCTAGAATAAGTTGGTATTTTAATTTTATTCTCAAGAAATACCAGATTTTAAAACATTTTAACACATCTCCCCATCCAAAATTATAGGAGTTTAGTTCTGTTTTGTCTTTTTACTGTTAAACACATAAGTGATGCATTCAGCAGCCCTAGAGTTTATTGCATATTTATTGCATTAACATCAAAGGAAATTTAGATTTTTTTTAGAAATTTCTGAATATTTAGCCTAAAGTTTGATTTTAAAATATCTTAAAATTTATTTTATATTTGAAAGATAATTTTCTTCTGTATTATGTACTTTTTATGGGATGTATGCATATATTTCTCAAAATCTTATTTCTCCTTATTATCACCTTGGAGTATTTTAGATCATAGCATTCTCAGTCCCTATCTTCAGACCATGTTATTTAATTAGTGTAGGTTGAAACCTTAGCATCTGTACTTTTATAGGCAACTCCTCCTCCACGGCCAGGTGATTACAATAGCAACCAGGTTTAAAATAACTGGTTAAGCTGAATTGAGGGCTCTTTGAAATCAGAAAAATATCTTGCTACTTTTTCCATTCCTAGTACTTTATACAATAAATCAGATATATTGCATGTTAGACAAACAAGTGAATGGCCATATATCATAATGACATTCAGAGCTCATATAATAATACCACATATTACAGAATGTTAACATAGTTCTTCGGCTTAAGTTAAAAATTAAAAATAAAAGTAAACAAAACAATATCCATTCACTTTTCTCTTGAAGTGACTTTATTTTGTGGTTATTTCAATAATTTCATTTACTTTTTGAGAACAGAATTATGTCCGTCATCATAACCTTCCATCTCCCTATTTTATCCACTATTTGAAACAGTTAGCTATTTTTAGTTTTTCACAACATACCTGTTTATCTTCATTATATAAAAATCAGACTTATTTACTTGCTGATTATAACTAAGCAAGTTTAAAGTTAGTGATATTTTTTAATTCAAGCAGCAGTTTTGACTTGTGGCTTATTCCACACGACAGCTGTGAACTAAGGTTTTTCAGAGCTGCTAGCTCTCTGGTGAGGTAGGTAGGCTTAATTAATGCCAAATGATGCTCACACCAGGCAAGAGATTTCTCGTAGTGAGGGAGGAAGCAGCACATTTAATTTATTACTAAAGGAAATGTGATACTGAGACTGGATGATGCTGAAGACAGAAGGACCTATCTAGCAATCTGTCAATTTAGGTTCATTTGCATTTAATAGATAATAAATATATTTTAAAATAAATATCTAAATACAAGCTACATTTGTGTTGAATTGATTGTTCTTAATTTTGGTTTTTAGCATTTTCTGAAAGTTAAATTCAACATGGAAAGCTACAGGCGAAATGTTATTCAGTCACATCTCACCATTACTGTATTCTGAATCTTCCTGGATTGCCAGCTGAAATATTAAACTTTCTATTTAATCACTAATCCACGTTCTCAGTTGAATATACACTGGCATATGTAATAAACAGTGTGCATATATTTCTATGTGTGTGCATAATTCTCATATATATGTTTTTAATTTCTCTAGACATATTATTTTCTAATATGTCTATCTAATTTTGAATGAGGCCTATAGAAGTTTATTATCAAAATTGAAAATTTTTATCAAGGTTTCCTTGTAGTTCTAAACTTTATAAAAAAAAGTATTTAACTGCTTTGTTATTTGGTGCATATGATTTTATAACTATTGTGTTTCCTTTATAAATTATGAACTTTATTATGACCCAATGTCCTTTCATCCTCCTTAGTGATTTGTATTTTAAAGTCCATATTTCATTTTATTTTTATCATCATTTTAGTGTGCACAACATTGTTAGGTACTAATCCTTAGAATAACACCTGTAGAAAGAAGATGAGATGTCAAGAAGACACTGTTGTGTAGACATCTACCCTCAGTACAGACCCAATGTCACCAGCTATCAGGAGCTCTAAAGCTTCTGAAACGATCTATCAGTTATTTTGTATTGAGAAATGGCTAACTGTTTATACCTTCACCCTGAGTGATCACTGCATGTAAAGAAGATATGCCTGAGGTGCCCCAGCACTTCTGCCTTGATGGAAGACCAGGACGGCACATCACCATATCCACTACATATATTATTTCTATTAAAAAACACCAGTACCATTCCCTTTGTTTCTCACCTTTTGCTGAAGAATCAATTTTCATATGTGTTATGATTTCTGCATAGCCTCAAGAACATCCTTAAATGCTTCTTATAGTTCTGCTGGTAGAGATTCCTTCCATCAGAAATGTGTTTATTTCTCTTTCATTCTTGAAGTATATTTCTGTTGAATATAGAATCATTGGTGGACAGTTTTTGTTTTAGTATTTGTTTTTCTGTGCTTTCAGCACTCTAAAACTGTTTCACAATTTTATAGCCTCCATAGTCTCTAATGAAGACCCAACATTCAACCAAGTTGCTGTTCCCCTCCATGTAATATATCTTTATTCTCTAACTGCTTTGAAGAATTTTTTTATCTTTGGATTTTATCAATTGAACTATGAAGTGCCTATGTGTGATTAAATGTGTATCTTGTTTTGACTTCACTGAGTTTATTGAAATTCTAAGTTTATTCCTGTCAACAGATTCAAGACAATTCTGTCATTATTTCTTAAAATGCCTCTTCTGAGTCACTTTCTTACTCCTCACCTATGACTCCTACTACATGCATGCTAGATTTTTAAAAATATATTCTTCCACAGTCCCCTGAGACTGTTCATTTATTTTCATCATTTTTTTCTCTATTCAGTTCAACTGACCTATCTCCAGGTTAACTGTTACTTTCCTTTCTCTTCTCCATTCTACTCAAAATGCATTTTTAAAATTTCAATACTGTAGTATTCAATTTAAAGGTTTCCAGTTAGTTTTTTGTTCATATTTTATATATCCTGCAAAGATTTTCTTTTTTCTCACTGAGCATGTTTTATTATACATCTTTTTGCATGTTTAGAATTGTTGGTTTGAGATTATTATCTGATAACGTCAACATCGGTGTCATCTCAATTGGTTTTTGTTTCTGAGAATTAACCCCATTTTTCTTATTTTTCCATACATAGACTTATTCTGAACTGTATCTTGGATGTTGCAGATATTATATTGTAGAGACTGTTATATGCTTCTGAAGAGTGTGGGGTTATTGATACTATTACTGTTGCTATAATAATTTTGTTGCATTCAAACTGAAGTTAACTAACAGATTTACATCTAGTTGTTGGAACTATTTTTAAAAGCTAGGGATCCACAGGTAGGAAGATTCTAGGAAGTTTCTGTCTCTGGACTGGGCATGTGGAAAAGGCATGCTTCCTGTGGAACCTCTGCTTATGGTTTCATGTTAGCACAGATAAAGAAAAGCTCCTTGCTCTCCAGGCTCCCTATACTTTCAAAGGAAGGTGAAACTCTGCCTACATATAAGCTTCTTTTGCTTTTGGAAATCAGAGTGTACCTCAATTCACTATGAATGAATAAAAAGAGGTTAATTCCCACAGTAGTATCAGTAATCGTAGATCTTTGAAAGCCCAATTCTGCCACTTTCTTCAAACTTACACTCTAAAAATGTACTTCTCCTGATATTTTAACAGGTAATGAGGGAGAAAGCACTGTCTTGCCTGCCAGTTTTGTCTGCCAGAATTATAAGGGTACCCCAGTTTACTGCACAACGCTGTTGGGTAGATCCAAGAAATATTTTGGCTTTGAAGATGCAAGTAACTCGAAGCTGGGCATGGTTAAAATTGACTCATATTCAGATCAGCATGATTTTAAACTTAGACCCCTAAGACTTTGCCTATACACTGACACTGAAACGTCTACATATATTGTTCAGTGGGTTTCCATGGTTCTATGATTCTAATTTTTCATTTTTCTGGCATACCTTGGCTAAATATCTTCCTTCTTCAGTTGACCAGTTTTTGCTTACATAAACCAGACTGTACCCTGGCTTTGGTCCCAACACACGACAACTTACTCCACGTATCTGTTATTAGGTTCCCTGATAAATACAGGTAAAACATTTCTGTTTACTCAAAATATAAAAGGATCTACCTTTCAGGTTTATTATACACAAAGAAAAACTACAAAGATTTTATAATATAGCTTATATGCGTATGTAGCAACACTTTTTAAGTATACAAATTGTAACAGTTTTCCAAACTTTTTCTTCATTGATATTCATTACCCAAGGGATGTGCTTATAGCTTTGCATGGCTTCCAATGTTTTACTACTCAAAATGTGGTCCAGTGATCAGAGCCAGTCTGAGAACTATCAGCTGGTCTATGACAAGATAAGTGCAAACATCAAGAGTATTTTTTAATCCACTTCTGTAGAAATCTGTTAAAGCATTTCTTCTCTGTGGAATGTAAAAATAATTAAAAATGACCTTGCATTTTTTGTGTTTTTCTCTAATCTGTTTATTAGCAATCTTTTTTTTATTACATTCTATGGAATTATTTGTCTGCAATAGATTGAACATTTATATATATATATATATATATCATTGTCTTTAACCAAAGATAAAAATACCTTTAACACTGCCTTAGGATATTGCTGTAAGTATATTGATAGAGGCATGAATGAAACTTTTGTAGAACAGCTAAAGAACTTCAGTCAAGAAAAGGATTTAGACAGCAGAATTTAAGAGGATCAATGCAATGTCAAAGTGAAGGATACCTGAGGACAAGAACACAAACCGTAAAACCTAGTGTATGACGTGGGAGATGACAACCTGGCTCAAGATGATAGTGGAACAGAAAGTGGAAATAATACTTGAGAGATCTTAATAAAAAATAACAGTAGGCCTGGACTCATTTTCTCAAGGGGTATTATTATACTGTTAAAGAAACCAAATAATACAAAGGATTTTCCTATAGAATATAATAAACTTTGCAACTGTTCTGGAGTCATAAGCCTTCAATAAAATAAATGAATAAAATTCTACAGGTACATTATGTCTAAAGATCCACAATCTCAACTGTATAATACTGTAGGATTCTTAAAAGGTATAAATTTGCTCTTATAAAGTTTTCTCAGGAAAAAAAAATTGAGTACATATTTGATAAGACATTTCACCTCACATAATTTAGAGAAAGAACAGTAACTGAAGAAAAAATATTTATGTCTGAGGGAAAAATTGATAGCACGGTGATTGTACAGAAATGTTAATTTCAGTCTTGATTTTATTCTACTGATAACAAGCTACCAATAATTACAAAAGTATGAAATATTTTAGGAACATATTTTCATATATATAACCAAGATGACTTTAAAAATAAATGCAACCAAAGAATTTGCCAACAGTGATTGTCTTTCCCACAATCTATTAGTACAAGTTTAGCACCAATAAATTCAAAATATGATTAAATGCATAACAAATAAATATCTCAAATCCAAATTAATGCAACTGTTTCAATACAGTAGGAGGATATGAGATGATTAGTCTTGTAAGTAGTATTTGCTAATCTATTTATTTGAGAATCTCTTAAGTTTATAAACTAAGGATCACCTAAGTAAAATTCTTCAAGCGGATATCTTAAGTCAGAATCAATTGCAAAAAGAAAAGCCTATCCACATTTTTACTTCTTTTCCACTGTCATTGTATTTTATCAGATAAATTTCGTTTTAGTTCTAACCACAGATTTTTTTTTGCCTTTTTTTGAGACATAATTGATACATAACATGTGTAAGGTTAAGATGTACAACATGTTGATTTGACCACCATGGTATTAGCTAACATCTCCCCATGTCACATAATTATCATTTATTTATCCTGATGAAAGCATTTAAGATTAGTCTTTTAGTAACTTTGAAGTATGTAATGCAATATTGTTAACTAGAATCACAATGTTGTGCATTAAATCTCCAACATTTATTCATCTTCTAACTGTAAGTTTTTACCATTTGACCACCACTTCCCTAGTTCTTCCACTCCCCCATCCACATCTTCAAACAGAGACCCAAATAAAACATGACCCAAATCAACCATGCAAAAGAAGGAAAAAGAAAAACATATTCAAAATGTTAACAGTGTGGTTATTGTAGAGGAGTTATGACTTTTTTCTTCTATATGTCTATGTTTATCATGCATTACTTTTTATAAGTTTAAAAATAAAAAAGAATGTTATTGTCTTATTGAAAGAATAGAACTTGCCACCTTTTATAGGATCCAGTTCCATTTTTGGAAAACTCTAATTTGAGCTCTATTAATTTGGCACTATTGATCATTTTCATAGACAATGTAATATTTTCAACATTCTTTTAAGAAGGACTTTAAACTTGAAAAGATGCACCACAGTGGATAAGCATTTGACATCTGTTCTTTAGGTCAATAACAGAAATACAGAGATTTGCCTGAATTTTAATTCTAAGCATCTTTCTTTGGAATATTTATAGTTTTGTTTCATTTGTTTTGATAAACCATAATTTATGTGTAGTTTTTCGTTTTATGTATAGTTATTCTTTTTGCCACACTATATCCTTGGAAATTGTCTACATAAATTGTAAAACAAGTTATATTTTTCTTACAAAAAAAATTCTGGAAAATACCTTCCTGATCCAAAGTACAGCATTAAATAAATCATAGATGCATACTTGAAAAAAAATAATTTCTTTATTTCTACACCCTTTTATAATAATGAAAAATTAGTGGACTTGATTAAGATAAATAGAAATATGTTGTTGCAATTTCAGGTATTTTGGGAAAGGAATTTATTATTGGATAATTTCTTTCCTAGATGAAATAGATATTTTAAGTCTTGTAAGTAGTATTTGTTAATCTATTTAATCTATTTATTTGAGAATAAATAAATATGATGAAAAATACAAATATGATGAAAATGGTATCAACAGATACATAATTTGAATTATACATACAACTCCTTGGGTTCACTGTTTACATAGGGTGTTTTATTTCTAACTTTTATATAGGCTTATATATTAATGTAGATTATACAGAATTATGCCAATATTCATGAAATGGGGACTCCATTGCTTTGTGAGAGTGTGTGTGTGTAAGTGTGTTTAATATCATTTTTTATGCATACTGAGCATGTCAGTAAATTTCCTTAAAAACTTAAACCTAGCTTGCATGACATATGTTTTTAATGTATAATGAAGTTAGAGTCAGTTCCCATAAGTTTGACTGCTAATATTAAAAACAATAATAATAATAAAAGCACACAACTTCAGTAATAGATTTAAACTTGTTTCTTCATTTTAAACAAATCCACTTTTATAAGGTTCAAATATGTTTGAATGCCTAGGTAACCATTCTGTCAGTTTTATACCTTCCTACTGCCCAAATTTCCAGCAGGTATCATTTCCATTCATTTGAAATATTCTAACAATCTTGAATCCCGAAAGGGAACTGGTTAATCTCTTTTCTCCCAGAAAGTTCCTTACTCTTCCACTAATTTACCCACAAGTAACTGCACAAGTAATGGAAAAGAGTTTTGGGAGAGACTGTCTCTGAAAGGGTGTATACAACAATCTGTGCCACCCTTCCACTCTTATAAAGAAATGTATATTACTTGTTTTACATTTATATGATTTACATGAGCCTGCAGTTGGTTCTCCTTCAAAGAAGCTGCCTCAATGTCTAGATTTCTACATGTAAAATGTATTTAAAAGTTGTTAGCAATCCAAAAGGGGAGCATTTTTCAATGAATAAATGAAATTTAAAACTTTAATCTTCCCCTCATCAGAACACCTAGCTACATCGTATTTCCTCATAGATACAGTCAAAGTTTGAAGAATGGTCTTAAGGTCGAAATATCAATTACATTGATTTCAGATTATTTATTTTGTTTTTAGACTTGATCTGACTTAATTCTAATGATGAAAAAGGCCCCTCATTAATGAAAAATCCACAGATACTTAGGTATGTGTGTTGGAGGGGTGGTGGGATATGAGTAAGAGAAACCTATGTGGGTAAGTTTACATTGATCAATACAAAATGATATTTGATTTTTAGCCATATACTGGTGGAATTTGCTTTTGCTAGAGTACTTTCTGACACAGTACCTCTAAAATTATTGGGCTACCATCAATCAATTTATATTTTCTTTTATCTGTATGATATCCAAGCCATTTGTATATTTTGCTCTACAGATGAAAGGAAGTTAACACCAATAACATATATTCTGTAAATAAATCCCTGCAAAAAAAATTAAGAATCTTTAAGTATTATATCTCTTTACATAGTGATCCAAACTGCATAAAAGGAACAAAGGAACAAACCTAAAATCACCAAAGGCAAAAAAAAATTAAACTATTAGAATGTTTACATTCTAATTGACAACACAGTAATGTCAGATGAAGAAACATTCTCTTGGGCACAAGCAACAATAACCTTTGTTTTCAGCAGAATGTGAAATTTTGCTATTTTTTGCTGTACTGGAATAAAATAGATTGCTAGCCTACACAAAATTACAGTTGAGACAGGCTCTGAATCAAACGTTTTTACTTTTTTTCCCTTATTTTTGGGAAAATACTATCACAGCAATTTTGATATTAATTCATTTCTATGGCCTCTGTCTACAATATAATACATGTGGTTTATTTTACTTTTCTTAGCCTGGCAGTTCCTCGTTATTATGGCAATTTAGACTTTTTTGTTATTTGCCATAAACAATTATTCCTTTACTCTTAGTATTAAGTTTTCTAACAGGTTTAGGGTCTGGTTTTGGTCTATTACTTATCATACACTCTTCACAATTGATTGTTTTGCCCTAGTAGCTGATGTAATTCTTCTAGTAAGAGACAAAACTTTCTAAACTTCTTCCTTAGTATTTGGGCATTAGCAACCTTTCCAAGACCATATGGTGCAGATGGCCATCCCATTTCATCTGGCACATTCCCAAATTCAGTTCAAATTTAATTTCAAATTATTCAAAGTCAATTTACTGCAAGAAGTTAATCTACCTTCTATTTAGTAACAACTCGTGTGTGGATGTAGGTGAATTTTGAAGTGATTATTAACTGGACTGAAAGGTACATATATTTATTCTATCTAAAGTAATATATTACTATTTTCTAAATTATATATGGAAGCTATAATAATATCAGAGTTTTTTCCCCCTTTTTAGGAAGTAATGCTCATTATCACAAACTAAAACCATAGCTCTTTATATCAAAAGCAAATACCTAAAATTTTTAATAAAAATATATAAAACAACACTGGATTAAACCTATGGTAAACACTGACTTGTTTGTGAAACATTATATTATTAGAAAAATACTTAAAGGGTGAAATTCCGAGATAAAATATAGCACATCCTGTTTTCATTCAGATTTTGACAATCTTAACTATCATATTTAACAAGTTACTAATAAAAATAAATATTTCTATAGAATTAAATTCCTAAACTATTAACAAAATTTAAATATTTAAGAGATTATGATTAAACACCTAGTATGTTCAAAGAATTGTCCTAGTTCTGGAAACAAATCATGACAAAAAGATTTTTTCCTAATCTTCAAGAAACTCAAAATCTAATGGAGAACACAGTTGAATAAATTAATACTGGCAATATAATCCAAAAGGATGAGTGCCATAATAGAGATTCTAACAATATGCTTTGGATTTAGAGAAAAATAGCTTTAATTTCTGTCTAAGAAAGTAAGGGAAAGCCTGACAAAAGGAAAGATAGGAGCTAGTTTTCACTAGCGTGAGACACCAAAGGCTTCAATTATAATCTCTATATACTACCTGTGTTATCTGTTATGTATCACAAAAACTGAGGCAGTTTATAATGGAGCCCATTTGAGAAGCTGCAGTTCAAACTTCATGTGCAATGCACATACACAGTGTGATTTATAACATACTGGATGGTATTATTAACACATACATTTATATACACAAATACATACATACAGAAATTATAGGATTTCATTGATAGCACTGATATTAAATTAATATAAAATTCTTACTTATGCCTTCTTTTGGAGAACTTTTTATGTAAGGAGGTTTTTGTCTTGGTAGATGTAATATATGAAAAGTAGTGATAATAAGAATAGTCACCACTTAAACTGGACGGAAAACTGTACTAAATTCTTTCCATATATTACTACACTTAATTCTAAAAAGAAGTCTAAAAGTTTTAAGTTCATATTTTTAAAATAAATGAGATAGGAATTTCTGGTATGGTTGGTTAACTTTAACAACAAAACTAAAGCTTCTCCCTGTCATTAATATCCTTGGAAATCTCAGTATTGGGAGTCGGGGATCCATAACAAGGCTTGCCAGGTAGCGGAGAAAAGCCCTGCCCTTAGGGGATGAAAGGTGGTTCAGGATATTCCTGAGTACATATAGTCAAAACTCTAGATTGCCTAGTAGTTCAAAGTATAACTGTGTACTGCATATACATATATACACATATATATGTTTGATAGTGCTTCTCAATTGAGGCCCCATAGGGCCTCAATGGGACCTAGTTAAACTTATAAGCTTTTGCACAGCAAAGGGCACATAAGCAAAACAAAAAGGAACATAAGCAAACCTTCGGAATGAGAGAATATATTTGCAAATGATTCAACTAACAAAGGCTTAATTTCCAGAATATATAAACAGCTCATACAACTTAATAACAACATCAACAAAAAAAAAACTCAATCCAAAAATAGGCAGAAGACCTAAACAAGCAATTCTCCAGTGAAGACATACAGATGATGGTCAGTAGGTACAAGAACAAATGCTCAATATCACTATCAGAGAAATGCAAATCCAAACTACAATGAGATATCACCTCACGCCAGTCAGAATGATCATCATTCAAAACTCCACAAACAATAAATGCTGGAGAGGGTGTGGAGAAAGGGAACCCTCCAACACTATTGGTGGGAATGTAGTTTGGTGCAGTAGTTATGGAAAATAGTATAGAGATTCCTCAAAAGACTAAAAATAGACTTACCATATGATCCATCAATCCCACTCCTGGGCATATAACCAGAGGGAATCTTAATTCAAAAAGATACATGCACCCCAATGTTCATAGCAGCGCTATTTGCAATACCCAAGACATGGAAGCAACCTAAATGTCCATCAACAGATGACTGGATAAAGAAGCTGTGGTATATTTATACAATGGAATGCTACTCAGCCATAAAAAATAATAAAATCATGCCATTTGCAGCAACACAGATGGGACTGGAGATCATCATTCTAAGTGAAGTAAGCCAGAAAGAGAAAAAATACCATATGATATCACTTATATGTGGAATCTAAAAAAAAAGACAAACTTATTTACAAAACAGAAACAGACTCAGACATAGAAAACATACTTATGGTTACTGAAGTGGGGGGAAGGGTATGAGAAAGGATAAATTGGAAACTAGAGATTTGTAGATACTAATACATATAAAATAAACAACAAGCTCATACTGTGTAGCACGGGGAACTGTATTCAATATCTTGTGGTAACTTACAGTGAAAAAGAATATGAAAATGAATATACACAAGTTCATGTATGACTGAAGTGTTATGCTGTACACCAGAAATTGACATAACACTGTAAACTGACTATACTTCAATTAAAAAATACATATACAAAACAAAAGAATGCTAAGATCTCTAGTCTAAACTAGAACCAGAATGGCAATTACACTAAAACTGGCATTAAATGTATGCATTCCAAGAGGTGGGGAATGGTGGGGAATTTATATCAGTAGGAAGGGCAATAAGGAATTCAGGGAATATCCAAACTATTAGTATTGAGGAAGTCTTTCAGCAAGTAGCATAGTACCATCCAAAAGCATTTCAGTTCCAGAAAAGACTGCTGAAAATTATAATTTTATCCTAGACAGAACATACTACGTTATGTACTAAATCAAGACTTTGGACCTGGTGGCAAAAGTCTGTTTATCAAAAATGAAGCTACGCTAAGTAAAATGAGCCACAGAAAGACAAACATCACAAAATACTGCAACATATCAATTATACGTGGAATCCCGGGAAAAAAAAAGTGGAACTCTTACAAATTGAGTAGAAAAGTGGTTTCCAGGGGCTGGGGATGTGGGGAAATAGGGAAAGGTTGGTAAAAGGGTATAAGCCTTTCAGCTATAAGATGAATAAGGTCTGAGGATCTAATGTATAACTACTGTATACTGTAAAGTTTGCTAGGAGGATAGAACACAAATGTTCATACACACACACACGAGTTCCCTCAAATAAGAAAACAAATAAAAACACCAAAAAATCAAAGGTGACTGTATGAGGTAACTCCATGTGGGAGAATCCTTTCACAATGTATGGGTATATCGAATCACCACGGTGTATACTTCAATTATCTTACAATTTTATTTGCCAAGTATATCTTAATGAAGTTAGACTAGATTATTATAAAATGATACTTCCTGCAATTGGTAATCTATCATTGTATAAACAAAATGTTACTCAAAACTTAGTGGCTTATGGCAATAATAATTATTAACTCACAGTTTATTTGGGCGAGGAATCCAGGTAGGATTTAGCTAGGTCTTTCAGTTTGGGGTTTCTCACATGCTGCAATCAATGCATCAGCTCGAACTGTAGTTTTCTCAAGGTTCAACTGGGGACGGATCTGCTTCTACGCTTATTCTCTGCGTGGCTGTAGGTATATATCTGTATGTTGACAACCTGTACAAAATTAAACATCTTTGTAGTCATCATAGGAGAATAGTTTAATAGTTCAGTCAGAAAATTTTCATAGAAAAATATTACTTGAGTTATTTTATGGTTCACTATAGTTTACACTTTTTGTTTGAATGTCAGTTTGGCTTTATATGAAATTCTAGACTAACATTATTCCTTGAGTATCATATATGTTAATTATTCTCTACTGACCTAAAGTGAATTTGTTGAAAAGTCTGATTTTAAATATATTTTCCCTTTTTCAAATAATTTTAGAAAACAATTATAAAGTTTAGGCAAAAGAGTGCTAAAAATGATAGCCTTTAAAAAGAGGGAGCAGAGAAAAATAAATGGAGACTAATGCTACAGATATAAGAATTTATGTTTTTTGTTCTGTTTTGTTTTATCATACTGTATTAAGACCACAACATGAGATCGATCCCTGAATACATTTTTAAGAGGGCAAAAATTGTAAGTTTTTAGGTTGTAATAATTGAAACACACATGCAACACAAAATAACTAAAAACATAGAAATACTTAGTGTTCATAAGTATATATAAAATAACTCCAAATATTATAATAAATCTTCAAAAATAACAGGAAAATTTATTCTTAGTACTTAATATTGGATAACTGAATATTTGAGAAATATTAAGAGCAAAAGCCTGATTTTATGTAATATGCTACATTTGTTTTTAGGTTAAATATATGAAATTTACTATAAAGAGATGCTTATCAATGCTTAAATAAAATGTAAAATATGACATGAAATTCTGCTACTTAAAAATAAAAGTTGTATGTTAGGATCTAAGAAAATTAAAAGCATAATTATATATTACATTTTTAGGGACAGCAAAATACATAGTGGTCCAATATAATGTATTTTTCCCCCAAAAACAGCTTTTATGAAACCTCCAATTTGTTCCCCTCCCTAATTTCTAAGAACCTCTCTAAGCCTTTAAGTTAATAAAACTTAAAATAATATTATGTTTCTGAAGTTACAGCGAAAACTAAATTTAGTTATCGGTTATTATTGATGCTAGTGTTACTAATTAGTAGCATTAACATTTGATGAAACAATATGCAAACAATAGACTGAAGCATTTGAACTAATTATATTTTAACTAAAAATAAATTATATAAGACTATCAAAATCATATATATGTAATTACATATACACACATATGTATGCAGACATAAAATGGAAGAAAATTCATCAAAAGTAAAATAACTGTAGGGGTTCTGATTTTAGGTGGTTCTCTGATATTTACAAATTTGAGATACATATATGCATGTGTCATTTATATGCACTTTATTTAAATTACATATTTATTACATATAATTTAAATTTAGCCATGTTATAAATAGTAATCTGATTCACATGTAATATACTTAAGATCATAAATGTCACATTCTAACATGTAAAGTTTAATTTAATAGTATCATAATAATATTAAAAGCAGCTTTCCCTTTGTAGACAAGCTCATTTTCCACCTTGGTCCCTGTCTCAGTTTTATCCCTCTAATTACACCCTTTCCAGAATGTCACATAAGTGGATCACACAATTTAAATCATTTTGAGTTTAGTTTCTTTCATTAGAATAATGTATTTGTGATTCACTGACGTTATGCGTATCATTAGTTTTTTCTTTTATGTTTTTAAGTAGTATTTCTTTATATGCAAAAGTTTGTTTTTCCATTTGTGATTCACTGATGTTATGCGTTATCATTAGTTTTTTCTTTTATGTTTTTAAGTAGTATTTCTTTATTTATATGCAAAAGTTTGTTTTTCCTTTCTCCATTTGAAAGCCCTTGAGTTGCTTCTTGTTTTTGCAAGTAAAGCAAAAAACCATTTGCATATAAGAATTTGTACAAACATTTTTTTTTTTCAATTGGCAAATACCTAAGTGCGAGACTGCAAAGTCATCTGGTAAATGCTTAGCTGTATATGAAACTGGCAAACTGTTTTTGACTGTACTAGTTACATTCCCTCTAGAAAATATAATTTCCTGTTGCTCAGCATTCTCATCAGCAACTGGTAGTTTTTCAGAAAGATTTATTGGTGAATTGAATAGATTACTTTTCAGGTGATAATCCAGGCTTGCTTTCTTCGGGTAAATCCCACTTTGTCACTATGTATTACCTTTTACACGTACTGCATAATTCAAATGATTGTTATTCAAGTATTTGTACATCTATATTCAAGAAGAATACTGTGTTGCAAATTTGTTTTTCTTCAGTGGACTTTTCTGATATGGTATCTAGGTAATTCATGCTTTATAACATGTTAAAAATATGTTAAACACTATATATATAAACATGCTACTGCCTCTTCAGTTTATTGAACTAAATCGTGTAGGATTTGTATTAGTTTTTAAAACAGTTTTGTGAGATATAATTCACAGACCATAAAACTCATCCTTATAAAATCTACAAATTGGTGGCTTTTCAGTATATTTACAGAGGTGTGCAATCATCTCCTTTATCTAATTACAGAACATTTTCATTACCACTGAAAGCAAACCTATACCATCTCTACGAAAATAGGATAAATCTGACTTGTTCACGGTGTATAAGAATTTTAATATATTTTGGTTTCTATCTGCTAGCTTTTTTTTAACGACTATTGCATTTAAGCTTATAAGAGATAAATGTCCATGGTTTTACTTTTCTTGAGACTTCTGGGGTTTTGATATCGAAGGTAGCTGGCCTCTTAGAATGAGTTGGTAAATGTCTCTCCTCCCCACTTTTACTTTTTGAACTAGTTTGTAAAAAAAAAAAAAGGTGTTAATATTTCCTTTAAGTATTTGGTAGAATTCAGCAGCTTGTGCTGTGAGCAGTCTTTTGATTACTAATTCAATCACTTTACTAATTATAGATCTATAGCAATTTGTCTTTTATTATAACTTGCTGGCATACAACTGTTCATAGTATTTCTTTATACTTCTTTTTATCCTTTACTAGCTTTTAGTCAATAGTAATGTTTCCTCTATCCTTGATATTATGAATTTGATTGGGTTTTTTTGAGGTCAGTGTAACTAACTGTTTATCTTTTCATACAACCAATTTTTGGTTTATTTCCTATTCTATTTATTTCTGCTCTAGTGTTTACTGTTTCCCTTCTTCTACTTGTTCAGAGTTCAGTTTGCTCTTCTTTTTCTACTTTCTTAAGGGTGAAGTTTAGGCTGATTTGATATCCTTCTTTTTTAATACTGACTTTTATAGCTCTAAGTTTCCCTCTGTATACTGCTTTAATTTCAAGCTATAATTCTTGGCATGGTCTATACTTGTTTTAATCAACAGAAAGTATTTTCTAATTCCCCTTTTAATTTCTTTGATGGCCTATTGTATATTTAGGAAAATGAGATTTGATTTTGACAATTTAAAAAATTTCTCAAAATGCATTATTATTGTTTTCTCATTTAATTTAATGAATATACTTTATTTCAATTATTTTAACATTTATTGAGACTTGTTTTATGACCTAACGTGCAATCTATCATAGAGAATTTTCAGTGTTCACCTGAATGAATGTATCTTCTTTGGTTGTTGTATGGAATGATGTATAGCTGTCTATTAAGTCTAGTTGGTTTACAGTGTTGTTTAAGCCTTCTATTTCCTAATTGATACTGTGCCTAGTTGTTATTTTCATTATTGTAAGTGGGATAATGAAGCCTCCAACTATTACAAAATTTTCTATTTCTCCCTTCAATTCTTTCCATTTTTTTTTCAGGCATCTTGTGGCTCTGCTATTAGGCGCACGTATGTATTTACAATTGTTTAGTCTTGATGAATCAATCTTTTTATCAATTAAAATATCCTTCTGTGTCTCTAGTAACAATTGTTCTCTTACGAATCTTTTTTTTCTGATATTAATATAGTCACTGCTACTCTCTTATGGTTACTGTCTGATAGCATATCATTTTTTACTCTTTGACTTTCAACTACTTGTACCTTTAAATCTAAGTTATGATTCTTAAAGACAGCACAGAGTTCAATCATGTTTTGGTTTTGGTTTTACCTCTCTGCCAGTATCTGCTATTTTACTGAAGTATTAATCCATTAACATTTTAAATGATTACTAATAAGGTAGAATTTATGTCTGCACTTTTATTTTTTGTACCATCCCTGTTATTTTCTAATTTTATATTAAAAAAGGTATTTTCTAGTATAGCATTTTATTTCCTTTGTTTCTTTTGCAACATATTTTTCACTTATGTTTCTACTGTTTTCCCAAGGGGTTACAATAATCAACAATCCAATTCAGATTATTACCAACTTAATTTCAATAGTACACAGCAATTTTGCTCTAAAATAGCTCTATTTCCTCTTCCTTTATGATGCCATGATTGTCAAACAAATTACATCTTTATATATTATGAACCCATCAACACACTTTTATAATCATTGCATATGTGCTTGTCACACTTAATAGTTCTAGAATTGTTTTGGTGGATTCCTTGAGATTTCTATATAAAAAATATGTTATCTTCAAAAAGGGATAGGTTTACCCATTCCTTTCAAATCTGTATGACTTTTCTTTTTCTTGCCTTATTGTAGTGGGTTGAACTTCCAGCGCAATGTTGAATAAGCATGGTGAGACCCTTTGTCTGCTTCTTGTCTCAAGAAGGGTGTTTTCACTATATGGCTTAATGTGAGCTGTAGATTTTTGTTTTGTTTTGTTTTGTTTTGTTTTGCGTGTGTGTGTGTGGGGATTCTGTTTATCAAAGCCAGGAATTCTTTTTTTTTTTTTTTTTTTTTGGTATTGTTTACAGTTAATCATTTCTATTGTTTCATCTTTCAGGTTCACTAATTCTTTCCTCCATTCTCTCCAAGCTATTGGACCCACTGACTGATCTGTTTTAAAATTTTGATTATTGGATTTTTCAGATATAAAATACACACTTGATTCTTCCTTATCCTTATATTTCCTTGCTTAGAATTACTATTTGTTTTCTCAGACTTACCATTTTTCATTTGTTTTAAGTGTTTTCATATTTTCCCAGTGAATAATTTTTATCATGGCTGCTTTAAAATCTTTTGTCAAGTAATTCTAATCTCTTATATCTATGTTGGCACCTAGTGATTTTTTTTAATCAGTTTGATATTTTCTGGGATCTTATTATAATAACTGATTTTCAACTAAAACCAGGACATTTTCATATTACGCTGTGATACTGCTGAAACTGTTTAAACTTTTTTCTAACATTTAAGCTTGCTTCCTCTTACATTACTCCAACAATAGAAGAGGAAAGGAGCACTGTCTTTTAACTTTCAATTACAGGTAGAAACACAGGTTCCTAATTCAGCGTCTAGTGCCAGATGAGTGAGTTGGGCATCTGGGTAGAGGTAGTAGTTCCAGATCCACTGACACAGTGGTGAGGTGGTAATTCCTGGGCAATGGTGAAGGCACTGACTCTCCATAAGGTCTCCTCTGGCAGCACCAAAGTAGGGAGGGGTAGGAGTACCTCCTTACTGCTTGGTGGCAGTGCAACTTCAGGCTTTCCTTGCAATCTCCATTGAAATCATGATGGTTGGAGACTTTGTTACCACTGGCAGAGTTGAATGGTCTCTCTACTTGGTGTTCTTTGACAGCAACCTGGGGAGAATTATGGAGAGCCTCATAGCCTCATGAGTGTAGACATTTGGGCTCCTCATTAAGGCTTTAGATGAGTGTATAACCACAATATTTTCTGTGGTGTTTAGTTAGAGTAGAGTGAAATTTATCTAAAAGTTTTTTGTCTTGCTAGACTCCCTGTTTTCCTGCTCATTTGGCTAGAGAGAGAAGGCTTTGATTCGAGATTTAACTTTGTCTGCAGCCATATGCATTTCCATTTTGAAAACTTCTTCAGGTCCAATTGTGACATACATAAGACAAAAAGAAAATCCAGGGACTCAGCATACTTTACCCCTTTCTCCTAGGTTTCCAGCTCATTTACCTTATTCTTTCTACCTCTGTCATATGTGTGTGTGTGTGTGTGTGTGTGTGTGTGTGTGTATGACATATAATGTTCTTGGTTTAGTATATACTTAGTTGTAGGAGAGGAAAAAGTACTTATGTCCATCTTCCCAAATGTTGAAGGATAGCTTTCCTGAACATAGAATTCTTAGTTAACATTCTCTCTTCTCTTTTCAGCACTTTGAATGTCATCCTTTCAGGATTCTTTATTTTCTTTGCAGTTATTTTCTTTTGGCAGTTCAACTATGATGTAACTAGGTGTGAATATCTTCAGATTTAGGCTTTCCGAAGTCTGCTGTATTTATTGTATATACAGATTAGTGTTTCATCAAAATTGAAAACTTCTTGGTCATCATTTCTTCAAATATTGCCTCTGTCCCTTTCTCTCTTTACTGATATTTTCTACTTGTCAAGAAACTGTTCACATACTTGAATTCTTTAAGACATGGTTTCCGTTAGTTCTCTAAATATATTTTTGATAGCTGATTTAGAATCGCTGTCTAATAAGTCAATGTTTGCACATTTTCAGAAAGAGTTTGTATTGACTTTTATTCTCCTTTCCAATTTCCTTACAAGTCTTGTAATTTTTTGTTGAAAACTGGACATTTTTAAAATAATATAATGCAGCAATTCTGGAAATCAGATCTCTTTCACTCTTTAGGGACCACTATGATTGTTGTTTCAGTGACTACTGCTTCACTTGTGATTTTCCTCAATTTATGAACATTGTGGCATCCACGTGATTACATTAGTAATAAGCTGATTGTACACAAATTTTTCTTAAATGCCTTAAACCAGTAAGTCTCTGAGCCTTTGTCAACAGGTTTTGTATGTAAATTTGGGGACACCTTAAACAGTCCTGCAATTTAAGTTTACTTTCTGCTTGCACTTATCCAAAAACTCAGTCTAAGATTATATACTGGGTGGGGTCGGGTATAGATTTCCATGTGCATCTGACTTTTTAAGACTCCCAGGAATAGGCTGGAGCTTTTCAATTGACATCTCATTCCCAGGTTTTCGTTTAAAAAAAAATTGGTCAGCTTCTTGTTTACACAAATTGGTACCACTGTCTCAAACAGCTGCAATGATAAATAATTGCCACTAATTGTTTTTAATAAAAGTTCCAAGGAAAAGGCTGTTCACACTGAGTGAATTCTGAGTCAGGTCACATAAAAACAGCCAGTGGCTGTTTCCACAGAACTACCAAACAAGTCAAATAATGAACATTATCTGCTGTTTGAACTTCTGGAGGAGCTTGAAACACATTCTTCTCCTTTAGTGACTGCTGGTCACCCAGGTGTCATGACTACCATGATTGTGAGGCTGTTGGTTTTCAAGGTCACTGAGGAGTAGGGGTTATGGGGATACAATAGGGAAAACTAATGCTACTAGTCTCACCATCTTTAACAGGATCCAGCCATTTTTCTTAGATAAATGTATCTCAGATTGTTGCAAGTCTTTGGCTAATGTCCTGAATTCTTAAAGATTGATTTTGACAATTTTTGCCAATGTTCTTGTACTTCTATGAAGTAGCAGGCTTAGGGAGGTTTTTATTCCATCACTGCAAAAATCTTCCTCAGTATTATTTCCTAAAGGTTTGGTGGAATTTGCTAGGCAAATTTTCTAGGCCAGTAATATTTTTCTCTGAAATATTTTTATTACAAATTCAATTTCTTTAATCCACACAGGATTACTCATGTTATCTACAGCCTCTTGAGCATACACTTGAGTACACATAGGTTGCTTTCTGAATTCTTTGTAGTATTCTCTCATTATATTTAAAATGTCTTTATTTCTGGTATTTGTGATTTATGTGTTTCTTACCACTCTCTTTTTCCCTCCCTGGTCGGTCTAACTAGAGGATTTCCCATGTATTGATATTTGTAGCTATTTATTCATTTTCACTGTTTTCTCTATTGCTTTCTTCCTCTCCATTTCACTGACTTTGTTCTTATGTTTGTTATTATCTTCTTTCTGCTTTTTTGGAGGGTAATTAGTGCTTTTATTTCTAGTTTCTTGTACGAACGTTTAGATCACTTATGCCTTAAATTTCCATAAAACACTGCTTTAGCAGTTTTTCTCAAATGTTGGTATGCATATTCATTTTCATTCAACTTCTTATTTTCCAGTTTGCTTTGTCACTTCTTCTTTGACCATATGGGTTACTTAGTAGGATGTTGTTTAACTTACAAATATGTGGGAATACTCTGCATCATATATACCAAAGACATTAAAGGTTATAATAACTATATTCAGTATGTTCAAAAATGTAAGCAGATTAATAAAAACGTATAAAAACAATAAAATCCAGTATCTAAAGATAAAACTAAAAAAATGTACACTGGATGAGATTAACAACACATTGACATTGCAAACAAAAAGGTTAGTAAACTTGACAAGATAGCAATAAAAAGCATCCAAAATGAAACATTAAAGAAAAAAATGTCAAAGAGAATTAACAGAGCATTAGTGAGTTGTATGTCAACATCAGGTGCCCTAATGTAAGTGTAACTGGTATCCTGAGAAAAGAGGTGAGAGATAGGATTAGAGAAAAAAAAAATCTTTGAAGAAATAATGGCTGAATATTTTTGAAATTGGTAATTCTTTTTTTTTTTTTTTGGTAATATCATCTCCTTAGAATTCTAACATATTGAAAACAGTGATATAATAACTTTTAATGTCTTTGTGTGGTAATTCAAACATCTGCTTCAGTCTGAGTTGATATCGATGGACTAATTTTTCATTTTATTAGGGGTAATACTTCCCTGCTTCTCTGGATACCTGATAATTTTTCACTGGATATGCATATTGTGAATTTTATCTTGGTGAATGATGGGTATTTATGTATTCTTGTAACTTGTTTTTAGACTTGTTCTGAGATGTTTTAGGCTGTACCAGACAGAGCAGTGTTTAACCTACGGCTAAGTATTCCCCATTTTTGAGGCAAAATCCTTCTGGATATTCTATCCAATGCTTTATGAATCATGAGTTTTCCAATCTATTTGGCAGGAAGAGACACAATCCCTAGCTCTAAGCAAGTGCCACACAGTCTTCTCTTTTATCACTTCAGGTAGTTCTTTCTCATTCTCAAGTAATTTCCTTTCATAACTGCACCCATGCATGCTTCTGCTGAACACTCTACTGCAAGTCTCTGCAGATATCTGAGATCCTTTCTTTATGCAGCTCTGTGTTACTCAGTTCTATAAATTATAGCCACCTTTACTTCCCTAGATTCTTAGCTCCATCTTCTCAAATCAGTAGTAGGCTGGGCTCCAATGGGCCCTCTCCCTGTGCTATATAGGATGGGAGCTTTCTCATTACTGTAGAGCTCATACTTTTTGTCTTTCACCTTGTAGGGATTATTGTCCTCCTGTGCAGTTGTTTCTTCCTCTCAGTGCTCCTTTCTCTACAAGACTGCCCCCGAAGAGAGGGTTTCTCCAGGCTCCCTGTCACTTTGTTCCCAATCCTGCCTGCATATGCTCAATGAGGTAAAGAGGAAAACAGACTCCAAGTGGGTATGAACTCTGTGGCTAAAAGGATTCTATAATTGCCTGCTACCACATACTTGGCTTTCAGCAGTTGGTTAAAATTTGTAACCAAATTCTCTTTCCTGGCTTGGATTAGGACTGGCTTCTTTCAGATAAACAATTCTTGCATCACACTTCTTTCAACAGTTGCCTGACTTCCCTTAATCTTAGTTGACTGCTGTGCATCTTCAGCTCTAAAAAGCTCAAGAAAAATTGTGATTTTTGCTTTTCTGTAGTAAATCGGGGTGGGGGGCACCTTCTAGTTTTCTCCCTTTTACGTGAACACTTATGCTTTTTTTACATTTCTCTTGTAGGGATGGGGTTTATGAATGTTGGTAATAAACAAGCAAGATGAGTTATAAAAGTGCTGAACAAGGTTACATTTGTCTTCAGCATCTGAATTAGTTTGCTAAGGTGCCAAAACAAAATATTGCAGACTTGGTGGCTTAAATAACAGCAACGAATTTTGTCACAATCATGGAGGCTAGGAGTCCAAAATCAAGGTGTCAGTAGGTTTGGTTTATCCTGGGGGCTCTCTCCTTGCTTGTAGACGGCCATCTTCTCACTGTGTCCTCATATGGCCCTCCTGCCATTTGTCTTCTGTCCTTATCTTCTCTGCTTGTAAAGTCACCAGTCATACTGGGTTAATAACCACTCTGCCAATATGACTTCATTTTATCTTAATTCCTTTTTAAAGTCCTTATCTTTAAATATAGTCACATTTTGAGGTGCTGGAGGTTAACACTTCAACATATAAATTTCAAGGACATTTATGTAATTTTTAAAGCACTTGATAAAATGATTGAATTTTAAAGAAAGAGGCTACTTTTAGATGTTTTAGTGTCAATTCTCATATACAAGTACAAACCTAGAATATCAAGGAAATAAATTATAATTGTGAAATAAATATTAGGTAGTCTTCTGAGTATATCACACACTCAGCTACTATTTCAGCATGTATATACAGTCAGTTCTAAGATAAACTAAACAATATTTCAAGTCAGTAATTTCAGCTGTCACCATTATATTGGAAGATGATATCCCTTTAGATTAGAATGTATTTTAATAATTTTAAATATGATAAAATTTACCCATTCAGCATTTGTAACTATGCAGAATGTATATGTTACAAAAAGAATTTCTGTACATCAGCAGAATCATATAAATCAAAACTTTAAAAACCCAAGGCCTCAGAGGTAATTTAGATCTGCAAGTGATAGTGTCTTTGTTATATTACTGTCAATGACATTTGGTTCAATTTAGAATGCAACAAAGCTGTTCCCTGCAAAGTAGCTTAAGATGTTTGTTTCTTTGTAGCACACTGTTATTCTAGTTATTACACTTCAAATTATTCTATTGCTTTTCTTATTTGGCTTTCACTTGTGTGAGTTGTTAGTTTACATATTATATGTGTGTACACACATATATAAGGTAACATTCTCCCTTAGCTCTTTCAATCTGTGGTGCATAAATGCATTCTCTGAATTTTTTCCCCCTATGATCAGGGGTATAAAGGAAGACAGCCCCATATACTATTCCAGTCCTTAATGCCATAATGAAATTCACCATAGTTTGGAGCTTCTTCATGATCATAATAAGCATGAAGATACAAATACTACACTCTAAATTTACACCTTTCTTGTATGTCTTCTCCCTCATAGATTTGTCAATATTTTTTCAAGGCTTAGCCAATGACATCTCCTTAATTTACAGCCAATACAGAAGTTTCAGGAAATCTCTCCAATTTTAAGAAACTATTTCTCTGCCACTCGTAGTGCTATAGCACCACTCTTAATAAGCAGGTTGGGGAGAGGAAGGGAAACTATAGTGAAAAATAATGGATCAAATTATATCCAGCCAGGAGAGCCTTTCTATTCACTGAAAGTAAAAATAGAGAATATCTTTCTGTCCACTGCACAACTAATTTTGCCTCTGTTCCATCAACCACTGAAGTCAAAGAATTCACATACTTGCACCTTTTTCCAGCAGGTAATCATTTTATGTCTCTTTCGCAATATTAGTTCAAGATCATGCACACAAGTAAGCAAAGTAGAAACTATTTATATTGACTGGTAATAGCTGATATTTGCATGCATTCACAAAGAACTGACTGCAAGTATTTCTAAATACTATTCCTAATTTTGAAACCATATGTAAAGGAATCAAAAACATGACACATTGTCAAAACCGTTTGCTTTAAATGTGAACATCAAAAGTCTTATGTTCTACCCCCTTTTTGATTTGGATTTGAAGTGATCTTCTAGATCAGTCAGATACATATTACTGTATTCATATGGAAGTCAGCAAGATATATTTAAAAGAGGCTGGATAAACATTAGAATATATATTTTAATATTTATTTGAGAGATTACAATTACCTAAAACTCTAGCATTCACAACCAAATGAAGAGGAGTGGTAAAGATCACAGATAAGGCAATAACACAGAAAAGAAAAGAAAAGAAAAGCACCTGTACTTTGAAATAAAAACAAAGCAACAAACAACAAAGAAAGAAGTATCTTTTCTATGGCATAGAACTGCAGATTAGCTGACAGCTACTAAAAAGCCCTTCACTGTATAATTTCTCTTGCTGTCAAAAGTCATTAGGTAAGTGACTCATACATAATGTTTCCCTTGTTTATCTTCATATGATTTGAATATGTGGCCTTGCCCTTAAGGAAACATTCTCACTAGTTGTAGAAACAACATTCACATTCACACACACACACACACCACACACACACACACACACGAAAATTTAAGCAACAACAGAAAGCACTTACTTCACAGATATGATCCTGTGTGAAGGATTTGGACAAAATCACCATTGAATTCAGTATGTTGGTGGTAAGAATGGCAAATTTACGGATGCTAGAACTGACATAAAGACCTCTGCATTTCCTTAAAGTCCAGAGGTCACTCAGGCCTTTACAGTAATGTTATAATTGGTGGGAATGGGAATAGAAACCAGATCTACAGAATGAAAGTATGACAAGGAAATCTAGAGGTGAACACAGGTAGCCTATGGCAAGTAAAAGCACGAGATAGGACTCCAGCTCTATCCTAACCACCTGTGTGACCCAGGACATGAATTTCATCTCTTAGGTCTCTTTACCAAAAGAGAGTGTCAGGCAGAGGACACAGTACAGGCCTCAACTCCGACAACACTGCTAACACCAGTAAAGAAGATCTCTTGCCACCCATCATTTGTGTCAAAATATATATGCTACATCTGTTTGGGGATCCAAATATAATTATGTTAGAAAAATATTATATTAAAAAAAGTTTTGAGAATCACTGGCTTAGTTTATTCCTTCTAGTTATGATGTTTTAATATGTCATTGAAAAAACTCACTGATCATGGCAAGAATGTGTTCTTCACACAGCTAAAAAATTCTAGAGACATACATTTCAAAAATTTTCTCCTAGAAGAAATAAAAGCAAGAATAAACAAATGGGACCTAATGAAACTTACAAGCTTCTGCACAGCAAAGGAAACCATAAGTAAAACAAGAAGACAACCTACGGAATGGGAGAAAATTTTTGTAAGTGAAACCGACAAAGGCTTGATCTCCAGAATATATAAGCAGCTCATACGACTCAATAAGAAAAAAATAAACAACTCAATCCAAAAATGGGCAGAAGACCTAAACAAGCAATTCTCCAAGGAAGACATACAAATGATCAAAAGGCACATGAAAAAATGCTCAATATCACTAATTATCAGAGAAATGCAAATCAAAACTACAATGAGGTATCACCGCACACCAGTCAGCATGGCCATCATTCAAATGTCCACAAATGACAAATGCTGGAGAGGCTGTGGGGATAGGGGAACCCTCCTACACTGCTGGTGGGAATGCAGTTTGGTGCAGCCACTATGGAAAACAGTGTGGAGATTCCTCAAAAGACTAGGAATAGACTTACCATATGACCCAGGAATCCCACTCCTGGGCTTGTATCCAGAAGGAATCCTACTTCAGGATGACACCTGCACCCCAATGTTCATAGCAGCACCATTTACAATAGCCAAAACATGGAAACAGCCTAAATGTCCATCAACAGGTGACTGGATAAAGAAGAAGTGGTATATTTATACAATGGAATACTACTCAGCCATAAAAACTGACAACATAATGCCATTTGCAGCAACATGGACGCTCCTGGAGAATGTCATTCTAAGTGAAGTAACCCAGAAAGAGAAAGAAAAATACCATATGAGATCGCTCCTATGTGGAATCTAAAAAACAAAAACAAAAACAAAAACAAACAAACAAAAAAAAGCGTAAATACAGGACAGAAATAGACTCATAGACAAAGAATACAGACTTGTGGTTGCCAGGGGGGTGGAGGGTGGGAAAGGATAGACTGGGATTTCAAAATTGTAGAATATATAAACAAGTTTACACTGTATAGCACAGGGAAATACACACAAAATGTTATGATAACTCACAGAGAAAAAAATGTGACAATGAGTGTGTATATGTTCATGAATGACTGAAAAATTGTGCTGAAACTGGAATTTGACACAACATTATGAAATAATTATAAATCAATAAAAAATGTTAAAAAAAATTCTAGAGAAAATTAACTGTAGATCCACATTAACAGATTGCACTATTATTAATAAAGCCCAAGTCATACTCTCACCTGTATCAGCAAACATCATCCATGGCCATAAGGGTGCTGTACCAGAGAAAGGTACATAAATTTTGCTGAAACCTTTGAAAGGAACAAAAGCACATCTATCTCTCTCTTGCCCTTTTTCCCTCACTTTCATCTCCTAGTTTTAAGCCTCTACCACTGGCAACATGGTAGAATGGTCTTTGCATCTTTCTCTTATACTATGACTTCTAAAGCAAACTCTGGGATGTGATTCTCATGCCTAATGACCCCCTTTACACCATTGTTACCAGTGGTCATTGACAAGTTGGCCACTGATTCTCCTAATGCTCAAGAAGATTTTTCGCACCAGGTTAAACACCTTTAAAGCTATGAATTAATGTAGACTTGCACTGTGTTAAAATTTCAATTTTATTATTCTTCTCTTTTTTATATTTGTTACAGGAGTCTTTGATGCTAGTTAAGTGGTAATACAAATATCCATATATGGACCTAACATGTGAAATTCCTTTCTTCAATACTAAGTCAATAACTGTAACTTTAATTTTCTCAAATTTCATAAAAATTTCTCATTAATACACTACAGCTACATATCTATATGTAGCTAAAAATGTCCTAGATTCATACTCTAATTTTTAATTTTCTAAGTCTACACTTGGGAAATTACTGAATGAGTTACAGTGTCTTCATCTGTAAAATAGTGATTTAATTTTGTTTCACAAGATGATGTGAGAACTGATTCCCTAGTGAGATGCTGGGAACATGGTAGGAATTAACAAGTTGAATTCCCATTTCTTCTCCTGCCAGCACATTACTTTTGAGTTTAAGAGGCCCATGTGTGTCTCCAATTTCCTCCAGTATGTCTGGCCAAGGAGAATTTGGTCATTACGTAATCCCACAGGCCCAAGGGGAACTTATGCACATCACTGTGGTAGGCATAGAAAAAGCCCTTTGTGGCATCCTGTATGCTTTTCTTCATGTGTTAGGGTCTGACTTGTAATATCTCTCAAGTAAATACATGACCTTTTTATCTACAGATTTCATTTTAGTTCTAGAGAATGTCTTGGCGTTTCTAATGTCATCTTGTTCTACTGGAATAGTGTAAACCAATTGTCTGTAGCAGACTTCTTAGACTGCTCTTCCAAGCTTCCCTAACACTACTATAAACCTTCCCACTAGACCAGGTATACATAAAAGTTGGCCCAGGGTTTTCTAAATGAGCTGAGCACTGTCTAGTTATTTATTCTAATAAACATTTGTGGAGCATTTCCTATGTGCCAAAGATTGTTCTGTGCATTTGGGATACAATGCTGAAAAAGGCAGGCAAGGCTGCTCTTATCAAAGCTGGGGTACTGAGAATAAACAGTTAAATAATGTAAATCAGGGCTTTAGACAGAAGGAACATTCCTTAAGGGTCCAGGGTGACTAGCAAAGGACTTCCTGAGGACATCATACTTAAACTGAAACCTAAATGATGGAAAAGAGCTGACTCTGCAAAGACCTGAAAGGCTGTCATATAGAACCAGTAGGGAATTCTAAAGCAGTTTGTAGCTATGTAATTAGCTTGACAAGTAGACCTACTACCCTTCAAAACTTTAGGGATTTGTACATAAAAATGTTCATTGCTATTTTATTTTTCTATGATATTTATGTTTTCCTTAAAAAGAATGTATGTACATGTAAAATCAAAGGTATTCGCTTTAATTTTGAGGAAGATACTTTGTGATTCAAAGTTAAATATTTTACATTTATATTTATATGTTCAATAATGTAACTTATAAGAAAATCATTAGTAAAATCATAACTTATTTGTTCTGGTTCTGTTGTCTTGTACTTTTCCAATATCCCCATATATTCAAATATAAAATTTATGTCAGTCAGAATAAATTATTTTCCCCCAAAATACATCCCTCATTCATTTACTTTGTATTGTTATATATTGAATATCCTCTCAAAATTATTGTTTCAACTTTTCAACAAGAGTATATTCATCAATATGTTACTGGAAAAATTAAGATAATTAAAGTCCAGTGGTTTATAATTTGTTGGAATAATTGATTTTCCTTTGAAGGCTTAGGCATCTAAAATCAAGTACACTTTCCTGTAACTGGAAAGTATGTTCCTGTCTCTATGTTTTCCCTTCATTAATTAATGCTGGCATGTTTACTAACTGAGTAGCATGTAAAGGAATACAATGCAGGTGGATTTAACTTTCCTTAGATTTGTACAGGGTCTAGCATGGAGACAATTTTGCTATCGTTTTTCATTTTGATTTATTTTCATCTTAAGTGACAAACGTAGACAAACTATAATTTTTTTCATAAAGTTCTGCTGTTGCATAGAAAGATGTTACTGTCAAAAAGACAAACATTAGAAACTGAGCAAGGACATAAGAAACAATGCAGATATATCTAACTCTACTATGAGGTGATATTTGTAAGTCTAGAACAGCAATTCTCAATGCATAAATTAGTGGATCTCTGGAGATTCCTGAGACACTTTCCAGGGGACTGTGAGATTGAAATAATTTTTAATAATAATCATATCCTTTTTTAATTCCTGCCATGACAAACTACTGTAAAGTCTGCAGCTTAAAACAACACAAATTAACAGTTCTGTAGATCATGAAGTCTAACACAGCTCTTACCAGACTAAAGTCAAAAGGATCAGCATGGCTGTGATTCTTTCTGGAGTGCCTATGGGAAAATCTATTTCCTTATTAACTCAGGTTGTTGGTGGAATTTAATTTCTGGCAGTTGTAAGAATGATTCCATTTAATTGGGGGCTGTCAGCTAAGAGCCATTTTCAACTTATAGAATCTATGCACATTCCTTGGCTCATGGCCCTCTCACTCAGTCTTCAAAGTCAGTAACAGTGGGTCGAGTGTCTCTCACACAATGCAAATCTCTCCTCTACCTCCCCTCCCCCTTCTCCTTTCTCCGTGTCTCTCTCTGTCTCTGTCTCCCTCTTTCTCTCTCTCTCTCTCATTGCAGCTAGGTTCTCTGCTTTTAAAGGTTCAGGTGATTATATTGGGCTAACTCAATAACCTAGGATAATCTTCCCAGCTCAAGGTCCACAAATTTAATCACCACATTTGCAAAGTCCCTGTTACGTAAGGTCACATAATCACAGGTTCTGAGGATTAGGACATAGCTATCTTTGGGTGACATTATTCTTCCTACCACATGAAGACTTTGTCTTTTTGAGTCTGTTGACATTTACACTGAGGGTGTAAAGGCAATAGAGTATAAACTGTTGGCATTTTATCACAATTAAGTCACTGGCATCAAACTGTATTTGAAGTTACTGTATTTTCGCCTCCATGTGTTTGCAGTAAGATGAAAAATAAAGGACATTAAGACTATCCTTAATGACACAAAAACTATTAGAGCTGATAAACAAATTTAGCAAGGCAGTAGGTTTCAAGATTAATGTATAGAAATCTATTGCATTTCTTTCCATGTGTTTAGTATGTAGTAATTGTTATTTGATTTGAAAATTTTCCAATTTAGACTTATTAAAGAACAGGGTAAATTGCCCATGGCTTTTATCTGGGTTTTGAATGTTTTTTATTACAGAGAATTAGCTATAGCTGTGAGGCATTCTGAATTAATGAAAAAATTCTTAATATGAACATACTTTATAGAATGGGAGTACTGTAATTCAGATTCATCTTAAAAAATTTGTGGTCTAATTTAGGCAGTTCATTTTTCTTTCATTATTAAAGAGAACATGCACTAGTAGTCTAATATTGATATAACTAAAACAAAAGTAGCTATTTCAGTTGTTTCAAGGTGGTTCTTAATGTAACTGTGTTTGAAACATTCATAAAGAATATTAAATTACCAAAGTTAGTGATGAGAAATAGTTAAAAACAATCTTATACTGGCAGTATAGGATAGTGCCTTAGAAAACAAATTCTTATCAAATTTAAGTCATCTCTTTTATTTTTTTCATAAAATTTTTTCTAATGCAAAAATATCTTTCCATCACACACAGTAATTTTTTGGTAAATGTATGTTTGTTGTTATTAAGTTTAGAAAGTTTATTGATATTTCACTGAGGTCCTTCTTTTAGATGGCTTTATTCTAAGTTTTCTAAGAGACTGTCAAAGGTTTACTCTTAAGAGTAAGTCAATGATTTGGTTTCAATTTGTTTTCTAGAAATTATTAATCCTTAATTTATTGTTCTATACCCTAAACACTGATTTTAAGAAGTTAAATGCCTATGATTTCCACTGGATTGAATACACTGTAGTCAGTAGGATTCTATCTTTAATAGAATCTAATTTGGGGGACTCAATCATAATATCTTGAGAGTCTTTCATCTTTTACTTTCTCTCTCTCTTTCACATCTACAGACAAAATACTACTTCTCAGTTATTTCTCTTTGTTGTAAGTATCATTTTATAAAATATGCATTACCTATTCAAGAAAATAGGTAACAATTATTGAATAGATATAATGCATTATAATTAAAGTTCAGTGGAAAATATTTAGTGAAAAGACACAAATAAATCTACCCCTATTAGACCATGAACAGCAATATTTAAAAATATGGTTTTTGGGACCTACTCAATAGAAAGTAATTATTCTGTATAGCCATAAAAATAATTATACAAAATTCTAATTTTGGGTCATTAATTTTGTCTATGAATATTTAAGTTCATCAGAATATTATATTAACCAAAACATGAAAAATAAAAGAGTATATGTGCTAAATAGGGATTCCTCCTCAATTACTACATGATGAAATTGAAATATTAGGTTTATGCATGTAGTTATTTATGACTTTGTTGGAAATAGCTTCACTTTTTTTTTAATTTCTGATATCAATAGGAATCAAGATGGCATTGGATTATAAAAAGAAATTTCATTGCTTCTGTATTTTAAAGAAATACTAGTGTTTATTGTATTTTAATGCTGAACTGCTTGTTTCCCAGGCTAGAGAGAGACATCTCAATTATAACCTATATTCTAGTTTTAAAGCCTACTTGCCTACAGTGTTTATTGTATTCTGTTCTATGTCAGCAGTACTAAAAGGAAAACAAATATGTTAAAATAAAAAGATTGTATTTGTAAAACCAATTACTCAGCAAAATGCTGTTACCAGTAACTGTCACATAATTAGAATATGTAGGGACTTCCATATTTATATCATGTAGGTAGTATAGTATTATGGTTAAAATGTAGTTTCTAGAGTCAAAATGGTGAAGACTGAATTTTAATGCTACATATCTTTACTATGGGACTTGAATAAATCACATAATGTTTAATCCTGAGGTTTCTCATCTGCCTAAATGTGAGTATTTACTATAGACTTACTTTAATGAATAAATGCAAGAGTCTATGTATATGACTCATCAGATTTGCTACCACGTAGCAAATTTCACAATAAGTATTAGTTATATATAAAGTATGATTGGTATGTGCCTGGAAAATCTTTGTCAGATACTGACCTTCCTCCCAGTCTCTTAAATTTCACAATTTTACTAAGAGAAGTTTATGATTTGGAAGGGACATCAGAGGTCAGATTGGCACAACTTAGAATGTCGCAAAGCTTTCATAAGATAGTTTGTGGTTAGAGATAAATGTTTTCGTGCTCCTTCCTTGGTGATCTTATCTTAAAATGTAAATGCTCTGGGGAGGAGTAATTTCTTGAATTGATTCTCACAAAGTGATTAGCTTCTGAAGAGGGCAACTAAGTTTTATGGGAAGGCATAATTTGCATAATAGTTTTAGGAACATAAGACCTGAAGCTGAAGAGAGGTTTGGATAATTACTACTAATCCTGAGTAAATTATTTGATTTTCCTTTGTCTCAGTTACTTCTTTGTAAAATATTAATAAAAATTTTACCTACCTCATACAATTGTTGTTAGAGTTAAGCAAGTTAATAATCCTAAAGCACTGAGAAAAATGCCTAGGATATAAGAACTACACAAAAGCCTTTTATTATTATTATCATATGATTATTTTTGCAAGAGTGAAATATGGCAGAGGTACCATGGAGGAAAGCACCTTTAAAGAACTGCTGCTCAGCTGCAAATCATCTAATTTGCTGAAATTTGAACAAAGTGGTCCCAAATTACTAGTAGTACCAAACACCTAGCAGAAAATTATGTATATCCTCTTTGGAAGAAAATAACATTATGTTAAAGCCTCAAAATACTGCCATAATTAATACCATAAACACACTGTCTGAGACAAATTAAAATAACAATGAATGTGAACAGAAAACATAAAAGAAAATCAAAATAGGCAACATGCGGTAAAAACACAACCAAAAGTTAAAATTATTCTTGCTAACAGACACAGCCTTTAAAATATATATGCTGAATGATATAAACAACAAAACTGAAAATTTCAAAAGAAATTGGAAACTATGTAACCCAATAACACAATGTAGACAATTAAAAAATCATTGCAGTTTAGCAGATTAGAAAGAGTTGAAGGCAGAATTTACTGCCTTGAAGATAGATTTTTAAAAAACATCTAGCATGAAGCATAGAGGAACAGAATATTAAAAAAAAAAATTAAAAGGAGGGAGGATGCCTACAACAAATAATGAGCATACTTAACATATTTTAAATGTAATTCCAAAAGAAAAAAGAGAGAGAAGTCATATTTGGAAATGAACTGAGAACTTTCTAAACTGATAAGATATCAAGGGAGAGATGAAATATACCCTAGAAAACACAAACAGTATAAACAAGCAAACAAAAACCCCTCAATTAAACACACATAACTATTTTTACAAAAAAGCAAGTTTAAATAGAAGATTCTTAAAGGGAGCTAGAAAAATAAGGCAGATTACCTTCGAAGGATCCAAAATAGGACTGATAGCTAACTTGTAAATGATAGTAATGGAAGGTAATTATATCTTCAAAATATTGATAAAAAATGACCTCCAAAGCAGAATTTGAAAGGATAATTTATCCTAATTTAAGATAAAAATATTCTTAAAGAATAATCATGAAATGCTGACATTCCTAGAAAATTTTTTAAATGTTTCACATCTACTCGAAGTCCTATGGGATAAAATAGGGTATTTTTCAGTCAGAGGAAAAGTGATCCCAAACGGAAAACTGAGAGGGAGAACAAAAAATTTCAAAAAGGACTATACAATTTTGCACTAAAACAAAGTTTTATAGTTCCGTTTGCTCCACATGGTGCCGAATATTTGACGTTTTCATTTTAGCGGATATACAGTATCATTTTTGTTTTTATTTTTATTTACTTGATTACTGATGTTGAGAATTCTTAATATGTTTATTGGATTTTCCTGTATCTTCTTTTAAGAAATGTCTGATTAAGTACTTTGCCAATTTTATCGGTTTATTCCCCTTTTATTACTAAGCTCCAGATTTTTATTTTTAAAAATACACTATGGATATATTTCCTTCTCAGTCATATACACGTTACAAGCATTTTCTAATGGACATCATTTCTTTTTAATATATTGCATTTTTATTTATTTATTTACTTTTTTAGGAGGAGGTAGTTAGGTTTACTTATTTATTTTTAGAGGAGGTACTAGGGTGAATCCAGGACCCTTGTGTATGCTAAGTATGTGTTCTATCACTTGACCAATAACTCCCCCCGCCCTGCCACCAGATACCTTATTATTTGCTTTTTGATAATCATAGATGTTTGGCTTTTACAAATTCCAATTTATCAGAGTTTTATCTTCTAGTTCAAACATTGTGTCCTCTCTAAGAAATCTAGCCAAACTCAAAATTGTGAAGATACACTCCTGTTTTCTTCTACTACCTTCCTGATTTTGATTTTCAGTTTAGGCCTAATGGTCCACCTCAAAATGATTTCTGTATAAGTCATGATATGAGTGAAAAGCAGCAGCAACTGCAGCTGCAGCTTTCTTCTCCTTTTCTTCTTCCTTTCCTCTCTCCTCCATCCCCACCTCCTCTCCCTCCTCTTCCACTATGCTCACCCTATGCTTAAGAAGTGTGAGTTATGATTCCTTTCCTTGAGGACAGAGCATCTGCATGAATTATTTAATATTCTCCATGAGAGATTTGTTTATTCTCCTCCATTTTTAATTAATTCAATCATTTATTCATATCACTACGAACTCACAGTCATTTTATACATTGGTTTATAGTCATATACTACGTGATTTATTTTGTTTTGAGATTCATGAGAGGAGAAGCCAAAATAATTGTAATTGTGTACTGCAAAGTTGTTAAAGGTTAACTTTTGAACAATTTTCTATATCTTAAAAAAAAAAAGCAAAAGTGGATGTAAAGAGACAGGGAACTCTTTGTGCAAATGACTTAGTCTAAAAATTAAGTAATTAATATGGTACTTGGCATCAAGGGGCTAAGTTTAATCATTAATGCTTTATCATATAATAATCAGAATTATCTAAGGATAAATTCTTCAAATAAATATTATACATACAAAATAATACACTTGAAAAAAGGAGGAAAAATAATTGCCTCTGTTTTGCAGAAATTATATTCTAACATTAAAAATCAAGTTAAAAAACAGATTTAAAATAATCTCTAACTCTCTGAACTAAGAAAAGCTAAATAAAAGTACACTTTTATAAATTGTTGAAGGAAACACCAACAAGAAAAAAGAAGCACACCCTTTGTATAACACCTAAAATAAAAAAATATTTCATTTTGTGGGACAATGAAAAATGAGATACAATACAAACCTGTTTGTCTCTTTTATTCTAAAAACACAATTGTCTACATTGGATTATAGACACAATACAGATAAACTTCATGAAGTTGCATGTAATGCCTAAAAGATTCATAAGTTATTAAAGGATGATCACTATTAAAATGTCCTTAGACATTCTCTGTGACATGAATAGATACCTGATGCATAGTCTTAAAATCAAAAATTTATTCACTTAAAAGTGTTCTAAATTATCTCCAAGGAATGATGATTAATAACCCCTATGCTCAGTGAGAAGTTAATACAGAAAACAGAAATAATTAGATGACTTTTAAAATCACAATATTACATTTACTAATAAGAGAAGTAACGTCAAGTTTTGTTGTATTATGTGCATTTTCTATATTATTAGAGTATAAATTCTAATTGTAACTTTGATTTTGAAGAACCACCTACACTATTGCTGCAGATTTTAAATAATTTCTTAACTATACACAAAGATATTTCAGATACGATGCATAGAAATAGCATAATTAGGGTAATTTTTTGCCTTAGGAATTTCCAAATCAAAATCTTTTTCCCCCTCTATATCTGAGGGTAGGGGGTGAGCTATTACAAATTAACCACATGGTTAGTTCATTTTATAGGTTAGAATGTTAGTGCTCAAAATTTTTAATGACCTCTCTAGCTTTTCATAGTAGCAGAAGTAGAATGAAAACTCAAGACACTTCCCTTACTCACACTTTCATTTTTCTATTCAAATGTAAAATAGACATTTTAATTAACTACAGCACTTAACACATTTTAAAAATGTGAATGTAATAACACTAAAGTTATCACAAGTTTCATAATCATTGTGTCTCAGAGCTGTCCAAATTTTCCTGCAGTTACTAAAGAAAAAGTAGAATTTTCATCCCTGTGTATACATTTAAATACATATATATGAAATATTAATAATTTGGTGATATATTCATATTAGGAGGAAAATATTGTCCCTTGAAACTGTTCATGTATTTATTCTTGATATATAATGATTTTTTTAGGGAAAATGTTAATTTCTTAAAAAGTACATCAAAATATAATTTTCAATGATATTCATAAAATTCAATTAACCTGTTCGTATAAGTTTGAGTGAAAGTTCTCAAATGTATGTTAAGAAAATAATAGAATTACCAAGACTTGTATGTAGTAGAGGTTACTATGTATTCTGGACTTCTGTAACTTCAGAACATAACAGAAAGTTACAATAAGTCTTAAATTTTGATTCTATATATTCTATTTTAGGAAGGGCATTTAATAATTCTCCACTAATGACACACTACCCTTAGTGTGATATGCTTAAAATATTATCTAATAAGGCACTTATGTAACTTAATTTCCGATGATTTTACAGAAAGTTTTAAAAGGCTATAGGCAAATGTTTATTACTCCTAAACACAGAAATTTTCTTAAATTCAAAAGAAATATAAATCCTTAAAAATGGGAAAAAAGACTCATAACTAATAAAAAGGGATTCTTCAAAACTATATATCACATTAACTTCAGAGGGAATGATATCAGTCATTCCTATTACTGCATTTCTGTCTTCCTCTTTTAATCATGTTTTCTTTTGTGTATCTCTGCTCTTTCACTTCTTCAAAAGAAAAATGTAAAACAATGCACACTGACAGACCTAATCCTTTAATCAAATTTTATAAAAGCTTGGGGAATATTTAGAATTTTATATGGCTGCCTGATTTTAAAGAGGTGCTTTGCATTAGTTGTCTAGGGAGCTTTGAATCTCTCTCTAACAATGCAAAAGTAATGCTGAAACATCAAGGCAGGAGAACAAACATTTGTCATCTAACTATATAAAGATGAACAGAAGTATCCTGCAACATCATTCATAGGAACCACTAGAGGTGAAATGCAATGATTGAGTTGAAAATATATGAAATTTATTTTCTAAAAATGGAAATCCTTTTTGTTACATGTAATGTATCAGTTTGATAAATGACTCTGGTTACTTTAATAAAACTTTATAATACTTTAAACTCTCACAGAAAAAAAAATACCACTCACAATTGTTAAATTTTTTATATTATGGTCAAAATGCACATTGATCCACTAATCAATATCTTTACAATGAAACCAGGGAAGAACAGGAAATAATCTTTATTATCAATTGATTTGGCCAGGTCTTATATTATATATTATAAGATTTCTTCAGAGATAGATAGATCTGTCTGTCTGTCTGTCTGTCTGTCAACCAAGTGATTGATAGACAGCCAATTTAATTTTTTTCATTTTTTTTTTCCTCAATTGACGGTTTTTTCCTTGATCCTGGAACTGACTTTACTTGTTCTGGACTATGGCCCTCAGCCTAACCACCTCTATGTGCCTTTCAATATCTCAGTAGTAAGGAAAAAATAATTCCCAGACTCCTTTGCAGTCAGCATACTGATTCAACAATGAGATACACAGGCTTGAGCTATTGAAGCAAAGGGCATTCTATAGCTCCTCTTGGTGATACTGAGAGAAATGGATATGTAGCTAGATTCTGCAGTTCATTGTTTAAGAAACAGCAGCATAGTTGTTGAAAATAATGTTAGCTGCCCATATTTTTATGAGTCACAAGTTTTGTGTGTGAGAAAGGTAACGATGAGGACAATAGATATGAGAAAAGCAACAGTAACTTTTATCTTTCATTGGTAGGTACAGTATTAGGTCTTGAAGTCTATTGTCTAGTTTTAGCCCCACTAACTTACAATTCTCCCTCTCCCCAAAAAGGTTTTAAGCACATGATTCCATCTACTAGTCTATTTTTAAGTTAAAAGTATCTGTGCTAAACTGTGACAAATTACATCAATAAATCTTGATGTAAATGTGTCATATATGACTAAGTCTAAAGTGAGTTTCCCCCACACCGTTTTTTATTGGGGGGGGTGAGTAGAAAGAAAAAACACACCTTTGAAACTCTCACTGAATTATTAGAATAATAAAATGAAGCAATTACCATGTGATTCTCAAATTGTAATTAGGAAATATTCTAACTCATATGTTAGAAAACTTCATATATTGTGAATTTCATATATAACCTTAGAGTCAAATTTGGTCTTACAAAATTAGTTATTGAAAGTATATTCTACCTCCTTTCTCCCTTGCCTACCTACACTTCAGAAGTGGGAAGAAACAACTAATTTCTCAACCTCCCTTGAGAGTGAGATGGCCATGTGACTCAGCTTTCAACAATGAGGTGTAAGGAAAAATCAGGAAATTTTCTAGGGAACATATGTGAAACTTACTTTTTATTTTAAAACACATAATGTTTTATCTCACTGACAGTTCTTTTTCCTATTGTTTCTTCACTGAATGGTGATATGATGTTTAGAGCTGCTGAAGTCATATTGCATCCACAGGCAATAAGCACAATGAACCAAAGCCAATGCACAAAATAATGACTGAGCAGAAAGATAGACAATCTCCTACCTCTGGTTTCTCATAAAGTAATGGGTCATCTTACCTGTGGTTTAGGGCACTGATTATCAAGTGTTCTGTTGCTGTGGCTGAATGTATCAGTTACTAGTTTTGTGAACTGAGGCCTTCTCTGAGATTCTAGAAAATGTATGTAAAATTGTGATAGATTTCCAAATATGTGGGTACCTTTAAGCAAAAGTGAAATCATACATAGAGAATAATACACTTAAACAAGACCTCTGGACTCAATTTTTCAAATAAGAACTGAGTTCATTATGCTTTTATACAACTTTGGGGCCAGCTAGTACTTCAAACATTCAAGTGAAAACTGTATCTTCCTAAGTATAAAAAATATGCAGAGATTAACAACATAGAAACATTTTTTTCCTAAAATACAAATATAAAAGAGTTTAAAGTTCTATTTAAATAAGTAAGGGATAGTTCAATGTTGGGTACAATTTTGCAAGAGATTCTTAAATGACTGACTAAGTAATACTGTCTCTCTTGAAGTACTTGTGATAGCTTTAGCAACTTACTTGGCAACAGTGATTAAATGGGGGTTTTTAAATCAGACCTACAAAGATAATAAAGTATTGATTTGAAATAACCAGATTCACTAAGGAGAACGCAGATATTTTGCATGCAACATTTAACATGAGCATAATTGTATTTTTACACTAATCTATCCATCCATGTTCCAAAAATTGCTATAAAATAGATATTTTTGGTTTTAATTCTATTTTTCTGGTACTCAACTAAATTCAGGCCACTCCCTGTGTAACACCAGCTAGGAACACAGGTCTTAGTTCACATGAGATTATTCTAAATGAATCACTTCATCGCTTCAAGGTTGTTAAAATAATTGCAGTGATAGATCAATCACTTTCTTCTATTTACTGATATTTCCTTCCTGGGATACTGGTTATTTTGTTGCTTTTTAATTTTTTTGCTGCTTCCATCATTTTTCTTTTGATAATTCCTTCTTAATTTAAATAACAATAAAATTAGCTAAAATGTATTGCACACTGCTTTGTTCTGGGCGTTTTCTTCCATATGGGAGGCATTTTTAGAAACAATTTTTTTCTTTTTAGGTAGGGATCATTTTATCTTGTTGGTTGAATGATGAGTGGTAGCCAAACACTCTTTTCTCTGTTGTTTTCTTTCAATGAAAATCTCATGTATCTATGAGGCTACTCTAAAATGAGGGCCCTATTTTAATACAGAACAACAACAAAATAAAACTAAACAAATAATCAACATGAACAAAAAAAAAGACCGAACAGGTAAACAATAGTTTATATTTATGTGGGGAGTAGAAACATTTTTTTATATTGTTAGATAATCATTCTGTAAGACCAATGAACAGAAAGCAGATTTAAATAATAAGAAATCCCTTTACTACCAAGAAAGAACTCTACAGTTTGATGTTGAATCCTTTGGAAGGGGGTTTTTAATATAAACCTAGAAACATAGGCAAAGGTTGCTTTGAAAGTTATTCAGGTTTTGTTTGTTTGCTTGATTGCTTGTTTGATCAAGAGCACTACTCATTGTATCTGAAATCCCTTATACTATCCTGAACCATCTTGAGAACACAGGCAAAAAAGGGAAGGTTTGAAGGTTAATGGGATGGCTGCACATTGTAACAATTCATATTGGAGCACAGGGTGTTGACTATATTCCTCTGGCCTGCTCCTAATCCTAAATCACTGACCAAAACGTAGGAAGAATCAGCATGCTCAGCATCTTCATTTCTTAGAAACAAAATGCAATAAGCAACATATGTTTCTGTTTACACTAACAGAAAAGTTCTGCTTTGGTTATTGATACTGAAAATACTCAGAGTGAGTTAAACCATTAATTATTGTGACAGCATTTGTTCTCCCAATGGCTTATATATGATTAACCATAACATATGTTGCACTGCTTCAAAAAAAAAAATAAAACAAAGGAAGAATCAGTGAAGAAAACCTGCAATTTTTCTGGAGATGTGATGAAAAGCACACCTGTACTCTCTCCATTTGTCTCTTTTACTCTAGCCCCTTTCTTATCTCTTAATTTGTATATCAAGAAGGCATGAAAAGATCTTCAACTGCTTCTGCTTTGAAACAAACTTACATTTTTAGCTAGTAAGATTTTGACATTTGCTTGCCAAAAATTCAGGAACATACAACTATGTTGAATTCAGGTATCAATTCAAGTCTCAAAGACATTCATTGGAAAAATAAAAGGGCAACATTTTGCTTTGGGGTGAAGTTTTGTTTACATTCTTTAAGGGGTGATGTTTTGTTTGTATCTTTTTAAAAAACACTACTGAGTATATTTTACAGATGATTTAATTTATCTAAGAAAATTTATCTATGGATCATTATTCATAGGAAAAATATCAGGGTAAAGTGCAAATTGAGGAAATAGGAAAGGCATGTGCATATCTTAACCTACAAGCTGTAGTTTATGTTATTATCAATATCCCAGATTTCTCCAATTATTAGTTTACAAAGGGAACTTATGATTTTCATAAGTTGCATGTAGAAACAGATCTCAATTGGAAATCCCTTCTCTTGTTTATGAGACCTATTTCATATACAATGTTTACAAAGTGAGGAACTGTGGCAAAACTTAGGAATGAAAGGATGCTTTTGAATAATTTTCATAGGACTTCTGTTCTCTAAACATGTATCCTGTGATTACTAATGGGCAAACAATGAGGTTACGGACCTATTTTGGCAGATTTTAAGTTGCTTCCTTCTGACTCTGCTGATTGCATCTGGTGAATACTGGAACAGGAACTGCTGGGCTGGAAGGCACTGCTGTCATACAGCCAATCAGGTGTACACACAGCCAACAGGAGTTTTCTTCTCACAGCCTACAGCCCTGAGGTGGTTCCAAGCAGCTGGTGCCCTACCAGAGCGATGTGTCACGTGGCTCAGCACACAGAGATACCCTGCAGTAAGCAGGGCTTCCCTGCAGGTTTCTTATTTCTGTGCAAAATATCCCCTTCTTACTGGGAAAGGGCTGCTAAATGTCTGAGTGCAAAGCTATTGAGAATTGAGGAAGCAGAGAAAAATTGCCCTTAGTTCCCTGTACCCTGAACTTTGAGCAATGTTAATGGGAGCTCTGTGAGCATAAAAGAAATGCAAGGGTAGCAGGACTGCACCCTCAATGGTTTGCAAAGAGCAGCCGGAGCGGCAAGACACATTGTAAGTTAGCTGAGCAGTAACAGAGGCTATTTCAGGACTGAATACATTTACCATGCGGCTCTTCACTTATACCAGCTGTCTCCAACGCAGTTCTACTACTATGAACTGAAGGGTTCTTTTGTTTGTTTGTTATTTAAAATAGCTCCCCTTCACTTAAAAATGAGTCTTCTACTATGATAAGCATTTGTTCTTTCCGGATTATTGTGCCATGATGAAAAGAGTATATTTTGTGCTAATTATGTTGTCTTCAAAGAGACAGTATGCTGTAATAGACTGCATGAGAACTGTAGCCAAAGGGCTTGCCATTAGTTATGCGTGTTTTCCGAAAAAAAAATCACTTAACCTTTCTGAATCAATCTCCTCATCTTAAAACATAAGTTAATACCATATAAATTCCTAAAATTACTTTAAGATCTTAAAAATAAATAAAAAGATATTCTGTAACTACTAAAATGTTATCTATTGTTACCACTATCATCAAAATCTTAGTCACTTTCAAACCAATCACTGCAACAACAAAGGCATATTTAGACACTTTTGTTGGAAGATTTGTTTATTGTTATTTGGATGTTCAGTGTAATTCCTGAGGAAACTACTGTAAATTTTTTGTCTAGGTTTTTCAGTTTCTTCTTAACACAGATTCTTGTAATTGAAAATTTCATAAGTAAACGCAAGGATTTTAAAGGTAAAAAGGGAAGGGAAATCGGCTTTCGGCTCTCAGTTTACTGGGGTAAAACCCCACCCCGCCCCCCAAACTAATAAAGTTTCCAGACTTCTCTGTGTGGCCCTGGTGTTTACAAGCTGTCTACCTACATGAGTGCGTTGGGGTAACTGCCAGAGGATTTTCCACACTCCACCTAGATTTCACTCTCTCTTTAACAGGTCTGTTTGCTCTCTGCAGCGCAGTGTGTGTTTTTATCTCCCACAGTGCCAGTCATTCTCTCTTCAGACATTATGGTCGTTACGCTTACCGACAAAGGCCCGCAAACTTGCCAGTCGACCCCACTCCAGTCTCCTCCAGCGTCGCGAATTTCAAACTTCGTGTCATTTTTTTCTAGCTCCTCTCTTTCTACTTAACACTAGAAAATCCAAGTATATGCTATATAGTTACAAGGCACTACTTTTCTGAACATTTTTTCTCCGAAAACGCTTTCTACGAATTGCCTCAAATAAAACGTCCCCTTAAGAGTAAGACGACTTCTACACCTGTATATCTAGGAAGGTGGAGCTATAAAGGCAGAGGTGGCGCTAGACGTGACGTAGACGACGTAGGCGACGTCGATCGGGACCTGACGTGAGGAACAGCTGAGGTAGATGTGACGGAGCGCTACGAGCCCTGCCAGAGTCCGACGTGCAATGACGTAGCGTGACGTGCTGGGACGTAGCGTGACGTGACGTGAGGTAGACGCGGGCATTCGGACTCGTTGCTTGTTCGGTCGCTGGGTTTCGTCCTCCCCTCAGCTCTCCACAGCTTCTGGAGAATTCCCTCCGGCCGGGCGAATTATATATTAACCTGGTGAAGTGGAGCCACAGGCATAAGAATTGCAGCTCTTCTGTCCAGCTTTGTGAACTTGGGTAAGTTTCTTACATTCCCGGCGTCTCATTTCTCCACCTTTTAAGAACATAATTATATATTATCATATTATTCGTTTTATTTTGGCGGGGGTAGGGAAGAGGTAATTGGTAATTCGGTTTATTTTTAGAAGAGGTACTGGGAGTTGAACCCAGGACCTTGTGCATGCTAATAAGCCCGTGCTCTACCGCTTGAGCTATATACTCTTTCCCCTCAAGAACATTATTATAAATAATTAACTGGGAATAAACTGTATTTAAGCAACAGACTGGCCCACATTTCAAATGGTAATTGTAGACAGTTGCTGTGTTGTTAAATTCTTGCTCTTAAGATAATGCCTCCAAGGCAACAACTGGGGTTAAAGAAACTGCTTCCACCTTGTTATTTTACTGTTTAGTGCACGTTTTACAGACGAGTCTGTGTCTTTGCAGAAAGACACTTGATGAAAATCTAATACTTTTTAATCCATGTCTGGTGCTTATAACCCTCAGCTTATAAACTCTAGATCTGTATTACAGATTTTGTTGTTTCAGTGATATTAGTTTTAAAGAACTAACATGATATTGTTAAAATAGATACTAGACTTGCATTGTTTGGATTTTTGCTAAATAGGAAATGACAAATACTAAGGTTAGTGATTGATTCATGTTAGGTTAAATTTGGAATGTAAGAAATGTTAATTTTCTGCAACAGCCTCAAGATTCTGCCTGAGACTTCATTCACAGAAGAGCACAGGGTAATAAACATCAATAATAGATGACACAGGTTGAGTATAGATGTTTGATTTTTCATCCAAATATATTTGTATTTCCGTACTAGGTTTCCTCCTCTTCTTCCTCTCCTCATAGAGCAATTTTGATGAAATTTTATCCCATCATTTTCAGTCCTCCTCATATGCTGTTAATGTATTAAATAGTAAATAATATATGAATAGCATAAATGAGATTCCAACTTTTCCAGGCTTGTCAGATGACAACTGAGTAGAAGCTAATTATGTATCCTCTGTAGAGATGTGACATATTTGTGTCACAGTTCTTTTTAAATGTACCAAACTGCCACTTGCCCTGCTTCTTATCAGGCAAGGAAAGCTCCAAACAGGGAGTTATTATAAACGTTAAAGGACCATACCAACTGTGATATGTCCACAACATACATCTCTGAAGAAAGCTTTGATACAATTTTCATGTGTGGTATAGCAGTTACATTTTAGCATTGCTTGTTGCCAATTGAGTTTTTCAGCAGAAGAGATCGAGATGGAGTATGACATGAAAGGTATTTATTAGCAATCAGCAGATCAACAGCTCTAGCTTTCAGTTATGTTGCAGGAAAACCCTACAAGTAGCTTTGGAATATAATTTCTCCTCAGAGTGCCTAGTGTGACTGTTGCTGAGTTCTCTGATAAAAGTATGCCACATGGGGAGACTTGGGCCTCTAGCACTGCACAGACAGAATTGTAGGGATCCAAGTATTCTTCCTACTGGGAGCACAGCAGCATATAAAGATTTTGATTCAATGTATATACTACATCCTAAGGATAATGCCTATTCTTTGTATAATAATACCTTCAAGCTGATACTTTAACTGCATATTCAGAAGGCGATACCATTTCTCTACGTTCTTTGCTGTAAATTGATTCCCCTCGTCGAATACAATATTGCATGGCCTCTCATGCCAGGGAATTAACCAAACTATAAGTCTCTAGATCGTGGTGGTGACTGAGTCAACCTGGCAATTAGGAAAATTCACACTCTCAGTATTTATCTCTTTCTGTTAGAACAAATATTTGGCCTTTCCAAGTTAAAAGAACTTTAACATATACTTTTCCACCAAGTGGCCTCCTTGAGGAATGGTGTCATATTGGGGACTTAGCATTAGTCTCTATTGCTGGCAGATTGTCTATTTAGTATCATAAGTATATAAATAATCCTCAGTGAGTAGGAGCTCATATTGTTGATCTGGTGAGTGGCTTCCATCTCTCCCAATGTGACTTCTCCGTTTATATACCTAACGTGCCAGTACTAGTGTGGCTGACGTCTTGGGATACCTGACATCAACTGAGTGTTTGTGTCTGCTTGTTAATGAGTGTCTCTTCCATGGTACCTGCCTTATGATGTGCATCCATACAAAGGTCATCACACTCTGTGCCTACTCTATTATGTCTGCCATAGGTTCATACCATGGACTCACTCCAAATTTTCCTTTCCCAGGGTCCTGACCAGCCAAGTCTTTTGCCACTGCCTGTGAGACCAATATATATTCTAATCTCAGACTGCTTTCCTTCCTTTCTTTTTTTTTTTTTTTAACAACAAAATGGATGGTCAGATGGACAGCATGAAGCTGTCCATTGGGAAAATTTTCCTTCATCATTAATTTTCAAGTCCACGCCTGAAGAAGGCTTCATTGAAGATGTTGCTTATATGTGGCACATCTGTAAGAAAGCTTCAAGTTTACTTCATTGCTCTTTAAACAGGATGCCTTATATACCAGAGGTGTGGCCTGAGAGAGTAGCACTGGTGTAACTGGTGAATGACATGCAGATCTGAGTTATTTGCTCATGCAGGTTTATGACCTCTAGTTCTAATCACATATGATGATAGAATGCTGGTTCACGGGCCTGTAAATCTTAAGAAATGGCCCATCTGACGAGACCTAGCTCATGGGCATAGGTCAGTCTCAGGGTGCCTTGCTATCCCATCATCAGGCACTCCTCCACGAGAAGCATGCCAGGAATTTTTTCTTAAAAGGCCTATCATTTATGTTACAGATAGAATGGCCTTGCTTCATACCCACAGAGGCCTTTATTATGATTCTCCCACTAGCGCTTCCTGTAAGTTCTATGAGACATTTTATTCTGCCAGCACTATCACCTCTAATACCAGAAGAATGTATGACAGCTACTTACACTGTAGCCTGGGTCTACTATAGAGCCATTTCCTATTTGGGGCCACACTCAGAGCTGGTAGCATTGTGTCACACAGTCTATGGGCCTGGACAGTGTTCTAGATATGGAGTGTACTGCTCTAGAAACCGAAGAAGCCTACCAGATGATATATTTCTTTCATCATGTTTGGAGGTACAGCTGCAATTATTTCTCTTTGACTTTGTAACATGTGTTTTGGCATGCCAGTGATCACTTGTTTCCTAAAAATTTTACTGAAGTGTGGAATCCCTGAATATTTGTAGCATCTATCCTCATCTATCAAAGGGCATGTCTTAACTCAGTCTTCCAGTGAACTAGCCACTTTTTGCTCGTATGGCCCAATTTGGCTGTTGAACTACATGGAAACCACTAATCCTGTATATTTTAGATGCTTAAGAATGGAGTTGATTTTTCCCATTCCCCTGGGATGTGACATTGTTTTTGAATTATTATCTTGGCTAGGATAGGGAGTAGTTTTAATGGTTGCCATCTGGCCTTCTACATAATAGCTGTTAACCTGCAGATCTAGGCCCAGCGTGTGGCTTGCACAAAGTATAATGTATGCCAATCCAAATTATCCAGTTGGGAAACAGGAAAATTTAAATTAGATGGGTCTGTGGAGTCACTGGACCCAAAATAATCTGGATCTTAACCAGGACCCCATTTTTTTATCTGCCCATCATGTGCCCCCACTCTCATAGCAGGGCAGGGAGGAGAAAAGAGAGGGGACATAATGATGAATCAGATTAATAGGTTTGGATGTCACCCTTTTGTGTAACATTCCTCAGTACTATGAATCTTCAGGCAGTGGGTTCTGTGTCTGAAAACTGGCAAGAGTTTAAGCAGTAACTTCCCTGAGCTACTTGGTCATCCAACACTGATTTTTTTTCCTTATGGTATAAGCTGAATAATGTCCTTATTGGCTGCCCATTTATATTTTCCCTAGGGACACTAAGTTCTATTAACCACTTCCATGATTTTCTCTAGGTCATTCCTCCTTGTGTTCAATTTAAACCTGTTACTCATAATGAAATTTTAATGTATTTCACTTCTGGCAGTTAAGCATTGTAGCTTGCCTGTATTGTTTTGGGATCCTGTTGAGCCCATTTTTATCAGCTAGTCAAATTCTGTAATGACTCTTCCCACTAGAAGAGGAGGGCCACCATTGACTTTTAAGTTATGTCAGTGGACCTCTCACCAGCACATTCCTTAAGGTCTCAGTAAATGATGCATCATAGGTCATCTTATGGGCATAATTCTGTGGTGTGTCTTCTGTTGAGCCTTTTAATCCTTTCCAAAACCATCAGCCATGGAAATTCTGACATTTTAACTCCACATGGAATATGCCAGCTCTTTGTTCATGCTGTGAGAACTTTCTTGGTGTCCTTGCCAGACTGTTAAATCCTGTCATTTGGAATGGTGCTCTGAAATCAATAATTTTTCTCTTTTCCTAATTTTATGTGCCAGCTCTCTTAATCAAGCATTCTCAGAATCCATCCTGTACATGCTCCTGCTCTTCACTTCCTGCTGGTACGTGCTATTTCAGACTTGTAGCTCCATTAGAGTATAGTCCTTTTCCTTTCTTATCAGGCCCAGCATGTCCAAAACTGGGGTATGATGCAACTCAATCTTAGTTATAGGTCCAGTAGCCAGAAGCAGAGGTGATGGAAGATCCTAAGGGGACACGTGTCCTAGAGGGGAAAGTTATCCTGTTCAGTCATGTTGAAGTGCTAGCTCTTAATAGGCAGGCTCAAAGTGAAGTCAGGTGTTTGAAAATGTTGTGAAGAATCCTCCCATATACCTTCTTAATAAATGCCAGGGTTCCTATTTGTCCTAACTGGGGCTCTAACATTGCCGTAATAGACAGTGCCTTGGTTATGTGTCTACCATTCTTGGGAGTTGACTCATTCTAATTATTAAGTCCTTTTCCTAGTCCTTAGCTTTCTCTGCCTTTCATCTAAAGAAGATAAAAGTCTCTTTGTAGTCTGCCAGGGAGGTCTTTTGGGTTTCAGAATTGACTTTTGATGGCCTATTAATGGCTAGCAGCTTTCTGTTAATTTTTGTAGAGTATCAGTGTCAGTATAATTTCCTGGGGTATTTAGTAAACCAGTTCCATTGTCCCTATAGCTATTATTTCCCTGTACTTGTCAAAGACCTGATAAATAGCACCTACTAGTACAGACCCTCCTGTCTATTTGCTAGCTAGTAAGGATTTTAAGAATTGGAACTTAGGCCAGGGGCTTTCTAAAGTTCACCTGTTGCTAGTGATGGGGTCCTCCTTTCCAGTCAGACAACAGATGATTCACCTCCAAATCCCATCTTAATAGTCTGCTTTCTCAGACCACTCCTGGTAATAACTGTTGCAATTTTGTTATCCAGAAGGAAAGGATACATTTGAATTTAGTATACAGGCTATCAGTTAGGGATCAACATCTGTGTTAAGGGGTCTGAATTATTGAGTAGATTGAGAAGCTTTAAGCACTGTAGGCCCAACAAGCTATCATCGTGAAAAAACATACATTGTCCATCAGGTATCCCACATTAAGCCAACTGGTTCAGCCTTAATACCAAGTTTCATGAGTCATTGGATAAAGGCCATGCTCAGAAAAGTGTTCCCTTGGGTGCGGAAGCTCACTGTGGTGAAGGCAAACTCTGACAGAGGTTTAGCTGGAGGCTTTTTGTTTACAGAGGAGCAGTAGTTACTATCATGAAGGCAGATCACTTTGTCCACCACACAAAACATAAGTCGTTCAACAAACACCTATCACGCATGCACTCGGTTATCATTTACTGTACCAGACACAGGGGTTACAGAAAAAGAGGAAGAAAGCAGATGCAAGTGCCACTTCCAAAAGTCTTAAAAGTTAATATGGGAGATTGATAGGTAAACCAGTGCTTATAATAATAGCATCTAAAGTGATCAATGAAACAGATATGCCTGGGAGTATCAAGAATGGGCAGCTCACTCAGACCATGAAGAACAGTGGAAGTTTCCTGGAAATGGAGTATTTGAAATAAATATAGAAGTAAGTATTAATAGAGAAAAATTAGGTAGAGCGTTCAAAGGAATGCATCATATGGAAGTAGAAAATAATCTAGCTTATTTGAGGAAATACTTCAGTAGAGTTGTGTTTTAAAAATTCTGTATTTTAATATTAAATAGCATATAGTTGGAATCTGTGCATATTTACAAAAAACTGCCAATGTGAACAGATACTAACCACAGGTAAGCCGGTGGCAGCATGACTGTGGTAAATAAAGTTGAGAAGGGGAAGGAATTTGGTTTTCTTTAGGTCACTAGTGTCAAATCTGTCCCCCATAACCAGTGTATCTAAGTTGTTTCATAAATATTTTTTGAAATTCATTTCATAAATATGACTTGAAGAGTCCATAGGAAAACTCCCTTCTTCCCTTTGTCTATTCAGGTCAGGGGAATTTTGTATCCTCTGCTATATATATTACTTTGAAATTCTTCCAAAAAAGCACTCTTTCTTAACCTTTTTAAACTCTTCTCACATTTCACATACTCTCTCTAGAATATCAGATGGTTCCTTTTTCAACCAAAATGTTCAAGTTCAACTATACAACACTGATTTTCACGACAAGATATACCTGTTTTGTTTCCTGCTTGTGTAATCATATGCTGTCTTATCTATGTCTGTCTTGAGTATTTCCCATTCTGTAAGTGTGTGCTGCTTGTTTTAAGTTAGTGCTGGGCCCCAAGAGCCTCTTTAGAGGTCACCAGATGAAAGGGCCCTTTGGAGGAATGTTTTAAAGAAGCTATATACTGCATTTTAAGCAAATGCTTAACTGAAAATGCCCCCTTTATCCAAGTACAGCAAGGTTAGAGATGTCAAGCCTTTTCTGTTTATTGCTACCAAATTCACGTATGTTCTTCAGTACTCCATGTTGTAGTGTTCTTGATAGTTAGCACATTAATCAGGCAATATCTTTAGTAGGAAGCTATAAATCTGTTTTAAGTGTTTGTAAGACATGTGGAGTTGAGCTGTATCTTATAACTTTTTACTCTGAGTATGCAAAAAGAGTACATTCTCTTGTCTACTTTGTAATGGTGTGATGTCATGACTATTCAGTCAGTAGAAGTGATCCCTGTCAATTCCTGGTTGGACATTTTAGGAGAGTAATTGTGTCTCCTTCATATTCTGTTTTTTGCTTACACCAACTAGATGCAGAGGAGAACAGAGCCTCAGAAGATGGCAGACCCCAAGGTAGAAGGAACCTAAGCCTCTCCATGAGAGTTTGGAGGAGAGCTACCCTGCTGACCTAAACTTCCACCAGGGCATGCTATGTGAGCAGCAAATAAAATTGTGGGGCTTTATTCCACTGACTTTTTTAGGGTTATTTATTCTTTTGTCTTACCTGATCATACAATGTTCAAGCATACTTTTGGCTGGAACATACTTCTGCAATGCACCACTCCCATGTCACCAGTTAAAACTTCTGTAGTCCAAGAATAAAGCCCAAATTTTCTAGCTTGAGCCTCAAACACCCAAACAAACTGGTTTCAACCATTATTTCCAACATAGCTGCTCCCTCCTGATTCTAAGTTATCTCTGACTCCCTGTAAGTATCATAGTCCTACAAGTTTCTTTGCTCTTGGTACATATTGTTCCCTCTGAATTCCTTCTTTACTTTCTTAGGAAATTCCCACTTCTACCTTTAAGACTCTGCTCTAATATGCGTGGTTTATTGACATCTCAACTAAACATTAGTTACTCTTTCCTAGGTACTTACAAATCCTACATACAATCATTTTTGAAGCAATTAGAACTTTTTATTGTGTTCATATGCTTATGTATCTACTTTTGAACAATGAATTGCTGAAGAATAGGAACCTTTCCATATTCATATTAATATCCAGTATATATTGAAAGTATAGATTAGCAGTGTCTATTTAAAAGAATGGAAAATAAATGAATTATTTAAATTCTCTTTAATGTGAATGTTTAATCTAATCTGAAATTACTTACATTTACACTTAATCTCTGTATGCCCTTTAGAGGCCATCTACTTAGAGTCTTATAGAGTAGTAAATAAACGTATTTTCTATAATTTTCTCCTACTCAACTTATGAAATAAAATTTTCTTCTATCTCAAAAATTCTTAAAAGAAAAATACTTCTAAAATGGGTAATACAAATGTAACTCACAGGTCTTTCTCCCTAATAACCCCAAACTCTCCAGCTGCTAAAGGCCATCCAGTAATTGTGGCCTCTTTTCTCATAAGGTGGAAAACATAGCAGTCCTTTCAGTATCTCTAAGCGACCCAGGGCGATGGATGCAAAAGTGTTTATCTTAAGAATTTTTGTTTGAAAGTCCATGATAAGATTCTAAATGTCAGTTTTCCTTTTTATCTCAGATATAGTCTGTCTCTTTCCTGCATTGTGACAGCCTAATGGGCAGCACTCTGATCACTTCTCTTCTCAGAATATGACTTAAGTTAAAGCTAGCTTTAAAGATTTCAAAATTAGTGATATTGAGCATTTTTTCATGTGCCTGTTGGCCATTTGCATGTCTTCATTGGAGAATTGCTTGTTTAGGTCTTCTGCCCAATTTTCGATTGGTTTGTTTGTTTTTCTTAAGTGATATGAACTGTTTATATATTCTGGAAATTAAGCCCTTGTCAGTCTCATCTTCTGCAAGTATTTTCTCCCACCCCATAGGTTGTCTTTTTGTTTTGCTTATGGTTTCCTTTGTTGTGCAAAAGCTTATAAGTTTAATTAGGTCCCATTTGTTTATTTTTGCTTTTATTTCTATTGCTTGGGTAGACTTCCCTAGGAGAACATTGCTGAGATTTCAAAATTAGAAGAATATGATATGGCTACATAAAACAAATCTGAAAATTAGGCATGCTTTTATAAATACTTTCCTAATCATTCATTCCTATAGAATTAAAATTGGGCACTTCTTCTATACAGGTTTCAGCCCTCTAGTATATTCTTGGCCCATACCTTTCCTTTTTGGCCTTCTATCTTTCTGACTAGATGCTTGCCCTAAATTCCCAAATCCCAGCTTTTGATGTTTTTTCCAGGAAACTAGTATGCATTGTTCCACAAAATAGGATTAAAAGTTTGGTGATGTATTGTATCTCCTATTTATCTTATAAGCATGGAGTCTGATGGCACTTACTTAAGACTGTGAACTCTCCACAAAATGGTGGAGAAATCTTAGCTCCCTCAAACCAAAGGATTGGCAGTTCAATTCACTTTTGAAAATAATAACTGAGTAAACTGGACTATGTTTAATTTGTCCTGTTGTTGTTTCTTGAAGCCATATGGAGCTTAGCCTTAGGCAGTCAGTGGGTAGTTCTTCACTCTGGATCATGTCATGCTCACATCTTTGTAGAAGCTCAAAGGAAACTCATACTTAGGTTCTAAGAATATATCATTTGTACCCGCTGAGATTCACCATTGTTCCTCAAAGCAGTTTACTGTGCCAGAGTGTCTAGGTACCTATAAATTTTGAGATCTACATCGGATAGACCAAGCCAGAATCAGCTGTCTTCCACATTTAGTAATATATATGTTGTTCAGTAATTAAGCTCTCTTTTCCCTTGCATTAATATTATTTAGGGACCTAATTACCTTTTCTAGCCATTTGACCTTTGGCATCTCTAATATGTTGGAATCATTCAAGAGTGAATTTGTTTGCTTTTCCTTCCTAAAACTTTTTTGGCTTTGTTACACAGATTGAACATATCTCCTGCCCAGTAGCAGGATTGACTGTTATCTTTCAGTCCTAAACTAAGCAGTTTAATGGTGCCAAAGAACTTAGAAATTAGTTGCTTCAAAAATCATTAGTAACCCAAGTCAATTAGAAGAATTCAGTAGAATGATACCTTTAATTCCAAAGTTTGCTTCGTATGGTGTTGCCAGAAATATGCCATTTATTGAGTGGGAGGTTTACTTCCTCTGTTTGTAAATTTTGTACACAGTGAATTTCATTTTATCATCAAACCAAATGCTTTTTCATTGTGCTGTGCGCAAGCATCTCTTATATGCCATCTCTGTTTCCTTCATTCTTTTTCAGCCAGATTATCAAAACTGTACAGCCTTTCCCTTGTTATCATTCCAGTGTATTTAAGGACTGTCCTGTTTATCTAATTCTAATAATTCAATTAAATTATAAGTATCTCCCCAGTTTTTACATATGACACTTCCTCTGAGGATGGGGTATACATGCACACACACAAATGCATTTATTTGTCAGTAGAGTTTATTTCTGATTTAATACATTTCCTCATAATCAGTTTTTCAGTTAATTTATTGAATAGAAAACTAGATCATGCCCTCTGCACGCATGGGGGAATATGTTACCCTGTGATGCTGGTTCCCTACTCCAGGAAAGAGCTGCCCTTCAATTTAAACTCCTCTGATGTTTTACTTTGGGATGCAGGGCACAAGCTATGGCATGCATTGCTTCTTTTTAGAAGGCCAGAAGTGAAAGCAAGCATTACTTTACTGCTTTTGTCATCTCTTTAATTTCCTATGTATTCTGCCTCTCCTGTTTCTGCTTCTTTCTCCCTGTTTTTCTGGGGTTTTGCTACAGGTGATTGGAAGAGTCTGCATTGTTAAAGGAATCTCTGTCTATTGACCAGGACCTATCCTTTCTCAAGTCCTTCTCATTTCCATAGTACCGTACTGCTTAAATGAACAAACAACCAGAACACACACACACACACACACCCCACTTTACCTCTGGGGTAGACGTTGCATGATCCAGTATTAGAAACTGTGGATGCTTCCTCCAGAACAGTGCTCAGTGTCAGAGTTAACTGACAAATCCACCTCCTAAGGCCAGAGTATGAATCTTAGCGATCCTCTTGAAGTCAGTTAGACTTCTTTCCCTTTTTTAGAAACTGGGTTTTCTCCTGTTAATTTTCTTTATAGAGTCAGGGAAAATAGGTGGTATTTCCTAAAGTTGAATACTTCACCAAAACTCTGTTAGGAGTGTCTCTAGGGAATATTTACTGAAACAGCATTTCCTCCCTACTCCCTTTTGTTCTGTGATTGCTAGAGTAAAATCTCAAACACAAATATAGAGAATACGAGTGAAGAGACGTGTACACATGGCAGTCATGTTTGGGTGAGCCTTCAGGATTTTCATCATTTGCATTGTATATCCTTATGCCTCAGTAATTGGTGTCAATTGATTCTGATATCTGAGTCTGCTGATTTGAAGAATATCAGTGGAGTGTAATTATTCTTATCTGAAGATATTTACAAACCCTTTTATTTTAATGAGGGAAGATATGTGTGTATAAAGTATATGGCTAGGTCTAGTTTGGATACATTGTTCTCTGTAAGGATTTTCTGGGAATAATAACTCAGTACGAATTCCCCTAACATTACGGAAGATGAATGTTTTGTTTCACAGGGTACAGCCAGCAAACGTTTTAAGTATTTGTCACTGCTAAACAAGGTTTACTTATTTCTCAAGCTGGGATTATGGGGTGCACTCTGTCCAATTCCTTACCTCCTCTGCCAGATAATTCACATTTTAGGTTCTGTTACTTGCAACATCTACTTCTGGTTTATAAAAATATCTATCAGCATTTTCTGTTTTTCAGATAACAAAAAAATCCTACTATAGTACCTTAAAGAGATAGAAGTCTCTTTGTTTCACACAGTAAGTTATTGTGTGTTAAGCAGTCCAGTATTACGAGGGAACAAATATTCTTCTTCTGGTCACTCATTCCTGATATGTAGATCTTCCTCTTGATGTTTGCCATGTTATGATCACATAGTAGAAGCTAGGCCTTCACCACTTTTGTCTTATTTCTGAGAGAAGAACACTGAGTAAAATGCAGAGGGTGAATTCTTAAAGAGTGAATGGTAAAAAAAAAAAATACATTTTTTGTTTTTTTGGTAAGGGCTTCTGGTTATATTTTATAGACCGTTTGAGAACTATGGCCCATGGTTGACCCAGTAATGAAGAAAAGTGAAGAGAAGAGGCTGTGAGTATTGTGGATGGAAATTTGGTAGCAAGTCTGGAGCGTTTGCCTCAGGAGTGAAATTGCAAATTTTATAATTTCATTCGAGAGATTAATTTCAAAGCAATTTCAAAGATAATACAGATGAATTATAGGATATATAAAGTGATTTTTAATATATTATCACTTTGGCACTGAATTTCTTTAAAAATTAAGAAGCAAAATTTATGTGCATCCTGATCATTTAATGACACTGGTATCTGAGTTTGTAAGAATCACATGGTATTAGGAACCTGCTTATAGCCCAGTCCTTTGCATGTCGCCAAGAAATGAGTTAAAATTTTCAGAAAATAGTGACACACTGTTCAGCGTAAAGGAGGATGATAAATTGTGAGAAGTTGGAGTTACTTTTCTGAGAAGCAGAGCTCAGATCGAGGAGAAAGACTCATATTTGGGTTACAACTGTTAGTGGGATGAGAAACCAATTTAGTGGATCTTAACTAGGATATGCAAATAATTCATTATACAATAAGAGACAATTTTGAGAGAAAAGTGAGATACTGCTACTAATAATACTTTGTCAACAGATGTAAATCAGAATTTTCCTAGGAAAACCAGTATTTATGGTTACTCTAATGACTTATTTTTAAATGTGATAGAAAAATGAAATTGAATAGAATAAACATTATTAAAGGATATCTCCTAGTAAGGACACTGCTTCACTAATTTCTTTCTATCTTTATTTTGGCATCTCCTGAATACACTGTGGAAGTCATAGGCAAAATTTTTCAAAGCCCTTGGATTCTAGTAGAACCACAAGAGCAGCATACAAAAGTAATTTCAAACAAGGAAAGTGATACAGTCTTCTTAGAGGAGTAGTCATTGGGGGCTCTTATTTTTCTCTAATGAAACCAAACTATTGGCTATGATTGACTCTTAAGTAGCTTAGGAGAGACTTAAGAATGTTAAAAATTGGAGAACCTCATTAACCAGGTTCTGTTGTTACTGGCTAACGAATCCAGCACTCCACATGTTTATCTTTTTAACATTTTTTTCTTGGTGAGGGCATTCACGTTCTATTCTTAGTAAAAACAGTAGTGGATCAAAGAAGAAAATAAAAGAGAATTAGGTTTTTTGAATATCCTCTGAAAGGTTGGAGAAAATATGACAACAAAATTAATGAATCTAAACAGCATCACTTTCTACACTCAGACGAGATTGAGCAATCTTGAAGAGCAGACATCAGTCCCATTTAGAATCTGTAGGCAGGACCAATTTCACAGTTATTCACTGATCCACTGAAAGTACCTTATCTTTTTTCAACCACTAAAGCCGTTGAAGAAAAGAGTGGAAGGAAAGTGATTGCTCACACACTATGAGCAAGGGAAGTCAGAGAAAAGACAATTTTAATTACACAGTCTTAGTACCTTGCTGGGGAGGGTAGAAGAGGGCTTGCTATAAATTTAAAACTCTTTCTGCTCGCGTAGCTGAGACTTAATTTAACCCAACCTCCTTTACCTTGGAGTCAAATCTAAATGTGGGAAAGCTTGCATAGCCCCGACGTGTGTGTGTGGGTTGCACAAGTTTCTGATTGTCTCATATCTATGTCTGCTTGTGTTAAACCTTCCTTTATCTGTCCTAGTCTTAAGCATTGATCAACCAAAGCCACTTTGGGTCTGGCATCTTCACTGACATTTCTGTGTGATGTTGGAGGGAAACGAAAGAATTAATCTTCTTTGTTTTACTGCTCTGAGTAATTAAAATCTCTGTGCCTAGACACTTCCTCCATATTGCTGGGAAAGAATGCAAAGCACAGGAACTCTGGGCTATTTCACTGACATCTATATTCTGAGCAGTTCTCTGCTAGTTCTCTAGTCTCTAAACCTGAGAAAAGCTTCATTAGCTTTGAGAGGTGGCAAGAAAAATGAACTCTTCCCCTCTTAAAACCCCAAATCTTTTGACTAAATAAAAGAGCCCTATGACATTTTACTTTGGAGTCTGAAATTAGGAAAATTACTTTGTTTCTTTACACACTGTCATATCACTCCTTTGAGGTGATGAAAAGAGAGGTGATTAGAAAATAGGAAAATGGCTAAGACGGAAGATAGGAAGTGTCAGTTTATGCTGAAGAAACATATATTTAGCATATATATTTGTAAAATAAAATTATATATTATGTGATATATACTTCATAAGCAGATTTAAAAATTATATGTATTTGTAAACATACACAATAGGACTATAAAATGTAACTTATCTTTCAAGTTTTTACTTTAACAATATTTCATTATTTTCTATAAAAAGTATAGAAATAACATTCACAGCATAGTGGACACTTTATATTATAAATGCCCACTCTTTCTAAATAAAATGTAGATTCTCAGAAATATGTGTTAAACCAATTAATGCCTGCATGATGGACTTTTGGTTGGGTTTCTGTATTAATTTCACAAGCTCTGCTACTGAAAAAGTTACGTTTTAACATTTTCTCTTTCAACATTCCACAATAACTGACCTAAAATTGGGGTTAGGAACTTCATTTTTATTTGAATTTCCTCTTCACCTTATGGAGTGAACAGTCTGGCCCATAATGAATTCCTCCTTAAATGATTGCTGAATATTTATTTTTAAAAACTTGGTGTGTTCTTGTTTTAATTACAAGTTTTCATTAAAATCTTTTTTATCAGTTACTGTTTCATGTGTTGTTGATTCAAAATTTAAATAATTAGATTATATTTATAATATCACAAATTCAGAATTGTTTATGGAGAGTTAATTGAAAAATAATTACACTGTAACACAATATGCGACAACCTAATTTGTGAGAAGTCTACAGTCTCAGGGTTACTTTCTCTCAGAAATGCTACCACTGAATTATAGCTATTTTCTGTGGCCTGCTGTTTGGTGTTCACTCCTATCCCTGAATTCTGGGTAGCTATGGTAGTTAAAGTCATGTCATTTTCTAGTCTGGATTTTAACTTCGTGCATGACTTCTTAAAGATGATCCTGTTGTATTTCATTTTCTTGCCAGAAGTCTTGCATCTGAAACAAAGCTGCATAATTCGGTGCCTCATTCCCAATATTTAGGTAGCAGATGATCTCTCTTGCCTGTGACTTCCTCCTTGCTGGTGGTTGAGAATAGTGGGGGCAGTAGCAAGTTTGTGGGAAGAGTCTGTATGAAAACTTGGCAGAAAATATGTAATATAATTTATCTTAACTCCTCTTTTCCTTTGTCGTGTCATCAGGGGTTAATGGGACAGAGACATGTCAGTGACTTAAAAATGCAGGTGAAGTGGGTGACTACCTTAATAGAAAGGATTTATCATCTTAGATGTATCTCTGATAAGAAAATGTCAGTTCTCATATACAAGGCATTTCGAATGGCTTCCATTCTAATAGAATACTGCAAATTGCTATAGTGCAAACAAGGAAAGGATGGCTATCTTGTGCTGTCAGGGAAGATTTCTCAGAACTGGGTTTGAAAGTATAGACAACAGTTCACCATTTTTAAGCTTGGAAAGAATTGCGTGTAGAGACAACATATTCATACACAAATGCATGTAATTATGGAAGTGCATGAAGTGTTGGTTGATTCTGAATGGATGACATGGTGAAAGGCCACGCTAGAAGAGAAAAAAGGTAGTGAGAAATCAACCCAAATAGTAGACTCGCTGCAGATTGTGAAGGACTCTTATATCTAGTGCTTAAGTTTTAGGACTTGATTCTAGCCGTAGTGTTAATAACCCAATAATTGTTAAGCTTGTTCTTTCTAATTTCAGTGAAAACAACGTAGAAAGATTTTTTTCGAATGATAAATTTGAGACCCTCTGTGATTGCTTCTGATTTAATCCCTGACAATGTTCTGAGAGTGAGTTCTACTTAGATGACTATTCTGCAGTTCTCACAACTGACAATTTATTTCGTAATATGCCTTCAGAGTGCATCTTCAGAGGGTTATGTTATGAATTGTATCAGTCATCTTTAGTCTTTAACATCTACGTAAATCTATGGAAAGTCTTAAGGATATAGAATATTTAGAACTTATATCATTTTCAGTAGAATTCTCTTCTACATTCAGAGTTCTTATTCAGTATGTATATCTTTTCAGGACACAAAAGAGGTAACTTTGCTATTTCCCTGCTCTGTGACCTACGACACAATTTTTTGTCAGTTTTTAATTTGCAGCAAGTGTTAGGTGAATGGATTAGGGGGTTGATGTGTGATCAGGCTGTAGTTTTACTAGAGCCTCTTTTAATTTACCTCTGTTTCATTACACTTTGTAACACTTTAGCATAGTTTCAGTACCATGGTATTAACTTTTGTAACTCCTCTTAACAAGACATTTTATATAAACTACCATGAACTGTGTTGCTAATGAAGAGAGTTTTCATGGGATTTAAATTTCAGTTATTTTCCTGTTTGTAAACTGAGTCCTTAAGAAGATGTCCTTGTGATTTTTACCCATATAAGTACCTGTGCCGTAGTCAGTATCTAAATCCAGAATGCTGTTGGAGAGCTGGAGAAGGATAATGCATTAATAAAAGTCTTCCTAGGATAGGAGCCACATTTTACCTTTGTTATGGTGATGACATTCCTGAAAATAGCTTGTCAAAAATAAGACAAAGAGTTGGGAAAACTTCATGGCAAATTTAACTGAGAAATAACTGTTTTCTCCATCAAGAGAATTGCCTGATAAATGTTTTGCAGAATTTAAAAGTCATTCTAAAATTAGTTTCAAAGAACTGACTGCAAATGACAGTCCCCAAATGTGTTTTTTTCTTCTTCTTTTTCTCCTTGTCATTGCCGGCTCAGAGCATTAAGAAAATCTAACACTGAAAGGACTACTCCTCTGAGATGTGAAAATAATTATATGTTCTGCCTGAACTGATAGGCAGAGAAACGTTCCATCTCAGATTCTGCAAAGCATGTCAATTCTGAGTTTACATGTTTTCTGTTTCTACTACCCACCAGTTGGAGAAGCAGTGATTGGAAAACAAAAGCATTATCCCTACAGCAAGGAAACTTGAAAATTGGATAGATGACTTGTTTTCCACTTTTAGTGTAAAATAAATACAAAATGATGTTATTTCTCGCTAGGCTTTTGGGTTAATAATAGAAACAGTTTTGCAAATTTGAGCCTGTATAGCTTTATTATGAGTTCTGTAGCATTAAGAAAAGAGTATTCAAAATACACATTTATGGAGTCAATGTGATTAAGAAAAATTGTTTTTAGAATGGTATTGTATGAAATGAATCTAGTTTTTCATTGACTTCAATTTTTAAATGCATGTTCATTTCCTATTTTAAAAAATGCCCAATAGAGCAAATTAGAAACATTTGAAAATGAATCAGCTTTTTTAGATTGTTGGATGCTGTAATCCTAGTAGTGATTTTTGCAAAACTTGGATGCTATAATACTTTCAGTGATTTTGCAAAATTTCCATCACTTTGCAACATTTCAGTATCTCATTCTCTGCTGTTGACAGTTCCCAGGCCCCACTCTGGCTTTAGAACAAAGACCTTTTATGCCCTCCTGAAATCAACTCTTAGCCTATTTTTTTAAAGGTCTTCTGCAGCTTTAGTAACCCTGAAATTAAAAAAAAAAAAAAAATATATATATATATATATATGTATATATAGCAAATATTACCAAAAATTTTTGTTCTTTAGCATGGGATGAGAATATATTGACAAACCCAAAATTTTTAATAACATTTTCTGATTATAGCAGGGGTACATTTATTCTGTAGAAAAAATATAAGAATATTCAGGAAGGCATTAAACATTCATCTAATACTGTCTTTTATTAACATTTTGTACATTTTTAAATAGTCTTTCAGAAAAATATAAGGTGCTATTTGCAAAACTTATTGGGTAAGATTCTATGTGCAATTTTTCCCACTGGTGATTCATATATATCTATATGTATATCTCTCTATATTTTATTGAAGTGTAGTCAGTTTACAATGTTGTGTCAATTTCTGGTGTACAGCATAATGCTTCAGTCATACATGAGCATACATATACTTGTTTTCACATTCTTTTTCACCTTGAGTTACCATAAGATACTGAATATAGTTCCCTGTGGGATACAGTATGAAATTATTGTGTATTTATTTTATATATAGTAGTTAGTATCTGCAAATCTTGAACTCCCAATTTATCCCTTCCCTCCCCCTTCCACCCTTGGTAACCATAAGTTTGTTATCTATATCTGTGAGTCTGTTTCTGTTTTGTAAATAAGTTTGTCTTTTTTTGTTGTTATTGTAGGTTCCAGATGTAAGTGATATCATACAGTATTTTTCTTTCTCTTTCTGGGTTACTTGGAATGACAATCTCCAGTTCCATCCATGTTGCTGCAAATAGCGTTATTTTACTATTTTTTATGGCTGAATAGCATTCCATTGTATAAATATACCACAGCTTCTTTATCCAGTCATCTGTTGATGGACATTTAGGTTGTTTCCATGTCTTGGCTGTTGTGAATACTGCTCCTGTGAACTTTGGTGTGCATTTGTCTTTTTGAATTAAGGTTCCCTCTGGATATATGCCCAGGAGTGGGATTGCTGGATCATATGGTAAGTCTATTTTTAGTCTTTCGAGGACTCTCCATACCGTTTTCCGTAACTACTGCACCAAACTACATTCCCACCAACAGTGTAGGAGGGTTCCCTTTTCTCCACACACTCTCCAGCACTCATTGTTTTTGGACTTTTTAGTGATGGCCATTCTGACTAGGGTGAAGTAAAACCTCACTGTGGTTTTGATTTGCATTTCTCTGATAATTAGCAATATTGAGCATTTTTTCTGTGCCTATTGGCCATTTGCCTGTCTTCGTTGAAGAATTGCTTGTTTAGGTCTTCTGCCCATTTTTAAATTGGGTTGTTTGTTATTTTTGTTATTCAGTTGTATGAGCTGTTTATATATTCTGGAAATTAAGCCCTTGCCAGTCTCATTTTTTGCAAGTATTTTCTCCCACCCCATAGGTTGTTTTTTTGTTTTGCTTATGGTTTCCTTTGCTATGCAAAAGCTTATAAGTTTAATTAGGTCCTGTTGGTGTATTTTTGCTTTTATTTCTGTTGCCTGGGTAGACTGTCCTGGGAGAACATTGCTGAGATTTATGTCAGATAATGTTTTGTTGATGTTTTCTTCTAAGAGGTTTATAGTGTCTTGTCTTATATTTAGTCTTCAAGCCATTTTGAGTTTATTTTTGTGTATAGTGTGTGGGAGTATTCTCACTTCATTGGTTTATATGCAGCTGTCTAGTTATCGTATCACCAATCGCTGAAGAGACTGTCTTTACTCCATTGTATGTTCTTGCCTCCTTTGTCAAAAGTTAATTGACCAAAAGTTTGTGGGTTCATTTCTGGGCTCTCTGTTCTGTTCCATTGATCCATATGTCTGTTTCTGTACCAATATCATGCTGTTTTGATTTGAGCTTTTCTTATGTTGTTAGCTGATACAAATGCATAAATGCCTAGTACCACAACGTATGAAAGACTTGAAATAATTTTACAATTTTCATATATTTTAATATTTATTAGTTTTTCAAATTATTAGCATATGGGAATTATAGATGACTCCGCAATTCACATTAGTATTAGAAACAGATGAACGAACCAGAAAAGATATCCTAAGTGTCTGTCTCAAGTACTGTGAAAATTACAATATCCTTCTCAAGATTTTTGTTTATTCTTGAGGTGTAAGTCATTTTCTCCTCTCTTCCCCTCTAGTTTCTCAGTGTTACTGCCTTTAGTGACTGATAGTGTTCCCTCCACAGGTATCTCTTTCTGGAGAAAGTAGTACTATCCTTCAGAGTATCACTCACACCAGATTATTCTGTTCTGGTGATTTTGTTAAGGGAGAAGGGGAATGGGGAGGATTACCTAAAGACAGAGCAAATTATTTAAAATTGCACATGTTATACTGCCACAATAAAAGTTATCAGGAACTCCCACAACAGGTCTTCCCCATTTGTCAGCAGTTTCTCCCAGGCTTCCTAACATCCCACCATGGGAATGATTATTCTCCCCTTCCCACCGCCTCTTTCCAGCCCCTTATTTCTCCACCTTCTCTTGCGCTTTCTGTGTCACTAGCTATGTTATTTCTGTCTGAGTATGCTTGCCACTTTGGACCTCACATTTTATTGCACAGGACAATTAAGCAATACCCACATGCCGTTTATGGGCCAAAGTCCTTACATTTTTAACCAAAAGGCCCATAAAAATCCATTAAAGTAATTGTTTTTATTTTGTTTTATCAAAAGAATCATTTCTTCTACCAGAAAGATTAATTATGTTACTATCAGAAAGACAGAAATAGCAAGAGTCAGCTATTTATTTAATAACATTTATTTTCACAGCATAGATAAGGCAAAATGATTTTATCAAAGCAAAAAGAAATTACAAAATCTCTGATTACTTCCTTAAGAGAGTTTAGTAGAAGTGAAAATATCATAACAAAATAAAAATATTCCATACATCAAGATTTTTGTCAGAAATTATAATGTTTATATTTCTTACTAGTAGTATGTGGTTGACTAATTATACAGTGTTACTATTGAAATAGTTCTCAGTTTGGTAGGCTAAAAAAGAAATGATTCTTGAATTTACTTCTATTTTACTAAGGAACATAAATTTGTTTTTTTCTTTTGTGAATTTTTTACCTGTGTCTAATACTTGTGTGTTCATTGAGAATGACATTAGTCCTACTCAATACATTATTTCAATTACTCCAGTTTGATTGGACATATTCTTAGAGGAATGTTGAAGTGGAAAGTAACATACTGTCTTGTGGGTAAACTGAGGATAAGTATTGCTGTCTGCCTCGTAGTTAATTTCTCCATTTTCCTTTACTTTTGAAGCCCTAGTCTTTCTTCCTGAGAGTGCAAATAAGGGAAACTCTAACAAGTCCATTCTTTACCAGCTCTGTGTGGAGACAGTGTGGTTCAACCAGAGACTCCTACCCATGAAGGCAAAGTCTGAATTAAGACAAGTAATACATGGAGCAAAGGGGAAATTGTGGTGAATGGAGGAAGACACATGAATACATAATAATAACACTGGAAAGTATATCATCACTCTTTTTTTCCAAAGAGCATTCAAGAGAATACTTTTAGCTATTTCTCCCAGATGGTATGTTCATGCTAGGAAAGTGTCCAGATACTCTGCCTCCCAAAAGAGTAAATTGAATTGAAGTTAAAGTGCAAGTTTTACCAGAGCATTTTACCTGTATATTTTGGATAGAAAGAAGAGTAAGCTACATCTCTTGCTGATCTGACTGCATAATAATAACTTGGAACTATCATTCAAGTTCATGTTATGCTGGTTATGTTTATTATATTGGCTCTTTCATATGCTTGAGAAAATCTCATTTTTAACTATTGAGAGTCTGTCAGCAACTGATAGATGACTGAGTGTTTTCAACCAGGATGAAGTTCTTTTAAGACAGATTCTTGGGTGTGAAGGGCAATCTGTTGCCCCTGTCTGCAGAGGTCTACTTTGTTCTTTTGACTACAGCAGATATAAATACTCTATAAGCCAGCGTTCATAAAATCAGAATAATGCTCTGGAGTGTGAATATTAGCATATACAATATTGCCACAGTGTGTTGCTGTTGATTTTGCCCTAGAACTTTAGAAAGGCCACTTGTGATAAACATCATGCCTGCTTAGACTGGACTTCATCCAGGAGTTGAATAAACACAACTGAGGTTTGTCCTGGGGGCTATAATTTCCAGGTGAATACAGTGTACTAATATTGCATCCATGTCATGTGTAGTCAGTGGCAGTCACACTTGTGGTAACTTATCCTACACTGACCCCTCCAGTGGGGGCAGTGTAACTAGCAAGGTATGAAAGCTGAAGGACTCCCAAGAGAGTGGCCAAACTGAAATGATGTATACCTATGTAACATCGTACTTGTGACCACACATATCCTGGTATACATATAAAGCATTTTAAAGAAGTTTTAACAGCTGGACAAAGATAATTTTCCCCATCTTCATAGTTTATCCAGAGCATCTCTTGTTCAACTTCTGTAAATATTTTTTCATTATAAATACGTATAGTATTCATATGATATGCAAGCAACTTTTCTACGTACTCTGTAAATATTAACACATATTTGATCCTTATAGAAATCCTAGGAAATACACACTCTTATTCCCATTTTACAGTTGAGGAAACTAAGACTTGTTTAAAAGCAACATTCAGCTAGGTCAATTTTAAAGATATTATTGGCTATATCCAATTAATGAATCAGATTCCAGTCTAGCATATAGAAAGGAACTCCGACAATCTATACAAAATGAAAGACTTTTATAGGCAGACGGGAACAGGGACAACTAAGTGATATTAGACAATAATACCACTTGGTTATTACAAGGTCACTTTCCTTTGAGGGATGACAGAGGTCTATCAGGCAAACTGTCAAGCTGATTCATCAATTCCTGACTGGTTTAAGATTCTATTTTTAGGAGGGCTGAAACAATTAAAAGTGAAGTCTTGTGTAGTGATGTGGGGCTAGGCACAAGCTACTCTATTTTGGGCTGTTGCCTAATTTTTAGGAGGTACAAAGAAGTTGAAAAATGTGCCCTAGGAGTGGTTAATCCAGTTTAACTACTACTGAGTGGTTAATCCAGTTTAACTACTGCTGAGTGATTAATCCAGTTTAACTACTACTGAGTGGTTAATCCAGCTTCAGACCCAGGACATCTCACTACAGAAGCTACTTTCAGTGACTGATTTCACACCAGCTGTTTTCCCAGTTTTGTCCTGCCTTTGATTTCCTGTCCCCATTTAGCTTCTCACAGAGTATTCATTGCTAATTAATTCATATATGTCATCTTTAACATCCCCCTTTGAATGTGCATGACATTGTACCTATTTTCATAAGGAGAAAGATTATTTCCCTTTAGGAAGTTCGTCACAGCTACATGTCTAATTCTCCAGACAAGGAATAGGTTGATATGAAAGGAAAAACACACAAACCAGTGCATTAAAAAAATCCACATTGAGATATAAATTGATACGGAGGTTGTCTTAGAATATTAAAATTATAATTTTTTATACAAGACTATAAGCTTTGTATTCTTCTCAGAACACTGGCCCCAGGTGCTGTAACAGGGCCGTTACTCTACAAGGCAGCCATTGGAGTCTGTCCACATTTGTAAATATAGTCCAGAAGGGCAAGTGATGATCCTTCTTCATACACATACATTTTTTGATAGTTGAACACCTGCTAACATTAAGTATAGGTTTAAAAGTTTGGACAGACCTTTATCCACTTAACTTCACTCCTAGAATATCTCTTAAATATTGTCACAATGACCAATAAATTCTCCAGAGCCAATAGCTGATCGTAATGTTGGAGGATCCACTTATGAAAATGGCACTTTTCTTTCATACAATTAACTTCCAGCTAATGCAAGCTCTAGATCTGTAGTATGTTAAACAGATTTTTCACTCTCTGACCACATCCTCAATTAGTATGTAATAGGCCTTGAAGTCCTCATTTACTTTCTGCCACCTGAATACCTAAAAATGTATCAGCTTTGTAGTAAGGAAATATATTTTCCATAAAACCTTCTATGAGAAATCCTTTTTAATAATTCTCTATCCTTTTTCTATGTGGAAAACTTCTCTCCTTTTTAGGGCATCTATGGCTTATAAACCAAAGTTTCATATTCTTCTTGATCCCACCAATATTCTGGCAGCCAGCCAGTAATCCGAGGTTACAGTTATCTCTCATCCTAAGAGAACACCCAGGATACAGTTTTGTATATAAATCAGCAGTGTAAGAAAAATAACAGCCAGTGGAAAGAACCACAGGAAGATAAATTCAAGTAGGAAATGGAATTTTACTCAAGTTCCAAGATATCTTTCCCAACACAGGAAAATTAAAGAATTAGGACCTGGGCTCTTTCAGAGTAGTGGTGTAGTCAACTTGATTGCTATTTTTGTTCTTCCTAGAGATTCACCCTATGTCATCACTTCCCATAACTGCAAGCCTGCCCTTTTCCATGTGCAATTCCCTATTTCATAATTTTTTTGTTGTGGCCAGTCTGTGTAGATGCTTCCTATCCAGTGACTAGAGTAAGTGTTTTAACTAATCTATAGAAGAGCTTCCATATTCCTCCTGTGATTATAGCGTTCTGTACCTAAGAGGACTATGAACCAGGAGAGAAACCACTGCATATATAGCATGTCAAGGAAGTAGTGGAGCACACCTGGACCTTATGAGAAGCATGCATAAACCAAGATTCCACCATAATCATGCATTGGTTTAGAGTAGAGTCTGTTCTGTTCTACCTCTTAAAGTGGAGCATGTATTTTAAAAGCTAGGTATGTTAAATGATTCCTTCGCCTTTGGAGTTCCAATAGACCACCACCATTTCTGATCCACACTCCCTTTTTCTCTTTTTTTCTGGTTTATCATTTTATCGCTTCTTAATTCAAGAATACAACTTAAATATACTATATGTCTCAAATAAGAAGTTAACAAATAAAAAATTGTACTTCCTCTCTCATTCCATGAACTAAAAATATGATTGAGGCCCTTTGACAAGAGGAGATTAAACAGGTTTAACTGACACTGCAGGGTGGCCTTAGATGGGCAAGCAGTAATAGGAGGCCAGGTTATATCCTATCAGGGCTGTGATTACCAGGCTGGGATTCAAAGCAGATGTCCAGGCATTAATACAAAGAAATAAAATAGCAGATTAGTGTAATTATTGAAAAGTAAGAGAAACGACTTCCATTGTCATTTTAGGGGGAAGACAAGGTGTGCAGGGATAAAATAAAAAGGAACTTTTTTGCCATTATTGTTTTTCTACCTTTTAGAGAGGCTATATGATCAGTACAGGGGCAGAGATACCTGCTATTATGTATAAAGATATCATTGTGGTCTATTTTACTTTCTTTTTTTTTTTTTGTCTTTTTAATCTTCTCATAATAGATAGTTAATGCTCTCATGTTAAAAATGAAAAATGTCCTCAGGCACAAATAATAAACTTCTTTCACAGTTTTAAACTCTAGATGTCATTATTGGATCTTAAACTCAAATTTTCTGGCTTCAGAACCACATTTGTGGTTCTGGAACATTTGCTTTCATTCTAAGTGCATTGAAGGTAAGGGCTGTATCATACTTCCTTTTTCATCATGTCTGAATACTACACAGCATCTTGTTTGTAATATATTCAGTTCATCTTGGCTGAATTAATTTAAGTTAGGACAGAAAAGAGTTTGAGTAAAACATGTGTATAAAGTCTTAGAAGCATTACCCAGCATTGTTTGTTATTGTACTAAAGTACAATTTGAAAAATCTTATTATGTTTACAGATGATTATAAAATATATATTGACGTACTTTTTGAGTATGAAAGAACTGGGTGGGACAGTTTATCAATCTAAATCTAGAGTTGGAAACAATAATTCATTCTGTATTATAAATCAGAGCTAAACATTTTTAATCTGTACTGTAAATATTAGCTTTAACATGCTAGAATTTAGATTTCTTAAAATTCATAATACCGGGACTTGTGTCATAAATTTTAGTCCAGATAATTGTGATTTCAGAGTAATCAGTTGTCTCTCCTTCATCATCCCAGTAGTCACTTTTTAATATGTATATGCAATAAGAAGAAACTGTCAGTGTTTCCCTGGTGCCGCTTTACTGGGTCTCTATTCCATTTTCTAAATTCATTTCATGCACAGTGTCCTACCTGAGCTTTTAGAATCAAATATCTTTATGATTGCTTGTTTTTTTCCTATCACAGTTCCATCACGGTTTCAGACATTACTCATTCACTCTTAATAGTTTGTCTTCTTTCTTAAAGGATGTTTTTAAAGTGTATCTTCTAGGTTTACCTGTTACATTTACCTTATTGCCAAAAGTTTATAGTAGTTTTTCTTATTTTACCTGACTTTAGTTAATGATTCTTATGGCACCTTTAAACCATCTTCTTTTCTTGCTAAGGTTTAAGTTTGTAAGTGAAGATGAAACCTGGTCCACTACACTCTAAAAATCAACCTAAGAAATTCTGATCATGGGAGATAGTAAAGCAGACAGTATCGTAATTCTTTGGTCATTGGGAAGCAAAACGTTTGAAGAAAGATTGAATCGTTGAATTAGTCTCCCTCTGCATTTCAGTCAGGACTTAAGAAAACTTGATGTGCTTGTGCTATTGGTTTAGACCTGTAGTCTCCATGACCCCATTATCTGAAAAGAGTTTCATCAAATATAGTGTACCAGACAGATTTTTCCTTAAAAACAAAGAAAAAAAACCTGAAGAAAAGTGTTTGATATGTTCTTTCAAAGAAAGAAGAAAAAAGTAGGCATTGTTATTGAGGAGTCAGTAGTTCCTTTTCATTGATAAGTTTAGAAAGAGGAGAGATTTTCAAGGACATCCCACATAATACTGTAATTAAGACATAAGCTATTTCCAAAGGATGTGACTCTTTGCTTATCAAGTCAGTGTGAATAATGGAGGTCTGAATCTATGAATTCATTTTTCTAAGCAAAACTACACATTTTTAAAAAAGTGGTCACGTTTGTAAATGGACTACTCAAAATATGACTTAAAGAAAAAAGTTTTTATAAATCAGTAAAGCACCTTAAACAATTATGTTACCTTTAACTAGGAGATTTTAACAAACCAACAATAATATTAATTGACAGAAGTTGTTAGGCAGATAAATTACTTCAATAACAAAGCTTAGTAGTTTAAAATTACATTTATCTAGTCTTAAGTCACCCTTTTTCCTGCTGTCCTTCAACTTGGAAATTAATAGTCTTCTATCTTGGTGGCTTTTTTTTTCCCTTCAGCCTTTTTATTTTACCTTTCAAAATTCTGAGCAATTTTATCTTGAACATATGCCTCTCTTACATCCTTTACTTCCCTACACAATTTGCCACTACTGTTTCAAGGCTTTCCAACATCCTAAGAGTGAGTTCTGAGTGTGAATTAATACCTCACCTACCCTCTACCTAAACCATCCCTTATATTACTCCCAGTCAGGTCTTCTAAAGACACTGTTTTCCACATGTTACCTCCCTCGCTATGACTTTTTAATCAGTTTCTGTCTGGTGTGCCAAATCAAGTACGTATTTCCCTTTCTTTGGTGATTTCCCAAAGCTTTATGCATGCTGTGTGTCGGGAACTGTGCTAAGCAGAAGAGGACAACACACAGCCCCTGCAATTTCTGATTTTACAGTCTAGTAGAGAAGACGGCCACTGAACAAATAATTACAAGGACACTGAGTTTTATAAAAAGAAAGCGCAGTAAGCCTTGTGAACATTTAAAGGGGGTCTTGTTATTTTTATTCCACTTTACATGCCATTCTTCTCACTATCCTTTTCCCTAGCATGGGTATTCCTTTGCAGTCAGGCTTGCTGAACTACTTCACTGTACCACATCACACTCTTTAGTAACTGCGTTACTCTACACCTTTCTGTTGTACCAGATCCTTAAAAACCCAGGGAAGACAGCACCCCAGATACAACACTTTATTCTGTGGTTCTTGTGTGTCCTCTGCATGCTTCTTTTATGATAATTATCACAGTCTGTGTAATTATAGTTTTATGTGACTGCCTCCTCTCCTAGGTTGTTAGTATCTTGAGGGCAGGAACTATGTTTTTCAAATGTTTGTACTATTCCAGTACCTAGCATGATGCTTGTCATTTTGTCAACCAATTTATAAAAGGTGTGTTGGATTGCATTGAATTATTTTATAGATTGTTTTCTTTTCTCTTCCAAATAGAGTAGCAGGAATCAATTTAAAAGAAATACAGTAACTCATGCTTTCTATGGTGCTATCCCAGTGAAGTTGGCACATGTCCATGTGTACTATATTTCTCATTTATACTGAAATCTTTTTTATCTTGCCAAGCCCACTTTTACTTCCATTGCTTTGTTCTTACCATTTACTTCTTATTTTGTGTTTTTCAAACTGGTGTGCATGTTCCTGTACTTTTGGAAGTACAAAGCTCTGTGTGATTATTGGATAAGTTAAGAATAAACATAGTCCAACATCTGGGAGCATCAATTTATCTCTAAATTTGAAGAGTAATAAGTAATTTAACATGTAAATAACTTTGAATGTCTTTTAAAACAATTGCTGATGTATCATATAGTGTAATACAACATGTAAATCATTTCCATGGTGAAATGTGAGATTTTGATAAGATATTAAAATTGCGGGAAACTACTGGAACTAAACTGACAAAGTGCAAAGGTACTTTGGTGGCAAAGTGTAAAGTTACTGAAGTTTAACGGAATGAACATGGGCTTAATATCCAGGTCTTCATACAAATCAGTGGTTGATTTCATACCAACTGTGAGTCCTCAAAAAAATTAATCTGCCTCTTTGATCTTTGGCTTTTGCATCTGTAAAATGGCGGTAATAATTCAGCAGGTTACTCTGAGTATTAAATGAGATGATGATGCAAAGTGCCTGGTACATATTAAACAAAATATGACTGAGTTTCAGTAAATAAATGAGAATGTCAAAGTGACTTCTGAAGAAGGTTTATCAGAGATAGCCTGTCATCAATAATAGTATTATTCCTAAATTAGAACTTTCATAGCCATAGGCTTTCTTTGGGCATAATATTAAGGAAATTAGTAAAGGAGAACCCTGTGTCATAAAGAAATATGCTGTCGAATAGTTCACATTTAAGTACAAGTTTAAGCTCAGTTTTATTTTAACTAAAAGAACTACCATCTGGTCAATGTCCAAGGTCTCTTAGAAATAAATCGGCGCTTTCATTCCAATGCTTAAGGGACACAAATACCCATAATAGGATAAACCAGAGGCTACTACAGATTTAGCACTCTTGTCAAATGCTCCAGTGGAAAGGGCAAGGTTCAAGTGGCACAGAACAAAACTCTTTCCACATTAAGTGCTTGTCTCTTAAGCAAGGCCTTTGAGAACATTTCAGTTCCTCAGGAGAGTATTGCAAATCTTTGTACAATTACCATGGGAGCAAACAGGAATGTCAAGTGATCAAACTGGTAACAAACTGAATAAAATTAGATGGATAAAGGCAAATAGATGCTGTACTGCCTTACCATTCCAGACAGAAATTAATAATCAACGTGTTCTAATCAACCCTCCTCCCTTCTCAGGGGAAAAGAAAAAACTACCTACGGTGCCAAAATAATTTATACAATATCTCTGAAAATGTAATGTGTTTTTTTGATGTAGAGAATTTTATATTTTAAATATTTCTGCAAATACTTAAAATAGAAATCATAGTAGTTTTAATTTGTTAGTTGTTTCTTAAATTAATACTCCTGCCTTCTCTTGTGAAATTGGCATGATTTCAGATAGGCAATTATACATCCATTTGAAACTGTAATTAATCCTCCTATCATTGCTCTTCATTGAACCTAGAGAAGCCATTGTCTTTGCTGCTTGATAGTGGAATCATAAGAAAATTGCTGGAAACACAGCCACATGATATGAAATAAAATTGTTCTTTGAGTAAGTTTATTTCTTGAACATGCATTTTAAGTGGAGAATTCACTGTATATAACAATGACATTCACTGGTGATGTGGGGTAAATTGAGTTCCCTGCAGTCATTAAACCAGCTGAACTATAATTGCAAGTGTAATCCATTAACTGCAAGGGCTTAAATTCCTTCTTCTATCATGTTTTCCACAAGAGATGTGTGCAAAATTATTTAACTAAACAACTGTTTAAAAAATCGTTTCTAGGTATAAGAATTCTTCATTCACTGGGGACACATTTTGAACCAGATTTTTATGGAACTATAATTGAGGAAAGAATACAGAGTAGAATATCTGACTTTTTTTTTTTAAATCACAGTGAAGACAGAAGTATGTTTATTTTTTTCAGAATAATAAGATGCTTTGGTATATTGTTTGCTTTAAAAATTATACAAAGAAATGAACTGTGGTGCATTCAGAAAATGGAATATTAACCAACACTAAAAAGAAAGGAGAAATTAAGCTATGAAAAACATGGAGGAAGCGTATATGCATATTAACTAAAGAAGGCAATCTGAAAACACTATGTACTATATGATTCCAAGTATATGACATTCTGGAAAACATAAAACTCTGTCATGAGTCAAAAATCAGTGTTTGCCAGAGGATGGAGTGGAGAGAGGAATGAAGAAGTAGAACACAGAGGACTTTAGGGGCAGTGGAAATACTCTGTATGATACTATAAGGTGGTTTACATTGTCATAATTTGTTGAAATACATAGAATGTACAACACCAATAAACCATAATATAAACTGCAGACTTTGGGTAATTTTGATGTGTCAGTATAGGTTCATCATTTGTAACACATGTACCACTCTGGTGGGGGATATTGATAGGTGGGAACCCTGTGCATGTGTAGGGGCAGGGGATGTATGGCAGATCTCTGTACCTTCCACTTAGTTTTTCTGTGACTCTAAAATGCTCTAAAAAAGTAAAGTTTTAATACAAAATTTAAACCCTGAATACAGAAAGGTATTTTTTTTTAACTAAAAAAAAGTTACAAATGTATTTCACAGAACATCTTTATGACAATACCCCATGTTTTATACAACAGCCTCATAAATATTATCTGGGTTTTGATGAGCATATTAGAATTTTCTTCAAAGTAACACTTCCATAAAGTCCAGATGTATTTAGTATTTTTCTCAATTTTTAAGTCCTTATTCCTAAATCCCAGATGATATGGTCACTTTGTCACGAGATACCGATTTTTTTTTTTTTGTATGTGAAATTAAGTCCAGGGTAACAATTGCATTCTTTAGTCATTGAAGTTTTTACTTTTCTGCCCTTGAAACTGTTCACATGGGATATTTTTAAATAAATACATTTAACAGAATGAGCCCTTAAAAAGAAGCTGAGCTAATTGTAGTCCCTGTTTCTAAAACTTGATCCTTAGTCATTTTTACACTATACATTGAGGATGTATTTCCCGTATTCTCTTTTTAATTATGTATTCTGAGGAAGGTTTACATGAATATGTAATTCATTTTCCTTTATTGCATTCCAGATAATCTTCACGGTATTTTTATTTCATGTTTGTGGATAAATGTAAGTGATGTTCCAAGATATCCTTATATACTTTCTATTATTTTTTAAACCAAGGTATGCTCCTCTATTGCTATATTATGGTCATAATTATTATCTCTACAAGGCTGTAAAGACCACATAGACCTGCTAGTACTAGTGTTTAGCTCACTCTTTTTATTGATCATAATGGTTAATCTGGTACATAGACATCTGAAGCCATGCATATTCTCAGGATTCTTTTCTTAGGTTCTTCTGAGAATTGTTATCTGTATGATGTTACTTTTGGTCTTCTTTTCAAGGGGTTTTATGACATTAAGATTGCTCAAGTTTGATTTTATCTGGGATATTTACTGCTTTATTATTAATCCTACTGTAGAAGCTTTGGATTGGGGCTAGATGTTTTTTATTAAACACTTTCTTTGGGTTTTTATGGAATACACTTTGTCATTTATGAAGAAGCATCTATTAATCTGGTAACATAAATTATGATGAAGAAAAACAGTTTTCTTTATGTCTTAATTTGTGTTCTCACAATTAATCTCTTCTTCAAAGGCATGATTTTGATTGAAAGGATAAATAAAAGCCATCATTTGTATTTCTAAGTCTTAAATTTTTCGACAGACTTCAAATTATTTATTTTATGGTTCCTCTGGCCCTGCCACTCAGAGAAGAAACCAGTGGTGAATGCATATGTTGAAATACAGCAGGCTTCCTATCACATCTGGGGACCTAAGTATATGCTTATTTTTAATGCCTATAGATTGTTTCCTGAGAGGATGTCATGAAAGGGTCCTGGATCATGAACGTGAAAGATAAAGTTCATGGATAGGCTGTTGGAATAGGCTTGAGGAATAAGGAGAGAGATTTTTAATTACTGATTCATTCTCCTTACTTTTTATTGGTTTATTCTGGTTTTCTATTTATTCATAATTCAGTATCAGTAAGTTGCATGTTTCTAGACATGTATTTATTTCCTTTAGGTTATTTAGTCTGTTTGTGTATAATTGTTCATTCTAGACTCAGTGATCTTTGGTATTTCTAGGGTATCAACTGTAATGTCTCCTCTTACATTTCTTTTTTTTATTTGAATCTTTTCTCTCTCTCCCTGGTGTTTTGTTTGTTGTTTTTGTTTGTTTGTTTGTTTTTGTTTTCTTTTTGTTAGTTTAGCTTAGTTGGTTTGTTTGTTTTCTTTATCTTTTCCAAAAACCAGCTCTTAGTTTAATTGATCTTTTCTGTTGTTTCTCTGGTTTCTATTCATTTATTCTTGCTGTAATCTTTGTATATTCTTCCTTCTGCTAATTTTGAACTTGTTTATTTTTCTTTATCTAGCTTCTAGAGGTGTAAAGTTAAGTTGTTTATTTGAAATCTTTCTTTTTTCTTAATGTAGTCATTTATCACTATAAACTTTCTCTTAGAACTGCTTTTGCTGCATCCCGTAAGTTTGGTTTGCTGTGTTTTAGTTTTTATTTTTCTCAAGATATTTTTTGATTTCTGTTTTAACTTCTTTGACTTATTGGTTGTTCAAGACTGTGTTGTTGGATTTCTACGTATTTGTGTATTTTTCAATTTTCCTCCCATAGTTGTTTTCTAGTTGCATACACTGTGGTCAGAAACAATGGGCTCTCTATTCAGATGTTTACTGATGTTCTTTTAAGAAGAAGAAATTAGCACATACAAAGAGAGACATCAGGGGTGGAACCTCACAGATAAAAAGGACACAACAAGAAACAAGCCTAGGAGGGAGCCCTCAGGAGAAACCAAACCTGCAGATACCTTGATATCAGACTTCCAGCCCGCAGAACTGCATGAAAATAAATTTCAGTATTTTAAGTCACTCAGTCTGTGCTATTTTGTTATGGAAGCTTTTGCAAACTGTTACAAATGTAAATCAGTTTTGTTTTGAAATCACATAGAAAGCACTGTATTTTTGAAAGCATATTTTAAAATATTTTTCTCTCTTCTTTTTTCACCATTCTTTCTTTAGAGCAGCAACTTTGGCTTAAAAACACATCTTTAAATTGTTCTATTTTTTAGGAAGAATTCCTATACATATTATTTTCTGACTGAATATCAGTTAAGAATTTTTAAGTCTAATTCAACAGCTTAAATTCAGGTGAATGTTATGTTTTAAAGTCAAAACATATCACGTATGAAGATATTTATATACAACAGTTCCTTCTTTTCTTTAGTAGTTTTGCAAAATCCAGTTGAATCTGTATCATTTCAAAATATATGATGTATATTTTGTCTCTTCACACGTGTTTCGTTGTCACTGTTGAGGAAATATTTTCTCGCGGTGAGCAGAGAACACCTATAATTCTATTTTCTGTTTTCAAAATGGCAGGAAGAAGTATAACCAAATGTTTAAGTTAAACTTGTAGTAGTGGGAACATGGCTTTTTTTTTTTCTTTATAGTCATCGTGATTTTAAAAATTTCTCACATAGAAAGGGAAAGTATTCATTCTTTGCAGGAAACAAGCTCATACCTTCTAAAATGTTTTAAGAAACTGTCCTGAATATTATATAGAAAGTATGTAACTTTGCTTGATCATGTTGATAAATAACATCAGACATCTTGATGATGATGTATATCAACCTGATTATTTTTATAGTAAGATGAAGACCCAGAGGGTTTAAAATGTGCACATTTGCTCCTAACCCATGTTTGTTAAAAATCTTTACCAAAGAAGAAGTGGATTTGGGTTTTGTTATGGGCTAAATAACATTTTGTTAGATTTTATAATAAACAGTTGAAATTTGAAAATAATGTTAAGTTGTAATGAGTTAATTATTGAAAAGAGGTAAGAGACTTTAAGCGTATTTCATTTTCCAGAAAGTCTGTGGTCAGGCTGCTCCCCATGAACCTTTCTCAGAGACTGGATACAATTCATAATCCAAAACAAGGTGTTACTAAAAGTGATGCTATTATCTTGGCCAGTATGCTTGAGGAAAAGAAAGTGTGATCATGATGTCAAACTTATGAACATCCGGAAAAATAGATGTGTTTTATTAAAGCAAATAAATGAGATACACTTAAAAAATACCAGTATTTGTGAAATGGTCCTCCTGGAAAGAAGCTCATCTTTCATGTTCCTGGGACAAGAGCTTGGTCTCATGAAGCCTAAGCAATCTGCCTCTCAAACCATGAGAGGATAGAACTTACTTAAGATTTGCCAACAACATATTACTTGGGCTATATTACTTCCTGCCCTTCAGGGATGGATGTTTCAATTTAAAGTAATATTTATCCCAAGTACCACACTAAATATTTTTGTAATCTTCAAATTGATTTTTTTTTTGAGTAATTCCCATCTCATAGGCCCATCAGCATGACTTTTAGGTTAAAGTGCGCCCTGAGAGTCAAGACAGACAAAGGATTTCAATGAAACAACATGACTTCATGGGAAAACAGTTAAAATAACGAATTGACTGCAATAAGGACAGTGAAAGAACTTCCTAAGACTCACAAGAGAGAACTGAGCCTGTGCTAATGAAACTACTTTGTCTGTGGCTTTAAAACTGTTCAGTGAAATCCTCAGTTCTCACTGTCCTTATTGCCTATACTGGGGTCAAAGAATGCCTGCTATGAAGCCTAAGTAATTTCTTACTGTGTTTTTATCAATTATCAATAAATACATTAAAAAAACTAGTAGAAATATGAAGGACAATATTTTCAATAACCATTTTAAACCTTATAAAAATCTGTGCAATTGAACTTTTTCTGTTAAACAGCAACATGTTTAGGGCATGCTCTTAATTAGAACTCTGGCTGCATAAATTCCAGCTGAGCTTCTCATGTTTCCAACTTGAGCTTTGAATGAAAATATAAAGTTTTTTGCCTTTATTAGAGCAATCTCTCTAAACACACTATTCCAAATAATCTAACAGATGAATTTGCAGTAGTAGTACTTTAAAAAAAAATTGTGATGTGTTTTTATTTCATTATTTTGTAGGTGTACATGTTTATAAGAAGTGATCAGATCTAACTTTTAAAAAAATCCACTTAATTTTCCCAAAGGAGTAGTTTTATTAATGACCTAATATGTGTAAAGTACTTTCCACAAACAAAAAACAGTTATTTTCAAAATGTTACTGCTGAGAAAAAGAGAATTGTTAAGTTTCTAAAGGTATATTAACTATGGCAAGCCCTCAGGGTATCATTTTCTTTGCTGGGAAAAAAAGTTTAATTATGGAAAGATGCTCTAATGGATGAAAACAATAATACACTTAAATATATGTGCACTGATTTCCTTCAACCATTGGAACTCCAGTTGGTTTCTCAGTGACTTTACATGCCTACATTTCCAATGCTTTCATTCTGTTGAATTCTCATTTTAAAAATGGAATTAATAAAACTTTTGCCATCTTCTTTTCTTCCAGTAAAGACCAGTTCATAACTTACGCATCATTAACTTTTATTTTCAACTTTTTTTAAATAGGATTTTTGATTTCATGCTCTGTTTTCCTGTTCTCAGTGTAATACATTTTGATGAAAGCTTCCTATTTTAAAGCATCTTTAAAATTTTTCCTCTTAGGAATTTATTTCAAGAGTCATTTTGTTCAGGAACTTACAAATTCTCTTCATTTGGTAGCACTTTCATTCTTCTGAAGCAGCAATTAACTATTGGTATTATTAAGTATCATTTTAATACATATTTTTTCATCTTTTAATGTCTTTATTTTTACTCATTCAATTTTTTTTAATTTAGTCTGATTTTTTTTACCTCTGACACTCATGTTCTTAATATGTATATATATATGTGTGTGTATGTATATATATATATATATATATATATATATATACACACTTCCATACATATATATATTATGTATAAATACATGCACATTCATATATATATACACACATATAAATATATATATATACTAACTGGAAATTTGTATAGCTGTAGAATAGCACTATAATTTTACTCCTCTTCTAAAGATGAGTAAGACTGAGGGACATACTTCTTGTTCATTTGTCTTAAGTAAAATTCTATCATCTTAGAACACATAGTTTAAGTATATATATTCATTTGCTTTTATTGGGAGTTATTTGTTTAGAAATTGTCTGAAGACCACTTTCTGTGTCATTTTTTATTTTTCCAGTTTTATTGAGACATAACTGACATACAACATTGTATACAACATAATTTTTTGAATATGTATGTATTGTGAAGTGATTACCACAATAAGTAAAGTTAACATTCATCACCTCACATGGTTACATATTTGTTCCCTGTGGTGAGAACTTTTAAGATCTAGTCTCTTAGAAGCTTTCAAATACACAATACAGTATTGTTAACTGTAATCAACATTCTGTACATTAGATCCCTAGAACTTACCTATCTTATAACTGGAAGTTTGTACCTTTTGACTGACTTCTCCTTATCACCCCCCACAACCTCTGACAACCACCAAGCTGTTTCGTTTCCATGAATTTGTTTATGTTTGATTCCATAATAAGTGCGATCAGACAGTATTTGTCTTTCTCTGTCTTAACTTCACTTGGCATAATGACCTCAAGGTCCATCCTTGTTGTTGCAAATGGCAAGATTTCTCTCTTTTTTAAGGCTGAATAAAGTGTGTGTGTGGTGGAGGGGAGGAGGGTGTGTAACTTTTCTTTCTCCATTCATCCACTAATAGAACTTCAGTTGATTCCATATCTCGGCTATTGTTAATTACACTGCATTGAACATAGTAATGCAGGTATCTCTTCAAGAAAATGACTTAATTTCCTTTGTATATATATTCAGGAGTGAGATTCGTGGATGGTAGTTCTAATTTTAATTTCTTGAACAACCTCCATAATGTTTTTGATAGTGACTGTACCAATTTGTATTCCTACAAGGGTGTACAAGAGTTCCCTTTTCTCCACTTCCTTGCTGACACTTGTCTTTTTGAGAACAGCCATTCTAACAGGTGTGAGATTATATCCTTTTGTAGTGTTGATTCTTAATTCCCTGAGGATAGTGATATTTCATACCATTCTGTAGGTAGCCTTTTCATCTTGTTGATGGTTTCCTTTGATGAGCAGAAGGTTTTTAGTTTGGTGTAGTTTCACTTCTTTATTTTTGCTTTTGTTGCCTTATCTTTTGGTGTTAGAACTTAAAAATCATTGCCAAGACTTTTAGGAGTTTTATAGTTTCAGGTCTTATATTCAAGTCTTTAATCCATTTTGAGCTAATTACTGTGTGCAGTGTAAGATAGGGGTCCAATTTCATTATTTTGTGTATGTCTGTCCAGTTTTCCCAGTTTGTTAATGATACAGTCCTTTCCCCATTATATATTATTGGCTTCTCTGTTGTAAATTGAAAGACCATATATGGGTGGTGGGGTCCATTTCTGGGCTGTCTGTTCTGTGCCATTGATCTGTGTGTCTCTTTTTATGCCAAAACCACACTGTTTTGACTGCTTTAGTTTTGTAATATAGTTTGAAACCAGGAAACATGATACTTCCAGCTTTGATCTTCCTTTTCCAGATTGATTTGGCTCTTTGGGATTTTTGTGGTTCTGTATAAATTTTAGCATTTTTTTCTATTTCTGCGAAAAATACCATTAGAATTTCGATAGGAATTGTATCAAATCTGTAGTATGTAGACTACATCCTTTGTGTAGGTATGGAATATCTTTTCACTTATTCATGCTTTTACTTTCTTTCATCAATGTCTTATTTTTTCAATGTACAGATCTTTCACCTCTTTGGTTAAATTTATCCCTAGGTATTTTTTTCTTTTGATGTAATTATAAATGTAAATATTCTTAATTTCTCTTTCTCGTAGTTCATTGTTAATGTATAATTTTTGTATATCAAATTTGTATGTTGCAACTTTACTGAATTTGCTTATTTATTCTGACAGTTTTATGCTGGAGTTTTTAGGGCTTTCTATGTATACTATCATGTCACCTGCAAATAGAGACATTTTTACTTCTTTGTTTTTAATTTAGATACCTTACTTTCATTGTCTTTTTAATTGTAACATCCTTCTAATCCCAGTCTAATTTTAGATTATGACAAATTATAAAAAACTGAAATTGAGAGCACTTACCCTATCCAAAATATCTTTAACAACCTTGTTTTGGGAAAAATCATCTTTTTAAAGTTTTGTTAAAAAAATCAAAATAGCACTTTTTGAGATTAATACTCCCTGTTTTATTCCTCTTATAATGGACTGTGTAGTTTACTTGACACACAAAAGTTAATCATATACTATAGTCCTGTAGGAGTGGACAATATAAATTTAACACAGTTAAATTTCAGCTTGAGTAGGATATCAGATAGTATCTAGTTTTTCTGCTGTAAACTGCACAGTTAGTCTAAGTAAACACAAAAATATTGGCATTTCTGAAACATTGTAATGATAAGACCTCTTTAGGTATGGACTTACAAAATTAAATATGATCGTTAATATCATTCATTTTAAGTTGATTATGTATGCAATCATAAGCAGCATTTAAATTATTCTCCTGGTAATAATAGCATGCAAGTCTGTTGGGTTTTGCATGTTAACAGTTAATAAGGCTGATTTTGACATTTGGGTGAGCTTCCACCAGTTTTCCTTTATCTCTTATTTTAGATCCAGTGCAGTGTTAACAACATGAACCCCAAGCACAGATGCTAAAAATATATTTCTGCTTAGAGACTTTGTCTCAGTTCTGTTAGAGTTCTAGAATAGCTCTACATCACCCCCTATTTAGTGAGGAAAGTAGGAAAGAAATAATGTATCTACATTTAATGATTTAGTTGGAAAATACTTTGTTAAATGAAAAACACACAGAAACCTAGAAATATATCTAATAGCAATTCTATTTTTTTGTTTAGTTTACATCCGAATATCAGTAAAGCAACATTGACTGTATAGAGCAATAACTTTTAGGCTGTCACATCAGTGTGAATTTTGTAATAATGGGAAAATTGGAATAATTCAGTCAAAGCATTTTGTTATTTTAATCACAGCAATTAGTTATTACATATATTTTGAATCTCTCTGCCTGGCACAATACCTAGAATATGGTGAGCAGTCAACAAATGTTGTTTCCAACGAGTCAGTAAATCTCTGCCATGGAGGAAGATATTAAAAGGAGATTTCTTTTAGCTATACTCTCACTGTTGACCGACAGGAAGTCTATAGGCATAAATGTCCACTTTACAACACACTACTTCTCCTTGATAGGTAGCTCTGAATTCATGGCACGTTTTATTTTTCCCCTTTGGTTAGGATACTTTGCCAGCATCACTGATAATTCTTCTGTTAGTGTTCTTCTCTTTTAGCTCTGGTACGTTCTCTGCTGCTCAGCCCTGTACTGACAGACAGTAAGAACTCTAAATTGTGATGTTTGCTTTTTTTTTTTCTTGTATAATGCTTCCCTTTTTGTTAAAGTACATTCATGTATAATTTTGAAAGTCACTTTTAAATACACATAATAAATGTTAACATTCTCATTGTAAAATAATTCAGAGAACTTCATGTACTGATTTCCCTTGGCTACTCCCTCAATCTAAGACACCTCTTAAAAGATAATCCTTTTATCAATTTTGTGTGAATATTTTATGCATTTATATACCTAATGAAAGCATATAGAGATGATCATCTAAATGGTTTCATCCAACAGCTACTTTTTGATTGTATGGTTGTTTATTATTAAATACCTATTTTGTATACATTATACATATATATATAAAATATATTCTGTCTTGGTAATACTGTGTCATGTGAATCCATATTATTCTTTTAAACTGATGTATAATATCCTATAGTACACATTGACAGCTCCCCCTCTGTGTTTATTTAACTTGGATAATCTCACCCTTCTTTGGTGGCCATAGTAAGAGAGAGAGTGTTTTGGAGACAGCAAGATGCTGCTGTGGTCAGCCACAGCACCAGATTAATTCCAGTGCAATGCTAGGAAATGAAATTCCTGGCCTCTCAGCCTAAAGACAAGAAGTCTTCATAATATGAGATAGGGGAGGTAAAAACATGAAGTTCTGATGGTATTAATTTACTTATTCTGACTAGCAAATAGATCAGTGGCGGCATAATAAGACTTAAGTGTTTTAGATTTTTGCAAATACGTACACTTGGAATTAACTTATTTAATAGAAACTGCATCCCTGATACTTATTTTCCTCCTTTTAATCTGACTAAAATTCCAGCCAGAAAAAGCTTTTGCAGTGATTTGAAGCACTACCAAGAGTTGCTTTATAGTGTTGCCTGGTCCAGCACAAACTAGTTTTGTAAACTTACCATTTTGCATTAATATGTGAATGTAATATGGAAAGTGATATTTCTTATGTTATGTGTTTGTTACTTTGCAAAGCCTGTCTTTGTTGATAAAGTACTGTCAGTTGTTTTTCCTTCCAAGGGTGTAAAGAAAATGTTATTCATCTTTTATCTAAATTATGTGTAGAACTAGATGTTTACATACAGCTATATCAGTTGGAATTAAACTGACATGTTTTTTCTCTGCTCTTGAATTTTATATAGCAGCCTTATTGAAACACATTTGCCATACAATAATTTGTACATATTAAAAGAGTCTGTAATTTGGTAAGTTTTGACAAGAATACACCCATGAAAACATTGCCACAATCAAGATAATGAACGTATGAAAAGTTATTCCCAAGGCAGGCTGTAAAATGTATGGGGCCCAATGCAAAATAAAAATGTGGGCTCTCTACTGGGAATGGAGAAGTTAATCTCCTTTCCCTATGGTTTACTGCCCTAACTCATGGTGGATGGAGACCTCTCAGGGATGCTAACATTTGTGCTGGAACGTGCTAGGGTCCTGGACCTGGGTAGCAAATAAGTCCCCTCTGGGTAACTGCAGAAGATGCTGTGATGCTGCAAGCCCAACAACAGCAATAATGGACAAATGTGTGCACATCTATATTTCATAGGAGAATGAAAACTCTTCCATTTATAATGATACAAATGAAACTATATCCCAAGAAGAGATAAAGCTTCCCTTTCAAATCTCTGGCTAAATTTAAGAGATGCATTAAAGGCTTTGTAATTAAAAAAAATTATTTATGTTTTAAACTCAAACTTGATACTGTGCTTGAGACCCAAGTTTATGCCTTCTAATTTAAATTAAGAAGAGATACTGAGTTGTTAAAGTGAGCTTTCTGTAGAAGCACTAATTGTATAATTATTTCAATTTTGTTCCTATCTAAACATCCTTGAATGGATTATTAAATAAATATTTATTAATCAAATGAGTGAATTATTTTTGAGAAAAATTCTGGAACCATAGTACTTTCATATAAATCAGTAGGATGAAAGTAAATAGACGAAACAGTTATAATTAAATCACTTCTACAAAATTTCAAATTCAGAAATTACCACACACACAAAAGGATTTTAAAATTAGAAACATATGTGATCTAAAAATGGTAAAAAAAAAGTTGAAAGATATTGCACAACATTTAAACTTGTTAAATTATGATCTCCTTAGAAGAGATTATGAGGACTTCCACAGGGCAGTTGATACAGTGATACATGTTTAGCATCAATATAAGGACATGTATGAAGCGTAATCTTGCGATTCAGTAATGCCAGTTTATTTATCTGTTGCTATATACAGAGCAGCAGTATTATATGGTGGCATTTCATCTGTGTGAAGAGAAACATTTTCCCGCTTTTAACATCTCTCAGTGAAAATGGACTTTGTCTTACAATTAATGGCAGCTCATGCTTAATTGGAAGTAATTTTTCTTAACTAAGGAATAAAAGTATATCTTAAAATGATAAATTATGCTATTTAAAAATAATGGTACTTAATTTGAAAAATATATTCAGTTTCCAAAAAATGTATGATGAACACATAGATTTTCAGAACCTGCAAATGATGCAGCAGCCAGCCAGTGATCTCAGGCCTGCACCCTTGGTCTTTAAGTTTGAAGTATATGCTTATAATCTGTTGTAATCCAAGATAAACTTTTACTTGGGAACAAACACATACATTTTTCCCTGTAAGAAAAAATGAGTTATAGAGGACACTCTCTTGTGTCAGAGCTGCAGATTATGTGCTTTATTCCATGTTTATATACACATAAATAATGTCTGCTGTAGATCATGAGATGAGCATATGATTTATTTTCTGTATCAGGGCACTTTGAAGAATAAAAGTCTCCTTATAAACATGGTGGGTTAACATACATAAACAGGTGATGCCTGGCAAACTAAGATGTATAGTCCTATTATAGAAGGTTAATATAGAAACGGGAAATCATTTCTCAGAGGGTATGGCCTGCTCATATTTAATTTATTCATAAAATCAAGCTGTGGCTCTTTAAATGTGGTCTGCAAACTTATGGGGGTCTCTGGAATCTTTTCAGGAGCTGCAAGTTCAGAATTTTTGTCTTAGGAATATTAAGGCATGATTTGCATTTTTAAGTCTGTTGAAATTTGCACTGATGGTACAAAAGCAATGAAAGAAAATAATTGCTGACATCTTAGCATAGATTAAATAATGCACTAAACTGCACTAGTAGTCAGTATACTTTCTGTCGTTGTAAAGTACAAATTAAAAAAGTGAGTTTCAGCTAAAGTGCTTCACAGATACTCTGTATTTTACAAATTGAAGGTTTGTGGCAACCCTGTATAGAGCAAGGTTGTAAGTGCCATTTTCCCACAGCATGTGATGAAGTAGTCAGATGTACTATTAAATCTCAGCACCTGAAAGTTTATACACGTGTCTGTGTGACAAAATATGGTGTACACATTTAGAATTTCTGTTGGGTACTGAAGTATAATGGTTCTCAAGAAGAAAAAAATGTATCAGTTGATTGGGTTACAAGCCAAAATAGCCTCTATTTTTTGTACCATTTTACTTGAAAGAGCAACTGATAAACTATGCAAAGGTGTTATTAGGCAAATATTTTCTTGCAGAAGAACAAATTGGGTCTGCCACTTCAAGTAAGTAAACTGATAATATTTATTTTGAGATAAAATTCGAATTGTCAAGGTCAAATTAGAATTTTGGAATGCATTTTACCACCATCTTAGCTTGATAGCTTCCCAGTATTGAAAGTCTATGATGAGGTCAGTGGAGATACTAACATGTGACTTCGATTCCCACCACCTGGAGTATACACAGTGCATAATTCTCTCCCCTGGAATGTGGGGGGAACCTGTGAATATGAGAGGATATCTTCTAGGGATCGTGTTCTATGACATGGAAAAAGGAACTCTGCAGTTGTAATTGAGGTTTACCAATCATATCTTTGATTTACCAAGATGGAGGTTATCTGAATGGGCCTGTCTTAATCACAGGAGCCCTTTAAATCTGTTCCAGAAGTAATAAACAGGTAGTCAGAGATTCAAGGTCACAGAGATACTCTTTTTCTGGCCTTGGAAGAGCAAGCTACATTGCCCTGGAAAGGCCATGTAGCAGAGGAATGATGGGCATTTTCTAGGAATTGAGAACAGCCCCTAATCAGCAGCCACACAAGAAAATGAGGACCTCAGTCCTGCAGCAGCAAGGAAGTGAAGTCATTCAGTAATGTGAAAGAGCTTAGAAGAGGATAAGACCCCTCCAGTGAGATTGCACCGCTAGTCAAGATATTGATTTCAGCTGTGTGAGACCCTGTGCACAGACCTCAGCCATGCAGAACCAAATGACAGAGCCATGGAAACTGTAAGACAACAAATTTGTGTTCTTTTAAGCCACTACATTTGTCATAACTTGTTACATAGTAGCAGAAAACTGATACAACTGGTACTGAATTCCCGAGTTGCTTTTGTTTGTTTGATTTTGATTTTGACCTGAGAGGCTTTTTCCTCCATTTTTCACGAACTTCACTATATATGGGCATACCTCAGAGATATTGCAAGTTTTAGTTCCAGACTACTGCGATAAGGTGAGTATCATAATAAAGCAAGTTGCATACAGTTTTTGGTTTCCCAGTGCAAATAAAAGTTACATTTGCACTATACTATAGTCTATTAAGTGTTACATAGCATTATGTCTAAAAATAATGTATGTATCTTAATAAAGAATACTTTGTTAAAAAATGCTAACTATAATGTGAGACTGCAGCATGTCTTAGTAGTAACATCAAAGATTACTTACCACAGATCACTAATAATAAAAATAATACTGAAAAATATTGTGAAAAATTACCAAAATGTGACAGAGATATGAAGTGAGCAAATGCTGTGGGGAAATGGCACTTACAACCTTGCTCTATACAGGGTTGCCACAAACCATCAATTTGTAAAAAAAAAAACAGAGTATCTGTGAAGCACAGTAAAGCAAACAGCAATAAAACAAGATATGCCTATGTAGAATTTTGGGTTGTTAGTTTTTGGTATTTTTTTCCTTTTGTTTGTTTATTGTTCTCTCAACACTTTAAAGCTGCTCTTCCATTGATTTCTGCCTTTCATGGTTTTTTATTTTATTTTTCAAGATTTGCTATAATTCTTATCTTTGTTCCTGCATCTGTAATAAGTCTTTTAAAAGTTTTTTCATATTTTTCTGTTCAATATTTAGATATGATGCACCTAGGTTTGTATGTTTTTGTGTGTGTGAAGATTTGATATTTATATAGTTTGGAGTTCTCTGAGCTTTTTGCATTCTTAGTTTTGGTATCTGTCGTAAATTTTGAAAAAAAGCATGACCATTTCTTCAAATATATTTTTATGCCATAGTTGCTCCCCCTTTTCCTTCTGAAATTTCAGTGTTTTCTACGTTAGACTATTACATGTGCTACAGTTCTTGGATGCTCTGTTCTTTCTTTTTTTTTTTTTTTTGCTGTTTTTTTCCTTCTTTGTGTCATTGCTTTTATTCCAAATAACTAATTTCTGAGTTTATTAATTCTTCCACTGTTTGGAATCTTCTGAAAAGTCTACCAAAGGCATTATTTACTTCTGATACAGTGGCTTTTATTTCTAGCATTTATATTTGAACTTTTCTTATAGGTTTCATCTTTCATTTGATTTTGCATGTTTTCAACCTTTTTTAAGCAAGTTAGTTGCAGTTATTTTAATTTGTTTTCAGAGGGTTCCAGCATCTCTCATATCTGAATGTGGTACTGATGAGATTGCTTTGTATCTTAATACTGTGGTTTTTTTTCTTGCTTTTTAATATATTTCACAATTTTTGTCAAAAGGTGAAACTTCAGTAGGACAGTAAAAAGGAGGTAAATAGATTTTCTACCTGGAATGGACATCACTTTCTTTCTGCTAGGCCTTACTACTGGGATATGCATTAATCTAGGCAGCAGTTGGACTGACTCTGAGATTTTTTTATTGTGTTTCTAAGATTGTGCACCATGCACTTGAAATTCCTGCACCATACATGTATTTATAGTGGGGATTGGTTTGCCAGAATAACGCCTGTTGGACTTTTCAGCTTTAGGTCTTTGTGCTTATTTCTTTCTGATCCCTCTCCCAGAAGCCACTTAATAGTGGAAACTTGTTAGCTTGGTGATACAGAGTATTGGAGATGGGGGGAGAGAGAGGACCTTTTCTTTCTTTCTTTCTTTCTTTTTTTTTCCGTCTGAATAAGCTTCAGTCTTTCACAGTTGCAGTGACCCTGGGTCTTGTGAGTGTCACTTTTACAGTTCCACCCCTCCCTGTGCTGTAATTTGGATCCTGTTCATTCTCTTGTGTCTTCCTCAGGATTATGTTTTTATCCTGTTTCCTTCTCCCATCAGCACTGGGTTTTCAGCAATGCTCGTCTCCCAGTTTATTAATTCTTCTGTGCTATAATGGATATAGTGAAACATTCAGACAGAGATTTGTGCCCATCCTTCATAGCTTTTCTTCCTCTTCCACAGGTTGCCAAAACAAAAAGTTTTGTAGGGCTCATCCTAAATTTTTATGTGCCCAGTGGTCACAGAGAGAGAAAGCTTCCAAATAGGTGGCTGTCTCTCATTTTTTGCAGCCCCAAAGAACTTCACACTATTTTCTAGAACTTGCATTTTACAAACTTCTTACTGATGTGTGATTGCATTTATCCCAGTGAGTACTCATATCACCTTTCTCTTTGCATACACTTGTCTCTTTTTAAATTTGGGGCTATTTGGTTGCTCTGCTCTGTAATTAATTGATTAAAAATGTCATTTCAATTTAGTCTGGGTTTTGTTGATGTTGTAAGGGTGTGAATGACACTTTTTCCAACTCTACATCCTATAGCAGTAACCAGAAATCCCATTTTTGTTTTGAAGGTATATATTTATTTTTTATAAAATGCTACTTTTGCTAGCACATTGTGTATTTTTGTTATTTTGCATGAACTAATTTGTATTTAAAATTCTTTCAGTTTAAGTTATTAAAGAGTAATATGTTTAGATATAGCCCACAAAAACAAAACTCTTTAAGGGTTTAAGAGTATACTTGTTAAGAGTATAAAGGAGGTCTGAAATCAAAATGTTTTACACTTGATCTTAGCCAAAAGGCCGAGAAGCGATGAAATCAAAATGTTTTAGACTCATCTGTGTACTTATATGGGGACCAAGGAATACCTCGTCAATGAGCAGATCTGCTTGTGTGTTTTTGAATCTTATATGCCAGTTGTACCTCTGCTAGAAAAGGAGTGAGAACTTTGAAAACATACCCATTTTCAGAGAGAATAACTCATGTGAAGAAGGTTATGAAGATTGTAGTACTTTTAAGCATAAACTTTAAAGTTGTTAACCTAATTCTTAAAAATTACCACTGTTTTACTTTGGGCCCTGATTTTTTTTTTTTTGAAAACACTACAACAGCTTTGCCTTACACATAATTTGCAAGGTCCAATGCAATGTGATACTGTATTGTTTAAAATGAGAAAGAATTTTAAGGCACAAGCAGCAGAGCCCTAAACCAAGCATAGGGCCCCTCTAGGCATGGGGCCATGTTTGACTGAACAGGTCAAAAACCATGAAGCCAGCTTTCAGCGTAGGTTCACTTTTCCATGGATATCTTCAACCATGTAGTTGCTCTTGCTGATAGACATCCGTTTCCTTATGTTTCATTGTTTTTATTTGTTTTATTTCATGGTGTGTTCAACCCTAAAATGAGAAGCTAAATTTCTATCTTAAAAAAACAAGATTTTCCAAAGCTTCACATTAGATTTTCAAAGCAACTGTCTATACCTAAAAATTTTAACATTTTTATATACTTTTCTTCCTTTTATCATTCTCTAACCAAGTGCATGTTTTCACACAGCTCTTCTGATCCGGGAATCTTTCAGGATTGCAGTTACGATGTCCTGCTAAATTCTCAAAGCTGATTTAATGTTATGGGATATTGTTAGCAGTAAATTACATATACAAAGAGAGAAAAGATGGACTTAAAATATGGCATAACATAGATGATGTAAACTAATACATACATATATAAGCACTTTTACTTATATCTGTATGAAATTGATCTTCACAATGAAGAAAAGCAGATACAGATAAAAGAATACAACTTTATGTGCTTTTGTATTAATAGTATCAATGTGGTTTTCTGTGTGCCAGAATACCACATTATCTACTTTCCTTCACATTTGAATTTACAACATTCATTCTACTTATCACAATGGATTATTGTTACTGTCATCATGAATTTTTGTCATGAATAGTAAACTGTGAACTTCTGTAGGGCAGCTGTGTCTTATTCATTCCTAGCCTAACAAAACAGTTGATATTTTAACCTAAAGCAGTCAATCAGGTAAGTTCAAACAATGATCTAAACTTACACTACCACAAGCACAAATAGAATTTGTTATCTAATGGCAAACAGATTCTTAAATGATTTAAGGAGAATCCATGTAAAGAATGAGTAAATTCATAGTAAATTATGAAAAAAAGTGTGTTTGGAATATTATCTTTAAAATATAGCTTAATTTATTAAAAATTTTTTTGCATATGTTGAGCAAAAATTTCATTTATAATTACACTTATGACCCAGTAATAAGGACAATCATGAATCAAGGATTAAGTTAGTGATTAAATTTTATTTCTAAAGGTATTTGTGGTGATATAATACAGCATCTCTTGCTTCATCTTCACTTCTGTAGCCTGTTCAGGAAACTGTTACTTAGAAAAGCATTTCAGGATCTTTAACACTTTTTCAAAGGTTTAGATCTTCTGATCCTCAAACCGTTTTCTTTTGAAGTGTTGAACATTGTTGTCAAATAAACTACTCCAAATGTTTACCCATTTTGATTCTTTAAAACAGTTCTTTGTCAATTCCTTATAAATGATGTGGGCAGTTCTCCCACAACAATCTCATCAACCTCAAGAAATTTTGCATTTTTGTCACGATCTATAGTGTAAAGTTGCTCTCATTTGCTTTTATATCTGCACTATAATTTCACGTGTTTTGTACATCTGAGATTCAGTAAAAGATTGACAGGCAACATCCAGCTGGAATAAATTCTAATGTTAAGAGATGAATATTTAGTTGGAGATTCATTTTTAAGTAGTTAATTCATTAGTAAATATTTACGTAATAAAATAATTTTTCTACTTAGTGAACTTTGTGATTCTAGACCCTTGGCTAATGCATGGTTAGATTATAAGAGTGACTGTATTTGGAATTTCTCGCTTTTTTCCAATGGCAACAAAATTGATTTTTTGTTGTGTGTAATTCAGAATATTTTCCTTGGAAAAGTGGCATGCATTGTGTTGTTTGTTTATGTATGTGTTATGCATTTATTTATGCATATCGTACACACACACACACACACACACACAATCAGGTTCTGCCCAGTTGCCAAAATCAGTTAATTAGCTAACCAGGCTCCTAAGTATCACATTTATAAAATGGTAATACATATATCAAATGCAATATGATCCTCAGCTAGGATTCTAGCTTTAATGAATTCCAGCATTAATCCCATGTGACTCATCTGTCAGGATGTGTGAGAATCAAAACTGCTCCCTTTGTTGCCTTTCACTCTGTGAAAACAGAGCAGAGAACAGTCCCTTTGGCACATTCATCAAAACTGTGATCAGGCTGATTAAAATGCAGATATGCTGGGGCTTATCTTTTATCTGCAGCCCAACAGTGATATCTGATTTATTTGAATCTCATTAACACTCTATTTCCATGCTTCTTTTACTATTGTTTGCTGCTGTTACTGGCATCTAATTAAACAAGCACGACTGGAAATGTTGTATGCACATTTGCTCTATACATCTCTTCGATATCATTTGAAACCTGTCTTCCTACCAGTAATGTACTCCTCAGGCGTAGCATGAGGGTGGAATGGTAATGTGGTGTTGTTCTGCACTGTATTACTTTTGTGTGAGGAATCACAGATCTTATAAATTTTTAAATTGAACAGTACCCTCTACTTGTGATTTGCTTCTATTTCTTTTAAAGAATTTGCCACTTGGTATAAAGGCTTGTGATGTCTGAATGACAAAGCCTGCATTTCACGGGATATTTATTTATTATTGTTCTGATTTCTCTGGCGATACACTCTGTGTATTTCATTTTTATTGCACACATCTTCACTTGGCTCTTTTTTATATAGGTTTTCCCATTTTAGTAATTCAGATCCTGGGAAAATCACGCTCACTAAGTGTCCTCTTTTGAGGACCATTCACTTTATATCACTTCAGGTTTCTCAATTACTGTAGGAGATTGTGTTTTCTAGCCATTTCTCTTTTATTTTTTCTAAAAAGAACCACTTAGCTCACCCACAATCGTAAATAAAGAGACAAAGTAGAAAAGGAAAATAGAAATATATCACAGACATATAAAGTTATTTTCAGTCAAGATCAACTTCTTCTATTTTGTGTTTATTTTTATATTACAGAATTCCAAATGGGGATCTTTGAGAGTTAACGTCCTTTGTATTAGCGTCATATCTATGTAGTATTTGGTTCAGTACCATAAACAGCAGGGAACATATTATTTATTTTGGTGATTGTGCCCCTCTACTCATGTTAACTGAAATAATTGAATTCCAGCCTTAGTAATTGTGAAAGCAATTTGGATATAATCATATTTCAATTACTGTGATGGTGTAACTCCAAATTACACCATCTGATGCTTCTAGAGGGAACAATATGAACAAAAGAAGATTTAAACCAAATGTCTTTTGAAAAGTGAAAAAGGGAAAGGTAATTATTGCTTGCTCTTTGATGGGAAGTTAAGTATATATCAAACACATATACTTAACAGCATATACCAACTGTGAGCAACTTTATCTCAGTGAACTTGTACATTTAAATTATTTTCCTTATGCTTTTTTCACTTATGGGTGCCATGTGTGTGTATATCTGATCTTACCCAATTGTAAGAACTATTTAATTAGTTAATTACATTCTGAAGGTGAAAACCTAGTATTTGGTGGTAGGAGAATGGAGGACAGCCTTCCAAATATATTATTTATGTGGCTATCATTTGGGTCCAACATTTTAGAGACAAGATTTCAGGATTAATTATTCTTTTTTTCATGGCAGAATTCTTATAGAATTCTAGCTACAGAAATAGTAGCATTAGTCTATAAAGACATGTTTTTTATATATGTATACCTATCTATCATTTATTGAAACATGATAGCAAAATGTTGGCAACAATTTAAATGATCATAGTAAATGACTATAAATATATTGGAGAAAGAAAATCAAATATTAAGCAACATTTCCAAAAAAATTATTGTAGATCTATACGTACTGGATTAGGAATTTATTCATGCTGTTTTTATGTTTATATGTAGAGATGTACTTCTATGACCTGGGTGAGGGAAGACATCAAAGTACTAACAGTGGTTACCAATGGGATAAAACTTGAAGGATATGCAAAATAATTTTATTTTTCTAATTTATATAGTTAGAAAGGAAAATGGAAGATTTGAGATAATTTTTACTATTTAATAGTATTTAGTCCTTTCCAAAAAGATGGCACACTTCTCACAGTAAGTAATACTTTCCAGTTATGTTTTGCTGATGTTAGGTAGTGCTATAGGAGTTTTAGCCTACATGTGAATATCATGTTAGTGTCGGTAATTGACAGAGCAAATACATTTCATATGTGTTCCCTTGGAGCTCTGATCCAGTTTAGAACAGTGCAGTGGCTTAAATAAAATAGGTCATTATTCCCCCCACCCCTTCTATTACAATCTGACAGATCTAGGCTACCAAAGCAGTAATGTTGGATGAGATCATTTAGGAACCCATGTCTCTTCTTTCATATTGTTCTGGTTTCCCCAGGATGATAGTGTTCTTCAACATAATCAGAATTGCATGACCGTGTATTTGGGAGAAGGATAGAAAACCCAAAGAAAAATTTCCTGTGGGCAGTGAGACCCTCAAGTGAATGCATATGTCATTTCTGTTTTCATTCCATTAGTGCTAACTGCACCTAGACAAACGGTGTGTGTGTATTTGTGTGTGTGTAGTGTGTGTGTATACCCTTTCCCTTAACCTGCTCTTAAACCACCATTTAATGTGTTTCATGTGTATGTTTATATTCGACTATTATCTTAAAAATGTATTGTGTCAGAAATTTCTTTCAGTGTATTAGAATAGGTGACTGTGTGCTTTAACTAGATGCTAACTAGAGCATGAAAAACTACTTGTCTGCTGTGCATTTGAAAAATGAAATTACAAATATTAATAAGTAATACATTTTCCTTCTGTCTTTAAGGGCCATATCAATTGAAATGTTGCACAACACACCAATGGCCTATCGTATATTCTAATAGGTTTAGTTCTTTTGAAGTTCAAATAATGCTGTTAAAGTAATTAGAATCTTCAGTCAAGATATTATTTATACAAATCTGCTAACTAGTGCCCAACAGTGGCTCTTAGCCAGACTGCTGTGAATGATGTTGTTATAATACACCACAGTTTATTATAAAATTACTGATGTCCTGGAAGAAGAAAAATAAAATCCAAGGTCTATTTTTTTTTAAGTTTTAAGAGGCATCATCGTATGTCTCTTTATAAGAATATGTATTTTTTTCTGATTTTTATGAATTATATATCTGTACCAGGAAGCGGGACAGTCTAAGTTTTATGGATACTAATATTTCTTAAACAAATACAGGTATTATTTTCTGCAAGATTAGTGTCATTCTTTTTGATTTCTATCTAGTATTTTAACATTTCACTTTCTTTAAACTCATGTACGTAATTACTTCTAACAAGGCTATCTAATTTAGGTCATTTCCTAGTGATGCATCAGTGAGCATAAATTGCTATCGAATTGTGTCCGCTTTCATCTCTGAGTCAGTGACCCCTACAACCACTTATACCACAAATGTGAAATGATTCTGTTAAAATACAGCAGTTTTCTAGTTTCCCTAATCATTAAAAGAAAGGCATTCAGTGTAAAATGTTCTTCATTCTACTCCAGTAACCTATCAAACTAAACTGTCTCTTTATTTCAGTGCTGAATTTCTTGTTGCTCTCCACACTGTCACCAATCACATCTCAGTTTTTTGTGACAAAGCTTCTATCCTGGTAAATGTTCTCAAACTGCTCTTTAAAAGATCACAATTTAGTTAACAAATACCATTGTTCCTTTTTCATTCTCAGTCTTAGCTTATAGTCAGTAATGAAGAGAGTGTAGTTTAGTGATTTAACCACATTCACATAAGCCTGAAATTAAAATGTAGTTTTGCCAATTTCTGGATATAAACATTTGGATAAGTTCCTTAAACTGCCTGAGACTTATTATTCCTTCTAAGGAGATTCTGGACTTTAAGATAACGTATGTAAAGCAGTTAGCACAGGATCTGGTACATATTAATTTTAACTTTTAATACTGGGCATGATTTCCATTCTCTATATTTTTTTAATTGAAGTATAGTTGATTTAGTATATTAGTTTCAGGTGTATAGCGTAGTGATTCAATATTTTACAGGTTATATTCCATTTAAAGTTATTATAATTACAAAATAATGACTGTCATTCCCTGTGCTGTGCACTATATCCTTGTTGCTTATCTGTTTTATACAAGATAGTTTGTATCTTAATCCCATACATACCTTATCTTTCCTTTCCCCTTTCTTTCTCCTCAGTAAGAACCACTAGTTTGTTTTCTATATCTGAATCTCTTTCTCTTTTGGTGTATTCATTCTTTTGTTTTTTGTTTGTTTGTTTGTTTTCCCTTATAGGTAATATCGTACACAATTTGTCTTTTTCTGTCTGACTTAATTCGCTAAGCATAATGTTGTATAGATCTATCCATGTTGCTACAAATGGCAGAATCGCATTATTTTTTATTTCTTAGTAGTTTTCCATTGTGTGTGTGTGTGTGTGTACCACATCTTCTTTATCTGTTTGTCTCTTGATGGACTCTTGTTTTGCTTCTATATCTTAACTCTTATAAATAGTGCTGCTATGATCATTCAGATGCATATATCTTTTCAAATTAATATTTTTGTTTTTTTCTGAATATATGACCCAGCAGTGGCATTGCTGGTTCATATGGTGGCTCTATTTTTAGTTTGTTTTTTTTTTAAACCACCATACTGTTTTCTCATAACAGCTGTACCAATTTGCCTGTCCACTGACAGTGTACAAGAGTTCCCTTTTTTCCACATCCTTGCCAGTATGTATTATTTGTAGACTTTTGGATGAAGCCATTCTGACTGGTGTCAGGTTATATCTTATTGTTGTCTTGACTTGCATTTCTCTAATTCTTAGCAATGTTGATCATCTTTTTCATATGCCTAATAGCTTTATGTCTTTTTTGGAAAAATGTCTATTCAGGGCTTCAGCCCATTTTTTGATAGGTTTTTTTTTTGATGTTGAATTGTGTGAATTGTTTATATATGTTGGATATTAATCCCTTTTCTGTCACATCATTTGCAAACATTTTCTGCCATTCAGTAGGTTGTCTTTTCATTTTATTTACAGTTTCCTTTGCTGTGCAAAAGCTTTTAAATTTAATTTGGTTCCATTTTTTTATTTTTCCTTTTATTTCGTTTGCCTTGGGAGACAGAGCCAATAAAATATTGTTACGATTTATATCAAAGGGTTTTCTGCTTATGTTCTCTTCTAGGAGTTTTATGGTTTCCAATTTTACATTTAGGACTTCAATCCATTTTGAGTTTATTTTTGTATATGGTGTGAGGAAATGTTCTTTTACATGTAGCTGTCTTTTACATGTAGCTATCCAGTTTTCCAAGCTTCACTTATTGAAAAGACTGTCTTTTCTTCATTGTATATTTGTGCCTCCTTTGTTGTGGATTAATTGAGCATTGGTCCATGGGTTATTTCTGGGCTCTCCATTCTGTTCCATTGATCTTTATGCCTGTTTTGTGCCAGTAGCATGCTGTTTTGTTTAATTTAGCTTTATAGTATAGTCTGAAGTCTGGGAGGGTGATACCTCCAGCTTTATTCTTTTTTCTCAATGTTTCTTTGGTAATTTGGGGTCTTCTGTGATTCCATAAGAATTTTAGAGTTATTTGTTTTAGTTCTCTGAAAAATATCGTGGCTATTTTGATAGGAATTGTATGAAATGTCTAGATTGCTATGGGTAGTTGGCCATTTTAACAGTATTAATTCTTCCAATCAAAGATCACAGGGTATCTTCCCATTTCTTTGAGTCATCTTCAGTTTCTTTCATCAGTGTTTTATAGTTTTACAGTATAGGTCTTTCACCTTATTGGTTAAGTTTATTCCTAGTAATTTTATTCTTTTTGCTGTAATTTTAAATAGGTTTACTTTTTTTTTTTTTTTGCTTTTTCTTTCTGACAGCTCATTATTAGTGAATAGAAAAGCAACAAATTTCTGTTGCCACTGCTGCCCCACTCTGTCTCCATTCCGAGACCAGGTTGCCTCTGCCTCCCAGGGTCCAGTTTTCTCCCCAGTCCTGTGAGCCCTAGATCTAGTTCCACTCTATTACTTGGAATAAGCGGGGCTGGAACATTCATTTGGCTAAGCCTGGGGCACAAACCAAGGTAGTGGCAGGAATCTCAGCAGTTACTAGAGCAGTCTTTTCTCAGCCTTGTCTGCCCTGCTTCAGGGACAAGCCAGCGTGAACTTGCTCATCAAGACTGGTGTCCAGGTTTTTCACAGCTCTCCTGTTTTTTTGTTTGTTTGTTTGTTTTGTTTTTTCAGTAGTCTTCCAAACAGCCAAGGGGTCTTGTCTCCCTTGTGTAGGAACCCAGGACTGGGACTGGAGTGCCCAGTAGGTGGCTCTCACTGCTCACTTCTCAAGGCAGGTCTTCCCCCCTGTAGTCTTCCTTTTCTTCTGAGTTTCCTTTCAGGGGCATAGGTCTGTAACTGATTGCTTTTCTTTCTTTCCTACCCAAGTACCTGTGTTTGGTGGAGGGAAGTGAGTTCCACATCCTTCTACTCTGCCATCTTGATAAATTTCTCCCATTCTCAGTGTTCTTTTAATCTGTCATTTTCTGTGAATCATATCATACTGGGCTCATCCTACTTCTCTAATTGTTACCAGAGAATAGGGTTTTATCTCAAGCAGGAAAGAACTCAAGAGCAGGCCATAGTTAAGTGAAAGTAGATTTATTCAGGGAAATACACACTCCATAGACAGAATGCAGGCCACCTCAGAAGGCAACAGGGGCGGCCTAGGAGATCCACATTCCTTAGACAGAATTGCCATCCACGTCACTCAGAACAGAGAGTGGCCACAAGGTGCGGGTATGGTTAGTTTTTATGGCCTGGGTAATTTCATATGCTAATGAGTGGAAAGATTATTCTAATAGCGTTGGGGAAGGGGCAGGTATTTCCAGGAATAGGGCCTCCTGCCCACTTTCTGGTCTTTTAAGGTGAGCTTGGGCACTGTCATGGGGCCTGTGGTTGTGCCATGAGGCTCAAAGTCTACTGGAAGTTGAATCTTCTGCCACCTGGGGCTGAGTTGGTTCTAACCAGTTTACATCCTATCCTCAATTGCTGTGTTACTCCTTCAGTGGTTGTGTCCTGCCCCATTCCCTTCTGTCTCATAATTACTTCTTAATCTCTTCATTTCTTACATTTAAATATTCTTCAAAATTTTTACCTGTTCACTGGCTCCCCTTGGTGATCTTATCCTTTCTTTTTGCTATGGACTGCATATTTGTCATCCCCCCAATTTATATATTGAAACTCTACTCCACACATGAGTGTTTGGAGGTGGGGCCTTTGGGAGGTAATTAGTTCATGAAGTCATAGCCCTCATGATGGGATTAGTGCCTTTATGAAAAGCCTTATAAAAGACTGTCATCTGCAAACCAGGTAGCGACCTCTGACCAGACACTGAATCTGGTCTCACTTTGATCCAGACTCTATAACTGTGAGAAATGAATTCTTGTTGTTTAAGTCACTCAGTTTATGGTGTTTTGTTACAGCAGCCTGAACTGACAAAAATACTCTTGGAATCAAAAATCACTTCTCAATTCCAATCATTTGAATTCTGGAATATAAATGTCTAAGCATACCTACTCTCTAAAGATAACCTTTTTAATTTCACATTTCCTTCAGAATATTTCTAAGTATCTGATAGCTCAGTTTTCACATGCTTCCATCTGAATTCATCTGGTTCCTAAAATTGATGTAATTATCCTCAAAATTCAGTTAGTGCTACTTGTATACTTATAAGTCATTCAAACTAAGTCTCTTTCTATTAAAATCTTCTCCCACAGTTAATCATTTGCCTAATAACATGAAATCTACCTTCAGTATAACTCTAGCACCCCATATTTTCACTCTGTCACACTGTCACTCATTCTGTTAATATTGTCTTCTGACTTTCACCATCTCCTACATCCTTTTGCATTGATGACAGATTAAACCTTTGTATCTGCCGTCCAAAGATTCAGTGATTTCCCACTCATTAATTAATACACAAGGGTAGGTGTGATACAGTCTTACCTACCTTATCATCAGTAACTGACTCTCAATATTCCATGACTGAAAATAAATTAAAAACAGAAAAAAATTTAAATTACTTTAAATAAAAGGGAGCAGGATGATTAATTCTCTAAAAATTATTTTATACGATCTGGGGAATGTTTTACCTGGATAGGAAAGTCATAGGTGTATAACAGTATTTTATACACAGTACTTGATAAAGTATATATCTAGTAAAGTGGTACTATCCAGGCAGAATTCTGTTTTAAAAATAGTATTCCTACAGAAATCATAGGAGAAAGAGTCTTGAAACAGCAGAGACTTCTTAAATGATCAAAAATATTGTCAACCTCCAAAGCTACATATTCCCTTTCCTGTAAGTAGTTAATTAGAACATATATGAACGCTTATTAAGAGGGTCAGTAAAAGATTTGTCTTGATAATTTATGAAATTTTTATTTGGTTAAGGAATCACCAAAATTCTATTCATGTGGGTAGAGCCTAAGAACCCTACAACCAGTCATGTTTTGATTTAATATGTCAGTTAAAATTACTAATAGTCATTTTGAGGGTTGAAAGCATTGACTGTTGCAGTATAAGTTATAATATATAACTTATATTTATAATTTTAAGTATGATATGGTCTGTATATCTATTTGCTGTTTTATCTTGAATTTTGCTGATAAATAGTACAGTTGTAGAAGGGGATAGAATGGGAACTGATAGATTTAGATATAAATTAGGTTGTTTCACCTTAATTTCATGAACTGAAATATTTTTTGAAAATGTTCAGAATAAACAAAAATATATTAAAGACTGAGCATTGAAAATAAAAAGGCTAAAAAAGGATTTTGTTTTTCAAAGTCCCTTATTAAAGTATAAGTTCCCTGGGAGGGCTGATTCCTTAAGCTTTGTCAGCTAACACCTTGGGTTTCAGCTATCATCTTAATTATCAGCTAACACGTTAGCGGAGAATACCAGCAATGTGTAGCCTGCTTTTGGAAGTCCAGGAAGGAAAAAGTGAGATGTCAGGGGAGGCAAATGAAGCTGCATCTGAAGAGAAGAGGTGCCAAAGATTACAAAACTTATTGCATCATTTGCTGACAGCCAGCTTGCCAACTAAAATACATTGCTGTCTGGACAATAGAAATTGTTCCTGAGATATTCGAAGTACAGCTATCTGAAGTTAAGTACAGCTACCTGAAGTTAAGTACAGCAGGAAAGGGTTTTGCGTTCTACTCCAACACACTTTCATTACCTTGTTTACTTCTCACCCTTTGGAGAGAGGTTGTCTTTGGTAGGACAGTGATACATAGTTATTCAGAAATGTTTGCTATGAGAGATAAGTCCTATTAACAAGAGGAAAACCTTGCTGTTGATGCTTCATTTTTAAGAATTTCAAATACTTGTGAATGGTATTTACAGTGCCATAAATATCTGTGAATGTTCTTTAGTTTGTGCAGACATGAAAAAAATACTATCATGAATTTGGGGATATCAAGTTTGACCACCAGGATACTGCAAAAACTGAAGAAGGGGGAATCACAAAAGAAAGAACGAAGAGACGTAGATTAAAATAATAGAATAGAGGGAACAAGAAAGTTAAAAAGAAAGGACTGCTTGATATCCATCCACATGGAACTCTGTATGGATTCAAGTGTGGGGAGGAAACTTTAAAAAAAAAAAAAACAACTTTGTTCTGTCATCTGAAAAATGCTTTTCTGTATACCTCAAAGCAAAGTAACTTATTTTTTGATAAATAAATGCCACCATTATTCAAATGTAGGATGTAACTTCAGTATCATGTATGTAAGCTTTTATCTGACTCATTTTTATTTCTCATATTTATTTCTTTTTCCATGTAATGTTTATACTGAGGTTCCATTTAGTTAAAGTTAAATGTACTGATCTGGGTTTTGCAAATACATGCACTTATAGAATTTACTCATAGAAAGTATCCTGACCCTCAGGATCATCATTGCTCTGATTTCTTTCAACATGTATCAGTTTTGCTGGTTTTTGAAATTCATATACATGGAAACATACTGTAAGTACAATTTTGTGTCTGGCGTCTTTTCCATAGGGAGTTAAAAACAAAGTTTGAGCTTCATCAGTTGTGTTGCATAGGTAGTAGTTTTTTGTTTGTTAGGTTTTTTTGTTGTTGTTGCTGAGTAGTATCTCATTCTTATGGATAAAACACAATCTGTTTACCCATTCTGCTTATGGGCATTTTAATTATTTACGGTTTTTGACTTATTAGTAAAGCTTCTAAGGACATTCACATACAAATTTTTTCTTGCACATATATTTTCATTTCTCTTGACTATAAATGCAGTGTGACTGAGTCATAGGGCAGGAGTTTGTTCAATTTTATGAAAACATTTTCATACTGATTTCCAAAGTGTTTATATAATTTGACACATTCACCAACAGTGTATGAGAGTGTCAGTTGCTACAGTAAGTTTTTTAAATGTGGTACTCCATTGGGTATGACAGGGTGTCTCATTTTGGTTTTACTTTCTATTTGCCTATGACTAATAATACTGAGCACTTTTCCATGCGTTTATTGACCATAAGTATATTTTCTTTTGCAAAGAAAGTTTCTAAGTCATTTTCCCATCTTTAATTGTTTTCTTTTTATTAGTAAGTATTAGAAATGATTTATATATCCTGGATACAAATCTTTCATCTGGTAGATTAAGAGTTTTCTGCCAGTCAGTGTCTTACCTGTTAGTTTTATTAAAAGTATCATTTGATAGTGGAATATTTTATTTTGCTGAAGTTTAATATGTTAAATTTTATTTTATGGGTAGTGCTTTCTGGGTAATGCCTGTTTTTCTATAGGCAATGGATTATGGCCTACAAAGATAGGAAATATTTCATCGTACCTTTTTTCTATAGTGTTTGTAATTTCAATATTTATGTTTTGTTTGCTCCGTCTTTAGTTTCTACATGTGGTTTGAGGGATGGGTAATGATTCTTTTTTTTTGTCTGTGAAGAGCGAGCTGTCACAGCTCCATTTATTGAGAAGTCTCTGCTTTCCCCATTAAAAGGCTTTGGTGCCTTTGGTGATAAATCAATTGATTGCATACAAGTAGAACTATTTCTGGGTAGTCTATTATATCTCATAGAATAATTTGTTTATTTCTGTACCAAGGCTATACTCCATTGTTTACTGTAACATAGAGTAAGTCTTGAAATAAGGTAGTATAGTTTTCCAACATTACTCTTTTTCAAGATGGTATTGGCTACTTTAAATGATTTGCATTTTCATGTAAATTTTAGAAATAGCTTGTAAATCTCTTCATAAAAGCCTGCTATCATTTTTTCTCAAATTTTATTGAATATAAATATTTTGGAAGAATGGATATGTATATAATAACAGGATTTTTATTTGATGAGTGTGGTGTCTGTTTCCATTTATATATTTAGGTCTTCTTGCATTTATGTTTGTAATGTTCTGTAAGTTTTAGTGCAGAATTATTTTATAATGTTTGTTGAACTTATCCCTGAGGACTTTTGTTTTGCTTTCTAGTACTTTTGAATTTACTTTTATAATTCTTCCTTGATTTTTTTTAATGCTGCCTTCATGTTTTCTAAATTTGCTAAATGCAGTTATTAGCTTTAATATTTCATAGATTAATCTATGTGAATTGTTAGGCTGTCTGATAATAGAGGTCTGCTTTTTTTCTTTCTAAGTTTTGTGCCTTCTAATACATTTTCTTAATGCCCTAACTCTTACATTAAACCAGATACTTATATTGAATCTGTTTATCTGTCTAGATAGGCAACTACCTCTATTTTATATGTTAATGTTTTCTAAATATTTTGCAGTTGAGTTTTGATCTTCCTGTTGGAGCCACTATTATTTGGGAAAGTTTCTTTCTTTTCATTGTATGACAGAAATTTTGATTTCTCCTACTCTGAATATACCAAGTTTTTGTGTGTTGTTACACTTGATTTGGTTCTGAATTATGAAAAATTTTTTTTATTTACAAAAATTCTATTAGGGCAGTTCTTGATACTAGTGTGTAGTATCTTTAAAAGAGATGATAAGGATGGCAAGTGGTAAATAAAATATTCTACTTTTGAAGGGATCAATTTGGGGGAAATAAGATCAGAAATTCACTTTATGATATGATTATTTTAAGAACTTTGGGGAAAACCTAGGGACATATAAAGTTAAAAAGTAGCCAAGTCTGGAGATTATCAGTTTTGTAATGCTCCTTGTTTAAGTTGTCTTCAAATAAATATTTGACATCAATTATTAGAAAATGATATTTTATATTATGTCCTAAACAATTATGCTTATTCATATTATAGTTGCCCATAACTTTAAAATTTTATACTTTTTATAGGAAAAGGGTGTTACTGACATTGAAATTAGTAAACTTCTCAGATTCAAGATTTTTTACTTAATGCTTGAAACTATTTGGAAATGCCACACTACCTTGAAATAGCAACTTGCTGCCAATGAAATATTTTGGCAATCCATCTATGATTCCTATTCATCTAGGATTCTCTAATGATTTTAGGGTTTTTATCATGTTATACTACTCAAAATTAAGAAAGAAACAGCTTTTAGTCAGAATCTTGGACTCCTGAGAGACAAAGAGCCTGAGACTGAACCTTGACTTTTCCACTTAGGAATGTAATCAGAGGTAATTTCTTACCCAGAGATAATTTCCTAATAACTTATTCCTCAGTTTCCTCTTCTACGTCTAAGGATTGCTATGAAGATTAAATGAGTTAATATTTTTGAAGTGGTTAAAACACTGGCTGGCACAACAAAAGCAATGTAAGTTTTTAATAAATTAAGTAAATTAATTCACCATTTCCTTTATGGTTATACAATACCAATAGTTGTTCTAAGAAGTGTCTTTCATTTTTATTATTTCAAAAATTGTTAATATTTTAGAAACTGCTACAACTTGCTGTACAATTTTATTGATTCTCACCACTTACTAGGCTGAAAAAGTAAATTTAAAAATAATAATGCTGGCATTTGATAAGCATCTTCTATGTGCTAAGCATATTTTATGTCTCTCAACAATTCTATGAGATGAATTCCATGAGCCCCATGTTACATGTAGAAAAAATAGTGTCTTAGAAAGACAAATTACGTTGCCAGGGTCGCATAATAATAATGTCAAAAGTAAACTCAGGTTGTGTGACTCTGAATCTTAAGTCATGAACACTGACATACCCAAGTATCATAGTCAGGAAACTAATATTCAAACTCTAACAGTAACTTGTAAATAATGTTAGTAAAGTGAAAAAAACAGAGCTCAGTAATTTTGTTTTACTCAAATCTTGTGTACTCCCAAAATTCAAAGAACTCATCCTTCAGAAATAAAAATCTATAACCAAAAAGAAGATAAACATGGTTGGAAAATATTCTCTGATTATCTGACTCCTATTAACACAAACTCTGGAAGCAGTCATTTAATGTATATTATGAAATATATGAGTAACTGATGAATGTAAAACCCCATGAAACTTCCTATATGTTTATAGTACCCTGGTCTCAATTATGGTGTAGTATACATATATAACAAGTGCTTTTTGTTCACAAAACTTTTACCGATGTCTGTGGCTTAAGAAAAATAACATAAAATCAAGTTTATTAGAAAATCATTTATCCAGTCTGGGTTGGTTTTCAGCCTTTCCAGTAGCCATCTCAGTGATTTATATTTAAAAAAATGCACATTTTAGTATTTCTGTTTTATTTTTTGAAAAATGGATTATTATGTGTGTCTTTCCCTCATCCTTAATAAGGAAAAATGTTGAAAGTACTCTTCATACATGTGGAAGATAACATTAGTTAGATTTAGGTTCCAGGAACAATGAGAATAGATTTCTAATACCAACAAAATTGTCATTATTGAAAAATGTGTGTGTTTTTCCGGACACTTCAAAATTAGTGTTGATCTATATAACTAAGAAACTTCTCAGTATACTGAAATTTTACTGTATTTATTTTATCTTTTAAAAGATATACATTATCAGCTAAAACCAGAATAGATGAAACTATATATTACAACCAAAATGCTTTTATTACCCTCTGGAGAGTTGAATAGCATGATTATTAATTAAAAGTTAAGTAATTTATTTGTCACTTCCTGTGCTTTTGTTTTAAATGAATATGGATGTCCAAGAGAAATTATTTGATTGTTTTCCATGATTTCTCTTAATTTGAAAGAGCATTTTGTTTTTTATATGAACTTCATTTTTAATCTGAATTTCTCAATCCACATTATGAAGTTACAAGATAAGTGAATATTAGTATAGGTCTCCAGGGGTAAAATACTTAGTATTGTCTTTGAAATACATTTTCTTTAGTATAGTGCTTATTAAGAGATACAGATGGATATCTATTCAAAAAGAAGCCTTGGACCTCTATTAACACCAAGGCCTGGGCTGGATAGCCGTTCATGTTTACCTAATTAAAATATGGTAATTATTATTATTAATGAAAAATATCTAAATCCAAACATAAAATGCATGCAGATCTCTCTGCTTGAAGTGTTTTCTCTCCTTTTTATCTCACTCACCCCTCCAGAAAGTCTGATCCTGCATTTAAATGTCATTGCCACTAGAGACACTTCACTGACCATCACCACCACTTCCCTCCCACAGCCAGGTTTATTAGATCATTGCCTTATTTGCCTGCCTGTTTACTTCACATTCTTTCTTAGCACTTAAGTATGGCTGAAGTGTAAAACTTACTCATGCAACTGTGTGTTTACTATGTGTCCCCAGTGTAAGCTGTAAATCTTATGAGAGAAGAGGCCAGCCAGTTCTCTTTTTTCTCTTATTCAGCAGTTCACAGCGTATTCGATTCTCAGTAAATGTTTTTTGAATAAATACTGAGTAAACTGAAGGAGATCATTTGAGAAGACCTAATTTATGAACTATGTGAGGGATTGCCAGAGAAGTAACAGCTGTAGATATAACTAGTTTCATATATAACTAATTACTGTGTAGATAATATTGTACATCCTTATTTGATCATTAATATGTCCTCACATGTAGCCAGTACATTCTTCTAGCCACTACTAGGTAAATGCAGTTCTCAGTTCTCTTTCTACTTTTCTTCCTGTTGCCTAAACTGCATTATGTATTTTTTTATCTCACTCTTTCCATTTGACTAAAGAGATTCTCTGACTCTGCATTTACAGTTTTTAATTTCCTCTAAAAGTGTAAACTCAAGAAAGCAGAAAACATAACATTTTAAAATATTTGCTTTTTTCTGTTGTTTATCTAAATTTCTGTTTTGAACCCCTGTCACTTTAGGTGGGAGATGCATTATCTTTGCCAACATAGCAATTCGACAGATCCTTTTTGCTCGGAACTGAATACAGGTTGTGAGGTGGGGTTAATGGCTTTGAAGAGCTCCTTAAAGCAAGGCTTAGGTCTCTGGTTTCTCTGATATGCCAATTCCTGATATTTCCTTGGCTTCCTTCCCAACTCATCATCCCCACTGTAGTTCTAATTGCAAGTGTGGTTAGTCTGTTGTAGAGGTATCATTTACTTACTTTTTTTTTTAATACTGAGTAATCTTGTATACTAAAATTCTGAAATCTAAGTTGCTGTGTGTTTTTGTTTTCGTTTCTGATCAACTGTCATCATATTAATTTCTAGGGACAATGAATATCTTAGAGAATAACTGATAACAATAGGGATAAGAAATATCAGGGGATAATTGTTTCCAGATATCACCCCATAAGATATAATTGCATTGTGAATGTATGTTAACCTCAACACAATGTATACATGCTTAGCGCTGGGACAGATGTTGCTCCTTTACTATTCTTGCTTTATCTTGAAGTTTATGGCATATTATCTTATGCTGAGTTTAGTTTCCTCCATTCACCATTCTTTATAATTTACTCTGCATCTGTTTTATATTGTAGGAGAGGAAAACTTTGCCCGTCTTCCCTTCTTGGTTCTTTGACAGGTCTAATTATTAAATTGACGTAAGACACATTACCAGGAGAAAAACAAATTTCATACATATGGGATCCCCAGAGCTGAGACTCACAGACAGGCATTTGAGGCTTATAAGTCATCCTGAATTCCGGAGAAGAGGGCAGGGATCTGAAGCTTCAGAGGAGAGGAAGACAGTTCACAGGAAAATGTGAAGAACAAATGTTCAGTAAACAAATGTTTGCCATGCCGTGCAGATAAGGCTTTCTCATAAAAAACTTACCTTTGGTGTTAGTTTTCTCCTAGTACCAGCCCTCTGTCTAAATTATTTTAGGTACTTTAAGGGGAGGGTAAACCAGCTTTTCCTGAGCCTGTTGTGCCTTGATGTCTTCAGCTCAAAAAAATCTACATGCCAGAGCGGATTACTCCTTCTCAACATGATACTGATTTACTTTGGCTGACTATTCTTCTAAGACTTGGCTTAGCTTTCATTGCAGTTGCATGTAGACAGCACGCTATTGTCCTTCTGGTCTCACAAACCGTACTAGAAATACTTGTTCCCTCCCCAAGTCCCTTTACACTGGTCAGTATTGCTCATAATAAGTTGTGATCTCACACAACTCAAGATCTTGGTTTCAGTGGTACCCTGTATGACTGGTACAGTGGTGATATTGAGAGCTCTGAATTCAACATTCAGTAGGATAGAAGGATCTATTTGAGTTGTTCCTTGATTTGGTAAAGAAAGAAAATCTTCGGAGCAGATTGCTTCTAGGACAATCATTCTCAATGAAAACAGTAGATCCCTTATTCTATGGATTTTAGTGCTTCCTCTTTTAAATTTTCCATTTATCAGAGTTCATTGATACTAAATTTACATCTGAAGTGTATCAGTGACTATGTATAGTTGGAATAAAATAAAGCTTCACAATACTGTGAATCCCTAAATTTCTCGAGCCCAGCTTCTGGGATTATACTGGAAAATGAGAACTCTCCTAACTCCTGTCCGTCCTTTCTCTACGTGCCTGCTCATTCTAGTAAGTCAGCTAGAATGTGAATGTATCTTGACAGTCCCTCCCCTCATCATTTCATTGGTAGACAGGTGATGCAGTTTTTCATGATTTATTGGAAACTTGTTCAGATTGCTGGTTATTGATAACTAACAACCCTGTTTTTTTCTGCATAAGAATAATCTTCCGTAAGATCACTACTAGTGATAATTTAGATTGAAATTTCATTCTGAAAATGTCTAACTTTAAAACCAAGATATATAGAAAGGAGTCAGAAAACTTTGAAGATGTATTTCTCATTATATAAATGCCCTAAGGCTCTCTATGTTTTGAATATATTCCAAGTTAGTATATATAGATCTAAGTAGTGTTCTGTCAACGTATAACAAGTTTCTCTCTTCACTTTCAGACCTTTTTCAGGTTCAATTTGAGTTGTACAATTAAAAAGAGAAACATAGAGTATATATAAAATACAAAACTAGAGCCCTTATAAAATAGAAATGCAAATTAATTTATATAAAATTAGAAAATGTCTGTATAGCAAACATTCAACAAAGTTAAGGAATATTTGCACACATATGTTGGCAAAGGGTTTCCGTGACTTTACAAGTGTTTTTAAAAATTATTTTAAAGCAGACCTTAAACAACTAGAAAAAATGTACAAAATATTGTACAATAAATAGTTTGGAAAATGTATCAAGAAAAAGAGATGTTCAATGTTACTATGAAGTAAATAATGAAAAAAATAAGAAACTATTTATATACATCTGGCAATTATTTGGAAATGTGATTTGGCAAAATCTGTCAAAATTAAAATGCATAGACAGACCCAATAATTCCAGGTCTGGGAAATGACTATAGATGTATTTATGCTAGAATACAAGAATAAATTCAGTACTTTTTGATAGAGTAAATATTAAGAAATATCCTAAATGTCCACCAGTACAAATCTTTTAGGCACATAATGAATTGTGTTTATGTGGACACTTGATAACTGTTCCTTGCATCCTGAAATATTAGATAATAAAAGTAGATTTAAAATACTTATGTCAGTTTAGTCAAGAAAGCTGTTGAGCAATTATAATATATAAAATATTGTGCTAGGCATATTAGAAGTAAATAATAAAATTAGATGTAGTGTTTACCCTACTGAACTTACAAAGCAAATTCAAGAGATTTACGTAACAATTCTCAAAGTCATTAGCAGTTTAGCATCTATCCTCAATGGTATTAATTAGAACAAGAGGTAGTAAGCAAATACAACATGGTAAGTATGTTTTTGATGAACGCCTGTCTATGAATGGGTTATTGTATTAGTTTTCTATTTCTGAGTAAAAAGTTATGACAAACATAGTGACATAAAATAGCACCCACTTAGTATCTGTAAGTTCTGTAGGTCAGAAGCCAAGGAGGACTGTACTTTACCTGGGAACAGGAAAATCTGGAGACTTCATTTTAATAAGGTGAATTTTAAAGATCATGCAGTTTTAATATTTGTTACATTGTCATGTTCACAGCACATGCCCTGTTGTAGCTCTAAAGAAGCAAATGAATTTAGAACCTATATTGAAAGCTCATTAGTTAAAACTGAAAGCAGAAAGATGACTTACGTTGTTAATAGCATTCACACCATGAATTGTAAAGTTTATCTGAGAGTGTTTTGGGGCTGCATACCTTGCTCAGTAATATTTCTAGTTAAGAAGCTAATCAGAAAAACTCAGAAAAGAGAAATTTGTGGCTTGGAATGGTGGGACATACAATATCAACCTGGACCTACAGGAAGCTCTGATCTTCCCCCACTCCTTTTTTAGAAACTTGGGAAATTCTTATTTATTCATCAAATATTAGCTTAGGTGCTACCTTAAAGAAACACCTACTCTGGTTGTACGAAGCAGACCTAATGCTTCTTATCCTTTTTACTACTATTCTGTATACGTGTTTACAATAAATAAGTTATCATCTCAAATCACAACTTTTTTCTTCTAGTTTTATTGAGATGTAATTGATGTACAGCCCTGTAAAATTTTAAGGTGTATGGCATAATGATTTGACTTACATCATGAAATGATTATCAAAATAAGTTTTCTGAACATCCATCATCTCATAAGGATATACACAATTAAAGGAATAGGAAAATTTTTTTCTTTCATGAGAACTCAAAATTTTCTCAGTTAATAACTTTCATATATAACGTACAGCAGTGTTAATTACATTATCATGTTGTACATTTTACCCATAGTACTTATTTATATTTTAATTGGTAGTTTGTACCTTCTGACTGCTGTTTTTTTCAGATGAACACCCAGGGCTGGAATAAATCTCTAGTTTACCCTTTGTAAGTAATGAGTATCTTGTGGGCATATCATTTTAAGACTTATAATGTAAGTATTTTGTACTCTTTAAGCATTCACCCACCAGTTGTAGTATCTGTTAGTAATTCCTGAATGAGTTAGTTATTGTTACCAAATGGTGGTTTCCTAATCCCATCATTCCTCATCATTGATTAGTAGGCGTCGTGTTGTAAGGAATAGTGAGTAATTTTCCTTTCCTGTTTTTTTAAACACTATTTAGTTATTTATGTACTTGGATTTTGTATTAGTATGGATTTATTGATTCTTACTTTAATTAATTGGTTATAATCCTTTACTTTTATATTTATTTTGGTGCTCAGATTTTCTTGGTTTGTCCAATAGATGAAATTTTCCCAGATTTGACCCATTCAAACTAGTTTTTTTTTTTTCTTTTGACATTTCCCCTGCCCTCAATTCCTTGAGAAGTTCCTTTTTTTGGAACAGGAAATTACCTCATGCTAATCTTATGCTCTTTTATATCCTGACCTCAGTAGTTGGCTGTCTCCAAGGGTCCCTAGTTCCCATTAGTGGAAAAAAATACTCAATAACCAAAATGTGGGAGCCAGTTATTTTCATTGCTACTAAGGTGTCATTATATCCCGACCCTCTCAATTTACAGTTAAAATATAAAGTATAATTGTATATTCATATACACTTAACAAACATGTATACATGCACAGACATAGAAGCACACCCAGGACCAGCTAATTTACTTAGGTTAAGGATTTGTAAATTAACAACTTAAATCTGTTCAAACCTGTTAGACAACCTGATTTGGCTAAGTAACAAATGGACCATGAGAGACCCCAATAAAGCTATTTTCCTGAGCTCTACTGAAATAAAATTCTGTGTTCAAAACTTGGTGATTCATAATATGGTAATAAAACTCCTCCTGTGAAAATAACAAGGGATCCTGGGTAACTATGTGTGCAAGTCTCTGAGTACCCCAAAGCTTGCCTATGATTTATTTCTCTTGCTGTACCATGTCCTTTACCTGTATGAAGGCTCTGTGTATTTATGCTCTGTAGAGTCTTGTGATTCATTTAAGTTACTCAACCTGTATAATTTTTCCAACATATATTCACCCACCCATATCTATATTTATTTCTATCTAAAAATGCATAGACAAGACCATCCAATTATATTGATAACTCCAATTCCAGTGAAATGCCACAATGTTTCTATCCTTGGTCCTTTCCATGTTAGTAACTCCCTACTCTGACTGTGAAAAGTCTAATTCCCATTACCCAAAATATATTCACTTACCTGCTAAAATTTTGAATGTGCAAAATGTAATTTGAGAGGTGCTATTGACTCTGAAAAAATAAACTTACTACTTCGAATTTGATATCTGTTTAGAGTTCTTTTCTTTCTTTAGCCTGAGGATATGTAATTCTAATTCTGTATTCAAAAGTTACTTGGGTTAATTCTTATTCTCATCAGTGTGATTATCTTGTTCATTTGAAATATGATTTGGTTCATTTGAATCTGTGTTAAATTTTATGGATCTTCATCCTTTGTGGATTGTATCTGCTTATTCATATGTTTATTTATTATGTGAAACATTAAAATGGTTTGAAGTGGCAGAACTATGCTAAAAGATATATTCAGAGAAGTGTTTTCTTCACTATTCCCCATATCCTTTCCATCTCATTCCTACCCATGGCCTGTAGGTAAGTAACCAGTTTCATTAATCTCTCGATTACCTTTCTTGTGTCCTTTATTTCAGAACTACAGGTAATAAGTATTTTCTTATTTATCCTTTTTCCTTACACAAAAAAGGGCATACTATAGACCTGGGGTCAGCAACATTTTATTTAAAGTGCCAGATAATAAATAGTTTAGGTTTGTTAGGCTAAGAGGCAAATTAAGTATTTTATATAGAAGTTCCCATAGCAAAAGAGGGGAAAAGTCCACAAACTTTAATTGATACCTTTAAAATATAAAAATTAAAATTTCTTACAACTTTTTGCAATACATATTTACGAACCAGAAGAAATGAATTGTTTTGGAGGGGTGTTTTTTTCTTAATTAGGGTTCAGAGTAAGTGTTTCCCATTGACAAAATTGATTGTAAAATGTCATCTGTTAATGCTGCTCTCTAACCAGATTTTACATATGTCATCATTGAATATGTCTTTTCTCCTAGATAGATACTTCTAAATTCTGTTGTCAATTTATGAGCATGAGGTTTTAATTGAGTGTATTTATTACTTGGCATTTATAGATTTGTGTCAAATTCTTCTCTTGATATGTACCTTTTAGAATGAAATTACACTGCAAATCAATCACTTCCAAATGAAATTTAGGTGGAAGCTCCTCAATTACACAATTAAATGGATTGTGAAACACAAAAATTTCCTTTCTGCTTGCATTGAGGTCTGAAGAATGCTGTGGACATGTAATTTGAACTTAGAAAATCTATTTGCTGCAAATTTTTGTAGGAACGTAGATCTTGCTCTTTGTTTTAACTTTGGACAGCAGGAAAAGAGTGTTAAGTAGCTTGACATTACTTGTGATTCAAACATTAGTCACTCTCAAAATGTCTACCACAATGTAAGTTTCACATATAAGCAGTGTTTTACCTCATAATTTTTAATTTTATTCATTGATAAATATTTTCAAGTATTTGTTAAAAGCTAATTTCCAAAACCGTTCATTGCTCAGTAATAGTGGCTGAGAGTGGTTCTTCCAACTTAGAAGAATTTCAATTTTGGCCTTGAGCTCAATAAACTGAAACAAAATTTCACCATCACAAGAACATAAAATGGCTGTGTTGTAGGACAAATCAGGATATTAAGCCTCTGTTATGGTAAAATCTCACAGCATTAGTGATGCAAATTCACAACATGAATGACATCCACCATTGATACTACTGGTTTAACTACACATGCTAAAGTCACTTATTTTCCTCCTCAAAATGCTTGCCAATAAATGATATAATGAATGTAACAGGTTTTAAATGTCTTAATTTTTCATTATCTTTGTTAATTTGTCCAGGGAAGCCTTTTTTTCCACGTCTGTTGCGCACATATTTTTCTATTATGAATTGTGATACTTAACAGATTCCACTTTGGGTTGTACTAAATTAATATTTTCTCAACTTCTTCTTAAGTGTATCTGCCTATATTTGTGCAGATTGTCCATAGAAGGAATTTTTCTATGTAATAGTTATCTAATTTTTCAATCATTTCATGTTTGGCATTGACTCCTTGAATAAATTACTGAGCAGAATCAATTACATCTTTCTATTCTTCAGAATCCAACGCAAACAACACAAAATCAATTGCCTTTTTTCCCATCCACAAATATTAATTTAGTAACCACTGTATACAAGATATTGTAGCATGTAAGATAGTTTATTCTCTGTATGGGAACTATTAATTTGCATTATTTTAGAAATATGAAAAATGTTGTATTTGGTGTTTTGCTCTTAATTAACTGCTGATGTTGCTCCTGATATTCTCAACTCTTCAAGAAACTGTTCTCACTGAAAGTCTTACATGCTTAAACAAGTTTATTTTCTCTGGACACATTTCTTTGACTCCTCAATCAAGTAATAATCAATTAATGACCCATCAATGAAGGTCTTTCACTGTGTGTCTGGCAAATAAACCCACTTGAAACCTTGTTTTTATCATAGCTTCACTCTTAATTTTTATTTTTATGAAGAAATTCTGCTGAGATAAGTTACTCTACTATATATTTTCTAATTTCTCTAGCTATTTTTTTCCTCTGAGTTGATAATATTATGGTAAGTGCTTACAGTTCAAAACAGTCCGCTTAAAAAAGTGGGCAAAGGAGTTGGACAAACATTTCTCCACAGAAGTTATACACATTACTAATAAATATATAAATGATGCTTTGCATATTAGTTATTAAGGGAATGTAAATCAGAACCACATTGAGATACCACTTCACACTCATCAGGATAACTTTAACTTTTGTTTAAAGGAAAAAAATAAAGGTAAGGATATGAAAAAATTGGAATGCTTGAACATTGCTAGTGGAAATATAAAATATTGTACCAGTTTGGAAAACAATTTGGCATTTTTTTTAAAGTTCAGTCTAATCTTAACCAAATGATCCAAAAATTCCACATTAGGTAGTTATGCAGAAGAAGTGAAAACATGAAAACTTGCACACAGATATTCTTTGAAGCATTTTTTGTGAGAGTCAAAAGTAGGCTCATGTCTGACTCCAATACTTGGAGACCAAAGTAGCCCTTTGCTCTGTCAGTCATAATAGAGCTTATGTAGCTCAGGTCATATTAAGAAGTCCAGTCTACCTCACAGTGAATCCAGTGGGACCAGAGACACATTCTATGGTTTTTTCCCTCAGTCTGTCAGTGTTATGGAAATAGTTACACATAAAAACTGAAAGAATCTCTAGTAGGTTTCCTGATGTTTTGAATTGGATCTATTGCAGTACATAGGACCAAGAGGAAACTCCTTTAACTACTGCCTTTTGTCAAGAAAGTAAGACAATAGCAGTATCACATCTCAGGTAAAATTACAAATGTTAGAGAGAGATGTACGGGTGATGATTTCTGCCATATCACTACTCACTACTAGAGTCATGTTTTAGCCAGTGCGAAAACCAGATAGATAATAGTGGTAACTTAATTGGAAATTTACTCTTTTTTTTAATTCCAGCCTCAGCTGTGGCTCCAGATGAATTATCTTTAATAAATTAATGCAACCTCGGGTACTTAGTACACAGCTAGCTGCAGGCATTCACCTAAATAATCTTTTCATTTTCATTCATATCAAAAAGATAATCAGAAGCAGTTTGTCTTTACATGGCAAAAGCAGCTTAATACCTCCATTGTCTTACTAGGAGTTGAGGAAACTCTCCTTCTCTCTGTTGTGTATTGTCTGTAGAGTCAATGATCTTGATCATCTTAATATCCCACACAATACAAACTGTGCATAGAGTAATTTTTTTTTTTGCTAATTGTTCTTGATAAGACAAGTAGCGAGCAATCTAGATGCTTTGGTGAAACACTTGCATGCCAAAGAGAGGAAGATAAATCCTGAAAAATTTCTGGCTTCTCATATTGATGAAAACTCTAGGAATCCAATCAGAATATTGATGTGTTTTTCTAAAGTAAGATAAAATTTTCTGAACAAATTTTACACCGCAAAAAGCTAGATCTTTGAGGGTGTCCCCCTTGAATTTTGTAGTCCTTGTAGACCATATCCAAGGCATGTTGTTCAGATCTAGTTACCATGCATCCTTGAAGGCCTATTTTCACTAATGTCAGGGACAAAAATAAAAACAAACTGAAGGTTTTACAGAAGCTCTAGGCTATGCAAGCTCTTCTCCCACTTGGGCCAATTGACACAATAGACTTAATGCTATCAGTAGTTTGTTTTGTTTTGTTTTGTTTTTGCTCAAACATACATGCTAGCTAGATACAGCCTTTGCTCAGCCCCAGCATAGAAAAATCTCAGAGCTGACAGTTAGAATTTTGGGAGAAAGATGTACTGATTTCTACTCTCAACTTTAACAGCAGCCCCTGACTACTACTGGGTACTAATAGACACTAAATGTCTAATTACAGGAAGCCAAGCTGCCCATCATACACTGTATGTTATCTAATCAAATAAATCATGAAATTAAACATTGATGACTGAAAACTTTTATGACATTGAAATGGCATAAGACTAAGCCCAGTCATGTCCAGAAGTAAAAAGAAACAAAGTTTTGACACACTCTTTTGCTCTTTTCCTGCTATTTCACTACCTTTCTCTCAACCCGCATCTAACAAGAGAATGGAGAAGATATGAAGGCAAATGCAAAATGAAAAGATAAGAATTGCAAAATTATTATTAGACAAAGTTGAATTCAAGGTAGATATATTAATTAAAATAAAAAGATGTTTTGTAGTGATAAAGATATAATCCATAAAAGATTTAAATATCATGAGTCATTTAGATAGACTCAAAATCCATTACATATAACCTAAGAAGTTTAAGGAATATTAGTATGAACATGGTTATAATATGGGACTTAAAATCACCTCTTAGTCTATGAAATATCACGTGGGAAAGAAGCATATAAAGGACTTAGTAACTGACATTAATGCAATCAATATATGTCACATTCTATAAATAGTAAATGTCTCTACTTTTTAAGTTTCTAATATTAATAAAGCAGACATTTATAAACCCAGAAATTGAAAATACTTGCAGTCATCAAGTACATCTGAAAGCGCCAAGCATTTTGGGCTATGGTTCTCTTACTACTGAGAAGAACCAGCTAGACCTTCAGTAATACTAGAGTAGAGGGGATTTAAAATGCTCCCCTGTTTTATTCATGATGCCTTTATTGCCTTGAAAGGGAAGCTGCTATAAAATTATACTAAGAGTGCTGTCTATGGCCATGGCTTATAGCAATTTTTCTTCTAGAACACTGAGTGGACATAGGTACTGACTCCTGTTAAATCTAGCTATCCCATGAAATCCAAACTGTTACTGTGATACCTAGTTCTAGAAATGAGGTTTAGGGGCCAGGGGAATATGACTTTTAAAATATCTAGTTAGTGATGGTTGAACTCAGAAGAAAAATGAAAAAAGAGTTTAATAGTACATATAGAAAACTATCACTGTAAATAACATAATGCAAAATTCTTAAAAAAAAAAGGAAAATAAATGTTTATAGAGAGAGCCAAAATAATCTAGTGGAATAGTTATATTAAAAAGTATGTCAAACACTGTAAAGTAAATACAATAAAAAATGTTTAAATGAATGATGACATTACTTCCTTAAAAATAAAATGAATTGTGAAATAATAAGTAGAAAAATTAAATAATTTAGGTGTCTGCCTAAATCTTAGCTATGACTAACAGCTGTAGTAATGAAAGATAATCCTGAGAAATCATGTAAACTGTAACATTAACAATTTTTTTTAGCTTTCTTGAGATATAATTGAGGCATAAAACAGTATTATATTTAAAGTGTACCACATGATATTTTATGTGTACATGTTGTGGAAACATTTCCACCATTATATTTAACACATCCATCACCCCATATATTTATTTTTGTGTGTTTGAGTATATTTAAGTTCTACTCTCAGCAAATTTCAGGAAAGTTTAATGTTAGGCACTTGCACTCTGGTCAGAAAACTTAGTGTCAAGTACTTACATTGTAGTTTTCTTCTTGAAGTTTTGCTGTTCCCGGTCTTGAATTCGTATGTTGAGTAGATTTTGATTTTTGTTATGGTATAAAATAAGGGTTCAGTTTCATTATTTTGCATATGATATTCAGTTTCCCTAAGTCTATTTATTGAATATGCTATCCTTTCTCCACTCAGTATTTGTGATTTGTCAAATTTATTGTATATGTGTGGGTTTATTACTGAACTTTCTGTTCTGTTCCACTGATCTGTATGTCTATTTTTATGCTAATACCATACTATAGTTTTGTAGTGTAGTTCAAAAATTATGAAGTATGATACCTCCAGTTGTGTTCTTTGGCTCTTTAGGGTCTTTTTGGTCCCATACAAATTATAGGATTTTTTTTCCATTTCTGTGATAAATTCCATTGGAATTTTGATAAAAATTGCAGTGAATCTGAAGATCACTTTTGGTAGTAAGGACATTTTAACATTATTAATTATTTCAGTTCATGAGCACAATCTCTTTCCATTTATTTCTGTCTTCTTCAGTTACTTTCATGGTGTCTAATGGTTTTCAATGTATAGATCTTCACCTTCTTCATAACCTTATTCCTAGAATTTATTACTTTTGATGTTGTTGTAACTTGGATTGCTTTCTTTAAAAATTTCTCCTTTCTATAGTTTGTTGTTAGGGTGTAGAAATGCAACTGATTTTGTGCATTGATTTTATATTTCACTGCTTTACTGAATTCATTTATTAGTTCTTAACAGGTTTTTGGGGGAGTCTTTAGGGACTTCTACATATAACATGTCATCTGCAATCAGAAACATTTTTATTTTTTTTCCAATTTAAATGCCTTTTTTTTTTTCCTTGCCTAATGGCTCTGGATAGGAATTATAGAACTATGTTGAATGAAAGAGTGAGCATCATATTCCTGTTCCTGCTTTTAGCTTTTCACCATTAAGTATGATGTTAGCTGAGGGCTTCTCATATATATAGCCTTTACTATATTGAGATACATTCACTTTATACCTATTTGTTGAGAGTTTTTTTCTCAAGAATGGATGTTGAATATTGTCTAATGCTTTTGCTGCATGTATTGAGATGATCATATGATTTTTATCCTTCATTTTGTTAATATGATTGTTAATAAGATATATCACACTTACAGATTTGTATATGTTGAATCAACCTCACACACAAAGAAAATCCCACTGATCAAGATGTGTGATTCTTTTTATGTACTGTTGAACTTGATTCACTGATATTTTGTTAAGGATTTCTGCATTTATATTTATTGGCAATATTGGCTTATAATTTTCTTTTCTGTTGATACTCTTGTCTGACTTTGGTAACAAGGTAATGCTGACCTTGTAAAATGAATTTGGAAATCTTCCCTCTTGTGTTTTTCATTAGAATTAGAATTTTCTTAGAATCATATTGATTTCGATTCTTAAAATGTTTGATAAAAATTTTCCAGTGAAGGCATCTGGTCCTAAAATTTGTCTCTCTTGGGAGATTTTTTATTACTGATTTGATCCCTTACTATTAATTGGTAAGTTCAGTTTTCTTACTGCTTCATGATTGACTTTTTTAGGTTGTATCTTTCTAGGAATTCATGAGTTTCTTCTAGGTTGTCTATTCTGTTGATACATAATCTGTCATAGTAGATGTTTAGGATCCTTATTATTGTTTTTGTGTATCATCTGTAATTTATCCTACTTCATATCTTATTTTATTTGAATCTTCTTGTATTTTTTTATCTTAGTCTAGCTAAAGGTTTGCCAGTTTTGTGTATCTTTTCAAAAAACTAGCACTTAGTTTCATAAGTGTTTTTTTGTCTCTAATTGTCCTTGACTTCTTTTTTTAATTGAAGTATAGTCAGTTATAATATGTCAATTTCTGGTGTACAGTGCAATGTCCCAGTCATGCATATACATACATGTATTTGTTTTCATATTCTTTTTCATTGAAGGTTATTACAAGATATTGAGTATAGTTCCCTGTGCTATACAGAAGAAACTTTTTAAGATCTACTTTTATATATAGTGGCTACTTTTTGCAAATATCAAACTCCCAAATTTATCCCTTCTTACCCTGTTTCGTCCGATAACTATAAAATTGTTTACTATGTCTGCGAGTCTGTTTCTGTTTTGTAGTTGAAGTCTTTGTTATTACCTTCCTGCTATTAACTTTGGGCTTAGTTTGTTCTTATTTTTCTAATTTCTTGAAGTGTAACATTAGTTTGTTTGAGATGTTTCTTTCTTTCTTTCTTTTTTTTCTTTTTTACAATTATAGGCATTTGTCACTCTTCCCTTTTAGAGCTGCCTTGCTGCATCCCCTAAGTATTGGTACATTCTGTTGTCATTTTCATTTGTTCCAAGATTTTAAAATTTCTTCTTTGACCCATTGGTTGTTCAAGAGCATGTTGTTTGACCTTTCATGTATTTGTGATTTTTCCAGTTTTTTTCTAATTGATTTCTAGTTTCATACAATTATGATTAGAAAAGATGCTTGATATGATTTTTATCTGCTTAAAATCATTGAGACTTGTTTCGTGGTGTAATATATGATCTGTATTGGAGAGTGTACCATATGTGCCTGAGAAGACTATGCATTTTCCTTCTGTTGAATGAAATGTTCTGTATACATCTGTTAATTTTGTGTGGCCTAATGTGAGTTTAAGTCTACTGTTTCCTTATTAATTTTTTTCTTTTGTCTGGATGATCTATTCACTGTGAAAGGCCTGTATTGAATCCTCTATTATTATTGTATTGTTTTCTGTTTCTCCCTTCAGATCTCTTAATGTTTGCTTAATATATTTAGGTACTTTGATATTCATTGCATAAATATTAAAATTGTTATATTCTCTTGATGAGTCAACACCTTTATCATTTTATAATGATCTTCTTTGTGTCCTGTTACTGTTTTTGGCTTAAAGTTTGTTTTTTATTTCTGATAAAAGTATAGTTACCCCTTTTTTCTCTTTATTTTTGTTTGCATGGACTATTTTTTTCAATTCCTTAACTTTCAGTCATATATGTCCTTAGTTCAGAAGTGAGTCTCTTATAGGCATTATATAGTTGGGGATTGATATTTTGTATCTATTCAGCATCTTTATGTCTCTTAATTGGATAATTTACTTTATTTATATTTAAAACAGTTATTGATAGATTTGTACTTACTATCATATCTAGTTGATTCTGGGACCTGTCACTCAGGTGGAAGTCTTAAAAGTTGGGGCACTAGAGATGTGGACAGAATCCTTCCAGGGAGATACTGATGCCTTGGTTTTATTGTTGGAGTGAAAGTGAGGGAGTAGACATAGGCAGTGGCCTCTGGCTATTTCAAAGTCCAGGGAGGATTACAGTCAACACCTAGATATGTACTGATTAGAAGCAGAATCCTCAGGCAGTAGCTTATAAAGTATGCTTTCAAATCCCTTTCTGGAAAGACTGAGAAGTGGGCATTTTGGCCTGCTCTATCTGCCCTGATTTCTGGAGGGATATCCATGGTAAGGGTTCATATACTCATTAAGAACTGCAAGCCCTTTTGACTTTCTGAGCTAGGAGTATCAGGGACCCATCCCTAAGGCAGTATCCTTAAGAGTTGAGGTAGTAGTTATGGGTAGGGAAGGAAGGGTGCAGGGCACAAGCATTAAGGGAATGACACAGCAGTTAGCACCGAGATAGAGGAAAAGTCAACTCCCAGTAGACCTGGAGACCCAAGATGGCAGGAGATTTGACCTCTAGTAGACCTTGAGCTTCATTATACACATTGTAATATGTTAGCATGGGAAGTGACACTCCCACAGGTGCCATGGCAGTTCCGAGGTTGACCATAAAAGGTCAAAAAGAGGACTGTGGCCCAGTTCCTGGGAATCTCTCCCCTTCCCCAAAGTAGTTAGAATCATCCTCCTACTCATTAGCATATGCAATTACCAAGCCCATAAAAACTAACAACCCCGACTAACAGCAGCATACCTTGTGGTCTCTCTATCTCTTGCCTTCTGAGATGGCCTGCGTGCTGCCTATGGGGTGTGTATCTACTTTTACTTTAACCCCTCTCTCTTCCCCAATGCCTCTCACCTCTCTGGCCTTCTGAGATGGCCTGCATTCTGTCTATGGAGTGCACATCTCTCTGAATCTACTTTTATTCAACTATGGTTCACTCTTAAATTCTTTTCCTCCTGGAAGCCAAGGACCCTCATTTGATGGGGCATGTCCCAGGGACTCGCCTGGGACCTGGGACATGGCCATCCTCTCTTGCCCCCGTCCCATTTTTCCTGTATCAGTTATACAGTACAAACCTTAGCTCCTCAGGGAGAAGCTGGGAGTTAGGGGTTTCCTGTTGATTGTATGGATCTTTTTCAGAATTGAGATTTAAGGTGAGGGTGTGTTTCAGCCTTTTCTCTGGATTTTGACAAGGGTATTTTCTTAGTCACCCTAATATATAGGAGTCACTCAGCTAGTTTCTCGATTTCTCTCAGAGTGAATTGCTCCATGTGTAGCTGTACATTCAGTGTGTCTGTGGGAAAAGGGAAATTCAGGAACCTCTTATGTTGCCATCTGGTCTAATGACATCTGCAATGTCAATATTTAAAGAACATAAAAAGCATCTGGCAAGAAGAATAAATTAATAAACTATAATATCTGTCTCATAAGAGTTCTAGAGTACTATATTAGAAGGAATATATTAAAAGCAATATATAAAAAGGTGATTTCTAAGAAATCTCCAGTGTTTAAGATCTTGTGTTTTCAGATCAAAAGTTTATTCAAATAACTTAGAAGAATAAACTATAATAAACATATCCCAGGAAATTTTATACTGAAGATACAAAAAAACACGGAAAGAAGATACAATCCTCATAGCTATAAGACATGAGGAAACAAGATATAATTCTCAGAGAGGAAAAGCAAATTTCGTGTATGAAAGATAATTTGATTGACAGCAGATTCCTTATGAACTCTAAGACAATAACCAAATAATATTTTCAGAATCTGGAAAGTAATGATCAACTTTGAATTTTATACAGAAAGTATCAAGAAAGAGTGAATGCAAAATCATGGCATTTCTGATAGAAAAAGATGGGAGAGTTTTTGCCATACTATGAAAAATTAATCTATTAAAATATAATTAGCAAGTATGAAAATGAACCAAAAAAGGGAAGGAATAAAATCACAGTGCTTCAGAAATTCAGATATTCTTTTAGAAAATTTTGCTGTCTATTGATTATATAATTTATAACTAATTCTTTCTCTGTTCAGTAAATGAGCAAAATTAAAACTCTAAATAGTAAGGTGAAGAATCGGGAGATTTTTACTGAGTAATTAAAACAAGTTATATTTGGAATAGTAATATAAGTATGGAATGACTGGAAACATTTTTATTAAGAAATTAAATCTAAGCAAATATGTAAATGTATATATGGTAGGCAATATGTGTGGTAGCTGATGCCTTACTTCCCTTCTCAGTATGTTCACTTAACTGTGGAAACCTTTAAATATGTTGAATTTGTGATCAATCTTAACATCATAAATGATAAATGATGCTGATAAGATTTACCTTTAATATGATGTGATAATAATGGCAATTAAAATTTGTGGTCTCCTCTCCAAACCCCTAACTCCAATTAAAGACAAGTATCAGAAGACCCCATTCTAAGACATTTTATAAAATACCTGACCAGTACTCCTTACAAATCTCAAGGTCATTGAAAGCAAAAGTCTGAGAAGCTGTCCCAGCAAAGATGATATTAAGGAGGCTGGACACAGATATTGTAATGAGGTAACCTGGATTAGATCCTGGGACAGGAAAATAATGTTAGATAAAAACTTGGAAACATCTGAGAGAAGTATAGACTTTAGCTAATACTAGTGTATCAGTATTGGTTCATTAGTTGTGACAAGTGTATCATGTTAGTGTAAGTTATTAACTACAGGGAAAACTGGATGTGGGCTATATATGAACTTTCTGTGTGTTATCTTTGCAACTTTTCTACAACTCTAATCTATCCTAAAATAAAAGTTTTATACACATTCATGGCTAATAAGAGACATACCCACAACTAACTGATAAACATTTTGTGAAATCATATGTTGCAAAAGCTAACTAAAAGTAATTGGTCTAGAAATAATCATCATCAGACTTGAAAAACAAGAGGTAAACAATTAGTAGGTATAAGGTAGAACAACACACACACACATAAATCACAACTGAAATATTTAAGTTTGTAAGCAGCATGAAGTTTAAAAATATGAGTTAGAGTGATGACAGATTAAAATGAGAAAACAGCCAAGCTTCCAAATCAGATAGCTTTGCTATGTAGTAATGCTACATGAAAAGCAAGAACAGAATCATGGTGACATGAAAGAATAAGCACGTATTTCTCACGCAGATGTGGGCTGGCTGGAGATGAGTGGACTCAGGCTGGACTCAGTTTGGCAGCTGTGCTACAAGCTGCAGTTCCAGCTGGGCTTGGATTCTACGGATGATTATTCAGATCCTGGTCTTCTCCTCATGTGATCATTCTAGGTGCAGCAGCTTTCTGGGAGAAACACTACTCATGCAGATGGCAAAAGAGGAAAGGGCAAGTGCAATCGTACAAACTCCTGTTTACATAGCATTTACCGTCACCACATTGTTTAAAGCCAGACAAGAGGATAAAGAATCAAGAAAGTTAATTCCGCCCCTGTGGGAGAATGTGTAAAGTTACAAAGCCATGGAAGTACAGAGGGACAGATAGTTGGGAGCCTCTGTCTAAAATCCATAGTTTAGACTGATAAGAGCATAGCAGAGACAAAAGTGTCTTGAAAACCACACTAAATAAATAGGATCTAATGGAATTCCTTAAACTCTCCAACAAACAAATAGAAATAATGCATTGCTTTTGAAATTTGAAAAGTTATTTTGATATATGAACCATTAATTGAGGTGTATAGAACTCCTCAAGTGTTAAATAATCAAAACCTTAGAGGACACATTGACAAATGACAAATCAATTAAATTATAGAACAATGAGAAAAATTTTAAAACTCACAGTGAAAGTGCTATAAGAAATTAAAAGCTAACTTTCTTAAAATCCAACAAAAGAGATAGACTGCTAGCAGAACTTATAAGATAAAAAGAGAAAAGTACAAAATGTTAAGTAAAAGAAGCAAAAACCATAGTGAAAATAGATACTTTATATATGAGATGAAAACAAATTATTTTATTTCAATGAATTTCAAAAACTAAGCAAAATGAATATTTTTCTAGACAAGTAAAAATTACTAGAATAAATTTGAAAAGATACAGAAAATATGCATAATAAATAAAAACACTACGAAATACAAATCTGTGTCCTCATCAGTTAAATGGAGACAATGTAACTACCAAGTGACTTTACATGGTATCATTGAAGATGGAGTAAGACAGTTCATATAAACTCTTCATGCAGTATTGGCACAGAGGTTCTTGTTTGTTTTATTTTGTTGTTGTTTTGTTTCTTAATATCATCATTACAACTTATTGACACATTGGAGTAGGCCCTGGACACTGCATTTAAAAAGTCTCATCTTTTTTTTCCTAAGTCTTTCCTTCCCAAGCCAAAAGCAGTCTAAAGAGGGCCTTTATGTCTCAGACCTTTAGGTCTTATATTAGAACCCGATCTCTCCATATCCACAGAGTACATCATATAATATTTTGGAACTAGATCAAAATAATACCCCTTGCTGTATTTTGCATCTGTCCCTATACATATTTAATCTGCCCCAGGAAATGAGTACCCAGGTGTACGACTCAAGGATTCATCATTTCCAAGGCTGCATCATGCCACAAAACTGCATTAAATACAATGGCAGAAATACATTGTTATGAGCACATACATGGCCAGAGCATTTAGACTACAGTATGATAAAGAGATTGTTCAGGGAGTTAGGAGGTAGAGTGAGTTATTCTCTCTGAAGTCTTTCTACATGCATTTTATCTGAAAAAAATGAATGACTTTGTGTATTTGTTTAGCAAACAGAGCCACCAGCCTATGACACTGTCTGGAGAAAGTTGAAAGTGTGATTGATGCTTTTTAAGAATCAGTCCAGAAAATGTGAAACAAAGATAGTCATAGGTAGAGCATACCCATTTAATATTTGAGAATATAATTTTATTTAAAATAATGTTTGATTCTTATAAGTGTGTAGTTAATACATGTTTGCTTTCCTGACCCTAAGCCTCAATAGTAATTCAGTGTGGAATAGAAAGGGGACTTTCTTCCAAAAGGGATATAAACAATGATGTTATCCTCAGAGCTGATGAATCACACAAGTGTGAGTTTGCTCCTTCACAAATATGCTTAATAGAATGAATCAAACACTGTCTTTTTAAATATCACTCTTCATTGGCTAATAAGTATGAGCTGACAGTTCCAACATCCATAGTTATATTTGGATTTATTGATTTATTAGCAAGTTTACTTATTGGTGCAATCATTTCAAAGAGAAAAATCATCAATTTGGTCATATTTTGAAGTCCCTACAATATTGTGGTTATATTATACTTCATTTTAGCATGTCCAGTTGCCATAGCATTTATACATAGCTGTAATCTCAATCTAACATGATAAATGTCCATGAGCGAAACCAATCTTTAGTCCTTTTCACCCTTATCTAGACGTAAGACTCACCTATTTGGTTTTAAAATCACATTATATGAGTCACCATTTTAATAACATTGATTATTTGATTCCATCCACTTCATGCTTTAGTTTAAAGCTTAGCCAGTAGAGACTTTGGTCAGGGCATCTAACATATTCTTTGCTGTTTGAGCAGAGCTAAGCTAAAAAGCATGTGACAGAGAAAACACATTAAGTAGAAATATACTTTCTGAGAAAGAAGTTTAAATGCAGCTGAACTACAGTGAAGGACATGTCTTAAAAGTTACCCTTGACAGCTCTATAAAACTTACTTTAATTATAAATACACACAGACATATTTGACTCATGTTTTTTATGATCATTATCATCATTGTGTTTTTACTAAACATATCTATGAGTAGCTGGCAATATGTCTTTTCAGCATCATATAAATATGTCATTTTGGTCTTGGGAAATGTAGCATAAAACCTTAGAAGGCATTTGAGTGAAGTGATATAAATTTTTTATTTCATGTGATCACACTTTCCCATAGAAAAAGATAGGAAGTTCAAAATCTTGATTCCAGAATTTTCAAACATGAAAAATCAATGCATCAGATGTTGATGTGTATAGTGAACGTTTATTGCATTATCATTTACAATTAGAAGACAGCAATCCAGAGATGTACAGTAGATGTACTAGACAGTTCTGACACTATTTTTGATCAGTTTCCTTAGTAACATAACATGTCATTTTCATTGGATCAGGATGAGCCCAGTGAGCCAGCACACAGATTTATTTTATTGTCTAACATACTCTGCATTGTAACATCTGCAAAACATGGAACTGTAAAAGACAATTTATACAACACCACCAGTAGAAAATAACATAAGCAGTGACTGCCCAAGCTCATGAGTATATTAACATTTCATGACAGAGCTTTTGTCAAAGGGGGTGTTTTATGAAACAACAACTCCTGTGTAATATAGCGTACTGTTCATTGTTCTTTGGGTAGTATAGCTAAAAAGACTGATAATTATTTTTTTAACATCTGCAAATGGAAAAATAAAACACTCTCAATTTAAACTATTGATAACAGTGCATCTATTGTCCCCATGTTAATAACAACATATACTTGATGCTCTAAAAGCAATCTTATTTCTACCAAAGATCTTCAACACTGTTTAGAAAGTAATGTGTAATTTATTTTTTATATTTAACAATGTCAAGCACTAAATTTTTTCAGTTACTTATTAGGTATTATATTTCAAATAAGAGACTTTTTTCATGTTATAAGGATACTTTGCAGAGAGATGGGCAAGAAAGATGTACAAAAGCATTGTTTGTTTAAAAATAACATATGTGAGATATTTCTTATCCCCTGAATCATTAATTTCCAGGATTAACAGTCATTTTTGAACTATACTTTGTGTATGCTTGTTTCACAAAACTATTTCAGTAAACTCTAATTAGGTATCTGATCATAGAGTCAGTTGGTTTTCTCTTCACAGTCACGGGAGCTACAGGTATACATTTGTTATGCTCTGTTTTTCAATTGTCTGAGTCCGTGGTTGAAATAGAAATAGAGTTATTGGATTTCAGCATAGCAGACTAGTAGCTAGATACCTGACAAGGAAATATTTCAGTGCCCTATTGAAGTTCAGCTGTTGTATTAAGTGGCTTTGAAGAGTGCTCCAGTGAGTACTGTAATAACATGAGATGACAGAAGTAATGCTGCAGCATGTTGGAGGGCAGAGTTAGTTTAGTAAACTTTCAACAAATGGCAAAGATTGTATTATAGACATGAAAGATAATTTTCATACAGAACCCCATAAATGCCTCTTTTTTTTGATAAGGAAAATAAATGTTTGTTGTTGTTTTAAGCCACCAGTTTTTATCAGTTGTCTTGATAAGCACATCACATAATTGGCCAACATCAGTTTGATTTTTTTTTATGCCCCTTGGCCAAGGACCAAGTTAGATTTCTCTTAAAATTTAAATTATGATCTGTTATGTCCATTTCATTCAATATAGTTTTATGCATTTCAACTATAATATGCCAATAAATGTTTTCTATTTATAATTTTATTGAATGACTAGAGAATAGATGAATGATCAAATCATAGAAGTGTAAATATCCTTGTGCTATTTTCCATCTTCATGGTTCTAGGCTGTAAAATCTAAGTATTCTCAATAGATAGTGATCTGCCTAGCTTTTAAGGAACAGCATTGTGAGAAATTCTGCAGTCTGCTTATATTTTGAAATTGACTGTTTTTTCCTTAATTGACATGATTGTTTCATTGTTATATAGAAACAGATACTGTTTTCTCATAATACTGTTTCATAGTTTAAATTTTACTTGTTTGCTTAAATGCTATTTGCTTCAAAATCTTTGAGCATTACATCTCTATTTGTACAGGGCTCGTACCATTGAACTTACTTATGTACGTATCTTCCTTTCAGAATTGTAAGCCTTTCAGATGTAACACCCATCATATGATTTGTGATTTTATCCTTATGACTGCCTTAACAGCACCTTGAAAAAGGGAGAGGAAGAAAGGAGGTACATTTTCCTATACATTTGTGAATACATGGAAATCTCCTTCATCCAGTCTTATTGCAATGAAAACAAGTATCTGATTGCAGAGGAGCTGCACAATGTTATTAGCACTGTACACAGAATAATTCCTTATAGAGTCAAATAACAGTCATTGTTTTCTAGTAGGAACAGATTTTACTTTGCCCTTTATATTGTTTACACTTATGTTTCAGAGATATTTGTTGGAAAAAATAGAGTATATAGTCCTTTTGAAAAGTAATAGTACCCGTGTTCAGTTGAGTATAGATCAACTCTCAAAAATAAGTATCTTCTTTTTCATAAATAGTAATATTTCTAAGGAAAGATACTGGAATGAGGTCGTTTAGTCCTTTTTTAATTTTCTTATATTTTTAGATTGATTTATTATAGAGAACTCTGTACTCGAGCTGAATTTCATTTTAGAGAGAAAAGAAGTAATTATGTTTCTACATGTTTTAGCAGATGAAGCAGGTTATTTTATCCTTGTCTCTTAAGCTAAACTAGTTGAACCACTATAATATAATGAATACTTTTATTCGAGGCTATTTAAGAGATCCTCTCAGTATACAAGAAGGAAATTATGAATGCAGACAAGTTTCTGGAAAATTCTATTTAGAGGGATGGTAGCACCTGTTTCTTGCCTGTTTCCCTGTAGTCACAATAACAAAAGCATGGTTAGAAGAGATACAGACTTTATTATGAGAAATGTATCTAGTAGGATGAAAAAGAGTTGGTTTATGCATATATGAATGAGGCCTAGAAGAATAGATACCAACCAATCTGTGTTTCATAAAAAAATAAATAAAACGCTTCGGCAAAAAATGAAAAAGAAATCAGATTCTGAAGCCACAAAATTTTATTGCCAAGCAGGACTGCTTTTCACAAGCCTGCATCTGTTATAAACAGACCAGACGGATATACACAGAAATAGAAAGCTTCAAAGAAAGGGTGTGATTCACATGCCTGGCTTTAATAGCAGTATCAAGCTTTCTTTTGAAGTAGATTGGTCCTCGAAGCAGGTGTCCTAAAGGTGCTGAAAGTCAGCCAGTGTTTGAAAGCTTGCCAGCTTGAAGGCCATTAATTGACAAGCTGTGAAAGTCCAGCATCACAGGAAAGGAAATTACACAAAGAAGTGAGCCTTGATTCCTCGCACCTCACTCGGAGAAACAGCAGAGGGAGCTGCCAATCTTTTCAAGACTGAAGTGTATGCAGAGTGCAACTTCAATGATGGACCTCTAAATAAGAATTTCACTGGACAGAAATCACTATAATGTCTTTCATTACCGTATGGCAGTTGATTTCTGTAATTTCCTCAAGGTACCAACCCTGAATTATTTTGGGAAAAAATTAAGAAGAGAAAAAAAACAGCTTTTTGCTGACAGAAAAAAAAATAGCTTTTTGCATCTAGTTCCTAGTTTCTAAGATTTGTGTGCTTGCCAAAATAATATGTGGTTCTCTGATAAGGGCAAATGGCAGAGTTAAGCTCATTCCAACCACACATAATTGCAGGGCTATTGAAGTCTCTCCTTGTTTACTAGGGTTATTATTGTGTGTATAAATGCAGTCGGATTCCTCCTTTTCCCTTTCTGAGAATGTGCCTGAGATGTGCTGCAAGATATAAAAGTGGGCCCACTGAGCCATTGTGGAGATTTTGTTACAGATAAAAAAAGAGCAAAATGATTACATAGCACCAGCAATATTTATCGTGTCAACCATGACTTGAGATGAGGTGCACATCGTTTCTTTGTCTTCTTTTTTGTCTTCACTTGACTGCTAATTGCCTCAGGCAGTCCTTTTGAAAATACAAGAGTGGTAAACTACAAAACTGCAGAAAACCTGGTGATGATAAATGGTGAAAGAGCCTCATAAGAATTCAAAATTGGTTATTAAGAAATGTATCCTATCTGCTACAGAAGCCATTAAATATGGTGTCTTGACATTAAGGAGTGTCTCATTGCATTTGCTGAGTGAGAAGCTACCATGGTAGACAGTGGCCTCATTGCTTGAATTCTATGCTATACAATAGTTTCAAATTTAACAGACCTAGTTGAGAAAAAGATTTGAAAAAATGATCATTTCTGTTTCCCAATACCAGCATCTTAGTTTTCTTTAAAACAATGTGATCTGTTTCTCTTCTCTGCTGCAGTGAAGTAGGACCAGGAAAGTTAAAGATCTAGTATTATTCATATTTACATTCCCATTTGTATAAAAGAGAACACTGAATGACCCCTTTAAAAATGTCAGAATCTGGAACGCACTCAGTGGAGTCATTTAATCAACAGGTGTACCTGCTAGCCCTGCACATGGGGCGGATGCTTCTACAAACACTTGGAATAATGGTGTTACATTGTTTGAAGAGATATTTCCTTATTCAGAGATCTCAAGATCTCAGTTTTTTTAAACTGCTGTACTATTTCTAATAAAGTAACTTTAAACTGAAATATTTTCGAATCAAAACTTAAGATTGTTTCTTCAAACAAAGCACAACTATGGTGTTTTTGGGTCACAAGACATTCTAAAATTGTACTTTATTTGTTTTTAAATATACTTGAATGACTCTGTTGCAAGTAATATTCTTTCAACTTTATATTTTAAAATGAATTTGGATTTGAAGAAAAGTCGCAAAAATAGTACAAAAGCTAACCGTTTACCTTTTTGCCGGCTTTTGATGTTAACATTTACATAACTATGGTGCCCTTATCAAACCTAAGATATTAACATTGGTGGTGATATTAACTAAACTACAGACTTTGAATATATGAATTTTGAAATATGTGTGTGTATTTCCCCAGTTTTTCCTCTTTCTCTTTCAGGATACAGTTCAGTTTATCATGTTGTGTCAGTTGTCATGTCACCTTAGGCTCCTCTTGTCTTACAGTTTCTGAGTCTTTCTTTATCATTTATGAATTTGACATTTTGGAAGATCAGTGCTGTTATTTTGATGAGTATAGATAGTTTTCTCATGATTACAATGAGATTATGAAATTTAGGGAAGAATACCCCAGGGATTCTTTCTTTCTCTCGTATCAGGGAATGTGTATCAAAATTGCTCATCATTGGTGATACTAAACCTGATCATTTGGGTGAGGTAGTGTCTGCTAGTTCCCCTACTGTAGACTTACTGTTTTCCCATTTTCATATTCATATTTCCATTTCATTCCATTTCATATTCTATTTTCCCACTTTCATATTCTATTAGTTAGGAATGAGTCTCTAAATTTAGCTACACTCAAGGAGATGGGGATAAATTTCTACCTACTGGACAGAGAAGTATCAGAGTTTGTCAGCATATGTTAAGATCACAATAGTGTTTGTTTAATATTTTGGGCTGAGATAATATAAGGCTATGTTAACATTTTTTAAGTGTGTGTATGCATGTATGTGTTGTATATTTCTTAATTGCATTTCTTATGTTTGAATCTTGGTTTTTTTAATGCAACCTGCCAATATCTGCCTTTTATTATGAATATTTATTACTACCTTTTCATTAAAGATGATATGATTATGTTTAAACTGAACAACTTTCTATGTGTTTTCTGCTTGTCTTGTTTTTTCAACCATTGTTTTCTGACTTCTGTTGGATTATTTTTAAGATTGTATTTTCCTTCTTGTTGATTTATCTACAACACTTGGTTTTGTTCTGTTAGTGGTTGCTTCATGATTCACCATAGGCATCTTTAAATTATCACAGTCTAAATTTAAGTGATAATATAAAAGCCTTAAATAATATGCTTTTGTTTCTCCCTTCCTATTCTTTGGGCTATTGTGGTTGTGCATTTCACTTTTGCATATGTTTTAGGCCCTAATGTATATTGTTTTTAATTCTGTTTAAATAGTCAACTATCTTTTTAAAGTGATTTATGTTACATTGTACACCTCAAACCTACACAATGTTGTATGTCAATTTATATCTCAAAAAGTTGGAAAAAAATCAGTGGTTGCTCAGGTAGGAGGGGAGAAATGAATAGGCAGAGAACAGAAGAATTTTAGGGCAGTAAAAACACTCTGTATATTATAATGAAATATATATAAAACATACATATAAAACATATGTCGAAACCCAGAGAATATACAACACAGAGTGAATCCTAAGGTTAACTGTGGACTTTGGATGATTATGATATGTCAAAGAAGATGTACCATTCTGATCAGCGATGTTAATAATGGGGGATACTATGAATGTGTGGGGCCAGGGTGACAAATGGACAACCTCTATACCTTCCTCTCAGTTTTGTCATAAACCTAATAATGATACAAAAATAATCTTTAAAAGTATTTATTTTAAAAGTGATTTATATAAAAGGAAATAATTTTTATTATTTATACACATAGTTATCTTTCTGATGCTGTTTATTCCTTTATCATTTCTGATGGATATATGTAGTTCTGATGGATATATGTAGTTTATCATTTACCTGGGGTCTAAAGGACTTCCCTTGACATTTATTCTAGTTTGGCTCTATCCAAAATGAATTACTTTAGCTATTTTTTTCTACTAAGGATTTTACCTTACCTTTATTTTTGATAGGTATTTTTCTTGAACATCACATTCTAGGTTGACATTATATTTCATGCATTAAAAACTTTGCCTTGCTGTCTTCTCACTTGCACTGTTTTAGAAAAGTAATGTATTGTGTCTTTGTTTTTGTTTCTCCTACATGGCATTTTTCTCTGGCTGCTGTTAAGATTTTCTCTATAGTACTAGTTTTAAGCAATTTGTGTGTCATACACTTTGGTGTAGATTATTACTATCATGCTTTGGGTTCTTTGAGTTTCTTGGACCTGGAAAATTTTTAGTCATTATTTCCTCAGGAATTTTTCTTTCCCTCATGTCCAATTTGAGGACTCCAATTATACCTATATTAAGTTACTTGAAGTTGTCCTCTCATGGTTCACTAATGCTTTGTGTGTTTGTGTGTGTATGTGAACTTTATTATATATATGAGTTGCTTATATTTTTATGATTTCACATTCAACTAATCTTCAGTTTTACAATGTTTTATCTGCTATTAATCTCATCTAGTTTATTTTTCTACTTAGACATCATACTTTTAACTCCTAGATGTTTGAATATATATATCATTAGTAATGATAACTCTTTTAATATCCCTGTTGGCTAATTCTAACATCTGTGTCAGTGATGAGAAGATACATATGCATGTATTAATTGATTTTTCTTATAGTAATGGATCATACAGTCTTGCTTCTTTGCACACCTGGCATTTTTTGATTGGATACCAAATGTACATTTTACTTTGTTGAATGTGGAATAATTTTGTATTCTTATAGTTATCCTGAACTTTGTATCTTGGGACACATTTCTTTTACTAGGAATTACTTTGACACTTTGGGGTCTTGCTTTAAAGATTCTTCAGACAGGACAAGAGCTACATTTAGTCTAGAGTTAATTATTCCCTTCTGAGTGCTCTTTGTAGTATCTTGTGAATTATGAGGTTTTCAGGTATGGTTGGTAGAAATGTACAGGTAGAAATAGAAATAAACACAAATGAAGGTATTTTTTAAAGTTCTTTGTGAACATTAGGTACTGCTCCCTCATATCCTTTTGTATATCATTTTCTCCTTGGCTCAGGTAGTTTATTGAGCATATGCTGATTGACATTCTTACCACTATTCTAGGGGAACCCTCTACATATCTCCAGAATTCTCTCCATCTCTGTGCAACTGTTCTTTCCAATACTCTGTCCTATACAGCTAGCCACATTTTCTTTCATAGGTTATCAGATGTCTCTCCATGTTCAAGGTATCTGCTTGACCTTGCCAGATTCTCTCTAAGTGCACTGTGGCTTGAAAACACTTTCAAGGCTGTAAACTATGGCCATTAACTAATTCCAAGTATATTTCTCACTTTTCCACTAGTGACTGAGTTCACCATAATCTGCTAAATTAACAGCATCCTAACAGAGTTTCAGACTTTTCCAAGTTTGATGATGACAACTTACACTGCAATGTCTCTGTTTTTATCCTGAGCTGAAAGCAGCACAGATCTTATTAAGATCAGAGCTACAAAGAGAGAAAAAATAATCAAGCTCTAGACGAAAAAATATGTGTGTATATATCTACCTTTCTAATCTCTTGTGTTTTGTTTTGGCTTCATGCCTTCAACCTCATTTTGCTACTGGCATTGACTTTCATACCGAGTTTTGTTTTAGTGGTGACCACCAACTAAATTATGTTTGGTAAAGTCTTTTTTTTTCTTTAAACATGTCTGTTTGCCTATAGAGCATCTTGTTTATTTGTAATAAACAAAATTATTTACTGACATTGGCCACCATTTTGAATATTCTTCTCATGCTTATCTTTTGAATAATTTATTTATTCAATTGATAAATGTTTTGAGAAGTAATACATCATTTTGCTGAATGGTTTTGACTTTCATATGGCAAAAAAGAATAAGGCATTTGGATTGTATTATGGGAACATTTGATACATTCTTTATATATGAAGTTAAAAAGAGTTTACTTCAAATGTATCTTGATAACATGGTATAGTGCCAAGGCCCACCTCATTATATTATGCTATTAATGTGTGCAATTGTGAAAGAAAAATGCTATTGTTAAGACTTCCACTATTGGAAAAACATATGCTGGAGTCTACATCATAATGACAAAATTTTATTAGAATTCCGTGCATTTGTAATCCTTTGCTTGGTTTTCCTAATACATGCAATTGATATGCAAATCAGTGGGAGGAAACCACTTATGTATGTGCATAAGGCCATGCATGTGCATACATGTATACAAACACACACACACACACACACACACAACCTCACGCACATGAGCTTTCAGTCATTTCTTGCTGCATAGCAAACCACCTCAAAACACAAAACCTTAAAAGCAAGGACTTTTGCTTATGATTCCCTTGGATTCCCTTGGCTGATTATTTGAGTTAGGTTGGGCTGAACCATTCTTCTGCTAGTCTCAAATGTGGTGATTCACAAGTTTGTAGTCATTTGACTGGGTGATCCAAGATGACCTCATTTACATGCATATGGATTGTGCTGGCTGTAGCTTGAGATGGTCTCTTCATAAAGTCTCCCATCTTCATAGAAGCTAGTCTGAATTTCTTTATATTTCAGTCTCAGAACAGCAAGATGGATACAGCAGAGGCTACAGTAGCTCCTGGACATTGCACATTGTCACATCTGCCATATCCTATTGGTCAAAGCAAACCAGACACATGGCCAATCCAGAGTCAAGGAGATGGAGAAATAGGTTCCACCTCTTAACTGTCATACTAGCATAGTTACCTTACAAAGATGCATCTGTACAGGGAAGGGAAATATAGCATGTGCATTTGCAAACAGTCTACCATGTCTGCTGTAAATCTTCTATTTGTTCAGGCAATGTTATGGAAGTTTATAGAACCAGGGTGGCTGAGGTCATAACCATGCATAGCTTTTCTTTCTAGGTGGCTGCCTAAGGATTATGCTTCTCGTGTTGTCACTGTTAAAATGGATAAGATCATGCATTTACGCTGTGGCTCCAGCTTTTGTTTGCAGCCCACATCCACATTCTCTTAGAACCTACATTAAGAAATTGCATGCTAATATTTCAGAAAATGTTTCCAGATTCTCCCTTTTTTTTTTTTAACTTCTTGTTTGGTTGTTTGAATTTCCCAAATACACAACTAAAAGGACAAAGAATAGTCAGTACCAAACTGTACCTAAATCATATGTATGACACCAATTTGTCAGTGTCCAAAATTCCATATCCTTGCAGTCTGAGACTTAACTTGTAATAAGAGCGATATTACTTCTCGTGTCCTGATTTCCATAAAGCTTTTTAGACATATCACAATCAAATGTGAATCATTTGTTTTCAGTGTTATGATTTATGTAAAATATGTAGAAGATTCTATTATAAATGTTTTTCCAGACTTAATTTTTACTGGGATCAATTAAGTTTTACATAGTTATGTCTTGAAATTTTAGAAATAATATTTGTCTTCTATCAATGTCAGTATTAAGATTTACACTTCAGGTTGACTAGAAGTTAACACAATTTTAATGAACTATGTTTTTCATCAAGTTATTTTAAAATATGAATTTTATTGTTATTTAAATTTGTCCATGTTGACATAATCAAAATAAAACTAACTAAATAACATTAAAATTAAAGTGGCATTTTTATCATTTTGATTTGAGTACAAAACTATTAGTAAACTTTATTATTATTGGATGTTAAAATCAAAATCTCACACTTAACCAAAACAATGTCCTATACTCCATCTAGGAATGTTATGGGGTTTTTTTCCTTTTTTTTTTTAACATTTTTTATTGATTTATAATCATTTTACAATGTTGTGTCACATTCCAGTGTAGAGCACAATTTTTCAGTTATACATGAACACATTTTTTTCTCTGTGAGCTACCATAAGATCTCGTATATATTTCCCTGTGCTATACAGCATAATCTTGTTTATCTATTCTACAGTTTGAAATCCCAGTCTATCCCTTCCCACCCCCACCTTGGCAACCACAAGTTTGTATTCTGTGTCTGTGAGTCTATTTCTGTTTTGTACTTATGCTTTGTTTGTTTGTTTGTTTCTGCTTTTTAGATTCCACATACGAGCGATCTCATATGGTATTTTTCTTTCTCTTTCTGGCTTACTTCACTTAGAATGGCATTCTCCAGGAGCATCCATGTTGCTGCAAATGGCATTATGTTGTTGGCTTTTATGGCTGAGTAGTATTCCATTGTATAAATATACCACATCTTCTTTAAGGAATGTTATGTTTTTAACATATTAGTTGTTTGAAAATGGAAATGCATTTCAGCAAAGAAGCCATAATATGAAATATGGTTTGGATTCCCAACAAATTCACAAAAGGGCATTTTATCTACAATGTGGCTTAAATCTAATCTAGTGATTGATTAATTTATTCACTGCCTTATTCAGTAGATTGTAACTAAACAACAAATGTGTGCCAAAAACTCTTCTTGCTTTTAACCTAAAACTGTGAAAGATAGAGGTCAGGTGGGAACAAGGTCTTCAGTTTGGGTCTGGAGCAATAGGTTCAGATCCTGTGATAGTGGCCCCATTACAGATTGCCAGTCTTCTTGTGGATAGTGATACAGAGACCTAACTCAAATGATGAGTTTGTTTTTCAGGCTTAATGGTGATGAGCAAATATCAGTTTTGCACTTTTTCATGTAAATTTAAATATTGTTATCATTTAGAAGCATCATATACTTTTATAAATTTTCATAAAGTCATATAAAACACGATATTCAAGAATATCATCAGATACCATTTCATCTAGCTCTTACTATTCAGAAGAAAAATAGCTAAGTCAAAAGGTTCTATTACAGAGTAACAATTTTTACAGAGTAGGTTCTAGAACCCTAAATTCTAATTTCCAATTTAGTATTATTTTAAGATACTGTGGGCATAGTTATCAACTCATGGGCATATATTATGTGCCATATTCTCTGCTTGTTTTTTTATCTTTATCATTTTATTTATCACAGCAACCATATGGTTGAACAGCATCATCCCGAGTTTATAGATAAGAAAAATTAGATTCAGAAAAGATATTTAACAAAGCTAATAAGGAATCTTTGGGGTAAAAATCCAAGTCTTTCTGATGCCAAAGTTCAAGTCCTTAACAACTTTCCTACACTTCCTAATAGGCCACTCTGCCTGATTCTCTGAAAGAGAGAAAAAGAGGAAGAAAAAAATAGTGTAAGTCTGAGTCATCATGGAACTGTTGTTTTCTCCTCCCTTGCACTCTGCTCTAGGTAGAACTAACTTAAAAATACCTGTTTTAGCGTTTAAGATGCAACTATCAAACTTACTTACTCAGTTTTCTTTTCAAAAATCCCCAATATATATCTTCACTCTAATAATGCTGGTCAATATTCTCCCCTAAACAAAAATAAATATCAATCTATATTTATGATTTAGATTATATCTGGAATTTGCTTCCCACTTTTCCTTTGGCAGTGAAAACATTTCTTTGAAAATATTAAATTTCCTTATTGTAAGCTTGGTATTTTTTCTTTGCTCTAGCATTTCGGTATATTTTAAAACAAATGTTGCATTTAAATTTTTCATTTCAAAGAATAAAAAAATTTTACTTTTCTAGTTGCTTTGCAGCATGATCCAGCTTTTATATAACAGAGGATCTAAATTTTAAATATGAATCATGTAAATCTTCTGTTTTTAAATGCCAACCTATTACCAGTTAAATATGCTTTCTTATTTGTGATGTAAATACTGTAAACTGTATGAATGGTAAGAAATGACTGTTTCTCACTTCAGAGGCCAGGTCATGCAGGGTGGGGACTGCCCACAAGAGCAGCACATTGTAATGGTTGTCTTTGGCTGAGGAACATTCTGAAAGTCATGTTGCAGAAAGAGGTCTCCCAAAAAATGTGTGCTGCTGAGGAAGCTAGATGAGCAACACTCATGTAGGAAGCTACCTACTAACCCTCCATCCCTTCTGAAAAAATGGCATATTTGATCTCATTTGGTCAGGGATGTCTGGAATGGGATTGGGTTCTTTAGCCATATGCATATCTCTTTAGAGTGCCCAGAGGATTATGAAATAACCTTGAATAAGAAGACTATCTATATGAGACTCTTGAAACTGAATAATGAAAAACTAAATGGATGAAATACTCTTTAGTAGTAATTTGAATGAGAAATGAAAATGATTCACTATTGGTAGTGGGAGCAGTGGAGAAATGTCATCCATAGAGAGGACAGTACCCAGAACTCCTGTGAGCAGAAATCTGGAGTCTATAGCAGGCATCATAGAAGATCTCAGAAGAGCTGAATTACCAAATTGCACACTAGAGTAGACAACAACATGTGTGTACTGCTGGGCCAGCAAATAGATAAGGTGTCTCACTGAAGCTGTGCTGAATTTTGTATTCCTACTTTCCCACAAGTTTGACCCTTAGGCAATTGCAACTAGTTCCTTTCCTTTTTAGATTTTTCAGTTCACAAAACCTCTGTCTTAAATACAGGTGACTACCATCTGTGCAAACTAAAGGTGCTTGCCTAACATCAGAGCCAATAAAGACTAGATTAGTTGGTAAGGGAAAGGGGTGAATATTAACACTAAAAGGTCTTTGGTTAAATGGAGTTTGAGGGAAGGCATTTAAACACAAAGTTCAAAACAGATATACAAATGATTAGTCCAACAGCACTGAATACACAGTATTACTTTTATACTGAGCCTGCTGCAGCCTCTCAAGGGGTTGGGGCAGATAGTTAATAAAATGCATTTTTAAATTCTGGACAATCACTAGGTTGAGCATTGATCAGTGATACTTAAACTGTATTTTAAACTTTCTTATCAAATGTAATTCTAATAAACATTGACTTACTAGTATTCATTTTAGCAATGTGAAATATGATTTTCAAAAAGTAATTATTTTAATCCATCTGATGTTCATGTTTGTATTCAAAATAGTGTATTTAAATTCAGAAATAGCCTATAATACATATTAAACTTGATATAAACATGTAATGCTAAGAGTTTAGTAAGTAGAAATCTTCATTATATGTAATTTTTAAGATCTTGTGCAAAAATGCTTAATTAAAAAGCAAAATACATGTCAGGGTGATTTTAAATTACCATTTGAACTGTCATGTGACATTTCTTGTCCACTTTATTTATCATTTGGCAGAAAAAAATAATTACATTTTTGGAAAAGTCTTCCACTCATTTTATCATAATGTGAAACACTATAGAAAAACCGACAATTTAGCATGTAAATTTCAGTGTTACCACATAGGAATATCTGTAAAGTGAGGAATAAATGTTATTGAAGCACTGCTGTAACAGCTGCATAAATCATCTTCTTTATCTTAACTCTTGTTGCTTTATAGTTTTATCAGAGAAGCTAGTTTTCAATGCAGTTTAGAAATCTGCAAATACTAACATATTCTTTCTTCCCCTTCCATGATTTGTATATACTCATAGGTTTGTTTTTCCTAACAATTTAGAAAGTGTATTTGTATGGGTGGTCAAATAAAACACATTAAATTGATGTTCAGTGGAATAAGAATAATAGAACAAGTGAAATACAATATTTTGCTGGAAACTCAGTTAATAAGAGTTTATCAGAGACTGAACTGCAGCCCTGTATATTTCACAGGTATCTTCATTTGATGCCAGCCTGACAGATAATGTGTACCTTAGTAATACATGCTTACTATTTTAGGTTTTGAAAATACCATGGTAGATCATCACAAGTATTCTTTGATCTCATGGAATGGAAGGTGTAATCTTTGTTGCACCAGTAGAGCAAGACCATTTCTTCAGATGAGATTGTCTTCTATACCTTTCAACAACACCTGTTTTAGAGAATAATGTGGAGTTACACAAATGTATTCTTATTTGAGAGTGCAATAGTGTTGGCCACAGATGTCAGGGAAAATGAAAACATTGATTAATTAGCATATTTAGGCAGGAATAAAGGTTAAATTTTAACTCTTTAGTTTAGCAATGTGATTTATTCTGAACAAAATGACAGAAGAGAATAATTCCCCTTATTGGGAAATAGTGTATTTATTCCAATTCTGATAATTCTCATCTAATTAATATTAGTGAATTCTTATTGAGAGTCAGTTGAATGCATGTCAGATGACCTATCTGCTTCTGTGATTTCTCTTCATTCGTCTTTACCTGGGAATGGGGTAAAAGTTTAGAGTGTCATTACAGTGTATTCATTTAACATATAATTATCAAGCACTGTTTGTCAATATGTTGCTAAATACCAAGAATCTGGAATTTAGAAAGTTTGACATTGTTTGTGCCTTCATGAAAAAATAGAGCTTATGGTGAAAAATGCCCACTTTCCTTCTTAGCCCATGGACATGAAGAAGAGCAGAATGTCTGTTCTTCTAGAAATCTCACTTTTTAGCTATTTTTCAAATCAGTAGACATTTCTCCTGTAACTTAAGGTTACCTAGGTGAGTATAGAACCTACAATTCAGAAAAAAGGAAAGAGAAAAGAAGTATCCAGTAAGAGAGAAATACATTAGAAAATTATTTTGATGCAGAAAATACCTTTAAAATAGGTAAAATGACAAAGTGAAGAATGTTCAAATTGGAGTTACAGGAAAAGTTTGACTTTTAAAGCAATAAGTGGTTATGTGCAGCTAAAGTTATGAGATATTGGAACATATACATCTATATATGTGCATATGTAAATATAAATGTATTTATGAGCAATTAACCCATTAACATTTATTTTAAATATTTGAAAGTACATGAGGTAAGATAACGGAAATGATTTTGGAAAAGAGAGAACACATTCCAAATATATTTGTAAGCAGATTGTAGATTATTGGTAACTGATTGGCTGCTAAGGATTTATGAAAAGAGAGGAGTGAATCATAGATAATTATATATTCATCTTGAAAAAGTTGCAGGTGGTGGTGTTGTTTACTTCTATAGGAAATTGGACAGGAAAAATGGAAAGATGTACATGCTTCTTAGATGAATGGGGAAATGGGAAAATGCTATATATAGAAAAATGAGATAGCTTAATATGTAGAAATAGATTATATTGGATTGTATTTGAATTATCTGTAGGCTAATATACTTGAAATAACAATAATGGCAAACTATATTAAATAATACGGGAATCTCAAAGTCAGGATCTGGGCTAGAGGGTACTAATGTTGAAAATCATTATGACAAAGGTGGTAGCTGAAGCCACACACATGGATGTCATTTCTCAGGAAGGATAAATACGTTGAAGAGAGCAAAGATCCTGGGTTGGAGGCTGAGGGGTACTGGCATTAAGAAAGATGAAGCTATAAATATCGAATACTTTTCAAGTGAGTGGGGGAAATCCCAAAATAGAATACCATTACAAATGCCAAAACAGGAGAGTCTTTCCAGAAGGCAATAGTCAACATTGTCCCATCCAGGAGAAAGATTAGATAATACGACTGCGAGAAATACTTAAAAATCACATTTGGAAGTCAATTGTGACTTCAGTCATAGACAGATTTTTCGAGATTGACAGATAAATGGAAATTGAGTATAATATTTTCCTGTAACCTATTTGTCAGTAAGGGGATGCAGAGAGAAGGGAGGCAGTTGAGACTAAAACAAATAAATACGAACAAAAACAAAAACCCTGAGGAAAGCGAAAAAGCAAACTCGGATATACACTGCTAGACTTAAAAGCTCTTCATTTACAAAATGATGGCTTAAAACTCTGAGCACTACCTTTTTAAGCTGAAAGGATATTGAAATATGGCCAGCAGCTAGGCCATAAGCTCTACAGTGACAAACAACGTATCTGTCTTTTTGCCACTGTATTGCAAGTGGCTAACCTAATTCCAGGCCTACATTATGTTTTTAGTAATGGTTGAAGAAGTTAATTTCCTTAACCTACCCAGTGGCTTCTCTTTTGTCTTATTCCTAACTTAATTGGAGTAGCCCTTACTAACTGTAATTATTACTTTGTATCAGATAGGACCTGTGTTCAACTTTGTGTAAAACAGACCCAAAATAACAGTCGTGTTATCATGCTAGGGGTTTATATTTCTCTCTATGAAAAAGGCACAAGAAAGAAAGACCAGAATTGCAGCTGGGAGTTATTTCTTAAAATTCTAGACTCTTGTTTTCAGCTCTGTATTCCTTATTAGATGGCCTTCTATGCTCAAGATTATCTTGTTACTGCAAGATGGCCTCCTCACTCTGTTATATATTCCAGGCAGGAAGGCAGAAAGACAAAGGGTATAAGAGCAGTTGCCTTCTGAGCCAGCCCTGGCTAAGGAATTTGGCTTAAATTAATTAACCCACCGTATCTGTAAGATAGGATCTGTATTTTAAATTGCATATTTATAGAAGCCTATATAGCTAATATCATACTTAATGGTGAAACTTTGAAAAAATTTTTCTAACATCAAGAACAAGGTAAAGGTGCCCACTCACCATTCCTATTCAGCAAAGTACAGGAAATTTTAGCAAGAATAATCAAGCAAGAAGAAGAAATAAAAAACATCTAAATGGAAAAAAAATAAAATGATTTCTGCAGATGACATGATTTTATATATAGGAAATCCTAAAGACATTACAAAAAATTTTAGAACTAATGAGCAAATTCAGTAAAGCAGAAGGATATAAAATCAACATACAAGTAAAAAAGCATATTTATACACTAAGAATAAATTATCTGAAAAGAAAATCATCTCATTTACAATAGCATCAAAAAAATAAGACAGGAATAGCTTTAACCAATGAGTTGAAAGATCTGTACACTGAAAACTATAAGACATTGATGAAGAGAATGAAGAAGATATGAATAAATGGAAAGATATCTCATGTTCACAGATTTGACGAATTAATATTGTTAAAATGTTCATACCATCCAAAGATGTCTGTAAAGTCAATGAAATCCCCATCAAGATCGCAATTACATTTTTCCATAAACAGAAAAACAATTGTAATATTTATATGAACCACAAAAGACCCTGAAAATGTAGTGCAATCCTAAGATAGAACAAAGCTAGAGACATAACACATCCTGACTCCAAACTATATTATATAGCTATAGTAACAGAAGTGAGTGCCCAGAAATAAACTTGTGCATGTACAGTCAACTAATATTTGACAAGGGAACCAAGAATCCTCTGGAGAAAAGACAGTCTCTAATAAATGGTGCTGAGAAAATTGGATAGTCGCATGTAAAAGAATGAATCTAGATGCCTCCCTATCTTATACCACACAGAAAAATCTTTTTTTTTTTTGGTGGAGTCATTACATATGGAAACAACCTAAGTGTCTGTGAATGGATGAATGGATAAAAATAATGTAGGCAAAAATATATATATATACATATACAACAGAATGTTATTCAGCTATAAGAAAGAGGAAAATCCTGCCACCTGCAATAACCTGGGTAGATCATGATGGCATTATGCTAAGTGAAATAAATCAGACAGAGAAAGGCAAATAACGTATGGTATCATGTATGCATGAACACTTAGAGACAGGGAGTAGAATGGTGATTACCAGTAGAAGAGAGTTTTGGGAAATGAGAAGATGTTGGTCAAATGGTGCAAAATTCTAGTTAAAAACTGAGTAAGTTCTAAGCACCTAATGTACAGCATTGTGACTATAGCTAACAATTTTGTATTATATACTTGAAAATTGCTAAGAGAATAAATCTTAAATATTCTCATTCCAGAAAAAGAAATGGTAATTAAGTGATATGATGGGGATGTTAGTTAACACCATGGTGGTAATCATTTTCCAGTATATGATTGTATCAAATCAACAAGTTGTTCACTTCAAGCTTAAACTTTGATTTATATATCAAATATATCCTAATAAAGCTGGAAAAGTTTTTTGCCATCCTGATGGTTTTCCTAGCGTCAATAAATAATTTTGAGAATAAAAAAGCGAGAGGAGGAAGGCAAATACTTGGAGAAGATTTGTTGTTTCTTAACAGAGGAGCCTTAGATGGATTATAAACTATGAGAGAAAAAAAACACCTCCAGTACATCCAGTTGTTTATTATTCCTCTACTGTACTTATCACATTGCTTTGTTGAGGGGAGGGATATATTGCATAACTTAATATTTAAATAATTTAAATGTACTTTATAAATATTTATTTTGTAGTTGTCATATGAAAGATGCTATGTGAAGTAGAGAGACAAGAAAAAGAAATGAAAGTGAATCAGACACAAACATTGGCCCTAAGGATTTTCTATTATAATATAGTTTCTTCAAACAAATACAACTGGAGAAAATAAAAGAGAAAGCTTATTATTTGATTCAGTATTCCTAGGCTGCTAGCAGTTGTCTTCCCTGACTTGATCCCCATTGGCCCATTGTCGTAAACAATTTAGTCAGTGGCAAAAACTAGTCAACACTACACCTTAGAGGTGGGCAGAATTATTCAAGGCTAATTCATAATATAGGTCACACCTTATATAGATAATTCAGAAGTCATTATACTGATGAAACATAATGTGAATGATTTTATTTTGTAGAATGTATACCAATAATTTAGTCCTTCTGTAGTTAAGAACACAACTCAACCCTTTTATTTCCTCGTTTTATGTTATTGATGTCACAATTGACCTATTTTTGTATTGAGTATTCCTTAAATTTTAGTAGCTATAGTTATTTTTTAGTTCTCTTTTTCTTTAACCTTCATACTGCAGTTAAGTTAACACACCATCATATTACAGCATTAGACTTTTCTAAATCTGATTGTATATTTTCCTTTACCGTTGTATTGTATGTTTTCATGTGTTTTTATGTTACTGATTACAGTTGACCCTTGAACAACGTGGGTTTGAACTCCATGGGTACACTTAAAGGCAGATTTTTTTTTTAACACATACATATTACAGTACTAGACAATCCTGGGTTGGTTGAACCTACGTTTGCAGAACTGTAGTTAAGGAGGGACAACTATAAAATTATATATGGATTTTTGACTGCTTGGAGGTCAGGGCCCCTAACCTCTGTGTTCAGGGGTCACCTGTAGTGTCTCTTGATTACAGCTTGAAGAACTCCTTTCAGCACTTCTTATAAGGCAGGTCTAGTGGTGATGAACTCTTTCCGCTTTTGTGTTTCTGGGAGAGTATTTATTTTCCTCATTTCTGAAGGATAACTTTGCCAGATAGAGTATTCTTGGCTAGCAGTTTTTTTTTTTTCTTTCAGCACTTCAAATATATCATTCCACTTTCCCCTTGCCTGCAAGGTTTCTGCTGAGAAATCTGCCTGTATCCTAATGGGAGTTTCTTTATAAGTTATAATCTTTTTTTTTTCTCTTGCTGTTAAAGATCCTAAAAGGATTCTCTCTTTGTCTTTGAGTTTGATTGTATCATTATAATGTGGCTCTGTGAAGATTGGATAGACAAATTGACCAATGGAATAGAACTGAATGCCTCAGAAATAAACTCTCAAATCTATGCAAAATTGAATTTACACAATGGTGCCAAGTTATTTAATGGGAAAAGAAGAGTCTGTTCAAAAAATATTGCTGGTAAAACTAGATGTACAAATGCAAAAGAATGAAGTTTGGACCCTTATCTTACATCATATATAAAAAGTAGTTCAAAACGAATCAAATAACTAAATTTAAGAGCTAAAGGTATGAAACTCTTAGAAAGAAACATAGTAGCATATATTCACAACCTTAGATTTGGCAATGGTTTCTTAAATATGACCCCAATAACAAAAACGACAAAACAAAACAGTAGATGAATTAGACATCATCACAATTAAAGAGTGGATAATGATGTTCCTAAATTAAGATTAGACAATGTGAATTGGTATAAATTTCACATATACAGAATCCTTACATACTGACATTTAATAAAGTAGCCTTTGCTTGTACAAAATATTGAGCACTCTCTCCTTTTCATGTTTAGGTTTTTTTATTTGAAAAAATATGCTTCTTTAGGATCATTCTAGATGTAGAAATCCAGTGGTGCTTGCCCCAGATATCACACTTAAATGTGTCTAAAATTTTGTTCCCTTTAATGTTGATATGTGTTCTACAGGGCCCAAAGTATACTCACTTAGTTCTGTTGCAGTCTGCCTTCTTATTGTTTTAAGTATTTATTGATTGCTTGGGAAATGCTGCCTGTACATAGTAGCAAATACTTAAACTCTCTTTTGTATGTAGTATTTGAAAATAATAGTATTTATTCCATGATTAAGCTGAGAAGAGACAACGGGTATTACAAATGATCATTTTAATACTTTTTGCCAGTGTTGACTACTCTTTTACCTCAACGTTAGCCAGCAACAAATTAACAGGGATTAGAAAATGAACACACTGGTTCTCAGAATATGGTGAATGACAGGGGTATGCTCTCAGAACTACACAAAATAATCTCTGCATGAATTTCATGCTTGAAAAATGGAAAGCTTGAGAGAGATCCATAACTACTAACTAAATTTCTTAAAAATTAGAAGCATAATCTGCAGAGGAATTAGAACAAGTCATTTAGAAAGGCTGCTTGGCAATTATGAATGTATGTGGGACACACAATGCTTTGGCATCTGTTTGGAAGTAGACTCCTTACTTGGCATCCATGCCTTCCCTTGTCAAGCATGCTTGATATTGTAAATCCCCATTTGTGTGTATGGCTATTCAAAGAGACTAAAATATGAAAATGACTTGCAAATCACCATTTGGGGCCTACATTGCAGGAGAATTAAAATTATAAACATGGCCAAATTAGTATTTTCTGTCTGATTGTTTTGGTTTTAAAACAAAATATGTTTAATGTGTTCATATGGGCAATATATGAAAGATTAAGCTATGAATGAATCTTGATTACAGACACTTTTTAGTAAAGGAAACTTAAATCATACTCGTGTTATTTGGAGAGCTCTTACAGTTTTCTGTAGGATATTAATTTGCCTGTTACTGGGTCACATAAAAATTATATAGTAAGGTGATCCTCAGGATCATGACTGTACTGATAGTGATGGTTGGCCAGTCAGAGTGGGAGAGAGAGGGAAAAAGGAGGCGTTCAAAGAAACCACCCCAGGATAAACATCACATCCATCATTTTGGGAAATGAATTCTGTAAATTCTGGATACTTAGCCTTATCAGCTCACAAGTTGTCTTGTTTTAGTTTATTTTCACTAATTGGTTAATCAACATTACCTACTTTTATTTTATGTCATACTATTATATAAAACAATATGCTTAGAAAGCCCTACTTTCATTATGCTTATTCAGGTATGAGATCAAATAGACAGGTGTGGGGCCTCCAATTAATTAAAATTTTTTCATTTTTAAATCAAGTAAGGTAATTTTGATTATAAATAAATGATTGACAAGCTAACCACTGCTTTTTAAAAAATGTTTATTTTGTTATGTAAAATAACTACATAATTCTATGGATGGCACCTCACACCCCATTACTCTTAGGGGCCTCATTTTCATGGTGAGACTGGCAGTTCAAGCCTCTTCACATACCAAGTACTGTGTTAGGCACATTGCTGCACAGCTTCAAATGTCCTGTCTTCACCTGCATGTTCTAAATGGGAAACAAGACGACAGAGCTGAGAGTTGTGTTCCCCCTCCCTTATATTGTCCGTCTTTTTTGTTGGAGGGAATCTTATCTGGGGAAAAAAAAAAACCAGGATAGACTTTTCCTTTTGACTTGGTGGCCAGAATTAATCTGGTCACTGGCTGAGTGTATCTGTGTTGTTGGGGAGGAGGTGGGTGAGTGGATAACTTTTAGCACTTACTGAAGATTACTTAGCAGTCCCAACAAATCTAACATGCCATTTGTCCTTACAATATTTCACACAATTGTAACCATCCAGTGAATAAAATTTGAATCCTTCAAATTTATTCATTGTTTTATCTCTAGCACCTGGCATAGTGCTGCCTTATATACTTTAAGCATAAGTGTTATGTGTGTATACACACACATATATACAAAATAAACAGGTATATGCATTATATATATGAGGATATATTTATAATATAATGTATATATGCTCCATATTTGTTATTATTCTTCAGTACTATGTTGGCTCAGTTAGGCCTTTTTCCTTTCTCTGTGAACTTCAGGATCATTTTGTCAATATCTGCAAAATAGCTTTCTGGGATTTTTCATTGGGAAGAATAGGTTACTTTCTAACTATTATGTGAAACCTATGAAATTAATGATACTTGACTGACAAAAACAGTAATGCCATAGGGTTTATCCTGATGGTATCTAAAAGTTCCTAAATCCTGAGATATAACTTGTGCAGTCAATAAATTTAAAAAGAAAATTGAAGCAACAGAATACAGTGTTTCATAGAAGACTGTAGCACATTAGTAGCAGAACGCAAACTTGAACCTAATCTGTTCATTACTAATTCAGCTCTTCTACAGAGAATTAATCTTCTCAACCACCAGTCCATCTAGCTTTTCAATAGAAAGATATGTTTATCTCTTACTAAGTTTTCATACCTTTGAGTTATGGTAAATAATAACTCTTCTGTCCTTATGATTCTCACAGTATAATATTCTTCAATATGCCTAATATGTTGCTCTTCATAGAGAAGGCACTTAATAGATTTTTGTCTACCAAGAGATTAATATATTCTTTTTACAACCTCCTTTACACTGTTTTTCTTTATCAAAAGCATAAATTTTATTTTTTTGGAGAAAATGTATATTAAAACCCTGAAGTCCCTATTTATATTTTGGTTTACCATATCCCTCTTATGAACATCAGTAATCCATTTTATGTTTTTAAGAAATAATCGTAAATTTTTCATCCAGTTTTATAAATGCCACATTTTCCCATGGTGTTATTTTAGATTTTTTTCCTTTTTTAGCATGTAAGACTGAGCCTCTCAGCCTTTGGTGCCCTTGTGTCTCTATAGAGTATTAAGGGATCTATTATCTTCCATGACCTAAAATCCTACTATTTGCATTGTCTTAAAATCACATTCATACTAGGTTTCCATGTAGACAAGACCAGAAATTTTTTTAATTCTTAGAAAATTAAACTAGTGATAATAATGACACATGTGCCTATTTATTCTTTCTGTTTCTTTTTCTTTCTTCTTATTCTTTGTTGTGAAATATATGCCTAAGTGTATTAGTTAACATTTTTTGTTCTTGGCAGATCAGTGTTTTTCAACATTTATATGAAGTTACTTTAATTAAACTACTCATAACATAATAGGGAAAATTATATTTTCAAAATGCTTTATTTGGATCACAGGTTTATTTGCATTTTGGCTTATAGTTTATCTTGCTTGAAATTAGATTATTGCCTTGTTAAACAGCAGAATTATATTATTGCTTAATTTGAGAATTAAGTGGATTCTAATTTTTATCTTACTTACATATGTGTATAGCATGTTACAGTAAAAATCATATATTGCCTACAGTCACTTTGGCCTCAGAAATTCCTCTGACTCTATAAATAACAGAACTTTTTTTGTTTAATAATAATTTAAGTATAGTATGTTTAATTTCCTTAAATTTGATGCATTAAGGACATATTGCAGATAATGTGATTATTATGATACCTAACATGCCAAAATACAAAATTATATGCTATCCAAATAGGTATAAGCCATGAAAGTGGAGTCAAAACCTAACCATTCAAGACTTGGGTGTGAAAGAAAAGAAAGAACTAAGAAGGGAAGGAAGAAAGTGTGAGAGGGAGGGAGAGAGACAGGGAGAAGGAAGGAGGAGGGAGACAGGGAAGAAGACAGAATGGAAGGAAGGAAGGAAGGAAAAATGACCATTGTTTCACTTCCAAATAATTACTGATTTCTTGTTAATTTGTTTGAGGGATAAGTGCCTCCCAATTCTCATCAGTATTTAAGTGTCTCTCATAGATATTCTTATTACAATAAAGTAAAAGTTCTTGATGCAACTGTATTCACCTTTGGCTTTAATACACACATGAGCACACACCACACACGCACACGCACACACACATACCCATACACACACGTACTGAAACTCAAAATGGTTTAGTTAAATCTGTTACAACAACAGTAAGTATATATACTATTGAGAAATGATTATTGTAGCCATGAAGTACTCTAAATAAACCTTCAGATTAGGTTGGTTTATTCAGTGGTTAGGATATTTCACATGATACTTTTGTGTTGACCCCCCCTTTGTTTAGAACAGTTTTTATGTTCTCAGCAAAACTGAGGGAAAAGTTCAGAGATCGCTGTATTTGTACAGTCTGGGTTTAGACAAATGTATACTACCATGTATCCATATTATGCTGTCGTACAGAATAGCTTCACTGCTCTAAACACCCTCTATGCTCTACCTGTTCATCCATCCCCACCCCTATCCCTGGCAACCACTTACAATTTTACTGTCTCTAGCGTTTTGCCTTTTCCAGAATGCCATATAAGTGAAATTGTACCCTCTTTGGCCTTTACAGATTGGCTCGTGTCACTTAATAATGTGCACTAACATTCTTAACATCTGTTCATGGCTTGATAGCTCATTTCTCTTTACCCCTGAATAATAGTTGTCTGAATTGCCACATTTTATTTATCCATATACCTAAGGAAGGACATCTTGATTGCTTCCAAGTTTTGACAATTGTAAATAAAGCTGCTATAAACATTTTTATGTAGTTTTCTTTTGGGCATAAGTTTTAAATTCTTTTGGTTAAATATCAAGGGGGCATGATTGCTGTATTATATGGTAAGAATACGATTTGTTTTGTAAGAAATTGGCAAACTGTCTTCCAGAGTGGCCCTACCGTTATGCATTCCTCCCAGCAATAATGAGAATTATCTACTCCACATCTCCCTCAGCATTTGGTATTAACAGTGTTCTAGATTTTTCCCATTCTCAGAGGTATGTATTGGTATCTCATTGTTGTTTTAATTTGCATTTCCCTGATGTCAAATGATGTGGAGTATCTTTTAACATTCCTATTTGCCATTTGTATATCTTCTATGGCGAGGTGTCTGTTTAGATTTATGGCCCAATCAAAATTATTATTTTTTTACCTTGAAGGGGTATTTCTCAATGCTCAAAAAAGATAGTCGTTGTTTTCCACAGGAATCACTTCATTCCTATTCTTCAATCGCCATCTTTTATTAAGAATAGACTTTTTATAAGAAGTAGAATTTACTTGTTATCTTCCCATGCCTGCTTACACGTGTAATTTTAGAAAGTACATAATAAAATCTGCCCTTACAAAATATTACTTAGATAAAGTACAAATGAAAACTCAAGTGGAATTTGTAGATGTAAGGGAATCTTATTTCCTCAATACTTACATAATAATGGTAATATAAGTTTAACAATTAGGAAAAGAAAAAAATAAAAATTTTAAAGAATACAGTCAAATGGTATATAATTAATAGCACCATTAAAATAGCACCATTAAAAAATGGTGGCTAAAGACAAACATAGAAACTGAAGTTACATATTTAGGCAGCTCCTAATCTCATGTCTGTCTCTCAAAAGCCACTTGTGATTTTGACTTAATTCCTTATAATTGATATCATACCTCAGATCTACATAAAAGTGAATCCAATGAGGATCCTTTTATTTTCTCTCAATTTCCAGGCATCAGTAGAATGGCTGAGTGGGAGAGGCACTTGAAAGTAGAGACATTGGTCTTAGATTGAAGTGAAGATTGTAGACCTTTATATCAAATTGAGGAGAATATCAATAATCCCATAGCTATATGCCATTAATAGTATCCCTGTTATGCAGCAAACTCAAGTTTGCAAACTAAGTTGAACAAACTCTCATGTGAATTATATAACCTTAACCACAAAAGATTGAACCAACCAGGGCTACACTTAGCATCAAATGATCCCTCCAGAAATCTCACTCCAGTTTGCCCTCAAGCTACGTAAAAAGTGGATAGAACATGATGTATGAGGACACAAACCTTTTGTAGCCCAGATGTAAAAATAATCCAATCTGACATAGAGTTGGGAAGAAATCAAGAAATAACCACACATTCTTAGTTAAAGTGTGGTCTGTGGGCTGATGATATTCCATGAAATGTTTGTCACTCTCTTGTACTGAGAAAGGTACATAAGTTGAGAGAAAGAATTTAGGAATTTTGATAGAAATTTGGCACTGTTTAAATTTAAAAAAAAATTCATCAGTGGATTCATCTCCTTTAACACTGCATGTTTCAGTTCAAATGATACTGAACTTGAGGACAAGTCATGCACAGAAGTACCAGGTATTAGCCCCATATAGATTTGAAATGAAACAAAATGGGGGGAAAAGAAAATTAGTCTTCCATATGGCTTGTTTGAGAAGCATTGCCCTCCTAAATCAAATTAGAGCAGAGTTGCTCACTGATAAGCAGATACTTCGCAAGTATGCAGCTCTACTCTAGAAAGAGTAATACAGTCAAAATGATGTAAATCACCAACCATGAGGTAAGATTTGGGGTGGAGAAAATAACTAGTAGAATATTCACTCTATGTTAAAAATGCATATATTTATTTGATAAAAGTAAATTGAAGCCCAAATAATAAAGAGACCAATTGTATAAAAGTATTACAGAGCTGAAAATCAAAACAGCATTGTTATAAAACAATTTGTAAATCAAAAGAGAAAAACTGACAAGTTGAACAATTAAACTGCTACTAAAGAAGAAAGATAAAGTATAATCATAATGAACACAGGAAAATGACGAAGAGGGCAAAGCAAGTAGGGAGCAATTAAAGATGTGAAAGACAGAGATATGATATTATTTTAGAGCAAAAGTGATTGATCAGTATCCTCTAATCGAACATACATGAGGTCTTCCTGGGGGTTAAAGGAAAAAAAAACTTTATTATGAAATCCAGCTAAAATTCAAAAAACAAAAAACCTAAACATACTCCCACAACATGGTGTAACAATCATTCTTCTTGGTGTTTAGACAAAGGGGTTGAAAACTTACGTCCACACCAAAACCTGTACCATCGGTATTTATGGAAGCTTTATTTACAATTGCCTAAACTTGGAAATAACCAAGGTGTTCTTCCTTAGGTGAATGGATAAATAAACTGTGGCATGGCACATCTTGACATTTGACTGTTATTCAGTGCTAAAAAAGTGAGCCATCAAACCATGAGTAGACATGGAGGAACCTTAAATGCATATTGTTAAGTGAAAGACAATCTGAAAAGGCTAACTAGGGTACCATTTCACTTACATGACATTCTGGAAAAGGCAAAACTCTGAAGAGAGTAAAAAGATAATTGGTTGCTAGGGGTAGGGGATGGGGATGGATAAACAGGTGGAGCACAGTGAAGCTATTCTGTATGACACCATAATGATGGATACATGCCATTATACATATGTCTAAACCCACAGACTGTACAACACCAAGAGTGAGCCATAATGTAAACTGTGGGTTTTGGGTGATAATGGTATGTCAGTATAGGTCCTTCATTTGTAAAAAATATACCATTCTGATGGGGATGTTGATAGTGGGGGCGTATCTGGGTTATGGCAGAAAGGAGTATCTGAACATCTCCATTCTTTCTGTTTTAATTTTGCTGTGAACCTAAAATGGCTCTTAAAAAAACTTGGTTTAAAAAAATCTAGGTAATTAAAAGGATTCAAATTAAATGAAGCAGTAATGGCTACAACATGTTATAAAGTTTGAGGATGAATATTCAGTTTATTTAAATTTAGAGGCAACATTAAACAATTTTGAATGCATTATAATTAAAAGTTTTTAAAAGTATGTAAAATGATACAAATGAACTTCTTTTCATATCATTCGAAACAGAGATAGACTCACAGACATAAAAAACTTTTGGTTACCAAAGGGGAAGTGGGGAGGGAATAACTTCGAAATTTGGAATTGACAGATACACACTACTGTATATAAAATAGATAAACAGCAGAGACCTACTGTGTAGCACAGGGAACTATATTCAGTATCTTGTAACAACCTATAATGGAAAAGAATCTGCAAAAAGGATGTATATAACTAAGTCACTTTGCTGTATACTTGAAACATTGTAAATCAACTATACTTCAATAAAAAAATTAATTATATATTTTAATTAATTATGAGATGCCAAATAATATAACTTGAAGAGTATAAGAAAATGAGAGAATGCTAATCTCTACATTTTCTGTTAGTGAGTTGAGAAACTATTTAAAATTTAAATATTTGGTTATAATTATTTGTCCAGTTTAAACATTTTCAAAACCTTAGTGCTGGTTTTCTCAATCTCAATACTTTTAACATTTTGAGCCTGATAGTTCTTTCTTCAGGGCACTATCCAGTATTGTAGGATATAGTGGCACCTTGTTCTCTGCCCACTAGAAACCAGTCGTATCTCCCCTTCTGCCCCTATTGCCACAACCAGAACGTCTCCAGAAAATGCCAAATGTCTCCAGAGAGGCAACTCCTCTTAAGAACCACTGCATCATTTAATTTAAGAACCTTCTCTTGTGATTAGAAAAAACTATTTTAAATAAAATTTTAAATTCTTTTTTATCTTTGTTAGATTTAAATTAATTATATTTGGTAATTTTTGTATTGACCTGTAATTGCATTTTCTTTTGTTCTTCTTGTCCAATTTGGTGTCAGTAATTGCCGTAATCAACAGAGGGAAGAGAATTGTACTCTGAATCTTGTCTGTTATGTTTTCTGACACTAAATACATTTGTTTCTGACAATCTAGGATGACAATGAAAGCAGAAAATATGAATATGATTAGTTGCAAAAATCTCATTATCTTAATAAGGGAGTAAAAGATATTTACAATTTTCCCAAGGGTGTTTAAGTAAGTTGATTAAGCATCGCATAGTTAACATTAAAATTCATGTAAAACAATACATGAATATTTCATACCACCCTACCAGTCAGTTTCGGTTACTTGGATAGATATTTAGAAATTTTGACTTCAAGTAGGTAACATGTGTTGGCTACAAGTTTTATTGATTTAGCCTCAAAATATTTACCACTGATTCCTGTTCCTTTGTATGTAAGCAGTTGTTTAGACATTATTGACTTGTTGCCTGATAGGCTACAGATTCTGTTAGATGAGAGATTGTCCTGATTTTGCTCACTGCTGTCACCAAAGTGCCAGTAACCACTCTGGACAATAGTAAGTGCTTAATAAATGTTATGAATGTGGAAACAGTCATCCAGTTGAGCTACAGTGTGTTATCTTTAACTCTAAATTATCCGCTCAATTCCAAATTCTCTGTTATACAGCAGTGCATTACTAATAACTTTCTAACAACTTTGGGAAATGTTAAGCATCAAATGATTATAAACAGCCTTGATTAGATTTCCTGTAGTTTTCTGTTCTAGAGAAGTACAAATGCTTAAACATTACTATTTTATTCTCAAATCCTGGAAATTCATCCAAATGTAAAATGACATATTAAACTGTACCTACAGAAGGATAAAATAATCCTTATTTTAAACATTTATGGGATATTTCTGCCTCATCTTCTCTCTGCTTTCCTTTTTCTTTCTCTCCCTCATACTCTCTAACTCATGAAATTGTTTCAGAATGTGGGAAACCCACCATCTCTGTGAGCTGAAATCCTTATTTAATTAACCTAGTTTAAAATAAGCAATATTTTTTATTTGGAACTTGATATTGTAAACTCTTTCAAGGATGAGGCTCTGTATATTATGGTATAGAGCTTCTCTTGTGGATTTTGGGCCAGGTTTTTAATGTTCTTTTAATATGGTTTTGCTTTTAGAATCATTTAAAGCATTACAATTGATCATGTTTATGAGTACTCAGGGAATTTTAAGTATGCAAATTATTTAGCTGACACATATACAGACTAATGAAATTTTACCAAATATAGAGCTATCATTATGGGGAACTAGTTTATGGTATTTTAGTATGCATATCCAAAACATATATTTTATGCATTTTATTAATTACATTTTATTAATTATAGTAAGGTTAACTTGTTTTTTAAGGTAACTTTTTGAAAGCAAGGCTTTCTCACTGTGTTTTATGTGATAAACAAAAGACAGTTTCTTTTATAGTCTTCATTATTTCTCTGTTTATAATTACAGTTTCTCTGTATTTTATTAACATTTTTCCTGTAGTTATAAACTCTAAGGTACTTCCTTGTTCTAAAAAAAATCCATTTACCTTCACTGCATTTATATAAATACATGTAAAATGTGTGTGAGTTCATGAAAAAGAGAGTAACATGCAATTTTAGTTGATTTTTGCATTAAAATAGTACTTTTTCATTGCAGGTGAAAATTCAGATGCAATGATTGGTTGGGTTAAGGGTTAGAAAATATTCCCTCTCTTATTAGAAGAGGAAGGGATTATTCAAACCATTTCTAAACTGCATATGTCACTCAGTATGTGTATTGAACTGTCTCTGGGTAGAATCCAGGAAGTTTACAGAATAGTACAAATGGCAAGGACTCTGTAATCTTGAAGCAACTCATACCACTGAAAACCTTTCATTCATCTATTTTAGATCTTTAAAAAACTATTATTTAAATCTAGGGGCTAGTAATGCTTGAAAAAAATGTTACACGCTCAATCCATGTGTCACATTGCTGCACCTTGTGATTCTGTTACCGTAGTTGAGTATTTAACTTCTTTCTTATTCCCTACTTCAACTTCTTCATGTCCTTAATTTTTTTAAAATATTTTATTTAACTTTTATTTGATGAACAACACGCAAATCTGGTATGACTCTCACCAGATTTGTGTGTTATTCATCAAATGCAAGATTAGTGTCCTTAATTTTTTAATGTTATTTATATTATAGCTATCCTTACTTTGCCAGTCAGTGTTCATATTATGATTATATAAAATAATTTCAGTGCTGAGATTAGTAGTATAGTATGATTACATTTCCTTTTTGGTACAAAATAATTAATTTTCTACAGTTAAGATTATTTCACTGTATTTTATTGGTTTAGTCTTTAATGCACCTATATCTGTATTGGTGAAAAGTGCAAACAGTTGTCACATGCTCATAAATAGTATTTAAAAATGGGAATTGTTCTAAATTTGCTTTATTATATTTTATTGTTTCTTGAAAAAAATTCACTTTTACATGTGTCACATGGCTGCAATCTAGATGTACTTTAGGCAAAGTACCCAGTTCTGACTAGGAACTTCCTATCATTATTGAGTCCCCTGGCTTCTAGATTTCATCTTGTCCTCTTCCTTACATGCTGAATTATATGTTACAATAGCTTCTAAAGTAAATTAGGAGATAAGTGTAAATTTACTTTTATCTTCCTGAAGTAGATGGAAGGTAAATTGGTCCAGTTGTTAAAGGTCTGATAACATCTATACTCCCTTTTTACATCTGATGTGTCGTTCAACTTTGCATATAATGCAAAGGAAGTATAATTTTAGGAAAAATAATTTGCCTATGGGTTTTGAGTCCTTTGCTCCAATTTACTAATACTCTTCAGTGTTATTGAGAAGTCTGATGATATTCAGATTCCAATTCATTTGTAAGTGATCCCCAAATAACAATATCCCTAGGCATTGCTCTAGAGTTACTCAGTTTCTCCAAAGAATTAGACTCAAATCTGCTAATTCTGTTTTATAATTGTGACTCATCAGAGTGGAAGAGTCTCACCATTAGGTAGGAGACTTTGAGTTTATCCTTCTTTTTACCTAGTTTCTACTCTACTCTATTGAGCAACCTCCTGTTTTCTGCCTTTTACCTTCAGTGAATACAGACATTAATTATTCTTTGGTTTCTTCCAGGAATAGATTAATGAAAGTTGCAAGTCTGTATAAGATGGAGAGATAGGGTTTCTGTCTCTTATCAATTAAGTGACTAATTCAAATTAATGTGTAACAATTTCCTGATTGCAAAATGTTTTCACAAATTTTTGTCTGAAAATGAAAATTACTATAATGATTTATTAAAATTTAGTATAATACTTTACCAAAAATTAATTTATGTGTTAATATTAAGATTTCATAGTGTTCTGGCTACCTTTTGAGAAATTCCAAAGATAGAAATAAGTTTAAACATAAGGATACATTTTTTTAATGGAAGAAATCTCAACATCCCCAAATATGGAAATGATTAATTACAATTTGCCATCTTTACCAGGTAGAAACAGTGTTCTTGAGTTTGTAAGGATTATGGATGCCTTCTTATTATTTCTAACTTTTATTTTCCTCTTTTTCCCTAAAATGCTTATGTATTAGTTTTATAACCAGGCAAATAAACTGATTTTAAAGTACCTGTGTAGGCAGTACAGCTTTGCATATTTCAAAATAACTGTTAAACAAATTATGACAAGCAATTCCCTTCATTGGTCTATAAAAGCATTTTAAACTTTCTAATGTATTTTGGGAAAAAATATTAATCAAACTCTAAAAGGTGTTTCCAAGGCCAGGCTACTGACTGTGACACTGAGTGGGAAAGCCCAAAAAGAGAAGGAGAGGATGTTGATATATTGTGTTTTGGAGATACGTTTAAATGGCTTATCATTTTTTGCATGTTTCCATCCTCTTTTAGTTCCCTTGATTAAAACCTAATCACTTTGTTTATCCAGAATATCTGTTTAGAGAAAAAAAAAAGGCAGAGGAACAGTAAACACATAAGAGAAGAAAATGTGGTTATAAAAGCAAAACAGTTGAGTTTTGGAGGAACAAATGGACTTCCCAGAGAATTGTCCAATTTTCCATGGCTTTACAATCTTTACAATGTCACTTTTCTTTAGATAGCACTTGAAGATACGGGAGAGGAAGGAGAAGTTAGTCCTGTATTTTGTGTATTTTCCACTTACCATTTGATCTCATATCTACGTTCCTTCTTCTGGTAAAGTGTAGGACATTGTTAGGCCATTATCAGATAGTAATTTGCATATCCAATTTACTACTAGTGATTAAGCCTTCATTTGGGAATAATGTCAAGAAAATCACTACCAGGTCATACTGAGTAGATTTATACAGTTGACATTTGATGTTACTCTTAAGTTTGTTTCCCAAGCATGCTCAGGGATAGAAAATAATAATAACCACAAAAATGATCTATTGGATTTATTAAATCTCCATATAACATATTATGTGTATGCTTATCCCTAATTCTCACAAAATTGTGAGGAATGAAACATGTAAATTCATACCATCATTAGCACCCTTATTTAATTAAGGATGCTGAAACACAAGATCACTTGTGTTATTAAGAACAGAGCTGGAATTCATTTCCACGTATTCGAGACTCCAAAGCCTGCACTTTTCTACTTTAACACTTGTAGAAACAAAAGCTATTGAGTCAGCCTTTATCCAGTCTTTGTTAACATCTAAGTGTTTATTCTCTTTTTTAAATCTCTGAGGGAAAAATTGAGTTTGCCAAGTAGATAGCTAGAATTCACAATGTCACCTCTCTTATGTACATGTGGCAATAAAATCTACCAGTAAATATTTTCAGGAAGATTTTTATTTTAGGCTTCAGTATGAGACAAATCCTTTGTAACCTCACCTCTAGCCATAGTTTCGTATATGTGCAAACACACGCATGCACAAAATACGTGTTTGTACTTAGTTTTTAATCTCAAACAGAATATATGTTTGTGTTGTACATATGTAATTATGGGTTATCATGCCACTATGTAGAGCATATAATGTGACCTTTTATATACTGATTTCCTAAACTTCTTATCTGCAGTATAAATAGTTCAAGTTAATTTCTTCTTCCTATGAAGATTTTATTTGTAACATCTTAGTTATGCACTAATGAATTAGTATTCTACTTTTGTCTTTCTTCCATGTTCTAATTTGTTACAGAAATTAAATTAGTCAATCATAATTCATTTTCAACAAATCAGTAGTGACAACTATACTCAGCTGACAACTATAGTAATTCACAACTAGATTCTATTTTTTAAAACCGGTATATTGGCTAGGTACATAAACTAAGCTTGCTGACTGACAGTCTTTATTTTCCTGTACTCTCCATTCATGAAACTTAAGAGAAAATGGACAGTCTATCTTTTCTCCTATTCTATTTTCAGTCATTCCAATAAGTGTTTTATGAGATTTTCTATAGAACTGGTTAGACAGTCTAGAGGGCAGTCAGGCTCAGAGGCTTATGCAGTAATTTGCAGTTTAGAAATGTGAAAAGAGAAGCTTTTGCTTGCAGATATTTAGTGTTAGTTAGTATTTTCCAGACTTTTTAGGGAAAATCCAGAATCGATAGTTTTGTGTAATGAATGAATAAAGGAATAATACTGAATGTTTATTGACCTGTCTTTTTAATTACACTCTATTACAGAAATCTGTGAAAATGTAAGCTGAAAATAAAATGATTTTTATGAAAGTAAAAGCAATAATTTTAAGTCATTATCTACTTAATAAAGCAATATATAATCACTTATTTCAATGGGATTAGTAGATGTACCTTTCTTTTCTCCATTTAGAACCAGGTCAGGAGTACAGAGAGTAACAAGACAGGTGGATGTCAAAATGTTACTTTCATAACAGATGTCCATACATGGGTGACTTACGTGTTTCCCATGTCTTCAGTTAGAATATTCCCAAGACAGACAGTTGATTCCAGGGGATTGTGGCTATCCAAGTTAGGCTTACTAGTTACTGACCAGAAAGTGCTATCTCAAAGATGGGAGCAGAGTATGATGTATTGGGGATGGGAGAACTGAACTGGCATCCCTAATCCTTTTTATCAAATTCACCAATATGACAGGGCCAGGAATAATGTTGGCTGGAGTATTACTCAGTAATGGTTTCTCCCCATATTACACTGTAAGATACATGTGGTCTGTTTTGTTTATTGCTGCTTCTGAGGACTTATGACAATGTCTGATACAAAACAGATGTGAAATAATATTGAATGTTAATAACAGTGAATTAATGAAAGTATTCCTAAGAGGTTTGGGGAGCAACCACTTCTATCATATGAAATCATTATACAATAAAATATAATTGATGATGTATATCAGAATCTTCATTACAAGTCAAAATTTGATTTGGTAATTAAATACTTCCTCATTTTCAGAGTCCTAGAAGAATGCAACTTCTTTTTTACTTTATATTAAATCTTAATAAAATAAATTGTAAGTGCATTATTACAAACTATTCAAGATAGTGACATATTAATAAAAAGTAAAACTCTTAATCAGTGGTATCTTACCCTGCCATACCTACTGTTATGATACCATTTTATTATACTTAATGATACTTGGAAGTATTTTCTATCTTTGTACATATACCTCTACTTCATTGTTTTTAACAGATTTATGGAAATTTAGTACGTTGTTTAACCACTCTTTTATTAATCCTTTTAAAATGTACTATCTAATTATTTTTCAATAATGCAGTTGATAATCTAGAAGTACCCAGAAGCTAAGCTGCTATGTCAGTTTTGAGAATTTTTTCCTCAAAACAGTATGAAGTTAACCTGTGATTTTTGTAGCTCTCCACTTCTTTGGCCAAAGTAACGGGTGTGAAATGTTGTATTGATGATTTATTTGACATATTCCATATTATAAGGAAATTTTAATCATGTATAATTGTGTTTGTTGACAATTTGTCAATAAATAGACAAAACAGTGTGGGCTATGCGCCAGCGAAGTTTTCTTCAGTGAGTTTCCTTCCTGTTAATAACATTCCCATCAGCGTTTTCCTTTCTTCTGGTCATCCCCTCCAGCTCCTCAGTGAGGCTACGAATCCAATCTCAAGTTTTGCTTCGCTCCCAGGACCTTGTACCTACCCTCACTAGGGCCTTCCCATAGATAGGTAGTTCACTTTCCCTTCGAGCACAGTTTATTATTTGGTTTATTGATTTTCTTGGATCCATCAAAAGAATTAGATAAAGAACAATTTCCTAAAAATACAATTTTCTTAATAAATTACCCTGATTATGCTGGTAAGTTTTCTAACATCTTCCCTTTACTTGTCATTTGATTACTCTGAACTCAGAGTTTCCATAGACCACTTAAAGAGAATTTTTGTTCTTATATATGTGTTCTTGGTTGCAGTTTACTTAAATCTTGTCAGTGGGATTCCATCAAATTATACTTTCCAGAGATTCCTCACAGCTCATAGTTTGCTGATGGTGCCTCTTCTTGTCCTCCATACTCAAAATGTCACTTATGTATTCTGTGACTTAAAGAGATTTGGAGCTGAAGGTAGAGATTGTACTCAAACTACATTCTCTACACAATTTCCAAAATAAAGTTTGAGGGGAGGAGGGAGATTATATGTAGATCTAAAATTATATTTTGTTAAGATTGGTGATTTCATTTTTAGCTTGAGGGTAGGGGAAATGGGAATAGACAAGTGAATATACTCACAGTTCTTATGGGGGTAATTCTGACAGTCATACTAGAATCATAAAGAAGTTAGCTTCCAGAGAACTAAAACTGATGTTTTCTAAGTCCCTTAGACAACACACCAGGAGGGACAGGCAAGGGATACTAAGATGCTATGACCAAAGTAAAAGATCAGTGCCTGCAAACATACATCATAAATCAGAAGTCAAAAGTATAGATATTTTGAATTGCACATGTGATTTTTCAATCCACCTGAATCTGGGCAACTGTATAAGGTAGCTTCAGGATAAGAAGGAAGCAAGATTTATTTATTTAATAAAGATTAATGATTTTCTGAATAATGCATTCTAAGAAACTCTTGGGAAGACAACCAAAGGCAAAATAGTATTAAAGAATAATAGCAAAAGTAACAAAAACAATAGTAATAATAGACAGTGTTCCCTAAGTGATTGATAACAGCCAGACAACCTAGTCCATCCAGGTTGCTATAATAAAATACCATCAATTGGGTTACTTATAAACAATTGAAATTCATTTCTCACAGTTCTGGAGCCTGGGAAGTCCAAGATCACAGTGCAGGCAGATTTGGTACCTGGGTATGGCCCACTTTCTGGTTCATAGATAGCTGTATTTTCACTGTGTCCCCACATGGCAGAAGAGTTGAGGGAGCTCTCTAGGGTCTCTCTTTTAAAACTGGACTAATCTCATTCCTGAGGTCTCTGTCTTCATGACCTAATCACTTCCCAAAAGTCCCACCTCCTATACCATGATATTGGACATTGGGTATCAAAATATGAATTGGAGGTAGGGGACATAAACATTCAGACCAAAGCATCAGATATTTTAGTGCTTTGTTATCTGATGTCATTCTTTAAGAGACAAGTAATCCTATTATTTCATCTTACAAAGGAAAAAAAAAGCTTTAAAGAGACTCTAAAGCTGCATCACAAGTATAACAAGCTCTCAAGACACTTAATGCCTCCTGAGAAAGATAAGCCCTGTAAACAAAAACTGCATGGTAGACATTCAGTATGCACAATAGCTTTCTATTATTGTGGTAGGTGAGTGATACTGCTTCACACTTTACTAAAACATGTATTTAATTTATCTTCACTGACAAGTTGGTGTATTGGAGTCATCATGGACACACTATTGACATGCTGGCATGATTGTATCACTTTCATATAGCTATCATAAATAGTATTTTGGAGAAAGGATGTAAACAAACAAAATAAAATGAAACCCTACTTTTTAATGAAAAATAATCTCGATTCAAAATTTAACTCTTATTTTTGCTGATACAGAGGGAGGTAAGGTAATGATTTTTAAAATTATTAATTTACCTAATACAAATACTTACTAGACAGAATAGAAGAATATCAAAGCTGATAGTCATTTGAATCTCTTGTAGGAAAAATAATCCTCCATAGGAAATAAAAAGAAACAAACTGAGACATATGTGTAGTAAAGTCAAATATTGGTAGACATTTTTGAGAAATGGCAATGCTATATTTGAGGTTTCAGTTCTTATGATTTACTTTTGAGATTCAAATATTACAACCTGTGTAATATTTTTCATTCACACTTTAGTATTTTAAATATGTGACCTTTAGAGTCCAGGTGTAATTATATTATATTTTCAGCATATTTGGCTGTCTAGTATTGAAATCTATTAGTGAAACTCTCAGTTAGATTCAGCCTGGGTATGATCTTTTGATTTTAAATATGACAACGTTGGCAAAAATTTTCAGACCAGTTTACAATACTGCCCTTTAACTATATTACTCTTTAAAACTTCTGTATATTACTGCACATGGTAAAATTAGAATTTTTGAACATATGAACACAAGTTTTTTTAATATTTTCTGAAAATTTCTTAGAAATTATATAACAGTTGATTTTCTATTAAATTGTAGTAGTAATGGTATTTATATCTGCTGTTTTACATAAGTAGAAAATTGAAACGTTGAAGTTCAAATTTAAAAGCTTAGTTTTGTGCATTTCTGATGAATACCAAAAATAGCACTGATGTTATCTAAATACATGGTGGAAATTAATCTATGAAACTGGGGAAAGCAGTTTAAATAGTGAACGGAATTGTTTTTCAGTAAGAATCTAAATACTGAAGTCCCTAATTCAGGGCATCTATAAATCACAAGGCTTTCTAGAGCTGAAGTTATTGTTCATATGGCAGTTAATATTTTATCAAAACATTAAGCTCATATAGAGAAAATAATAGTATCTGAGAAAACAATTAAGGATGTTTATATATGCTGTTATCTCATGTATCATCAGACCATCTGTGAAGAGGTATTTTATGCAACACACAAACCTCAATTGATGAGTCAACTGATTAAACCATGACATTTTAATATTTTTAGATTGTATGACCAAGGCGGTTCTTTTTCTAGAAACCCACTTCTATTCTTTGCACTGCTTCGGGTAAGAATGACCATGATTTCAATTATCTGTTGACCAGCAGAAAAACTACAAAAGATTATACAGAAACATAGGCTTGGGAACAAAAAGGATCTTTTCAGAACTAACCTACGTTCCTTAATTTAAATTTATAGAGAAACTTAATCTTTGAATCGGATGAATGTGACTTAACTTCAGATCTGTGGTCTGTATATCTAAAAAGCTTTGTGTTCTTGGAAGTCCTTAAACATTCATATTATATAATTGTATTTTCTTCTTAGTTCATAACTTTTTAAATTGAGGTTTTAAATTCCAGAGTCTGGGAACTGATTCATGTTTTGCTGTGTAATTTTCCAAGAGGAAAATATTTTTTAACTCTTGCTATTCAAAGAATTTTGTAATTTTTATGCATTATTTAATTTTAGTTTTTATCTTACTCTTTATTATAAAGTGAGCATGCATTTAAAAGAAGACATTTTGCAAATATATAGAATTGATACAGCCAAGGAAAAGAAACACCAGAATTAGCTGGTCATTTTATATGTCTTTGACTAATTTTAGATTTCCTATACATTTTTAAAGAATTTTAGTACCTTTTAGTCAGAATGTTGTATTTTGGTTGTTTTATAGGGTATTATAGATTATCTTTATCCAAAAAGTAACTTTATTAATCTAATCTGACATTAGTGAGTCATTAGAAACTGTTAGAGATTATTTAAATTTTTAATCATTTATCATAGAAGTTATATTTTGTCTTTTAAAATGAATAATTTTAGAAGGTTAGCGGGGTTTCAAAATAGGACTGAAGGGTAAAGATAAATCTCAGTATAACAAAAGCTAAATGAGATATTTGGATGAACTATTTATTTGGTGTAGCTAAGTAATCTTGATTATAAATATGTGAAATCATACATAACAAAATTCTCATTAGAATTTAAAATGTGAGTATTTTTATTAGTTTGTGCACAGTTACATTCCCAGTGCCAACAACAGTGTTAGATACCTGGCAAATGCTCTATAAATAATGGTTAAATAAAATATTTTTTAAAAAATTCAAGTGAATGACTTAATGAATTTAAGATGCCTTTGGGAAGAATGATATCGAAATATCAATGTATTGTTTAGCATTAAGTAATAGGGAAAAAAACTCTTCTAACTAGTTTTAGCACTAGGATATCCTATTGAGTATTAAATAACTTACGTAATTATCAGGAAGACTGAAGAAACTGTCCCTAGGTTAATCTTTCAGAAAAAGACTCCAGAAACCGTGCTGCAGGACGAAGCCACCAGGAAAGCCACTTCCTCTGTGAAATCCAGCATGTTCATAAAATCGCCATCATCAGTTAATGGTAGTAATCTGCCACCACAGGAAACCAGACACATCCACAGTGACATTTGCCAGCAGAAAAGGGCAGAAGCATGCCCTCTGTGTCACTTCTACCATGCAAATCTGTTAAATGATGGCAGAAATAACTAAGTTGAAATCTTCAATGTCTTCAAGTTTAGAAAATGTCATCTCTGCTTCTGCAATATGATCGTTTTGTGTTTGGGAAGAGAATATTAAAGTTTCTATATCTGTTTATTTTTATTATTTTTGTAATATCTGTTTTTGCATGTTACAAATTTCGTCCTATAGTAACAATTTATTTTGCTTCTATGATATAGATATAAATAAGTAACATTTTTGGAATGCGTGCTAAAAAAATCTCAGCGCTAGACATGTAAGATCAAGAGTTTGCTTACTACTTGCTTAGAGAAGAGAGAAAGACAGCAACATCATGAGAGATCACTGTGTTCTCATAAGGAAATTTATATAAATTAAACACTTAAAGACATTATCATACATATTTACTTCCTATAGAATATAAATTCTTGCATGTAGAAAATGGATTAGTCAACTAATTCTGCATAAGGGTCATCCAATGTACTCACTGTATGTTTATTAATAAATGAATGCATATGTGTGAAGAGCTTTCAAGCAAAAGAAGGAATACAGTTGTTTTGTTTTGCTCCACTGTATAGTACTAGAAAGAGAACTTCTCAATTAGGGGATGAGCATATGAACTGGAATTTTCTAAGTATCAGCACATCCAGAAGTGCAATTGATTGCCACAATAAGCAGCATTTCAGCAGAAAATGAGTGACTGTGTATCAAGGATATTGCAAAAAACATTCTGTTTAGGTGGCTAAACTAGATGAGCTAGTCTAAATTATGAAGTCCTTTTAAACTTTCTGACCCTATGATTATAAAATTATTTTGGGGAAAAGCCGAAGTGTGGAAAGCATAGATTTTTAAAATTTGAATGTCAATTCAACAACTTTAGATGAAATTGGTTTAGAGTCAGGACTAGAATACAGTAGACATCAAGAAAGAAATAAAGTAAAGCTGAAATACATACTGGCTCCAGATGATAAGATGCTCATAGGAATACACTGCTAGATTCTATTCTGGGGACTTCCATGTTCTAGTCTTTAAAAATTCAAGAAAATGTATCACTACTCTACTTAAGCTTCAAAATATCACATTCAAAATCTGTCTTTCTCCATCAAGTAAACTTTGGAGTTTATCCCACTTAAGAAAATATCAGACACATGTAGAGTATGACTCATGTCTCCTTTCAGAATTACATGTGGAAAGTTTATAGAAAGAGAGATTATATCTGTCTCAAGCTCTGAGACATTTTAAATTAGTGATTGTCATACTTTACACCTATGCAGATGACAAGACCTTGACATGGTACATAATCCATTTGTCTTTTCTCAGAGAGACAGATAATAACTCAAGTAACTTATCAAAGAATCTCGCCATGACAGTAGCAGACAGAGCAAATATACCTGTCTTCCTTATCTGTCATTAGCTGAGTTTGAGTTCATAGTAAACCTATCAACACTTGACAGATCTAGCCTGGTTTCCAATAGGCACATAGGCCAGTTTGTTTACCTTTCATGTGATACACACTTTAACTGAGGAAATGTAATCTTTGGTTTTAGAGAATATTGAAACAGTTATATAATCTGAATAAATTCCCACTTTTCTAGATGACATAAATTAATTCTGTTATATATCAGTACCTATATTCACAAGCTTAATAGGGTGAAAATAGTAGAAATTAAATGAGTTCTGTTAGTTTTGAATTCTGGTCAGATAATAAGATTGATGATTACATCGATTGCTCCCATATCATACTAAGGCTGTAGGCAGTTAGTGTGTGAATTTTCTGTCCGTCTGTCTCTTAATTTTGCATATTTTCTCACTACAAAATCAAATAAACCCATTTTTTTAAGTATTCCTTCACCTCCTGGAATGTGTCCCTGTTTTCCGTGGTCCTCTTTATAAATACCATTTCTAGCAAAAAATTAGTAAGTTTACTGAGAAACATGTGGGAGAGAAAACATTAATAATGTATTTTCCTACTCCTCTTTGCAGACTGGCGTAAAGGCAGTGAAAACACCTCTTAAAGCATAGAGGGTGAGCAGAAGTGTGGCCTGGAATGGATTGCCCACTGTGGTGCCAGGATGCCTCAGGCAGAATATTTACTGGAGATTGCTCAAGGTAAACATTATCAGGATATATAATGAGATTATTGTAGAGTGGAACAGAAAACCTATCCAGTTATACATAGATGTAGTATTGGCTCCAAATCAAGTTTGAAAATATGTTCAGGAAGCAATTCAGGACTAAGGTTGTGAACAAAATATGTGTGTCAAATCTCTCTCGTTGATTGCTCTATGTTTAGTACTTGTTTGAGTGCCTACAAGAACAGATCTGGACCATGTTTAATTTTGAATCATCTAAATTTCTTAAGGTAAACTCTTAAGGAAGCCAGTTTCAAATATGCAAGGTCTGTTGAGTAATTTGAACCATTAAGGAAGATTACTTATTTCATTTTATTTTATGATATTTTTCACTTAGTGACTTGCTATGTCTACCTCAGTGAGGTTCTGTTCTATTTAACACAGTTGCCTTGATAACTTGCTGTATTCCTGTTTTTCATTGTTTATTTATTATTATAATTTATTTATTTGAAGATCTCAGTTCTTTTCATCAGTAATCGTTAACATTTGTCCAGCTAATCTTAGCTTCCTGGTGTTGACTTCTAGCAGGGCCCCCAGTATTGTATTTACAATGATTTGGCAAGATATAGGGAGATCAAACATGTTGAGTATCTGACATGTGCCAAATATTGCATATGTATATGTATTAGTATATATGTAAAATATACAAAATTAGGATATGTATCTCGTTTAATTCCAACAATAGTCTAGCATCATTTTCTATGCCTTCAGTTCCTTTAGTAAAAGTCAGATCTTTTGAAATAATTTTTCCAATGCAAATAGTCTTTCTCTTAAATCCAGAAGAAAATCTTCAAAAATGGCCCACATAATTTAGTTGTATTGTTCTTTTCAAAGAAGGGCAGTCCAAACAAGAACTCCAGTCTTTATTGTCATCTCTCAAAAAAGTTTAGAGTAATTCAAGTGCGAAACTATAACCACTCTGTAAGATGTACTGTATTTTCCAATTCTCTACTACTTCATAACTCATTGGACCTTTGCCTCTCATTCCTCAGAAGAACCCTTTTTCCCCATCTTTAGTCCTGTGAAAAGACCACCTGTCTCTCAATCAGTAGTCTCCATCTGGTCTTCATGTTCTCACCTTGTATGATCTTAATTCTAAAAACTGAGCTTCAGGAGTTTAAGCAGAGTAATAAAGACAATTTCATACCACTGATCAATTGGTCATATCCAAAGAAACCCTCCCTCAGATGAGGTTTTGAGAATAATTCTTGACCTACTTCTAAACAAAAAAAGGTCTTTCAGACTAACTAGGTGTATCTGCTTTAGAAATTAGCAGTATTTAAATTTAGATGGTGACTCATTAGTCATTTGTGTATTGTGCAAGAAAATGGGCATATAAATATATGTGTATTGCTTTTTGCTACTAAAGTCCCTATTATAAACATAATACTAGTCCTAGTTAATGGTTACGTGGAATTTTCTAAAGCATATGTATGTTTCCAGATCTTCTAGTTGTGATTTTTCTGAATATTATTTAAATTATTGATGAAATTATTCTGATGGGCTTTCAGCAGTGGGTTGCAGGTAACTGTAGACATGTCATTATGACCTAAATAAAGTACCTATCAGCAGATTTCAACTGGATAACATTCTACTGACTATTTTGACCTTTGGTTTATGTGTATATCTATTTTTATGTCTGAACTTAGTTTTGACTGCTTTCCAAAAATATATATATATTTATACGTATCTATACACACACACACACATTTTAATTTAAGTTTAGTCAGTTTCAATGTATCAGTTTCTGGTGTTCAGAATAATGTTTCAGTCATACATATATATACATATATTCATTTTCATTATAGATTACTATAAGATCCAAAATATTAATTATAGTACATTTACTGTTTTGTTATGCATTATTTCTGTGAAATCTATAAGACTATTAGCTGAATTCTTAGTGTAGATTATTTGCTTTTGCTTTTGTGTATGCTGTTCTTCTGTTTGTTAAAAACACCGATTTCAAACTTTTGTTGAGGAGCCCTTTGTGGTTTTTTGGTGGCATTTTGTTTTAAGTGAAAATAAAATTCATTTGTTCATAATAGAAAATGGGTTAATGAAGAAAAATATTTTTTATTCAAGTGAGTAAAGAATGGTAACAGTGGGAAGATATATTGTAGGAGTGGACATAAGAAAATGAAAACTATCCTAGCAGTATATTCGACTTACATTTTCTCACCTTTTCTATATTTTGTCTTTTCATTGTCATCAAAATTTCTTTCCTGTTTAAATTCAGATAACATTAATGTTTGAATTTTGTGTGTTTCTAAGATCTACACATCTAATCAAAGCCTGGTTAAGTTTTACATATAATAAGATTGTTTTTACATGGTTATATTCTATTTATCTTACACATCATTACTGAAAGTCAAACTATGTTGATAAATAGCTTTATTAGTGAGCTAAGGCTGCTGTAATAAAATACCATTGAGTGAGAAGACTAAACAACATAAATTTATTTCTCTCAGTCCTGGAGGCTAGGAGTCCAAGTTCAAGGTGCTGGCAGGGTAAGTTTCTGGTGAGACCACTCCTCCTGGCTTACAGACTGCCACCTTCTCGTCCTGTCCTCCCATGACCGTTCCTCTATACAAGAACACTCTTAATATCTCTTCTTCTTAGGAGGACATTAAGACCCGCTGTAGATTGAATGTTTGTTTTTCCCCCAAATTCATTATGTTGAAGCTTAGTCCCCAATGTGAAGATATTTGGAGGTGGTGATTAGGTTATGAGTGTTCTGCATGAATGACATTAGCATCCTTATAAAAGAGATGCAGGGAACTCCTTTGTCCCTTGAACCATCTTAGGACACAATGAGAAGACAGCCATCCACGGACTGTGAAAGCAGGTCCCGACCAAACACATTATCCACCAGCACCTTGATATCAGACTTCCCAGCCTCCAGAACTGTGAGAAATAAATTACTGTGGTTTATAAGCCAGCCAGCCAATATTACTTTTGTTATAGCAACCCAAACAGACCAAGACAGAGCCACACACTTATGACCTCATTTAACCTTAATAACTTCTTAAAGACCCTATCTCTAAATACAGTAACATGGAGAATTAAGTTTCAACCTGTGGATTTGGTGTAGGGGCACAATTCAGTCCAAAATAGTGATATGTTCTGGAAATATTGCTATTGGAATATATAGCATTGTATTATACAATTATTGTCACACCTTTCTTTCATCTGTTTCATATGTACTTACATTCCACATTACATGAAAATTATTTTAAGATATATAACACATATCATTTTAAATACCTAAATGAGCTTTTAAAGGGGAACCCATGATCAGTTATATCATTGTCCTTTTTCACTAGCATTTATAAAGAAATAGTACCTTGTGATCATTGTCATTGGGTGACAGAGAAGGCAGTGTCCTCAGCAACAGCTGATAATTAAGTAATGACCCGTAATGTAATTCTAGGACAGAGATGAATACACAATTAAGTGAAACCTATTCACTGATATTTAATATGAAATTTTCTTGGATTAAGCCATTCAGAGCCAAAACAATACATTTGAGTGCCGAGAAGACTGTAAAATTGCAAAGCATAAGGCGATAGAGCGGGATGTCATCTGTATGCAACTGAAATATGTATTTCACATCTAGAGGCATTCAGATATGTTAAGTGTTTGAAAGCACTGTGTCAAGGAAGTTAAACTGTTTGGGGGATAAAATTTCGGCTGCAGACCCTGAATTTCCATTCTTTCCTATAGTCTATAAAGAATAGGGTAGTGTTTTTCTCTTTAGACATCTTTTTAAAGTCTTTCATGGTTTTGGGTTTGCATATAATACAAATAGTTTGCAGTCTGTAATGGGGGCTACATTTCCTGTCAAGTACACAAAATAAAGGTTTGCTTTGTTTTTATTTGAAAATGGATTCTGAAATTTAAAAGATCAAGGCACATTAGTTTCCTATGGTGCCACAATAATGTACTACAGAGTGGAAGTATTAAACATGAGAAGTTTATTGTCTCACAGTTCTGGAGGTTAGAAGTCTGAGATCAGAGTGTTGGCAGAATTGATTATTTCTGAGCACTGTGAGGGAGAATCTGTTCCATTCCTCTCTACTTGCTCTGGTGGTTTGTTGGCATCTTTGACATCCCTTGGCTTCTACTGCATCACCCTGATCTCTGCCTTCATCTTCACATAGTGGTGTGTGTGTGTGTCCAGATCTCCCTTTTATAAGGACACCAGTCATATTGGATTAGTGACCCACCCTACTCCAATATGACCTCATCTTAACTAATTACATATGCAACGACCCTGTTTCTAATTCACATTTCTTAGGTATAAGGGTATGAATTTTGATGGAATGCAGTCCAACCCATAACACGAGGAACATGTCAGACCAAAATTCTTGAATGAAAGAATGACACTCTAGTTGCCACAGTGAGCTCTGCCCTTCAGACAAGCTCATGCATTTTCCTTTATTCATTAAATAAATAAATGAGTAAATAAAAGAGAAAATCCAAATTCCTTCCTTCATGAAATTAAGAGAGTTCCTGAATTTCTACAACACAGGACATGCAGAGGCTGATTAAAATGCTATCTCAAATCCCTTTATACCCATTGTGATTATGAATGGTTATCAAGGTATAGATGTTTGTATTTGAAAAGGGGTAGGTCATGGGTGATGGTGGATATTCCTTCTGGGTTTCAAGAGATGATCCCCATTGTGGAAGTAAAGTAGAAAAGGCTTTTTACTCAGAGAGAATTGAGGGTGAACTGGAAACAAACTCTTCACCTATAGGGAAACAGGGCCTAGGAGCATGAATTTCTGAATCTCAAGGACTTACAGGGTTTTGAAGCAGACCTTCTGGAGGAATTCTTGAGAGAACTGATTCTAGAACTGGCCAAGAAAAGGGATGATTGATCCTAGGGTGTGCTAAGTGAATTGATGGGGCCAAGAGCATTCCAGAGGTTTATAACTCATTGATTAGAACAGAGCTGGCGTAAGGGGGGCATTTTGCTGGCTGATCTTCATGTCAACAAACCCTCATTCAGTGTACTTTTGACTCAAACAAACAAAATAGACCCCCATAACCTTCATGAGAGAGCCTGAAGTCTCTCAGTTCCAGGCAAGTATGCCCCAGACCCAAGCCCCTGTACTTAGCACTCATGTCTAGTCTAATTAGAACCTCACTTTTTGTCAGATTTGGCCTATTATAGGTAATAGATAGTAATTTCCACCCTGGACAGCTACCAAGGTTTGGTCCCAGTAAGGATTGTCTTGTTAAGGCTCTCAACTCAGGAAGGACTGATTCAGGGAATTTGTGGCCAAATAAAAGGATCCACCTGAGTCCATGAGGAACTTCATGGAACAGGTAGTGGCTCACATATGTCTGGATTCAACAGTGTTTTTCAGCAGCGCAGGCCCAGCTGCCCTATTGCTGGGTTGAGTAGCCCTTAGGTAGTCAGTGTTGGCATGCCTCAGAATCATGTGGTGTGGTAGTTTAAAGATCAGCTTCAGAGATTTAGGTTTAGAATGTCAATATTCAGGCCAAATGTGGAAAATTTATTTTGATTTCAATACATGTGATAGATTTAGTTTCTGATTTAGTTATTGATTTGAGTAACAGTTTGATTAGAGTAATGGACGTTATCTTTCAGTGCTCCACACCTTAATTATGTTTATCACTGCACAACAAATACATGGATGAAATATTTTTTTAAATTAATAGATATTAAAAATTTACCTTTGACCTTGCTCAAATCTAGACCCCTCCCCTGAGTTAATTATTAGATTGTTATGTAGCCTTTTGAAACCTTTTCTAATGCATCCACATGCTTATGAATGTTTGAAATATTATTTCCTTTTATTGAGGTGGATCTTTTCATACGCATGGATACTATATGTATTTCTGAAAATTGTTGGTTGCACTTTTATTCTCAGTCTCAGATTGGATTTTAATCAATGCAAAAATTGTAATATTATAAAGAGCAATGCCTCGAGTACCACATATTTTTGTTTGATTTTTAGGTGAATTTTTTATATGTGAAAGTGATTTCCAAAGGCACTTAAAAATATTAGTGCCAGTTTGTACCAACTTTCTGGCAGACAATTGGGTAAATGCAAGCATTGATGTCTGATGCTATAATTCTCAAATTCCTGGTTGCTTTGGGAATGTTTGGATCGCATTAAGTTGATGACAAGATAAACTGTTATTCACTGCATATTATTAGACAGGCATAATATTGATTTTATTACTCTGCTGTTAATAGTAAAATTAACACTTTTACATTAAATGATTGAGATTCATGTTAAGTTATAAGAATTTTCTTCTGAAAGCAGCAATTTTGAACCAAATTATGATGCTATAGAGAGAAGTTATGTAAATCATCATACACTATCTTAGAAGGAGAATATTGAAGTGCTTAAAGGTGACCATAAACATCGTTGTATGTAAAGCTGTCCTCTTTGTTTGTCTAATTTTGGCACAATTTTTCCTATATTATTGTATAGATATTTTATTTATCCTGTGTGGATGACATTTTCCTAACAGCCTATAAAGTTCTTGAGAGAGGAATCTTGTTCATTATTTCTATAATATACTCAAGAGAATTTCAAGCACTTGTGCTTGGTCAACAATGGCTATAGAAAATGTAAAGTAATTTTTCTATGAAGAGCCCTTTGTTTGTGAGGTAGTTAGCGCTCAATCCTCAGTGGATCTGTTTGCTCCTTGTTGTGCCATTTAGAAATCTCTCACACCAGATCGTGTTATCTCATTCACAGACTAATCTTTTCACACTGAGCACATTCTGATGTGCAAAAGACTTTCAAACAGTATGTCATTGTTTAATATTCTGTATTTCCTGTGTAACTTACACCCTGTTTATTTTTATTAGCAGTGTTTCACCTTAACCTCGCTTTTATTGGTGTCAGCCCTCTTTTTCCCACTACAATGCAGTATTTAATCCTCTCTCTTACAGGCATTCTACCTCTGTTCAGGGTTTTTAAAGTAGACCACCCCATGTGAGGGTAAAGCTAGTACCATCCTCAGAATGGAGTGTATTTTTACTTTTCAGTTTCCAGCCAACTTCCCTTATTATCTGTGTTTAACTTAAGCCATCCGGTTTCTAAATTGGAAATTGTGATAATAAAGAATGTCCAGTGAAATGAGGTAATTTTGTGCTTTAGGTAAAAGAAATAAGGTAACTTACACCAGAAATATCTTAAGGGTGCTTTCTTTCTAGGTGTGTTTTTTGTATCTCTGGGCATGTACCTACCATCAGATAATGTTTGAACAAGAATGATCTGATTGTAAATCAGGTTTAAAAGAACCTGAGACATATTGGTGTTCAACAGATTTGCTAAAGTTAGCGTACATATAATGTTTTAGCTTCATCCTGTTTCACATAAATGTCAAGAATTTTCTCCATCCCTGCACTGTGATATATGTCACCCTTTCTAAGATTAATAATCTTTGCCAAGATTAGAGTTGATTTATGCTCTGGCTCTGTTGGCAACAGAGTCCTCGCTACTCCAGCCCTCATCAGCCACATTGATTGGGCACCAGAGCTTCCCCCAGCCTGCTGCTTAAGCAGATGCTAATGGGCAAATGAGCAACAGTAGGGGGGCATGCTGGGGTGATCTTCATTCATTAGCAACTGTTCAAGCAGCAGGCTGAGGGAATCTGCAGATGCTGAGAAAGACACTAGGATGAACATTGACCTCCAAGGTACTTGTGAACAAAACTTGAATTTTCTACCAGATATCATGTTTACCAAAACTCATACATATCATGTGATATGTGGTATTTAATGGGTTTGCATTTTTTAAAAAATCCCTGCTTTTTTATATTGATGTCAATGCATGTATCAAAATCAATCAAGGACAGATTTTTGGTTCTAAGTCAGTGTCTTGCAAAATTGTCTAATCATAAAAATCACATTAAGTCTTACAAATCTCAGACTTTTCTTCAGTGGGTCAGGACTAAGAATTGGAGAATCTGTATTTTTAACAAATTGTTGTGGGATATTTTATGATGCAGCAAGGATAGAACACATTTTTCTATCAATGTACTTCAAAATGTTGTCCAGTATCTCCTTTGTTAAATGATTGCTAAAAATGCAACAAACTCATACCTCCCCAGTCCTACTATATGAGAATCTTTAGGTCAGAACCCAGGAATCTGTATTTTAATCAAGGGTTTTTAAGACTCAAGTTGGAGGAATATGGGTGAATAAAAAGTAAATATCTGGTCAAAAAAGCAGATTCTAATTTTTATTTGAAAGCACTAAGAATTTCTTATTTGAAATGAGTTCTTTCTTCCTAAAGGATGAAAGACAGATTTTAACACCTGTTAAATTATCAGCTTGCCTTCTGAACTTTTGAATGCCTGTAGAATTGTGTTTATCCTTCTCTCACTTGTCTAATGTCTTCTCTTTTCTGAAATGCCTGTGGTGCTGTCTTTGAATTTTTCTCAGGAAACATTGTCTGTCCTCACCTCTGCAGTCAAAATATTCATACTTTAGAGATGGTGCTTGTTGGATTATTTGCATTGTTACATTCAATTATCCTTGATGTTTGAGATTATAGGTAGCTAATTACAGTTGTTATCAGATGTCTTTCATTTATTGCTTGATCGCTGTAATAGTTTCCAAGGGCTGTAGTAACAAGTTATCACAAATTGTGTGGCTTGAACAACAGAAATTTATTCTCTCACAGTAGTCTGGAGGCCAGAAATCTGTAATCAAGTTGTCAGAGGTTGCTTCCTTCTGCAGAATTTGAAGGAGTGTCTGTTGAATGCCTCACTTTTAGCTTCCTGGGGTGCTGGCATTCTTCCTTGGCTTGTAGATGTATCACTTCAGTCACTCTCTGTCTTCACATGGCTTTCCTCTGTCTCTGTGTCTTAGTCTTTCTTTTCTCTTATAAGGATATTCGGTGTGGGATTTAGGGCTCAACCTAAATCTAGGATGACCTCATCCCAACATCCAAATAAGTTCATATTCACAGGTATCTGGGGTTAGGGCTTGGATGTATCTTTTGGAGGAACACTAGTCCACTAAAATCACTGAATTCTAAAGGTACACATCTAAGAAATGACATGTATATGTTGTTTAACGTAGACATGTAACTTAATTATGCCTTATGCATGTTTTTCAAATCTCTCTTGTAGAGCAAGACTAAAAGAAAATAGTGTGTCTGTGCTTTTTTTTAGAGTCTAAATGTCTTAACTTTAAACATTAACCACCTTCACACCTATATGTGATATATGCTTGGATTACAAATTAAGCTAAAATTTTAGAATTGAAATAGATATAGCTTGTGCATTATCTGTTAGATGCATCTAATTATCAAATTCACCCGCCCATTATACTGAATTTTGGTGCTATCCGGATATATTCATGTCTTGCCAGCTTTTTAGAAGTGAGTGCTATTCAGATTTATTTCTGTGTGAACTCAGAGGGAATTGTTTTGAGCAGAATATCCAGTGTTTGTTCATACCCATGTCAGCCTTTGCTGTTCTGAGTACTCTTAACACCAAAAAACAATGCTGATTATTTCATGAATGACAATGGCTGTGTATGTTGAAATGAGTATACAACCAAGGATTTTATTTTTTGTTTTTAAATTTTTTTAATCTAATCTAACTCTGCAGTGAGCAGAAAATTCTGAGGCAACCGTTAATGTGTACTTGTATTCATATTCTCTCTCTCTCTCTCTCTCTCTTAGAACCCTTGTGTGGCATCTGTTTTTAAATTCTCAGTTGGTTCGATTGCCAAAGAGAGAAAATAGGTCTGCAGCACACTCCTTGCCAAGCACTGGGAGTATAGCTTTCCCATTTAAAATTCACAAGTGTAGTCCTTCTGGCCCCAGGAGGCTTGGGCTGCTTTACCTTGCTACTGTAATAAGAATATACTGACACATTTTCATTATTAGATCAAAGGAGAAGGACATTACATGAAGTCACTTATAAATGAAATACCAAAATTGGCTGAAGTATACACTTTCATTCTAATCAAATACCATTCTCTTTTTCCAGAATCAATAGAGGAAACCAAAGAAAGGAGACATGCGGTCTGAAATTAATACAGCTTGTGAAATCAGACTTAAAATGGGTCCATTTATTCACAGTTGACTTGAGTAACTGAACTATGAATTTTATAATTAGAATGTCTTGGAAAAAAAGCAACTTAATTTATAGGAGGGACACCCAAAAAAGTAACATGTGGGGCTTACTAGTTTTAGTATTCAGTTGTACTGTATTCTTATTTGGTAATTCAAGGTGAAATGCTAAAACAGATTATTCCAAATTATCATTTTTTCCCAAAGTATAGCTGTATCTTTTTCAATTACGTATACATTTAATCTAAGTAATTATCTTTTAAAATACTGCTCTATCTTTAGTGAGTCTAATTCAAAATCAGTTAAATTCTTGTTCATTACTACTGTCCTTGATTCATGACTAGTGTCACCAACTGTAACAAATCACAGAATGTTTTGTTAGAGAAAGGCGAGACTTGTGTTTGTCGTACTGTCCAGGGTTGATAAGGGCATATCAGTTTTCTCAAACCTGTATGCCAATCCTTGATGCCTTTAGGGCATATTCTCTGAAAAACTGCTTACATTGTAGCAAACTGAGAAGTCTATAATTTGCTCCAGGTGTGTGTGTGTGTGTGTGTGTGTGTGTGTGTGTGTGTGTGTGTGTGTGTATGTTTTTTTTTTTTTACCAAATTACAAAATCTAAAATCTAAATGATCTTACATGTGAATGCTTGGATTTATTATAAAAACAATGTGTGGCACAGGTAAATACACCTACCCACTTACTTTCTTGGCAATGCATTTTTAAAAATACATGTATGTAAATATTATATGTACCACTTACTATCCGAGCATAACTATTAGACATTTCTGGGTATAAATAACCAAGTTGGTGGGACGAGATACGCTTATGGTTGTGAATGTCCTGTTGCTCAGCTCAAATGGGCACTATGAATTTCCTCCTAGGATCGTTTTCTCTTAAACCCGACCTGGAGTCACCAGTCTTCTCAGTTGAAAGTCAGTGAGCAGATAATTATATTCGGCACTTACAGGCACTCTGCCATATCTACAGGCTTTCCAAGATAGCAGTATAGTCACCAGATTTGTATAAAATTGTGAACAATATCAAAGGCTGACAGCAACAGCTTCTTTCTATGTACTAGCAGGCTTTATTTCAGAGCTATAGAAGTCCTCATGTAAAGCTCACAACAAGTTCCTAGAATTTCAGAGAGGTAAAGTAAAGGTAAGCAGCAGTGTCATGAAGCCTATTTTTCTAACAAAGAAATTCTTCTTCAATAGGAAGAGGAGAAAGAGGTCAGAAATAATGTCCACAACTTGGCCTGTGTGTTTCCAAGCATCTTAGCAAAGTTTGATTTGCATTTAAAGTAGTTAATTCTGGGCATGGAGATTGAATCAAGAACCTATGATATTTCATGGTTCCTGTTCAGCATTTAAAGAATAACAGTGTAACTCATGTATGGATTCTGTGCAATAAATAGAAACTAGGTAAGCAGGCCCCCTCAATCTACATTTTCTGGAAAAAATGTTGAGCATATAGTAAAAACAAAAGTTTATAGTATTTGCATATATTGTCGGAGGAAAAAAATCTAAATTAATTAACAGTGAGGACACTGAAAGATCCAATAAAATTGCAGTTTAGTTGTCTCCTCCAGAAGTCTGTTTCTCATCAAAAATGATTTTAGATTACTATTGCCCCAAAATAATATGGCACAGACAGTTGTATGTGGAATTTTCTGTAAGAGAACATTTACCCTATAGCTAATTACTGAAAGCAAAGAATGATAATAGCTACTCAGCTACACTGGAATAACATACTCATAATCTGATCTTCATTAAAGTAATACTAAGGGGGCTATTTTCAATATGGAATGAAGGCATTTCACCGTATGATTCATCTTATTCTTAATTGTAATCACATGGCTCTATAGGCAACATAAAGAAAATGTGCACCCAGGGTTTTACTAAATTCTTAAAGCAGAGCTATTATGAACTGGGCCATTACTCTATTGTTTTTTTTTTCTCATTTGAAGTAGATATTATGACTGTTTAATAATTATGCATCTGATACTTTTCCACAATACTTAAGAATTAAATTTTCCTGTGCTTCATTTCGAACCCTCTGAAATTTGTATTAGTTCTCCAAAGACATTTCACCAATACACCCTTAATTTTATGTGGCAGACCCTTGAACTGGAAGGAGACTGGAAACCAAAGTCAGTGTAAACTGCATAAATATCTTTTGGCTTGAAGGTAACCTGTTTGCCATGGACTGCTTCATCTCCTGACACTTTTGTTTGTTGAAATGTGTACCTTGCATGAGTGGCTGGCATGGTATGGCTGTGAGTTCAGGTTACTTGGTTTTCTTGCCCTGACTGAGAATTTAGATGAGATCTAGTCACTACTGGAGAAGCCAAGGAGAAGTTTAGATTTGGATGCTTTCCTGTGAAGGAATCAATTTTATGGAATTGTACCTCTCCAAAGTTGGAAATTACAGGATAATTCAGTTAGATTTGAACAGTTAAACAGTTTTCACAAAAGAAACAGTGTGACTCATTTCCTGTGCTAGGTCTTTAGGATCACCCTGATCATCACTTCACATTTCAAAACAAATTTGAAAAAGAGGAACACATTTGAAAGACTATCACTACCTAGTTTCAAGAGTTCTTATAGAGCTATAGTAATTAAAACAATTTGATATTGGTGCAAAAGTAGACTAATAGATAAAATAATAAAGTGGACTTTTTATTTCTAGCAGTTTTATTAGTATAAGCCAAAAACTGGAAACAACCGATGTGTCCAATAAACAGGTAAGTCAGTAAATACCTGTGAATTAATAAACAGGTGAATCAATAAATATCTATGGCATATCCTTATAATAGATTACTACTCTGAAATAAACAGGAACGAACTACTGGTACCTACGTTAATATGGGTGACTCTCAAAATAATTATGCTGTGTAAATGAAGTCAAATAAACAGGGTACCTGTGATCTGATTTCATTTACATACGATTCTTGGAAATGCAGAGTGACATATGCTAATAGAAAATAGATTGTCTGAAATTTGGGGGGTTTGGATGGAGGTCAGGACTGCAAAAGGGTTTGAGGAAACTTGGGGAGGGTTAAATGTTCATTTTCTTGACACATTGCTGGTTTCAGAGGTTTATTCTTACAGATCTTATCACTTGTACACTTTGAATATATCTAATGTATTGTATGTCAGTTATAATTAAAGCCATTAGAAAAATGATAAGATTTTTATAGATGAAGGTAGGCAGCAGAGCTTGCTATAAACCTGAAATTAATACAAGCTTCAGCATTTATTGTCCATATTGCCATGAAAAAATTATAAAATGGGAAGATAATACTTCCTCACCTATAGAATAGGAAAATGCTACTTATCTAAGAGGACTAGTTTAGGATTTAAATGTATGTAAATGTATATTATGTATTTAAATGTATATAAATGTTTTATATTACTCTAGGCACACATTAGATTCTCAATAAGTATTGATTTCCTTCCTATAGTATTTCTATCTAATGGTCATATTGTGCCACAATTTAAAAATCACCGGGAAAAATACTAAGTTAAGAATTGTACAAATCGTAATTTTTATTTTCCCCAGAAATGTCATAAACTACAAACTGAATGACACTAGGCATGTACATGACAGGCACCACTTAGCTGGCAAGTTTGAAAAATCATCACTTTCATTTAAAATCATACCCTGAAGGAAAAAGAGGTGTCAGAAATAGCACCCAAATAAGAAACCCCAACAGGCACAGATAAAAAGACATGGCTAATACAGGTAACAGACCCTGTCGTGAATGGGAGGAATTACATTATGACTAGAGACAGTAATAGTCCTTCTGTACAACCTAAAAGTTGGAAAAGTTTAAGCACTCTAAAACTGAATATGTGACCAAAAGCATTGAAATGAAAAATGGCTGAGTCAGTGATTTTGGCAGAGTTAATGACAGAATTAGATCAACTGAAAATTCAGTCTGACCCATTATGTAAGGGTTAATCATTAAAATATCAGGGAGAAGATGGACCAAACTTTTTGACCCTAAAACTGACTTAATTAAATAGATTTTAAAATAAAGCTACCATTTACAGTATAGCATCTTTGGAACTAATCATATGCATTAGTTATTCAGGAAATTCAACCTAGTAGATTATAAAAGAATTTTCATTATATAGAACTTTAAAATATATAGCAAAAAAAAATCTAGGTAATTATTCAGAGGATATGAGGAAAATTAATCATCTGAGAACAATGATAATTTCCTGCATCACTTCAAGTAAAAGATAAGTATTTGTATTGGCTTAGGTAATGGAAATTTCGCTTCAAAGAAGCAAATTAGATTTTGGGAATAATATCATTCTCCCAAAACAACCTCAGTGATCACCACTTTTTGGAGTCTTATAATCATGTTTTCATTACTAAGAACTTTTTTGTGAATAACATAATCACCTCTGAAATTTTTGTGTTAATCTCGATATCTGTACGATACCCTACATTCATGCAAATTTTAAATTTTTGCATTGCAAAATGTAACTTCTTTTTGCAAATTGTAACTTCTTTCACCTGTGTCATCTCATTTAATCTGTTTTGCTCTGAAAAAAGTAAAATGTCCAAAATATACAAAAAACCTTTCAAAACCCAACAATAAGAACATGAACAACTAGATTAAATAAATGGATTAAAGACCTTATCTGCTGCTCTTATGGTGGTCTGTCCAGTGTTAGAGATGTGTCTTATGCATTTCTCCCTTAGTGTTAGGCAATACCAGTATGCTTGGAACATTCTCTAGCTATGGATACACAATATGGCCAGTTTTTGCTTTGTTTTTTCCTCTAATCAAACCTCACTGGATAAAACAATATTGATGCTGTGACTTTACCTCATTAATACCACACTGTAAACAAGTAAATTAAGTGATTTCAGTAAAGTAATTCAAAACATAGACTGGAAAAGGGGGCCTTTACAGTAATGGTGAGTAAATCGAGTCCCTATTCCTAGCTCTATAACCAAATGTGTGAATTATTTTACAAAATAGAGAGCTAAAGGTTCTCTTGCATATTGATCACAAAAGAATTGACTCAGTAATTTCCACATATACTCATATTAATATTAATATTAATACTGTGAAAGAATTGCAAGTCAGGCCACAAAGAAGATCCTTCTCCATCTGAAAGATGATACTTTTTAGCCAACTATCCTTTCTGAATCTTTAGAAGACAATTTTTGATGAAAAATACTGAACTATTCTGACACAGTTTGTTTTCATTTTGTAATCTACTATATTGTGAGATCAAGCAATATATATATATACACACATATATACATGCTTATTTTAAGTTTAATTGAAGAAGTAACATTTGAATAACTTATTCTGAAATTTTTTGAGTTAAGAATTTTTCAAGAAGTGCTGGATCAAAGTACAACCAGATAACCAAAGAAGTATATAAATATTTACATAATTTGTGTATTAAGTAAATAATTCCATTTTAGAGTTGTTAATTTCATATCCAGTTTTAGCATTTATTATCTCTGAAAATGTCAGTTTAATTTACTTGTTTATGTATTTGCTTTGTTCATCTACTATACTGTATAGTCTGGGAAAGCAAAATTCTTTCTTTAAGAATTAGAATATTCCAAGTGCTTAGAGTGTGTCAGATGCATATTGAATCACCAAAATAATAATACTATATATACTTGCCCAAGTACAATATGAAGAATAGATACAGATCCTTTGGGCTTTTCATATGAGTATATTACTTAGGCTTTAGTTGTTTCCTTCTGTGTTTTTTCCTTTCTATTTTGGAGGATTACATAGATCAAGAAAAATGAAATTAGTATACATCTTAGAGAGGAATGATTGAGTATGTTCTAAATTGGTACCCATTCCCCAAGACTGTGATTTAATGCAGTTACTGCCCTCCAGGTAGCTTTTAATGGTTTCCATTCTCTGTAATTATTAAACATCATCATTTTGCTGTTTACATATTCCTTTCTAACCACCTGAACTTAGAGTTTCCGCTTCCTATTCAAGACATGTGTGCATGATTGTGTGTGTGTGTACAAACACTTGTGTGTTGAGTATAGACCTAATTTAGGAAAAAAATTCACATTTAACAGGAGAATCCTTTATATATGTTGAATTAATTTTAGCTACAAGTCCTTGCTCTTGATTAGTCCTTCTGTTATCATACTTATGTTGTACATTTGTTTAAATAACTTAGTGATGTACTAAAATAAGATGATTGAACTGTTTCTTAAAAAAATATAGGAAATCAGGCATTTATACAAAGTATAAACAGATTTTGTTAAATCTCATTGAATATATAATTTTAAGTTGTTTCAATGTGTGTGACCTGCATGTGGAGGTGATTATTCTGCTAGTTTGTTTAAATAAGAAAGCAATCTTATATAATGGAAAGAATATGAAAAGTTTCCCTATTTATTTTATTTTAGCTATCAAAATACTTTAAGATACATCATAGACTTAATAATTTCTAGTATGTTATTTTATGAAGTGAAGCTAATTTTGGTCATTAGACTAGGAAAGCAAAGATACTACTGAAAATATTTTCCTCATCTATTGAGTTGTGACAAGATGTTGCTAACCTGATTTAGAAGCTCTACTTGTAAATTTCTAAATTGAGATGGCTAAGAAATTAACTGAACACTGGAAAAAGTGAAGTATTTCATAAATTTACATTGATCATAGTCATTTTTTTAACATGCATGTTCAGAATTGATATTGCTCTTCAGAAGACAATTCCTCCCTGGGTAGAAAAAAGTAACTGCATCTACTTTTTAAAATTACAAAAATATGCTCAGGTAGCATTCTTAATTAAAAAGAAAGATGAAAGAGAAAGACCATAAAGTGTTGTTTGCTGTTCCATACATTAGTGTTTTTAAGGGTGATCAAGCCAATAATAACAGCAAAAAATGGGGGAGAAAATGAACAAAGAAAAGTTACCCAAATGATACGTTTCAGTGTGGAAAACAACACCAAGCTCTTGGTAATTTGTGAACAAACAGCATTTCCTGAAGCACACATTCTGGGATTACAAATTCTCTACTAGCAGGAATAACCTTATAAACTTGACACTGGGTGAGAGTAAGAATAAAATTTAGAAGGAATTCCTGGGAGGACATGTAAATATTTAGACATAAGTGATTCTTGAAAGGAGAAAGGTAAGTCAGACTTTGAATTTTGCAATGATTTATCGTATGCAAAGTAGAAGAAATAAGTATTTCCATTACAGAGGTACACAAAAGGTAGTCATCTTGAACAGAATGGGTGTAAGAGTAAATTCTGGGAAGAAGGGTGTTTGAAATATAGTTTCTATATCTCTCCATTTTCTCCCATCCAAATACACAGAGCAACTTTAGAGAACAACTGTCAAGTGTCCATTGATGAATTTCCATTTCCAGCTAGAAAAAAGTAATAGAAATTGAATTCTCCTCCCTCCAAAAGTGGAAAAGCAAACTAAATGTAATAAAACAGTGCTTTCAGGATTTGAACTCTAGGCAATGTGAGACAGTAGTCCCTAAGAGAAGGAGGACAGAATCAGCCCAACAGTTGCCTCAGCTTGCTTCCTAAGGAGAGTTTCAGGTTGCATCATTGGGGAAAGGAGTGAGGCAAAATATTGAAGTTTCTCTAAGTTGCAGAGAACAAGGTTGGAGCCCAGGAGACCAATGTAGCTAGTGTTCACAGAGCAGAACATTGTAAGAAAAATTAAATACAGAAAAAGAGAACTCCAGACTTCTTCAGAGGGTTCCTCCTGAATGTTTAAAAGAGTTCTCATTAGCATGTGTGAAAGGAAACTAACAGAGAGGGTAAGTGAATCTACAAAAAGTGGGTGGAAGGAACCATCCCTGGAGCCTACATAAGGCTTGGAATTTGTATTCCCACCAACCAAAGAGGAAATATCTCATAATACACAGAATGTTTGGAAGTATATATCTTATTTAGTGAAACAAAATTTGCTCTAGACCACAAATTGCTGTGGTTTTCTCTTAACAAAGCCTGAAAGGAAGACGCAAGAGAAATAAGTTGTTTCCAAGTGATTTAACTCAATCTCAAAGCAAAACTGAAGAATATGAGTAGGAATAATAATGAATAATGAATTTTTAAAGATTCAACCAAACAAGGTAAAATATATAATGTCTAGCATCCAGAAAAAAAAAAATTACCAGTCATATAAAGAAACAGGAAAATTTAACTTACTATAAGGATAAGATTTAATCCATGAAAACAGACTGCAAAAATGAAACACCTGATAGAATTAGTAGATAAGAACATTAGAGAGTAGTTAAAACTCTGTTACTTCTCCATATGTTAAGAAATAGGGAAGATTAAGTATGCTAAATATAGACATAGAAGACTTAAATCTCCAGATTTGAAAAATAAAGTCTTTGTATTGAAAAATTAATGAAATACTAGACACTTTGTAGAAGAAAAGATTAGTGAACTTGAAGACTCAGCAAAAGAAAATATCCACAGTGAAACAGAAAAAAAAAAAAAGAACTGAAATAAAAGAAAGAGGCATCAGTGAGCTGTGGGAAAACTTCAAAGAGATAATATATGTGCAATTGGAGTCCCTAAAGGAGAAGAAAAAAGTGGTGGGCAGGGGAGGGGACAAAGAGTATGATGAAATAATAGTGGATATTTTTCTGGATTTGTCAATAATCATTAACTGGTGAACCCAAGAAACTCAATAAACCCCAATACAATAAGCACAAAGAAAAGTATACCAAACCATTTCATAATCACACTGCTATAATGAATGATTGAAGGGAAATTTTTAAAAACAGTCAGGAAACCAAGATACACATTACATACTAGGAAAAAAAAAAGTGACAGACTCCTTCTCAAAGAGAGTGAAAGGACTGACACGAGAAATCTGTCAAGGTAGAATGTTACAACCATTTAAGATAACTTTCAAATAAAAAATTAAGACTTTTTCACAAATATACCCCCCGCTAAAAAGTCAGCAGCAATAAAACTACACTAGAAGAAATGTTAAAGAAAGTCCTTCAGGCAGAAGGAAAATAATACTTGATGGAAATCTGGATTTGCATACAAAAATGAAAAGCAGAGGAAGTAGTAACCATGTGGGTAAGCATAAAGGAATTTGTTTGCAAATGTCTACAAGGTGATTGTTTAAAGAAGGAAATAATAAAAATACGTTGTGATTTTCGTAACATATCTACAAGTAAAATGTGTGATAACAATAGGACAAAGGGAAAGGGAAAATGGAAGCATGCTTTATGATTCTTATATATATGGGAAGTAGTATACTCTTACATGAAAATAGATGGTGATAAATAATTATACTGTAAGCTGTAAAGCAATCACAAAAGTATTGTAACTAAAAGCTAACGTAGAAGAGAATATTTGAAGATCACTAATCAAAAGAATAAGAAATAGATCATCAAACATTAAAAAATCGTTAGATCTAAACTCAGTATCAATAATTATGTTAAATGTAAAAGGTCAAAACATTCCATATAAATGGTAGAAATTATTTGATTGCTAAAAAATAGGTTAAAAGTAATTAATGTATAAAAGTTAAGCCATGCTCGTACTATTTAAAATAAAGATGATGTGGCTATATTTATATCACATGAAGTAGGCTTCAGAACAAAGTACATTACCAGAGATAAAGAGTATCATTTAATAATTATAAAGTGGACATAAAAAAATCCTAAACTTCATGCACTTATTAAATAAGCTTTTTAAATATAGGAAACAGAATCTGTTTGAACATACTTAATCTTGAAAGACTGAAAGCAGTTTTCCTAATATCATGTATAGGGTAAGGATGTCTGCTCTGATCACTTCCATTCCACATTGTTCTGAAGATTATAATGAGCCTTCTTCTATGGCAAGAAAAGTATTATTCACATTAGGAAGGAAGAAGTGAAACTACCAATCTTCGCAGACAAGTCTGTATAGAAAATATTACTGCATCTGAAAAAATTCTACTGAATGCAGTAAGCAAGTTTGAAGGATATAAGATCAACATACAAGAAGCACAATTAATAAGAAAATGAAATATATAAAGTGGGTTTTCGTCTAGGTTAGAAACTTCTCTGCTCCTTGACAGTCACTGCAGAAGAATGAAAATACAAGCCGCAGGCTGAAAGAAAATATTTACAAACCATGTATCCGCCAGTAAATTTGTATCCAGAATATATGAGCAGCTCTCAAAACTCAATAGGAAGAAAACAAACAGACCGATTTTCTTTTTAAGCAGGAGCTGCGTGTGTGTGTGTGTGTTATTCCCTGGGGGCAGGGGCTGGGATTCAAGCACTTGAGGCCTCCAGAGCTGTGCTGGGCCGCTGGAAGGAGCTGCTTCTCCTGCTTCTTCTGTCTACTCTCAGGTTTCTTTGAGCTCTTGACACTGGCCTTCCTTCTCAGGCGGCCATGGCTCCCTCTTGCACTGTGTGATTCGGTTCTCAAATCGATCAGCCCAGTTAACAACCCAGAACAGTGCCACGAGGAGGATGAGGTAGAGTGTTACCTGAAATACCTCCAGCTTCACCACCACAAAGGGGAAAGAAATAGAGGCTTTACCTTTCAGAGTATCTCAAGGCAGCTTTACCTCCAGATCCTGTGGGGCTAGACTCACTTTTCCCTTTGCAGAAGAAAGAAATATGAAAGATGAATTTGGATATTTATTTTCTGTTCTTTTTGGGAAATGAGAGGTTACAACTAAGACACCTTAAAGAGAAACACATAAATCCACAGAAACGGAAAGTCAGCCAGTGTCCCCTGTGCCTCTTCTGTTTGTGGTGACCCTCTGAAGTGGCAGGGGGAGATGATAACAGTTGAGGATGAAGATGGCTTCTGCAGTACGATACTGTCATTAGTTTTTCTCTGACGGGAGTAAAGGTAGGAATAGGCCAGTGGTCAAGGTCAGCTGGACCCTGCCATGGCCACTCTCATACTTACTGGTGGGGCTTCTTCCTTTCTTAGTGGCTGTGAATACCTCATTGTTTCTCTTTACGTTTCCTCATTACCTGTGGTAATACACAGTTAATGTAGCTGCCAGCATTTTGTACCCACCAGCTCACGCTTTGGGTTTGATTGAATATCTTTCATTAGTTTTGCTTTAGAACTTACCCATGTTTTCTCTTGGAGGGTAGTGAGACAGTAGTACATTTTGCTCCGTCATAAGCTGACAGTCATTAAATAAGTCTTTGTTTACTCAGAGGTCACCTCTATAAAATGGAAGTGTAATATATGACAAAGTATTATGCAGATTAAATGAAAATAATGTATACAAGATAATTCTTATGACGGGTGATACATAGAAGTACTCTGCTTGTTTCAAATTCTTCTTTAAAAGGAAAGTTGACTTTGACTTATAAGTTAAAACTTGATACACCCATTCAGAAAATATTTTACAAAGCTGTGTTTTTTGTTTTTTGGTTTTTTTCTAAAGCAATAGTTTAAAAGACCAGCCACTATAAGAGGAGTGGCTTATCAAAGAAACCCAGGGCACTTGCTTTTTGTATATGGTTCAGAGAATCATGCTGCACATGAGCATTTCAAAAGACTTCTACTCTTGGCTAAATCAATCAGTTTGATTGTGTTAGAGTCATTGCTTAATAAATTTACATGACCTTTGAACATATGTTTCACATTAACACCTTTTAACTTCACTGCAAATAAGGAACATTTATTAAGAAATTCACCATTGGAAATGCTTCTTGATTTATGAGATGTTAAAGGAAAAAGAAGAGAGAAATATGTAAAAAAATTTGTAATAGTTTTTATAGCTCTAACCTAAAATGTTTTATGTGTCTTCTAAAAAATAATTTTACATATCTGAATTTAATTGTCAATTCTAAATTAGCACAGACTTAATTATCTGGAGCTAAATCTAAGTTTTCAACTATCTTATGTTATGTGGTTCTGTGTCCTGTATGACTTTCAGCTTAGACAATTTATCATGGAGAAGATAAATACTAAAAAAATGCAGTGAAGTGTTTATATTTTTTCTAAAAAATTAGTTTGAAGAGAAAAAGATAAAGTCACATTAACCCCCTGGGTAAGAGTGTAGAGAAGAAGAACCCAATAACATGATTTTTTTGCGTGTAACAAAAATAACGTGATTTAGTAACTGAGTTGTAAAACCTTGAGACAAAGTCACCTATAGCTTTCCATTTCCTTAGTGAAAAAGTATTCCAGAGGTAAGACTACTATCCTTGAAGTTTATATTCTGATTTTGTCACTTAATGGCTGCTTAACTCTGCTCAACCATTCCATCCTGAAATTTCTCTCATACAGATGGTAGTAATAACATCACCCTCTGGGGTCAGGTCAAGACTCAAGTACAGTGTCTGACGCATGGTAGGGCTTGATAAATGCTAGTTGGCTTTGCTTTTTTTGTTCAAAAAGAAAATAGAGATGATTCTAAAATGCAGTGGGATTACTAGAGTTATCCATATATTTGATGAGGTTTAAAAGGCATTACTAAATATTTAAATCTGGTTACTTGAAATTGAAAAGAAATCCATATACCTAGTAGATTACACTTAGATGTAAAAATGCAGTCATCTCCTCTTACAGAACAAAATTAAAGATGTTACAGATTGAGACACACAAGAGATAAATTCTTCTGAATGACATTTTAAGTTTGAAAACCCTAGCATTGTACAGTTCATCTCCCCAAGTGACTATTCATCCAGTGACTGCAATGAATTCTTCCTGTTATCTCCAAACCAGGCAGAATTCTTTAAACCACTTTCCAAATTACTTGAAACTTAAGCAAATAATTTTTTGTTAGATTTTGAAATTTAGAACTGAGCACCTTATAGGAACCTACAGATAGAAGGTTATTTAAACATATTAGTACCTTTAAGCTAATAATGACAGTAGTTCAGAGGTGAATTCTTAAGTCAGACCTCTGGGATCATCCCTCAGCTCACTGAATCACTTTATTATTTTCAATTTTTAATACACTTTTTTCCCTTCAGTCTGGAGTATTTTTTTGCCTTTTTTTTTTTTTCAAATTCGTAGATCCCTTCTGTAGTGTTTAAATTCCTATTGTTCAATTATTGCTAATCCCATCCCTACATTATCGTTTCAGGTTTTGTGTTTTTTTAGATCTTGCACTTCTATTTGATTTGTTGTTATACTTTTCGTTTGTATTCCCAATCTGTATTTGATTTCCATTTATATTTTCCAATTGTTCACCCATTTAAAAAAAAATCTTTCAGATGTCTGAATGATTTATAATATGTTTTCATTGCTACTTTGAATTCCTTATTCTCAAATTTCAATGTCTCTGCCTCAGTTTCTGTTAATTGCTTATTATCTTGGCTCTCAGTCACTTTTTCCTGCTTATTCCCATGTTTGTAACTCTTGTTTACTGGATCCTGTGAATGCATTCTTAGTGCCTTGATGTGGTTTTCTTCCATTTAAAAGCATTACTTTAGCATTTATTGCTGGCATGTACTTTATTGAAGGGTTAGCTTTGTTCTATCAAGGCCTGTTTTTAGATTTGGTTATGGTAGATCTAGAGTAGTCCCACTCCTAAAGTATAGTTTTTGGAAGGCAGGGGGAGGTTTTAAGCAAATTCATGATGTATTCACTAAGGTCTGTTGACTTTAACTACTCTGACTGTTCTATTTCTCCCAGTACCGTGTGACCTCAGAATCTATTGTCAGCATCCAGTTCTCACTCCCTCTGGGAACTGGTTTCTTCCAGGTTTCATGTCATCTGGCTCTAAGCATGTGTATATTTGTGGCAAAATAATTAAGTGAATCTTTCTGCAGATTTCTGTAGTGTCGTCTTTATTTCTTTCCTCCTATTACTTTACACCACAAATTATTGCCACTTCAGCAGCCCCAAACTGTCATCTTAGTCTCTTCTGCCTTGTGGAGCACAGCTATCTGTAAAATGCTCGAAGGCAACTCCCCCCAAACAAACAAAAAGAAACTAAAACTAAAACCAAAACAAGCAGAGTGAATATGGTTCTCTTCTTAACTATTCCCATCTCTCCAGGATCACAGTCTTGGGCTAGTCATTGTCTAATGCCTGAAAATAGATGCCTCATATATTTTAGGTAATTTTATAATTGTTTTTGATGGGCCGGTATCAGACGACCCTCACACTCCATTTGTTTGTTTAATTGAAGTACAATTGACCTCTAGCACTATGTTAGTTCTAGGTGCACAATATAGTGATTGCATATTTCTGTACATTTCAAAATGATCACCATGATGAGTCTAGTAACCAACTGTCACCATACAAAATTATTACAATATTATTGACTATATTCCTTATTCTATACGTTTTCGTCTCTGTGACTCATTTATTTTGTAACTGGACATTTGTACCTCCTGATCTCTCTTACTAATTTCACTCACCACCCCCAGCCTCCACCTATCTGACAATCACCTGTTTGTTCTCTGTATCTATAAATCTGTTTCTGTTCTGTTGTTTGCTTACTTTTTTTTTTAAGATTCCACATATGTGAAATCATGTGATATTTGTCTTTCCTTGTCTGACTTATTCCCCTTAGCATAATGCCCTCTAGGTTCATCCAGGCTATCTCATATAGCAAGATTTAATTCTTTTTTATGACTGAGTAATAATCTATTATGTATATATATAAATATAGATTAATTGAAAAAAATATATATATACACCATGTCTTCTTTATCCATACATCTGTCATTGGACACTTAGGTTGTTTCTTTATCTTGGCTATTATGAATAATGCTGCAGTGAACATAGTGAACCATATATCTTTTCAAATTAATGTTCAAATTGTTTTCTTTAGAAAGATACCAAAAAGTGACATTGCTGGATCATGTGGTAGTTCTATTTTTAATTTTCTGGGGAACCTCCATACTGTTTTCCATTGTGGATGTACCAGTTTGCATACCCACCAACAGCACATTTCTCTACATCCTTACTAACACTTGTTATTTCTTTTCTTTTTGATAATAGCCACTCTGACAGATGTGAAGTGATATCTCATTGTGGTTTTGATTTGCATTTCCCTGATAGTGGTGTTGAACATCTTTTCATGTCTGTTGGCCATCTGTTTGTCTTCTTTGGAAAAATGTCTGTTCAGGTCCTTTGTTCACTTTCAGTCGGGTTGGTTGGTTGGTTGTTTGCTTGCTTTTGATGTTGAGTTGAATGAGTTCTGTGTATACTTTGGATATTACCTCCTTATTAGATAGATCATTTGCAAATATCTTCTGCCTTTTCATTTTGTTTGTAGTTTCCTTCCCTACACAATAGCTTTTAGTTTGATGTAGTCCCATTTGTTTATTTTTGCTTTTGTTTCCCTTGCCTGAGGAGACATATCCAAGAAAATATTGCTAAGATTGATGTCAAAGATCATACTACCTATGTTTTTTTCTAAGAATTTTATGATTCCAAGTTTTACATTAAGGTCTTTAATCCATTTTGAATCTATTTTTGTATATGATGTGATGGATTAGTCCAATTTTGATTCTTTTGGATATAGCTGTACAGTTTTCCCAACACTATTTATTGAAGAGATTGTCTTTTCCCCATTTTGTATTCTGGCCTCATTTATCATAGATTAATTGACCATGTAAGAGATCGTTTCTGGGCTCTCTATTCTGTTCCATTGATTTATGTATCTGTTTTTGTGCCAGTCTCATACTGATTTGATTACCATAGTTTTGTAGTGTAGTTTGAAATTAGGAAGTATGATACCTTCAGTTTAGTTCTTCTTTCTCAAGATTGTTTTGGCTATTCAGAAACTTTTTTTTTTATACAAATTTTAGAATTTTAGAATTATTTTAGTTGTATGAGAAATATCATTGGCATTTTGATAAAGATTGCTTGGAATCTAAAAATTGCTTTGGAAAGTATGATCATTTTAACAATATTACTTCTTCAAATTTATGAACATGGTATATCTTTTCATTTGTTGGTGTCATCTTCAATTTCTTCCATGAACATCTTATAATTTTCTGAGTACAAGTCTTTTACCTTCTTGGTTAGATTTATTCCTAGATATTTTGTTGTTTTTGATGCAATTATAAATGGGATTATTTTCTTAGTTTCTCTTTCTAGTAATTCTTTGTTGGTTTATAGAATCATAATTGATTTTTATATATTATTTGTATCCTGAAAATTTACTGCATTCATTTATTCTAATACATTTTTGGTACTGTCTTTAAAATTTTCTATATGTAGTGTCATGTAATCTGCAAACACTGACGGTTTTACTTTTTCCTTTCTAATTTGAATTTTTTTTATTTCTTTTTCTTTTCTGATTGCTGTGGCTAGAAATGTCAATACTGTATTGAATAAAAATGGCATACGTGTCCTAAAACTATGTACAAATGATGTTTTTGGAGAAGAGAAAAATGGAACATGAGAAACAATATGAAAGTTTCCAATGCCAAAGTGAAACCAAATGTCCTAAACAAGGTTTAATGTGAGATTCTGTCATTAAATAGCTACAGAAGAAATCTCAGTGCTCTAGACTGAACCTTGTCCTTTGTACATAGTTAAAAAATGATTCCTCCAATGTTTCCTTTAATTAGATTAACTTATGCAAATGCACCATTGACCTCAATAGTAGATCAACAGAAAGAGATAAATTATGGGGATATCTATTTTTATCTAAAGTTCTGAAGAGAGAGTGAACATTAAAAGAGTAAACAATGAAAGTATGATATGTTCATCCCATAACATTAGCACCTATTTATATTTTTATGATTGACCTACTTCATTACCTTTATACATCTGTCTCTGTAGCTGTCTATAATTCTTGGAAAACATTTTCTTTTTTTTTTTTTAACTCAACTAATATCCCTAGTACCTAGTCCATGGCCTGGTACGCCAAATACTTTTTCAATGAAAGCATGACTGCATTTTGTTTCACTTTGTTTCAAGAGAGATATTAATTTTGTATTTGATGTGAATATGTAATAATAGCTAACAGAAAGTGAGTGCTAATAATGTGCTTGTCACTTTTCTAAATATTTATGTTTAATTTATATTTAAACTTTGTAATAATCTTATTGGAAGGGCACATAAGCGTAGAGCAGTTAAGTGACTTGCCCAGTGTCATGCAGCTAGTGAATAATGGAGATGAGATTCAAACTCTAATAGTCTGACACAAAACTCTTACATAGTATGATATGCTACTTCTCATGCAAGAGAACAGTATGTATTCATTAAAGAATTCCCATGATAAAAGTTCACTAAAATACTGCTGCTTCTGTGTTGAATGCTGATAGATCCTAAAGGGGATCTTAGTGGGGATAAATATAGTATATTAAAATCTGTTATTCAGTAGCCTGGCAACAAACCTATCGAAAAAGCAGAGGCTGAAGTATGTTCAGAGACCTTGCATTATGAGTGAAATCTGCTTACTAAAGTAGAAAATGTTTCTGTGGGCAAGATAATCATTTTGTAAAACCCAGCAATTTGAGATGAGTTGGGAGAGGTGGGAAGTATGGGGCAGAGGGCAACTGCAGAGTTTATACTGCCTCCTAATCTACCAAGAAAGCATTCCTGCTTGGCGTTTGGAAGTTACCAGTACATATTTGATGAATGAATGGGTGTATTTTTCTTCACAGTTATTTCTTTTATACTCCAAAAGCATGAATACCTCAGTATTTCTGTTACAATAATATCTACTTAGACTGATTTTTTAATGATATCAATAAGTGCCCTTCCTGACTTTGGAGACAGTGCAGAAACCCAGAAGCCTACATAGCTTCAAAAATTAAAGTGAAGAATTTTACAAATAAACTTTCATCATTCCTGTCATTTTTATGGAACCTAATCTAGTAAAGGAGAATATTGCAGCTAAATGACTGACAGGGAAAGTGTCTTTTTTAATTGGCACTGGGCAATTTATCAGACTCTGATGTCAGGGACACTCCATTAGGCTGTGAGAAAGTGATTGGTGGGATAACATTCAATTGAAAATCTCTGTGGATGATAGTTCATGCCACCATTACATCAACTTAATGAATGAGGCCCAATAGCATCCTCCTTTTTCTAGAAGGAAGACATCCATCATGGAACAAAAGATTCCCTAGTGCCAATACAGTGTCATGTTTTTTCTTCTTAGTCCATGTGAGGACAAAAAGATTTCAGAGTTTAAACCGAGAAAAGTTCAGACATCCTCATCCCATGGAAAATAATTGCCTGGACCATATCAGCTCATTACTTTTATTATATATAGAATATTATCTACAAGGATATAATCATACCTGAGGCAAACATAAGACTGTTTCCTGTCTTATTCTTGGAATGGCTGAACAGTTTCCTGATAGGTTTGAAAAACTATATAAACTCTTAATTGATGCCATTACTATACTTCTTAGCATAGCATCTGAATGTAGGTAATAAAATCTTGAAAATACAATAACCAACCCAAATCAGCAGTTATTTCCTAGTATTTTCACAAACTTCTGTATCTAGTTCTCTTGTTTCTAAGGGGAAAAAAAGGGATACGGTGGAATTTCCTTTCCATCTGTATTTCTTATCCTCTTTTTTTCTTTCATTTTCTCATCCCTCTTTTCCCTCCTGTATCTTTTTTTCTTCATCTCCTTTGCAGTACAGGAGAAAACCTCTCAGAGATTATAGGCTTTGAGCACAATGTGAATGGTCTGAATTGAAACTGACATATAAAAAAAGGTATTGAGGGAGAATGTTGACCATTAAAAGGATATGTATATGTTTTATTTTGGAAAAGGAAATGTGGCACTTTTTCCTGACACAGTGTAATACATGCATTGTCACCTTGGCATCTTGACCCGGCCAAGGTGAAAACTCCAGCACTCTATATCACATATTTTACATTAGCAGTTTTAACTTATCACACTATCTGTTTTTTATCAACATCTAACTACACAGTTGTACAGTTGATATGAAAATGTTCACAATCAACTTATTCTGTACCACATTCAGCTATTAATACCAAAGAATATTATATTAATGTTTACTTTTTCTTTTGTTTTAATCTTTAAATATTTTATCATTATTTTTGTCATCTTGGTTCAAATTTCATTAAATTCAAATTAATGTGAGAGGTATTAAAAAGGCTCACTATTAAAAAGGCTCAGTATTAAAAAGGCTCACTCCAAATTGAAAATTCATGCATTCTACTTTGTATTCAAAATTATTTTTAGATAGCAGCTTCAGTACTAGGAAAAAAAAAGATTTCAAAGTATGTTTTTAATCTTTCTGACAGGAATGATTCTACCTAGGATGGCTCAAGGTTATTTTTTTTCTGTATTTTATTTTATTTTTTTATTTTTTTTTTATTTTTAGCACTGGTAAGCTATTCTGTCAAGAATAAGAATTTAATGAAAAATAAACAAATGGAATCTTGCCAGAAAAGTTGATGTTACAATTTCTTAGAATTGATGTGAGCTACTGTTATTCAAGCCAAGGTGATTTCTTTTTCTTTTTATCTTTTTTTTTCTTTCACTATTTATATAATACATATACAGCCATATATTCAAAGTAGAAATTTCAGATTCAGATGAAATAAGTTAAAAGGAAAAGTTATGAGTTTTTGTTGGACTTACTTAATTATGATAAAAAGCATTAATTTTAAATTAATTTTGATTCCTAATTTTGTATTCTCAATGACATCATGAAAAACCTTTTTGGAGAAGATAGTGTATTCCTATGTAATAACTTCAGGCAAAAGATATAATTCCAGCTTTCGCAGCACTTAAGACTCTAAAACATATTATGTTGAGTGAAGGTTTCAAGAATGTAATGATCTTTCTCAAGTAATTTTAATCATTTTGTAATACTTTCCTTTGCCTGAAGGATTGTCTGAATCTGATCATCAGGTTTTGATGATTTGATATACACATATATTGCAAAATAATTACCACAACAAGGTTAGTTAACACTTGCATCACCACATGTAATTACCTTTGTTTTTTAATTTGTGGTGAGAACACTTAATATCCACACTCTTAGCAGCTTTCAAGTATGTAAACAGGATTGTTAGCATTAGTCACCATGCTGTATGTTAGAGCCCTAGAACTTACTCATTTTATAACTGAAAGTTTGCATACTTTGACCAACATCTCCACCATTCTTCACCCCCTGCCCCTGGTTCTCCACCATTCTTCACCCCCTGCCCCTGGCAACCATCCTTCTACTCTTTTATGAGTTTGGCTCTTTTAGATTTCATGTATCATTGAATTAATACAGTATTTATTATTCTCTGTCTTATTTATTTCACTTAAAAACTGTCTTCACCTAGCCATGTTATCACATATGGCAAGATTTTCATTGCTTTTGTGGCTGAATAATACTACGTGACATCAATTCTAAGTGTGCAATTTATGTGTGTGTGTGTGTATAAATATCACATTTTTAAATCTATTTATCCACCAATGGACATTTAGGTTGCTTCATTGTGATTAAAGCTGCGATGAACATGGGCATAGATATATCATTAAGATAGTGATCTTATTTCTGATTTTAGAGAAAAGATTTAAAGCTTTCACTGTTGAGGATATGACTTGACATATATGACCTTTATTATGTTGAGGTATGCTCCTTCTATAAGCAATTTGCTGGAAGTTTTTATTATGAAAGTATGTTGAATATTGTCAAATGATTTTTCTTCTACTGAGATGATCATATGACTTTTTCCTTTATTCTATTAATGTGGTATATTACAGGTATTAATATGCATATTTTGAAATATGCTTGTATCAGAGATAAATCCCACTTGATCATGGGTGTATGATCCTTTTAATGTGCTGTTGAATTTGGTTTGTTAGTATTTTGTTGAGGATATTTGTACATTCATATTCATCATATTCAACAGGGATATTGGTCTATAATTTTCTTTCTGTGACCTTATCTGGCTTTTTCATCAGGGTTTGCTGACCTTGTAAATGAGTTTGGAAGTATCTACTCCTCTTCAGTTGTTTGGAAGAGTTATTGACATACTAGTGTTATTTATTTAAATGTTTGTAGAATTTGCCTATGAAACCATCTGGTCCTGGGCTTTTTTGTTGTTGAGAGTTTTTTGATTTATGATTCAATGCCCTTATTTGTTATTGCTTTGCTCAAATTTTCTATTTCTTCATGATTAGGTCTTGGTAGGTTGTATGTTTCTAGGATTTTTTTTCATTTCTTCAAGGTGATCCAATTTGTTGGCATACAGTTATTCATTACAGCATCTTATAACCCTTTGTATTTTTATTGTATCAGATATAAAGCCTTTTATTTCTGATTTTACTTATTTGGATCTTCTCTCTTTATTCTTGGTCTCACTAAAGGTTTGCCAATTTTGTTCATCATTTAAAACAAAACAAACAGGTCTTTAGCTTCATTGATATTTTCTTTTTTCCTAGTATCTATTTTATTTATTTCTGCTGTGATCTTTATTATTTCCTTCCTCCTGCTAACATCAGGCTTAGCTTGTCTTCTTATCCTAGTTAAAAATTTAGATTTTTATTTGAGATCTCTGTTTTTTCTTAAGTAGGCTTTAGTGCTATAAATTTCCTCTTAGAACTGCAGTTGCTGCATCCCATACGTTTTGTTTTGTTACTGAAGTAAGTCTTATAGGTACCGTATAGTTGAGACTGTTTTTGAGTTGTCACTCTGTGCCTTTTGATCAGAGAATTTGATCCACTTGTCGAGAGCAATTAGGGTTGTTAAGGACTTACTAATGCCATCTTATTAATTGTTTTCTGGCTATTTGCAGCTTCCTGTTCTTTTATTCTTCTCTTGCTGTCTTTGTGAATTGATAATTTTCTGTTCTGATATACCTTGATTCCCTTATTTTTATCTTTTGTTTACCTAGTGTAAGTTTTTGCTTTGTGGTTACCACTAGGCTTATATAAAACATCTTGTAAAAGTTTATTTTACACTGATAACTAAAATTTGACTACACACCAACAGTACCCCTTTGCTTTCACCTTTATTTTATATCCTAATGTACAGTTTACCTATTTTTATATTGTATATTCACTGACAGTTTATTGTACATATACTTTTTTTTTATTACTTTTGTCCTTTAACCCTCATACTAGAGGTAAGTGGTTAACACACCATCATATTCCAGTATTTGAGTATTTTATTTGACTATGTACTTAACATTACAGATGTATTTTTTATTATTAGGTTTTCATGTTACTATTTAGCTTCACTTTATTTCAGTTTGAATAAATCTTTTCAGCATGTCTTATTAGGTGGGTCTTGTGGTGATGAACTCCTTTTGTTTGTTTGGGAAAGTCTTTATCTCTTCTTCATTTTTGATGAATAACTCTGCTGGATAACGTATCTTGGTTGGCACTTACTTACTTTTAGCATTTTGAATATATCATTCTGCTTTCTCCTAGCCTAGAAGGTTTCTGCTGAGAAATCCACTGATGGCCTAATGGGGGTTCTCTTTTTTGAGTGGAATTTTGTGTTCTTTTGCTGCCTTAAAATTTTTATTTATTTTAAACAGCTTTATTATTTGTCTAGGAGAAAATTGTTTTAGGTTGAAATTTTGGAGGATATTTATGAGTTTCATGAACTAGATATTCAACTCTCCTCTCAAGTTATAAGAAGTTCTCAACCATTATTTGTGAAATAAATTGGCTGCCCTTTTCTTTTTCTTCTGGAACTCCAGTAACGTATATATTGTTCATTTTATTGCTATCCCATAATTCATGTAGACTCTTTTCACTCTTTTTTTTTCCCTCATGCCGACTGTTTAATTTTGTTCTCCTCTGACTGTATAATGTCAAAGGATGTGTCATCTAATTCATATACTCCCTTTTCTGCTTGATCCAGTCTGCTGTTGATACTATTGAATGATTTTTTTTCATCTTATTCTTCAGCTGCATTATTTCTTTTGGCTCTTTCTATGATTTCTCTGTTAAATTTCTCATTTTTTTAATGTGCATTGTTTTGTGACGTGGAATGATTTGTGTGTTTTCTTGTAGCTCATTGAGCTTCTTTAAAGGCCCTGTCTACTAATGCAGTCACACTGAGGGTTAAAGCCTTGACATATGGATTTTGAGGGACCATAGTTTAGTCTATAACATGAACTTATTGCCAAAGTGCACCTTTTCCTTTTATTTGGCTTTTCCCCCTAAAAACTTTTGTATTTAGAAGTTTATCACATCAAAACTCATACACTTTTTTGTTAGAAGACTTATTGAAGTATGATTAGCATAAAGTAGGTACTGCACATACTAAGTATATAACTTGACAGATTTTGTCACATTCTTTAAATCATCGTCATAATCAAAATAAAGTGTTCTTGTGCTCCTTTTTAAAAATCTCTACCTCACATTCTTTTTTGCTATTCCCATCCTGATTCCCAGGCTTTATACTACTGCTTTACTTTCTGTAACTGTATATTAACTTGCCTTTTCAAGAATGTCATGTAAATGGTATTATGCAGTATGTGTTATATTTGCCATCTTCTTTAAGCATAATTATTTTGAGATTCATTCATATTGTTGCGTTCCATAATAGGTTTTTTCCCTTTTTACTGCTGTGTAAGTTTTCCGGTTTTTTGGATATATCATAATTTGTTGATATGAAAGTTCATGTCTCAGTTATATATAAAACTGTATGCTTCCATTTCTTTTATGTACATACCCAGAAGTGTGATGACTGTGTCCTGTGATAAAGGCATGTTTAACAGTTTACAAAACTGTTTACCTGTCTTTGCATATTGCGTCTTCCATTTCTCTCTATTGTCTCCAGACAAAGTCTGTGTTTCTTTCAAATTACATTTTCTTAATGTCTGTGTCTCTCCTATTAGAGATTTCTTCATGTGATTTTTGGCCGTTTGTTCATATTTACAAATAAACCTGAAAAGCTAATTGGAAGTATAGTGCATGTTGGAAGCTTTGTGCATATACCTAGTAAGCTATAGGTATATTTTTTAGAAGAACTCTGATATCAGTATATGTCTTATCTCTTGAACTAGTCATATTCTCCGGGGAAGAGTCCTTCAGCCTCCTACTTGATTTTCAGCAATTTGTGATTTGGAGGAAAATATGCCTGGGCAGCACTCAGTGTCTAATGTAAATTTTTATTTAATGTTTCACTTTTAATTGGACCTTGTTTCATTGATTAAAATACCTCCATTTTACAGTTCCTAGTCTGTTACACCAGGAATAAAGAGAAAGAGTGCTGTAGACTGAAGGTTTATATCCCCTTATATTTGTACATTGTATCTAATCCCCAGTATGATGGTTTTAGGAAGTGGGTCCTTTGACAGCTGATATGGTTGTGAGGTTGGAGCCTCATGAATGGGATTAGTGCTCTTATAAAAGAGGCCCCAGAGAGCCCCCTGCCCCTTTCATGTGATATCACAGCATGTCATATGAGGTCCCCATGTGAGGACACAGCAAAGATACGGACACTTATGAACCAGGCAGTGGGCTCTCCCAGACACTGAATTTCCTGGTGCCTTTATCTTGGACTTCTCAGCCTCCAGGACTGTGAGAAATAAAATTCTATTGTTTATAAGTCACCAAGTATGGCATTCTTTAATGGCATCCCAAACTGAAACTAAGATAGAGAATCAGCTGTCTATATAAAGTGGGAGTAGAAATTATTAGGGAGTATATTTCTTCTTAAAATGGTGTACCAAAACTTTCTGACACCATTGTCATTTTTACACATGTATCACTCAGGACATATTTGATGTCATCAATTACTGATTAGGGATTCTGCAAGTAGTTGTCTCAGGATTATGTTTTTTCATGTCTGCTTTCTAGCTCTTGCCTTTTTATTTCTGGTTTTCTTCTGCTGTAGTCTCCTCTCTCACTCTTGTTGCTGTTATCTTTTTATACCTTTAGAAATACTAAATATTGTTTTTAAATATCCACTTATTTGAAACATGGGGTGTGTTTTTTCAGCTTTATTGAGGTATATTTGACAAAATAAACTTGTATGTATTTAAGGTGTACAACTTGATGTTTTAATGTATGTATACACTATAAAATGATTACTTCAGATAGGTCATATTTCACTTCTTTTTATTTTGGTAGAATGCCTAAAATCTACCCTCTTAGCAAATTTCAAATATACCATACAATATTGTTAACTATAGTCACCATGCTGTACATTAGATCTTCAGAACTTACTCATCTTGAATAGCCGAAACTTTGTACCTTCTAACCAACATCTCCCCAAGCCCTCCATCCCCTGGCCCCTGGAAACTACCATTGTACTCTCTTCTCTATGAATTTGACTATTTTAAATTCCACATATAAGTAAGTATTTGTCTTTCTGTTTCTGGGATGTGTTTTAAAATATGAATTCATAACATTATCCTACTCACTTTCAAAATCTTTCCTTTTGTTCCTCCTTCTCTTATGTTCAAGGTCTCTGTCACTATTATCTCTCTGGGGAAAAACAATAACAGTACTGCAAGATTTATCCTGTGTACATCAAGGAATCATTTAGACACATATCTATAATCCACCTATACTACATATGTGACATTGAGCAAGATACTTCAAATGGAGAAAAGTAAGCCTCAGTTATTCACTTATGCAGTTAGGTTAATGGTATCTACTAATATTAATAATATCTAACCTACTCTATTAGTAATATCTGTTAACCTAACAATATTGGTCTGGAAATAAAATAAGGTAATATTTACATGAATGATGGGTGTATATCAGTTCCCCAGCTAGTGGAATCTTTGCACCTGATATGTTTAATTTTATCTTGATTAGCAATTGAAGTTAATTCTTTAGCCTTATCCCCATATGAAGTGTGTGAAACCTGACTGTTTTTGGACTTCCAAAGGTAAAAGACAGTTGAATGGTGGATTATTCATAGATGGTGCATCAGTAGGAGGTACACACTCAAAATTCATGTAATGCTGATTCTCTCTACAGTACACGAACCTCACCATAGGTAACCGTTCTTCCTCTTCCCATGTCAGAAATTTGGCTCCCTCCATGCCTTTTTCTCTAGGTATTTACCCTTCTTGTTTTCCCCTGCCATAGTCTAACATAGTTTCAAGGATTTTTTTAAAATGCTAAGAATGAATACATTGAATTATTTCACCTGAGAAGTATTTAACTGTTTCATTGAGTCTTTGTGTAGGTTTTATTCAATTAAGAAGTGTCTTAAATTAACAATAATAGATCAGATATAACATAATAGGTTAAAAAAAAAAAAAGAAAAAGGTTTGTTGGAGCAGGCAGATAGCTGGATATGAGTAGAGAAACTGGGACGCAGGCCAAATGGCAGGAATTGGGCAAAAACGGAGAGGGGCATGGGGCCAAATGCAGGAAACCATAAGTCATGTAAACAACAGAGGTCCCTGGGCAGAGAAGGAAAAGCAGGAATCTCTGGGCTGATAAGAAATCACACATTTGGGGGTAACAAATGTCTTGGAGGCCAACAAAAGAAATGTGGGAAAAGGCAAGAATCTCTAATGTCCAGATATAGCCTTTGGCTCATTATATCATCATTTCAGTAAAATTAGCCTTGTAGATTAGAAGTATCAATCATGCACCCCACACCATGACACTTCCCATCCAGACTAAATAAGGACAAAAATCACGCCTCCCTACAGGAAAGTGTTGCTGGGATAGAAATCAGGGAATATGACCCCAAACCCTTCCCTCCCCAGTGAATGTTCTGCCCATTCATTTCTACACCCTATGTAACCCACTAGACAGAGAAGCTCAGGGCAGCCGCTCACTGAGCCTGCCCCCTCTCCCCTTGAGAGTGTACTGTCTGTCCCTTATAAATCTCTGCTTTACTTTCTGAACCTTCCTGTCTCATCTCTGAATTCTTTCTGCAACTGGACAAGAACCTAATCATCAGCAACAGGTTGATATTTGAGATAAAGCAATACTACAATTACAAATTGCCCGGTAGAATGCCTGGTGTATAGTATGCACTCTAGAAATATCCATTGTTGCCCCATTTTCTTATTTTTAAATGATTGCAATTATAATGATAATTATATTGTTGTATGTATTAAACAACTTCTAATGCAGTGTTTCACTTACTCCTCAGAACCACCCTATACATGGATACCTTAATTTTTCTCATTTTCTGAATCTTAAGAAGGTTAAATAAGTTCCCTGAGATTAGGTACACTTTCCCCAACGGAAGGTTTCTAATACAACTGATTTTAAGATCCATGTGTTTTCATCATTCTACCAGGGTTCTGAATCCTGGATCCCTTTTCTTTCTCCTTCAACTCACGCTGATAGAAAACTTCCCGTGTAATGTGGTTGATGGATAGTGGATAAGTAAATGATCCCCTAAAATGTTTTTTCAAATATCTACCATTATCCTTTTATTTTTATAAGCCCTGTATTAGAATGAATGTATAGTATTATTAAGGTGAGGGCAACACTAATTTTTTAACATAGATAGTTGTTTTTTTTCTTTTTCTTTTACCTTGGGAAAGCAGACAGATGACAGGATGCTGGGTAGATAACTTTTGATCTAGAGAAGAGCTGGGGAAATGTCAAGAAATAGGTAACTGAGAATCATCAGTCCAAGCTGAGACCCTTTGCCAGGGGATTGCTTTGGGGGATCAGATACCAGAGCTGAGAGAGAGAGAAGCCCTGGAGTGCAGAAGGCATCTCTGAAGATAGACTTCATTATTTTGCCGAGGGTCACTTCTAGTCTGAGGGTAAAATTCACAGCTAAGACAATTATTTTGATGGCTTCACGACTTTAACCACCATTATTTAATGAAATAGCATTGGTTTGTGCCTATACCCTATTGTCTTCCTAGTGTAGAAGTATCATGAAAATTAATGCATTTTTGAAATTCTATGAATTTTTTTGGAGGAGGGGGTGTGCATAATCCTACATAGCGTTATCTTCCACAAAGAAAAAAGATGAAAAAGCAGTTAAATCTAACCTCCTATGAAAGTTCTTGTTTTATTACTTTGTTCTAGAACTCCTTAAAGCAAAATCACCTAAATTTTAGAAACTATTGCTACCAGATATAATCAGATGGAATAATGGATTTACCTACTTTATTTGATATGAGCCTGATGGCAAAACTTTGAAGATAAAATATGATTCTGATGTGTTTGTGCACTTGCACATGCACATGGGCACACATGTGTGTGTTACTTGGGAAAAGGAATAAAAGAAAGCTGTGAATATGCTAGGTTGCATTTGGTAGTTCTCCTCTAATAACTGTGTTATTATTTTCTGTTTTATCTACTAATGATTACCTGTAAAATCAGTGCATAGAAACAGACGTCAGAGAAGCCAGAAAAGCCAAGGTGTGAGAGAAAATGAACTCAGCAGTAAGGCAGGTATGTAGTGCAGAATGAGGCACTGATGAGCCATTTGGCAGTAAGCTAAATAAGGAGAAACAGAGATCATAATGCCAAATGAGCCCAGACCTCGGTGTACAGGCAGCTGTGCATAGTTAAGAATAGCATCCTAATTTCCTTTAACAAAAACTCCAGATATGATAACAGGAAGGTTAAGAACATAACCTTGTTTGTAGGTTTACTGAAGTCAGACATAATTGATACTATGGCTCCTTCTATAGTATTTCCATTTACTATTTGTAAAGCCATGAAAGTGGTTTAGTTTTGTTTTGCTTTTATTTAATCTGCTTTTGATTTTCTCAGAATCCAGCTGCCTGGCTTCAAGCACTGCATTCTTTATACAGTATAAATATGACACATTTTTGGATCAGGACAGTCAAACCCTCCATTTGAGAAGCACAATTAAGATATGTTAAAAAAAGGCCAAGGCTTGCTGTGCTTCCTATCTCCTCACTCTCCTTTACCACTATATTCATTTTAGAAATTCCCACTCAGCTGCTCCGTATTTTGCTTGGCAAGACAGGAGTCCTGCTAAAGTGAAATCTTCCATTTGCATTGTAACAATTAAAGGTACGATTTACTCACACTGTAGTATAAATGAGTTTTATATGAACATAAGTGGGGAGGTAAAAAATAAAATTAGGCTTCCAGTCTCCCAAGCTGGTAGAAGGTCCCTGATAGGACAGATAGGAAAATTATCATTTTGAGTGATGCCCTATGCCAAGAATTGTTTTCAGTGTTGAATTCTGCCAACAGGCATGTGAATTACTTTTGGCAAGGTTGCAGGTCAGGAAAATGAGATTGTCTAAATCTGAAGTTTGTTTTTACTAATGTTATCGTGAAAGAGTACAACAAAAATACAAAATAATTACAGCGAAGAGAGGCCAAGGCAAAAGATATATTTTACTTACTTTTACAAGTTTCATGGAAGATGAGCAACTACCTGCCAGAACCTGTATTTGTGCACCATAAGCCAGATCCCCATTTATTACTTGTGGTAAGAGGCAGTGAGTTACTTTTTGACCCTACTATTCATGCCTTCTTTGCTAATCTTTCTAAATAAAACAGGGTTTTGCAGTAATATTTCTGAGTTACCAGAGGGCCATTGAGCTTCCCTGCAATGCAAAGATTGGCTTCTGTTTCTTCAAGACTCCAGATTTGAATAAGGCTAAATTGGAATGTTGGCCCCAAATACCTGCATTGTTTACAAAATTCCCTTCAGGCATTCTTTTGGCAACTTCTTAACTTACTTGAAATTTGTTCCAGGTTTATTCTCCTTTAGTATTACTTTCTTACCATACTGCTCACTCTTAGTGTACGTTTAAACAAAAACAAACGCAAAATATATTAAGATATGAATGACTGATAATACTAATAATATAATAATAATTTCTTTTTTTCTTACTATACCCTATTGTTAAAAATAAGTTCCTATCTTAATGAGTGTCCATGCTACTTTGTTATTCACAAAATACCAACATAAATCCAGATACTAAATGTTAGCTTTCAGTTTACTCCCAAGTTCAACTGAAATTGTGGCTTAAAGCTATATCAGAATGTGGCACTGTCATTGGGTTTATATTCCACCTTTTTTTTTTATTTAAGTCAGTCATCTTGGCTCAATTCAAACATTACTCCCTCCAGAAGAACTTGAACCCTGAGCTAAAAGAAGCACTCTTTCTGTGTTTTTTTAGGAAACATTTCGTTAACTTAGTATATGGTATTGGAATTATTTTTACAAGGTTGTTTTCTTACATGCTAAGCTCATTGATGGTAGCCACTACATCTTACTTTAATTTGTACCTGCAGTGCACAGTGCTTGATGCACACAGGGACACAGGGCTCATATTCCTTTAAATAAAATATTAAATTGATTCAAGAGCATATGACAACCTTCTGTAATGTAACATAATCTTGACATTCGAGAAAGGAATGCTTATGATCAGTGACAATTAATAATTTTAAGTTGTTTCAGTTGAATTTTGTTACTTTCTTTGAAGCTGTCTATACAGACATTTGGAAGATTTTAGAGACAAAAGACAGTACATGAATCATGAGGAGAAATCTATATTTTTAAAAAGGCAATTATGAAAAATATGATAAAATATTTTGAATGTTTTATAGTAATTGTCTATTGTGTTAGGTTCCCTCATCTTATTAAGCATCAGTGCTTGCATTTTAATTCTTTCTGCAGAAATATTGAATGTAATAAGTTTTCTATTAATCATAATAAAAATTGTTTAATTTACCATTTAGTTTCTAGTGCAACAATACTGTGTGCAGTGTTAGAATTTCTCTTCTCCTGCTAATATGAGCTCTCCTAATACTGATAATTTGCTTATGAAGGCAAATAATTTTGTAAGATGACTTATAAAAATACCCAACAGGTTATTTTTGCAGCTGTAACAAATATAATTGAAAACCAGGTGAATACTCAAATTATAGTTGTCCTATGTAGAGAGTAGTAGGACCCGTTAAGGGATAGTATGTCATTAAATATTATTTCCTGTGGAAGGACCAAGATAAGGAAAGAGATAATAAAATTATTCCACAACTTAGTTTGGCAGCATACTTGAAATGTTACATATCAACTAAGATGGAATTGGACCATCTAAGTATGATTTTTTTATTTGTTACTATTTACTTGATTACCAAGATTTGACACTCCAATCTTAATACCAAAATATCAATTACTTTTATTGATTCAGAATTAGTTCACATTCTCTCTTTTTTTATTCTTAGAGAGATTTTAACTAGAGATTCAGAAAAAAAAAAACAACAACAAACTTGTCGAGGATAACTAAATTCACATTATATAATCAGCTGTGTATCATTAACTAAAGAGATGCTTTCTGCCTAAAATCACATAACAAAACTAATATGCCTCATAATTAAAGTGATTTTTTTCTTGGCACCAGTTTTTTTTTTAATTATACGAGTTTGGACAGTCTTATCACATCTGTTGCCATATTTGTCTCTGTATTCTTTACTTTTGTTATCTGACTCTCTATCTAACAGGTTATTTATTCTCAACCGTTAAAAGACATCACTGATGTGATCTGTTTGATCTTTCTGCTACAAATAATGAACATATTTCATTATAAAACAATTTTTACAATAAAAATAGCAGATTGAATATCATTTTTCAGTAATATTGCCCTCACCTTTCAGACTTGTTTTTCTGAGCATGAGAGAGGGGTGAGCTATAGCTGGTATATAGGAAATTGTTTATGATCTATAACTGATCATGTGTCGAGTAGTGAGCAGCCTTTGATGACTTAATATTCATAGTCATGGAAATTATAAATGGCTGAGATGCTGTGGTGCAAACAACCTACATTAGTCTACTAGGGCTGCTACAGCACGATACCATAGAATGCATGGCTTCAGCAACAGAAGTGTGTTTTCTCACATTTCTAGAAGTCAGAAGTCCAAAATTAAGGTGCCATCAGAGTTGGTTCATTCAGGTTAATTTCAAGGTGAGGCCTCTCTACTTGGCTTCCAGATGGTTGCCTTCTCACTGTGTCCTCATATGGTCTTTTGACATGGTCTATTCACAAGTAAAAAGAGCTAGAGATCTCTGGTGTCTCTTCCTCTTCTTAAAAGAACACCAGTCCTGTCAGATTAGGGCCTGACCCGGATGATCTCATTTAATCTTAATTGTCTCCTTAAAAACCTTATCTTCCACTATGGTCATATTGAGGATTAGGGCTTCAGTATATTCATTTTGAGGAAATGCAGGTTAGTTCTTACTGTGTCTCTACTCCAGTTATGGTGGATTATTGTCAGTTTGGCTATGCTCACCGTCATGGGCATCATGTGAGCATTACTACTCACTGAAGAAAAGATGAGAACCAGTTTCCATTGTTAACTTTTTGCATAGAGGAACTGTGTCTTATATTTGTGTCAGCATTCCTAGTGCTAAATGAAGTACTGAGCCCAGTGTCACTTAACAAAATGTCTACTTAATAAATGACTCCAGTGAGCTAATTTTTGGTCCGTGTTGATTCACACTGGTCCATGTCAGACTGAATATTTTATTTGTTTATGTTGGTATACTCATTGTAGCAAATCCTTGATATATTTGCCTAACAAACCAGCTTTCGAACTCCATTTCAGTCAGTGAATTTCCCTTGCTGCCTTTAGAATTCTCTCTTTATCCTTAAGTTTTACAATTTTAATTTTGATATGTCTTGGTGTGGGTCTGTTTAGGTTCAGGAGGAAACTTTTGGAGGTAATGGATATGTTTATTACCTTGATTGTGGTGAAGGCTTCATGGGTATATATATATATATATGTCAAAACTCATATAATTTAACATGTACAGTTTCTTGTACATACATTATACCTCAGTTTTAAAAAATGAAAGGAAATAAATGAAAATTGTTACCTAGTTCTAAATGATTGAATTAGTAAACACTTGGAATTCAACACTGATATGCAGAAACTTTTTTATTTTGACAAACTCACAGTTAACCAAAAACATTATTTTTTCACTTTGTGTATGATAACTACTTCTCAATCTATATTTTTGTATTTTATTTCTTTAAATGTATTTGTTAAATACCTATGACTGAAGTCCTTTTCAGTTAAACTTTCCCAGAGTCATTATTTCATTAAATTCTTCCCTAGATATTCCATGTAAAAAATCAGAAAAAGTCTATTATCACCAAGGTATTAACATTCTTAAAATTGTGTTCTAAATACACTGCCTGTCTGAAGGATAGAGTTATTTTTTGGGGAAAAAAAAAGGTATTTTTTTTCTATGCTAAACCTGGGTCAAGATCAAATATTGAGCAAAGCTGAACACTGGTTTTAACCTTGCTATCATGTTATGATGTTACTAGCAAATTGTAAGTTGGACTGACTTCTCTCTTCCCCACATTATCCCAGAAAGGCAGGTTTAAAAAAAGAGAGAGAGATAAAAGCTCATTTATAGATCATTATTATGTAGCAAGATCTACATATTATATGATATGGGCTACATTGTATGTGGCAAGTGGGCACCCAGAGTCTTCATATATTAAATCCGTTACTGAGAATTTTGAAGTATAACAAATTTTAAGAACAAATTGTAAGTTTAAAAATATTGAAAAAAATAATAAAGCTGCCATCTCTTAAGTTATATATTTTTACTTAAGGAAAATTTCTTTCCATGTGTTTTGAGAAAATATATCTTAATATATGTAAATATGTTAATAGTAAGTCCCAGTCTTAATTATATTTGTATTATTGAAGTAGTGGATGATACTAATATCTGTTAATATTATCAAATATTAGTATTTTCAAATTTCTTATTAACTGTCAGGTTCCCATATATGCTTGAATTTATTCCTGAGCTCTAGGTTCTATTTCATTGGTTTGTGTCTGTTTTCATACCAGTACTGTGCTATTTAGATTACCATAGCTTTGAATTACACCTTGAAATCAGTAAATGTGATTCTTCCAGCTTTGTTCCTCTTTCTCAACATTGCTTTGGCTATTTAGGCAGGTTCTTTTGTGGCTCCATTAAATTTTAGAATAGTTTTTTTCTACTTCTGTGACAAATGTCATTGGAGTTTTGATAGAGATGGCATTGAATATATACAGGATTTTGAGTATTATGGGTATTTTAACAATATTGTCTTGACTCATGAACATGTATATCTTCCCGTTTATTTAAGTCTTCTTCAGTTTCTTTCCTCATGACTTATAATTTTCAGTGTACAGATCTCTCACCTGCTTAGTAAAATTTATACCTAGGTATTTTATTCATTTTGGTAGTATTGCAAATTATGGGGTTTTTTTTAATTTGTTACTTTTTTATTGTTTTTAGTGTATAGAATTGCAGTTTATTTTTGCATGCTTTCTGGGCATATGTTTTGTGTCCTGAAACTAAAATTGTTCAATAGTTCTAACACTTGTTTTTGGTGGAATCCTTAGGGTTTTTCATATCTAAAATGATGTCTTCTGCAAACAGAAACAAGCTTACTTTTTACTATTTTTTCCCTATCTTTTAATTGAAGTATTACTAGAATATAACATTACATTAGCTTCTGGGATACAACATAATAATTTAATATTTGAATGTATTGCAAAATGATCACCATAATAGTTAAGATATTAACTAGATTTATTTTTTCTCTTCTGATTTGGTCACGTTTTATGTATTTTTCTTTCTTAATTGCTCTGGGTAGGTCTTCTAGTACTATGTTGACTAGGAAAAGAGGGAAACTCAAATAAATAAAATTATAAATAAAAGAGCAGACATTACATCTCATACCACAGAAATACAAAGTATCATAAGATAGTACTAAGAACAGCTACAACCAACAAATTGGACAACCTAAAAAAAATGGATACATTTCTACAAACATATAACCTACCAAGACTGGATTGTGAAAAAATAGAAAATCTTAAAATACCAAAGACAAGTAATGAGATTGCATCTTAATCACAAATTTCATAACAAAGAAAATCTTAGGAACACTATAGTCTCACTGGCGAATTCTAACAAGCATTTAAAGAATTAATACCAATCTTTCCACACTTTCCAGAAAATTGAAATGGAGGGAATATTTCCAGAGTCATTTTATAAGGCTAGCATTATCTTGACAGCAGCATCAGATGGAGACTACGGGAAAAGACAATTATTGGCTCATATCCCTGATGAATATAAATGCAAAGTTTTCAACAAAATGCTAGCCAACCAAAACCACCAGCACATTTAAAGTATCATACACTGTGACTGGGGATGACGTATTCCTGGGATTTGAGACCCAGGAATGCAGAATGGTAGTTAAATAGTGCAGATAGAAATTTCTGTGGCATAGATGCTTTTTTAATTTTTATATCCATCAATGGAGAATTCAGCTAGACATGAAAAATCAGTTTTTATCATGATAGATGCTGTTTCAGTTACATTAGCTGAAAGATTTATATGTATTGGAATTTTAAAACAAGAGACTGATAATTCCCGTTTTGCTTTTTTCCATTGTAGGCTACTTGTTGAAATTAGTTCAGAACAGTTTCCTGAAGCAAGATTCTATGAAAAGTGTCATGGATATAATTATTGATCATTTATTATGTGTATGCAGATGCTATGAAACTTTGTCAGTTCATGGAACTGCTGAAAGAAATAGGAAACAATTAAATAGCAGCGTCAGTCTCTCTAGCCTGTCACTTTGTCAGTGCCCTTTATAATTGTCAAAAGAACACATTTAACCAAAATAAAGTATTTTTTTGGAAAACAAGACTATTAAGATCACTAAGTTGTGTATATACATTACTTTCAAACAATTAATTTAATGATCTTTAATGATTCCTTATAATCACTGAATCATGGAAGAAGTTTTCAAAGCTTTAAGTACTTTAATTTCAATTCTAGATTTTCTTTAAAGAAAAGGAGTGCTTGCTGTAATATTCATTAATCAAAGAAAAAAATCACCTTGTGATTTGTGTTTTCTCATTAATACCACACTGCATATAAATGAGATAAGTTAGAATCTCTAAGAAAAGGTAAGTTTATTCATGACTTAGTTAGGCAGGTAAAATAACATGTTGATGGAAAATTTCCATAATATAAAACAATAATACTGATTTTACATATTTTCCTACTTGAATCAACATGCAGAAAATTCAAGCATAATTGATAGCATGATATAAATTGACTAGAAAATATATAAGACAAATTTGAAGAATTCGGTTGATACTGCTGTTCAGTGTATGTATTGATCCTTTGAATTCTGTGGTAATTAAAACAAGAGTTAGTGAATTTTCTTAATTTAGATTGATACAGTCTTGAAAGTCATATGATTTGCTTTAAAGTTAAGTCAGTTTTTCCAAAAAACAAGTTAACCTCTTTTGCCAATGTGGATGGAAATGTTAAAAGAAATTATTATTATTATTATTATTATTTTGGTGTTCAATTAAGTTGTTGTGAAAAACTGAATATATTTGGAACAATTTATGCGTGTGTAATATATATATGGATATATATATTGTAAAGATACTTTTACAACTAAGTTTTATGAAATCTGAATACAGATTAAATATATACAATGAAAATTTACTGTATGAATTGAGATGTGCTCTAATTATAAAATACACGTTAGATTTTTAAGAATCAGTTGGAAAACATTAAAATATTTCATAAAGTACTTTTGATAGATTACATTTTAAGATATTGTTTTATTTATGTATAGTTTATATATCACTATATCTATATAAGTATACTGTTTTATGCAGTTGGTCCTCTGTATTTACTGGTTTCTCATTCATGGACACACCCAACCACAGATTGAAATTTCAACCCTTGTTGGTTGGACCTTTAGATGTGAAACCTGGAGGGCAAACTGTATTCATCATATTGTGGCATTTTTATATAAGGCAATTAAACATCTCTGGGAGGCTCTTGTGACTAATCCTCCACAGATACTGAGGGTTAACTGTATACATTAAATTATTAATTTTTTTAATTTCTAATTTTTATTTTTAACTAGTGGAGAGATTGAATTTTTTAATCACAATTTTATTAGTGTATTATAATGCCTCTTTTGTATAGTTTCTTCAGTTATCTATTTTTATTGAAGTATAGTTAGTTACAACATGTCAATTTCTGGTGTACAGCATAATGTCCCAGTCATGTGTATACATATATATACACACACACACACATATATTTGTTTTCATATTCTTTTTCATTAAAAGTTATTGCAAGATATTGAATATAGTTCTCTGTGCTATACAGAAGAAATTTGGTTTTTATCTACTTTCATACATAGTGGTTAATTTCACCTGTTTCGTTTTTAATTTTTTTAATGTCAATGCTAGAATATTTAATGTTAAAATGTGACTCACATTATATTTTTATTGGAGAGTGCTATTCTATAAATTTCTTATTCTCAGGGGAAATTACACCCTCAAAGGGCTAGAGAGCCACTGCTTTGGGGAAGAATACTAAAATCATAAATCCTCTGCTAAGATTAGCATATAAGCATTTGCCCATTATCCATTATACTTCTTCCACTATAGTTTCCTCATTGATGTTTCTGCCAACATGTAGAAAATGTTTAATGTCAAAAGGTGATTTGATATAGCCAATACTGAAAGAATAGTGGTATTCAAAGATCCAAGTCAATACTTAAATTTACACTTAGAACTAACTTTCAATCGCAAGTGTCAGAGCCCAGATGTTATCTGATGTACATGGCTAATATCTTTTGAAAAATGAGCAGCAGATTTCAGCACTTGAAGCTGCCAACAGGCACAAAACTTCATCTGTACAAATACAGCAGCTTCAGTCTCTCTAGCCTGTCACTTTGTCAGTGCCCTTTATAATTGTCAAAAGAACACATTTAACCAAAATAAAGTATTTTTTTGGAAAACAAGACTATTAAGATCACTAAGTTGTGTATATACATTACTTTCAAAATGCTGTTACTGCATCCTCCAGCTCTAATCTGGCCGAACAGTTGAAGCCATTTTTTTTCTTCTTGGTGGTAAACTTAATTTTTCAAGAGATTGCATGTAAGAAGACATCTCTAATTGCTTATAAGAACCCCTTCAATTCTTCTTTCCCAATAACACAAATACAGTCTCGTCATCACATTAACTTTTGGAAACAAACAGCTAGATTTGAATGTTGGCAAGGTATTAAAAAAAATAATGATAATGAAAGTTATGCCTTGAAATACTAAAATTAATGATAATAGTAATACATATTAATTTACCTTATATTACCATTTTAGTACAACTAATTTATGTTTGACCTCCTTGTTTTGCCTTTGTTGGAAGTACTCTCCCTTCAGTTTTAGCCCACAAAGATACTACATCAGCAAATATATTAGGCAGATCTGTAAGAACATTTTCCACGCAGGCAATACAATGTGTTGTTTAAGCACACTATAATTACACCTAAATATATTTAAGAGCAAAAAATATACTGGAAAGATGAAACAACCAGAAAATAAATGGTAATTCAGGAAACTGTTATGCATTGATCAACCATTGCTAAATGAATGAAAAGATTCTTTAAAGTAAACCATAGAAACATACCATATACTATATAGTTGACTACCAATTTTCAGGACTTGAAACACAATAATTTGTGTATTATATATTAGACTGACTGATCCCTTTTGCATGAACTGGCATATGATTTAGGAAATCAATCCATCTACTCCATCATTGTCAGTAAAGGAATGATGAATAAATAGTTTCTTTATTAAAGCAAATAGGTGATAGAACGTTGCAGAGTCTAAAATACAAGAATTTAATAGATTGTAAAAGAATTTATGGAGAGGATTTTTATCATTTATTTTTGTTATTCTTCCCAGAATATTGCAGAACTATAAATCACTTTCACTGGTTTGCCCCTGATTTGCCTTCCTAAAATACTCACAAAACTCCAGTGGCAGTTTTGAAATAATGATTCATCTATTAGTGCTGATACTGAATGACTAATTATTAAGTTAGCAAATTAAGATGCTATTTGTTAAAACAAGAATCCTTTAATATGCTCATCATTTGGAAAATGCTTCGTTTTCTGTCTTCCTAAGTTACATAATATAATTTGTAATTAGAAAGCCTTTCCATAGCAACTTATCATTTTCCTTTCAAAATTTAAGTACCATAGACCACCTACTGCAGAAGATGAACACATAGACTCAGGAAAAATAGCAAAGATAATTAATCTTCCATTTTGGATGAATGCATACAGAAAATGTTAATTTAACAAGTAGTCCATATGTCAATATTAAAGAAATAGCTTTTGCCTTAAACTGGCTGAGAACAGAAGAGTACTGTCAATTAATTATGTAAAATGATGCATGCAAGTAGCACATCTAAATGTGGTGGCATGTGCAAATAATGCAGTGTGGATTTTGAGGAAGTGAGCATTTCTCAGCAAATAATATCCTCCAGTTTTTGTTATCTCTGCTCTACCTAGCTAGAGCAATGACATTGATAATTTGTTATTAATGCTGTTGCCATTTATTTACATCTGAGTTTTATAGGTAGAACTATCAAAATCAAATTTCTCAAAATTATAAAACCATACATTTACTCATGAAAATTACTTAAAATTTAGAGCATCTTAAAAGCAGCATGTCTCTGAAGGTTGACATTATGAAACTGTAAAACATTTGGAGTGACTATAGGTAGACCTGGGATTGAAGTCCTGCTTTAGCAGTTTCCAGTTTATGGACTTCAGAGTTCTTTAACCATTTGAATGCCTGGTGTTGAGATAACTTTTTAGGCACAATATGGAATTGTTCCTGCCTGGGGTGCCACATTAGCAAATGAAAATTAGGTAACTTTAGTGTCCCTGTAAATGATCCATTTGATTAGAAACACAGTATATTCAGTCAGGCAATCCCCAAACACCAAACTAACTCTCAGCTTTCTCACCCCAAGCAAAGTTTACTATGTAGTCCTAGCCAATCAGATATTTTCTATTTGTCTTTTCCTTGTTCCTTATTCTTTATCCTCTAAAAGCTTTTTGCCTTCCATCCCAGTTTCCAGTTCTCCACAAGGAGACTGTCTAGTTCATGAAGTGTTAAATAAAGTTTATATCACCTAAATTGTTTTCTTTAATCACTTTTTAACAGTTTTTGGAACCCAGGATGGGATTGGAAGTTGACTGCTAATGGCTTGTGGAGCAAGATGTATAGGCAAGGTCCCTGCTGAAGCCTTGGAGTTCACTGTTCCTCTTGTTACTGATGGCTATGGGTAAGTCACACTTTGATATGAGCTCTGCTCCTTTGTGTGCAGCTCTCCAATTCAAACAAACTTTGTTTAATATATATATGGTTCCCAGAAAATTTCTGGGTCCACAGAAACACTCCAGGGTTTATTAAAATTCTGTGAGAGGGTCTGGGATCTTGAAAGGTTCCAGGAGTCCACAATGGGTGGTCACCATTAGGGGGCTTATAAAGCTTCAAGGTAAGTCCACAGCATAAACCACTTGGGGACTTGGGAAAGTAAGGCAAATAGCTCTAAATACAGAACATAGAAATCTTTTGATTTCTGTCTTAGATGAAGATCTCCTAGATAGGAAGAAGCAAATCAAAGGTAATGTAGTGGATTGGTAGATTGGTGCCTTGCTGTCATTCAGGTTACTACCCATTCTTGGAGGAATTAAAATGTCTGTCTTATAAATTGAGTCTTTACAAGATCAGGAAAAGCCCACCTATTCCTTTTACCAATCTCAAAGCCTCCCCTATGTATCTCAAAAGGCTTGTAGGTATTGTAATAATTTGGCTTTAGGAAACAAAAGTCCTTGGAGGAACTTGTATTCTTTCTCTGTGTTTTTAAGATGTAAATGCACCTAGTTTTCTCTAAGAACTGAGGGCTATCACTTTGAAATGCAAACATCTTGGAGGTTAATTATTATGAGTAGGAAATAAAAGGGGGGCAGGCTATTTGGAAACTAGGAAGAATGAAAATCTTAAAAGTCTTCTACACAAATATTAATTAAAAGTTTAAGCCATCTGAGCAGGTAACCTCAACTTATTTCATATGCCATAAATATGATTCATATAAAACTCTTCTTTTTTTAAATAGTGAGTTTTGCATTATTGTACCTGTCTCATGTTTAAATTTTTAAGTCAAAGCTTTAAGATCTCTGTGTCTGTATGTTTATATATGTCTGTGTATATATTTTATAGATGTGACTTTTCTACCTTCAGATGGTATTGCCAAAATTAACTTTTAAAGAGCACTTTTAATAGACTTAAAGAAACTTAAGCATTTATATCAATCAAGTGTCATATCAGAAATACTAAAACACAAATCCAGATGTTTTTCAAGTTCATGTGATCTAGGATAATCTTCAGTAAATAAAAGCTAATTTAAGTTATTTTGTTTGTTTAATTAAAACAAGCATGTTTTTAGAGCTGTCAATATTAAATATAATGCAGATATACAACTTTTATTCCACCTTTGTTTACTAAAAGTCAAATAAGCTCATGTTCTTTCTGTTACAGAATTTGTCAGCAAAAAGGTAACTTAAGATGATGGTTAGCTGCTTAGTGTCTCATGAAATTTTCATGAATAATCTGAACATAATTGTTGAAATAAGTAAATTAACTAGATGTAAATTAAGTTTATAAATAAACTGTTCAGCAAGAATTACACTTTACGGTGTGTTTATTTAAAAGTAATTTCCAAAATCTTTTTGGTGACTTGAAACCTTAAAGTAATAAAGATAAGTTAAATGATGGATATTCATTGACTATCTAAACCATTTCCAAATAGAATGCTGAAGTAATAACTACGAATATAATTACTTTTGGCCTCCTTTTACAGAAGAAGTAAAAATATAGGGGTTTATTAATAAACATGTTCAGTGCCTTTGGAAAATTCATTATGTGGAAAAATGCACTTCTGAAAATCATGAAATGTGTTTATAAATTTTCCAGTCCACAGAACACTTGTATAAGAGACAGTTTACAACTTTCTTTCTTCTTAGTTTTCACCAAGAATTAAGGATTCTAAAGGTTAAAAATTCTAACTAATATGTATAATGGAAACCACTAGGAGTAATAATGGAAACATCTCTGTTCAAGGAAAGTAGGATGTATTTTTGTTAAGAGAAAGTATGAGATTTGTTTTTGTTAAGGGAAAAAAAGAAAATGGTTTTGCCCTATAATAAAACACATAATCCAGAATGAGAAAGAATGGGGAATCATAGGACATAGTCTGAATGAATATTAAAAGTTATAGAAGTTTTGTGGAAAAGGAATTTGGGGAAAGAAATTTTATGTATAGTCAAGATAGCTAAGATTGGAATGCAATTATTTAAGTTTAAATACGAGTTATCAAAAGTACATGTGTGCAAAATTAGAAATTTGAAAAGTTAGAAATTGGTTTTCTCTTTGTTTAAATGACAAAGCTTTACCAGATCATTGGTCTTCTCTTGATAAGAAATTGTAAACAAAGTGTTTTCTTTACCTTTTATGTAATCTACCTAGGAATCAAAAAATTTGTGTCTCACCAAAATAATTTATTATACTTCCTGTTGTCTTTATCAGGCCTTTGATTTCTTAGGAAACCCAGTTTTCTCAATATTAAAAGAGCTAAGGTTTTTACAACTCTATATCTTTCTGTATTTGCCTTCAAAGTCTTCAACTGTCATTTTGGCTAAATGGATAGTTTTTGACAAACTTCCCCAAAATATAATTCTAAATGCAGTCTTTTTTACCTAAAACTAACTTTGAGATTTCCCAAAAGGTCCCTAGAAAATCTCAAAGGATTTGTCTCTCACCTGGTAAAATGTTAAACTAATTAGATTGATTTGATATGTTAAATTACATGGGAAGCATTGTCAAACAAAGTCATATTATACCTTCTTAGGTTATCTTTGTATGGAGGCATGTTATTTATATAAGTGTTCTAGGAGTTGTAGGAAATTCATAGAAATCTGTTATGTCCTGGTATAGTGTTATCAGTCATAATTCCAGTTATTATTTTAAAATGTTGTATATCTCAGAAATAACCAAATTTCCTTATTAATCCCATTTAAACAAACTGTCATCAAATCTTTGACCATGGACATTTTTATAAGTGTTTTGTCATGCACAGACAGTTACTGTTTTATTTTGGTGCTTCTGCAAAAGTGAGCTTCATGAAAAGGACCCTACAAGTACTCTTGACCACTGACACTGCTGCCAAATTACAAGGTCTGAAACTATGGGCATATTCACAAATGAATAAGGCTCCACTTGCCATCTGGTACTATGGTATTGCTGGAGACTTAAAATCAATTTGACTAGGAAGAGAAGTACTTGATATCAGGGTAGATTGCTTCCTCCCAAGATGTCAGATAGAGAATGAAGGCCATTTCTTTTCTTTCCTACTTCCCTCTGACCATGCTTTTACTAACTTTTATACAATGAAGGTCTTTATGATTCTTTTGTCCATATTTTTCCTTGTTCTGGCCTGAAAAGATAATGCCATGGTTCACATATCTCAGACCACTGCACAGGCAGATAATCCAACCTCCAACTGACTATTGGATTTGCTACAATGCTGGTGATCCTGTAATTCATTCTGCCTATCACAGACTTCTCCCTGATTCTTAGTGCCTCTATTTCTTTGGAATAAGATTACTGGATAAACACTTCTGGGGAAGTGGAGACATAGTTACATGAAATACATAAACAAGCTGGTTGGCTTAACAAAGTAGTCCCCTCATTGGGATCATTTCTTATTTGATTCTAACTATTTGGGGTCACGGGGATCCTGGTTCAGGAGTGCTTCCCAAACAATGGGCATTGTTTTGTTGTTAATAATTATTATTGTCTCCCTCTTATGCTGCATTTGCTCGAAATTTTTAAATGCATGTGGACAAATATTGACGGGCTGATAGTTGGTTTCTCTCTGACTGTAATGACAAAAGAGAATAGAAGAATGTAAACCACCTGCAAGAATAGGAGCCTGACATCAACTCCTATGGACACTTACACTGAGACCCGAAGAGGCATTGACTAAGAGTTATACTAATACCAATATTTTTAATTATACCTCTTAAATGGACATAAGGATGACCAAAAGTGAAGAGCTGTTGAAATAACTATCCAAGATGAATCTGGTCTTATCTGGGATACCACATCAGCAAACTGCAACTTTCAAAGCTTTTGTTTCCCTGTGAATACTCCACTTTATTGGGAACACTGTATATTCAGTCAGACAATCCCCAGGTGCCAAGCTAACTGTAGGTTTTCTCACCCCAAATCACTATGTGACCCCAGCCAATCAGTTATTTTCTGTTTATATCTTCCTTGCTCCTTATTCTTTATCCTTTACAAGTTTCTTGCCTTCCATCCCATTTTGAAGTTCTCCAAAGGAGACTGTCCACTTCATGAAGGATTAGTAAAGTTCGTTTGTACCACCTGAGTTGTCTTCTTTAATCATTTCTTTTAACACTGGTGACTTCTTTGTATATGAGTCTCAGAGATCAAATGAAATACTATATATAAGGGCTTAATACACTTCCTGGGACATAAGAATAATTCAGTGAAAGGCAGCTACAATTTTATTGGGAAAAATAGGAGAAGTGTCCAGTACTATGTGAGCACTCAGTAAATAAATCAATGAACACCATTGTGATTTAATAAATATAATTGGATTGCTGACATGTTTTTAACAAAAGAAATTTTTATGACTAAATGTTGATAGTATTGTTAGAAAATTTTGCCTAGTGCTATGATCTTAAACTTACTAGAGATGATACTCTCTCAGATCACTATAAAAAGCCAAATTACTCTTGAATTGCTCTTTGAAAGGTAACAAATACTTCTAGATAAGTCATTATATTTATTGCACATCATAGGTTGAAACAAAGCATAAAGTAATTGTAAAACAAATGCTTTTTTGGTACCTTGAGAATAAATTGTACTTTCATGTCAATACAACAAAGATATTACCTTTTAAGGATCTAAAACTCTGATACTTAAATCAAGTTAATTCAGAGTGTCTACATATATTTGTGAAGTTACATAAAGAATGCCAGGATTTATCAAAAGGACTGTATCAGCTTTCCACAGAATTAGCTATTCTTTCAATTTTCATTAAAATTCAATCTCTTTGGTTCATTAAAATATATCTGTTGTTTACATCCAACTTACCCATATTCTCTAGTATCATCCACAGCACCCACCCAATTACCTACACTTAAAAGATCTAAATGAAATAAATATCTATTAAAGGTAATCCTCCACTAATTACCCTCACTGTTCTGTTCCATTCCTAATAACACTTTTTGATTAGTCTCTTGTAAAAGCAGTGTTCTATTTGGTGATGGTGTTTAGTAGTACTAATCCTAAGTAAAAAGTATTATGTTTACCATAGGAGAGCAAACGATATACCTGTGGAGAAAGAGGGAGGACAAGAGGGAGGTAATAGAATGGAAAGAGAGGAAAGGGGAACAAAGGGGAGGGAACTGAGCATACTTAGGAGAGTGGAGATGGGCGGGGGCATTAGAATCTGAATCTGCAGTCCTTAGTCCCATTTCTCTTGATGGCCAGCTTTGGTTTTATCCTTTTGGTTCTACAAGACATTGCCATTACCCTTCACAGTAAATTCTTCTTTTCATAGACAGTTGAAGTCAGTTTGCTTCTGTGCAACTGAAAAATTCTTAAATAATTCGTGAAGGACAGCGTATCTGATGACTCAAAGTGATACCCATCCAATGATAGATTTCTAACCCAGTATGGAGGTATAGTCCACATTCTCATTGCCAGAGATAGTAGTAGGAGAATTCTCAATAAAGTCCAAGAGAGCACTCAATAGTGCTGTCGAAAGGAGGCTCCTTTAAAAATGGAGTTTATTGGAGTAAAATTAGCAGCAGACAGGTAAATCTATTTACTGTAAGAAATACTACATGTTTGACTGGTAGACATATAATTACTAGGCAAGTTTATGCTATTTTTCTGCTATAAGAATTTTTTTGATACTGACTGAAGGAGGTTTTCAGTAAAAGCGTCAGTAATGTACAATGGGTTATATTGGTATCAAATTTTAATTTCTGTCAGAAATAACAAATGTCTGAATTTTGTAAATTAAAAGTGAAAGTTTGCTTACTACCATATTAAATATGTAGGACAATTTTATTACATATATTTTTGCAGTTTTTTTAATTTGTTAAAGTACTTGGCAATCAAAACTTTTCAATCAAATAGGCTTCCTTTTATCCTAAAGTGTTGCCACTACACACCAAAAAGGAATAAAGCTGGTTAAATTAAAGTAAAACTGGCTCCTCGAGGTTATTCCATTCTATATAAAACACACTAATAGGTATTTAACTGGGCTGATACTGTAGCTTCTGTGGAAATTAATTAAAACATAAGGAAAGAAAAATACTAGCTTTGTTGTGACTCTAAATTCAACTAAAATAAGCAAAATGAGTGCTTACTACATGCCAAGCACTATGCCTATGCAAGTCACTGTTAAATGGAGAATTAAATGGAGAATTAAAACATAATTTTTAATCTTCTAGTAGCATATAGCAGTTCAGGAGAAAAATCAGACCAATAATCTAAATATCATATGTAATTTTAAGTGAATCAATTATAAGAACAAATTGTTAAAGCAATGAAAGTAAACTATGGCATCTTAATTCAACTGAAACCTGAATATACTGGATATTGTGCCTATTTCTCTCATATCCTTTGCTTTTCTAATAATATTCAACATAATGATAGGTATATAGACACACACACACGTGTGTGTGTGTTTGTGTATACATATATATTTATATATATATAAACTTTATATGATATGGGCATTCCAGATACTTCAATGAAACAACTATTTTCAAAACATTAGAAAAAAGAACTTGCTAAATGCTGAAAATGTACACAGTATATTATATTCCAAAAAAAGTTTAAGAGAGTGGCTGCATATTTGAATATCTTGAACAAACAAACAAGCAAACTGTCTGGAAAGACTAAGTATGTTGATGAACTCATATTACTTAAACTTGAAAAAAAGTGAATTAAAGACCACAATTAACCTGAATTATTTAATTTGTCAAGCTACAAAATTGCAGTTACCAAAAATGTAGGTAGGTTTTCTTGACCTACTCTTAAATTTTTTTTCCTTGACTTTAATTCTTCTGTCCTTGTCCTGTTCAATACATAGTGTGGCAGGCAAAATAATGACTCTCCAGAGATGTCCATGCCCTGATCCCTGGAATATATGTATATATTACCTTACATGGAAAAAAAGGGACTTTGTTGATAAACATTAAAGACCTTGAAATATGGACATCATTCCAGAATATCTAGGTGTGCCTGATTTAATCGACTGAATGGTAAAAGTGGAAAAAGGATTCAGAAGAGTGGGTCAGAGACATAAGCCATGAGAAGTACTCAGCTTTCCTTACTTGCTTTGAAAATGGAGAGAGGGAGCCATGGGCCAAGAAATGCAGACAGCCTCTCGAAACTGAAATTGGACATCAGCTGTAACCATCAAGAAAATACAGCCTCAGCTCTAAACCACAAGGAAATGAATTTTCTCCTAGAGCCTCCAATAATGAACACAGTCTTACTGAACCCTTTATTTTATCATAGAGAAAACTGTGTCAGACTTCTGACTTAGAGAACTATAAGGTAATAAATTTGTTATATTAAGCCACTGAAGTGGAAATTTTTTACAGCTGCCATAGGAGGCTAATGCATCTAGTCACTGATCCATGAAAAAAAAAATGTTTTTCCTTCTAAAGCCAAATACACCTGATCAGATTCTAAATCAAATTCTAACAAGCAGACTAAATCCTAAGTTAAATGTTTTAAAATATTTTTGTTAATGCTGAAGTAATGTAGAGTGAAGGGAAGTTCTCATATACAAGCTATCTGTATCTCTATCCCTAGCAAAAGGGAACAACATTATAGATGATAAATAAATATTCTTGACTACTTACAAAAGGACTGACTGATGAGCTTAAATAAGTTCTTGAGATTCATTCTAAGGCATTCAGGAAATATGACTGACCACCTATCTGTTTTTATGCTTCTTAGCTAAGTTTTGACAAGTCTTAGCCAAAGTCTTGAACACACTATTCCGGCCTCAACAAGGAACTGGCTGGAGAATTCTACTTAGTTCTTTGATATTTTCTCTCTACAAAGATGACCAGCATTCATGAATTGCTTTTTCAATGTAAATTCTAGCTACTGAACTGAAGTGTTGTGATTTCTCCATGCATTGAGCTCTGAGTACAGGGCTGTCGTATCTGGACCATGTTCAGGAGCTTCACCATTTTTTTTTTTAACCATCAAAAGTGCCCAGAATTTTCCCCTAAGATCAGAAATAAAGCAAGATGTTGTCTTTCAACGCTCCTATTCAACATTATACTAGAAGTTCTAGCTAATGGACTAAAACAAGAAAAGGTAATTAAAGATGTACAGATTGGGAAGTATGACACAAAACTGCTCTTTCACATATGGTTGTAGAAAATGCCAAAGGAATAAAAACAACAAAAACTCCTGGAACTAAGTGATTAAAGTAAGGTTACAAGGTGTAAGGTTAATGTATGCAAGTCAGTTGCATTTCTGTGTCTCAGGGATAAACAGTTGGAATTTGAAATGAAAGCTATGGCAAAATTGAAATATTTAGGCATAAATCTAACAAAATATGTACAAGATCTATATGAGGAAAACAACTCTGATGAACAAAATCAAGTAACTAAATAGATACTCCCTATTTTTGAATAGACTCAGTATTATTAATAAGTCATTTCTTCCCAACTTGATTTATAGATTTAATGAAATTCTAATTAAACTCCTAGCAAGTTATGGTGTGAATATTGACAAACTGATTATAATGTATACATGGAGAATGAAAAGACTCAGAATGCCAACATAACCTTGAAGAAGAAAGTAGATCCAAAAAAGTATCGTCAACATATCTTTGACAAAGGAGCAAAATAATTCAATACAGAAAGGTAATCTTTCAACAAAAAGCTCTTGAACAACTGGACATCCACATGCAAAAAAAAAAAAACCTAGACACAAATTATGTGCTTTATAAGCCTTTCACAAAAATTTATTGATAAATTTATGGATAAATAAACAATGGCACTTTCATATGATGGAATCTTACTCAGCAATAAGAAGAAATAGGCTTTTAAGTCATGAAAAACATGGAGAAACTTTAAATGCATGTTACTGTGAAATCAGATTGAAAAAGCTGCATACTATGTGATATCAGCTATATGATACTGTGAAAAGGGCAAAACTTTAGAGACAGTAAAAAAAAAGCAGTGGTTCCTGGAATTTGGGGAAAGTGAAAGAGAGAGGAAGACGTGGCACACGAGACTTTTAATGCAGTGAAACTGTTTTGTGTTATACTTCAATGGCAGATACATGACATATTTTTTAAAACACATAGGATTGTACAACACAAAAGTATATTAGGTAAACTGTGGCATTTCAGTGTTGGTTTATCAATTTTAATATATGTACCACAGTCATACAAAAAGTTAATAATTATTGAAATTTTGTGGGTATACGAAGTATCATATTTGGGAACTTTGTTCTTTCTACTGAATTTTTCTTCAAACTTAAAGCCTCTGTAAACAATAAAGTCTATTAATAAGCGTGTGACATTCATTTTCTTAGAGTTAGGAGCTCTAAAATGGAGACAACCAGTTAATTGAATGTAAGTTCTTGCCTGTTGTTCAAGTGCAGCCTTGTTAAATAAATTGTACGTTTTTTTAAGAACAACACCTAAAAGCAATATTGTGTATTTTCTCTTTCTTCTCTTGTTTGACAAAGAAATAAGATATATGTTTTAATGTCCACTCTACTTTTTTAGTGCATCTAAGCTTTCTTGTAGAATTGCCACTACCTTTGACATTACTTTGCTTTTATACTTCTATTGCCAAATGATTTTTATAGTGGGTGTTTCCTAGGGTAAACATTTAACTTTCTTTTTGGCAATTAAAAACTCTAAATTATCAAAATTATCTGACACATTTAAAATCAGTATTTCTCATGGTACATGTTTTGGCCACCCTGAAAGGCACTGCCCAGTGTTAGCTATGTTGAATGAGACAGTGTGTTTGCTGCTACTCAAATCACACAGTTGGTAGAGACATACCTCTTTCCCCTAGACTTTCCTTCTGTTGTTTTCTCTGTCATACAGTCTTCTTGCATTTCTTAATCTGCTTCTGTTGTGAAATACCGTGAACCCTAAAGTATCTATCAGCTCTAGAAGTTTTTATGTACTACTATGTGCTAGGGTCTGATGAGGATAACTGGATTAGTAATTCCTAGCAGGGACTCTGAAAAAGCTAATGGATTTGTGAGAGATACAAAACATATGCACAAATTCTAACATAGCAGAATGTAGCAAGTGCTATAATTTGCAAAAGTAAATGTCATGGTAGTTCAGAAAAAGGAGAGCTTAGTTTCAAGAGAGGGATGTAAGACTTTGGGTAAAATTCCAATTAGGCCTTAAAATGAACATGGTGTCTGCTGCTGGCAAAGGGAAAAGGTGCGTTGAGGTAAAGGCTGTTTGCATATGCAGAAGTGCAGGAAAGGAAAAGGAGATGGCATCATTTTAGGCACCAAAGTGTGCTCCATTTTAATACTATGTTATGATGTATGAAGGAGACAATAACAAAATTAAATTGAATGGAAGTTTAGGCTTAGAACACAGGTTAGCCAAATTTCTGTAAATGGCCAGAGAGTAAATATTTTAGGTTTTGAGGACCATGCGATCTCTTTAACAACAACTTAACACTGTCATTATGGCAAGAAAGCAGCCATAGATAAAACATAACCAAATGATATCAATGCATTCCAACAAAACTTTATTGAATTTGGCCCATGTGGCATAGTTTCTTGACTCCTGGCCTAGATCGTAAAAGAGACTCACATGCCGTTGTAAAAAATGTTGATGTATATATAAGAAGATATCCAGAAGGTCTGGGTAGGGGTCGTGGATGGCACTTTGATAGTGATACTTGGCTGAGAATAACACTCTTTTTCAACTAGACCTTGACTTTTGGACTTCTGTCTTAGTCCAATTTTAGCAAGAATCTTGCTCATTCAGGTTAGCCAGAATTCCCCACCCTCCATATCTGGTCACCTTTGCTAATTAGTCAGGTTCCTCATTCTACACTGTACCCCATGTGATATCTAATCACCCTGGCCTGCATGTAGCCAGAATTTGGTTACGCTGGTTTATCCAGAATCATCTCTTACCTGGATGTTTCCTTATAATAATTTTGCAGTCACTGACCCCCAACCTGCTCTTTGGCTATAAATTCCCATTTTTCCTTGTTGCATTCAGAGTTGAGCCTAATCTCTCTTCCTACACTTCAAAACGTCATTGTCCCTCCTTCCTTGAATAAAGTGTGACTTACTGTTCTTTAACAAGTGAATGAAATTTTTATTTTCTTTAACACATGTAAGTGATAAAAATTATAAAATTTTAAGGTTATATCTGTAGGGTTGCAAAATAGTCGCTTAACAGATAAAATCAATCAAAACCATGTCTCACTTATAACACTATCTTTTAGTCTGAATCCAATTGATTTGCCTTTTTAGACGTACTATCTAAAATTATTTAATTGAATTTTCAAACTGAAGTGAAATATCAGAATAATCCTTGAGTATTTTGTAGTGCTTTTTAAAAGGGGGAACTTGTCATTGTATGGCAATGACTATATTTGCTCTCTGTGGTGTATGCCATTGTTATTCAAAAAGCCAAGTTTATTCTATTATATAAAGTTATTGTTCTTGCCTGTAAAACCATATATTAGTTGTTATAGTCATGCACATTATTCCCTAAAATATGTTTTAAACAAAATGTTTCACTTACTGATTTAGTGTATACACACCTGAAATTGGACTCCAGTTTTAAGAACACATTTTGGATATGTGTGTTATGGATAGATATTCTTTCTAATGACATTTCAAATATCTATAGTCAATCCTGAAAGTTTTGGATGTTTATGGAAGTAGGAATGGTCTTAGTATAAATCTACATGCCAGTGATTAAAATATGTAAGAATACCTTTACTGTAATCTTATTGAAGCTATGACGTGCCAGTCAGCTTCTGTGTGACAGGTCATTTGAAAGAAACCTATGTAGGGAAGCCCTTTTAAGATTGACTGTGTAGGAGGTAAGAACGTGAGAGGCATTATGTTGTACCTTTTTAGGGTAGAACATGGAAATTGCTCCTTTCTAACATGTACTGTATACCAGTATAGTACAAGATGTTACTTTTTCAGATATATAGGAAAACTAAGGCTGATCAGTGAATATATACATTATCTTTCCCTTATTATATATGATTTCAAATATTTTTTTCTGCCGTATCTAATCATTGGATATTAGAGCAAAGAGCTTGTTACTTTAAAACATGAAAACTGAATTTCAGTGAAGTTAAATGACTTAAGATGCATGTCAGATAACAAAGGTTTCAGTTATCTTGACTCCAAGTCATGTGCTCTGTTTGAGAGAATTAATTTTCTTCATCATTCAGAGTGCATTTAGCAGACATATTTAACAGAACCAGCATCCTTCCTTTCTGTTTTTAATCTTGCTGATATGACGTTTAAAAAAATAATGTTAGATAGAGAGCTATTAACCCTCACACATGCATTATATAGTAATAATATCAAGGCTCTCTGTTTTGTTCAGCAGTAATCTGATTCTCTAACTGTGATAAACTGCTCTGCCTTTGGCCTTCTAGTTTAGCCATTTAGGAATTGGATTATTGTCTCATAAAACAGAGGGGCAGTGATATCATTGCTTAATTATAATCATTATTAAAAGTTCTGAATCATGCCATTATCAGGAAAAGGGCAACTGATGGTACTTGAATGAATGACTCACAAAGAACATTTCAATTTCTTTTGTGTCAGGAAAAATAAAAACACATTTGGAGTGTAATATGCCAAGTGGAAGATGATCCCATGCACTAGTTAAGAGCTTGAGGTTTTGAAACAGACAGAAATGTTTGAATTCCTACTACAACATTTACTCATTGTGTGACTTTACATATTTTATCTTTAAAATATGAACAAAGCATTGTCTACTAATATTCTTTAGTTCCTGTAAAAATGAGATTATGTGTTTCATGTTTAACATAGTGCCTGACATCTAGTAAGCACCAAATAAATTTTAACAATTTAAAATAATATTCAGAATAATGATGATGTTGATCTTAGTTATTTCAAAATGTCTAAGAATCTACTGCAAAATTCAAAATCATTGTCGTCCCAGTCATACTATATATTTTTTATATACAAATGCAACATTTGAAGTTTGAATTATATCATACAGTGCTTTGTAGTTCAAGTTGACATACACAGATCGAATGTACAAAGTTCTGAGCTAGTTTCTAGCAATTATGACAGATTCACCCATTCTGAAAATATTTAGCAAATGTTTATTTAGTTCCAGGTAAGGTGTTAAGAGAAATAAAACACAGTTCTAAAATTTAGTAAGCAATAAAAGTGTGATTATTAGTGCCATGATAAGATAAGATGAACACAATAAGTCTCAGATACCAGTGACATTTAATTAAGGCAAATCACAGGGATGGCTTACCATAAAAGGAATCAGTTGATGGAAGTGTTACAGTTAAAAGAGAGCTGTTGCTGGGACTTACATGCTGGAGAAATTCTGACTATAGGATTCAGAGACAATGGACTTTGAGCTTGGTCTTTGTAGTTGAAAAAATTTTAATAGATAAAAAATAAAGAGCGAGCAGTTCATTTTGATTAGTAATGAGCAAATATGAACAGTTACAAAATTTTGTAAGTTTGTAAAGTAGTTTTTATATTATGTAAATTTAGAGCATCCAGAAATTGTTAAGTGTTGAATTAAATTAGGAGATAATATAAAATTACAAATAGATAAAAATTATAGTAAAACAGGATATGAATTAAGTAGTACAGAAGTGGGATGTAGGAAATCAAAGATTAAAGATTGGTACACGTTGAAGAGAATTTTACAGGAATGAGAAATTGATTGTATCAGAAACACATGAAAGAGAGGCATGTCAACATGTGACTGTGTTCCAGATCCATGTAGCAGTAGGGAGAATAATGTAACATTGTTAATTGAAATATAGAAGAAAGATGGTATGTATTGTATAGAAGAAAATGACACATTTTAATTCAGAAACTGAACATCAGACACCAGCAGGATATATAAGAAGACATGAGCAACAAGTATAGAATAAAGACATAGCCATTATGCTCTCCACATTATGGGAACACTAAATGAGATTGAATATTTTGAATGTTGAGATAAGGGGAAAAAAGACATGAACTGGAAAATACCTTATTGATTATAGAGAGGGTAAGAGGGACACAGAAGTCAGAGAAATAATTGAAAACCCAGGACAGTATAAAGTCTCAAAGACCTATGATTAAAAAATCCAAGAGGAGAGGACAGTTAAGAAGTACCACATGTCACAGTAAGTTCTAGCAAGGTGAGAAATGAAAAAAATTTGGTAATTAGGGAGTCACTAGTGACATTCAGAAAAGTAATTAAAGCCAAATAATACAAAAATACATACGAAAGACTAATGAGAGAATGAGTGATAAGACAGAAGAGTCAGTAATGATAAACTCTTACTTTCAGTAATATGGTAGTTCAACATAGGAAATATTTGTTTGGTTTTGTTTTAAAGTGAAGAGGAAATCTCCGGCCTGAAGAAAATTGCAGTTATAAGACAAAGCAATAGAAATTGGTGGAACCAATTCATAGAAGAGGGAGGAAAAGATTCAGTCATGAAAATAATTCTACAACCATTCATTGAGTGCCTAGTATGTTATGAGACTGCTACATGCTGAATATACAAATCTATGCTGAGTATGCAATCTTCTTGAAGGAAAAAAAAAGAGAAATAACTATAATATAATATGATGTATCTCATATATGTGTATACACAGAGATATGTACATAAATGTACATATGTACACTGTATATTTATATATGTATGTAATTTTACAACATATTATGAATTACAAAAAGAAATTGTCTCTACATCCGCCTAAAGAAGAGGAGAGACTTGGCAAGGAAAACTTCCAAATGAGGCTGCAGTTGAGCTAAGTCAGAAAGGATAAGTAGATATTCATGATTTGGAGTTAAGAATGGAAGTAATCTAAGTAGAGGAAAGAGCTTCTGCAGTAGCTTCAAGTAGTAATAGAGAAAGCAATTTGAGAAAATCTAAGTTTTCCAATATTAAGATAGAGTTTGGTAAATTAAGCAGAAACTACCAAGTATTTTTACAGCTTTTTGAGATATAATTGGCAAGTAAAATGGTAATATATTTGAAGTGTTCAGTATGATTATTTAATGTATGTATACATTGTGAAAGGATTCATACAGTCAAGTTAATTAATATATCCATCATCTCATATAGTTACTTATTATCTTCTTTTCGATAAACACCCTTAAGATCTGCTCTCTTAATGAATTTCATGTATCCAATGCAGTATTATCAATTATAGTCACAATGCTGTACATTAGATAATCAGAACTTATTCATCTTATAAATGAAAGTTTGTACCCTTTTACCATCTTCTTCCCATTCCCTCCACTCGCCAGCCCCTGGCAACTATTATTCTTTATGTTTCTATATGTCCAACTATATATGTATTTCAAGATTCCACATATAAGTGATACCATGCAGTATTTATCTTTTTCTATCTAATTCCCTCCGTGTCTATCAATCTTATCACAAATCACTGGATTCCCTTTTTTAAGATAGAGTAGTATTCCAGAGTGTATATGTGTGATTGGGTTTTGTTGTTTTTTTTTTTTGTATGTGTGTGTGGCACATTGTTTGTATCCATTCGTCTGTTAACAAGCACTTAGATTGTTTCCATGTCTTGGCTGTTATAAATAAGGCTGCAAGCAATATGAGAATACAGATGTCTTTCTGATGTACTGATTTTGTTACCTTTTGATATATACCCAGAAGTGGGATTGCTGGATAATATTTTTAATTTCGTGAGGAACCACCACATGTTTTCCAAAGTGATTGTACCAGTTCACATTCCTATCAATAGTGCACAAGGATTCCCTTTTTCCCACATCCTTGCCAGTATTTGTTGATTTCTGTCTTCTTGTTAATAGACATCCTAACATGTGTAAGGTGATATCTTATTGTGGTTTAGATTTCTATTTCCTGATGATTAGTCATGTTAAGCACCTTTTTATATATTGGCTGTTTTCATGTCTTCTTTGGAGACGTGTATTTGGGTGCTTTACCCACTTTTATTGGGTTCTCTGTTGTTTGTCTTCTATGAGTTGTGTGACTTTCTTATGTATTTTGTATATTAATCCTTTATCAGTTATGTGGATTGCAAATATCTCCCATTCCACAGGTTGCCTTTTTATTTTGTTGATGGTTTCCTTTGCTAAGCAGAAATTACTTAGTTTGATGTAGTTCTGCTCATTTATTTTTGATTTTGTTGCCTATGCTTTATGTATCAAACCAAAAAATCATTGCCAAGACCAATGTCAAGGAGCTTATCCTCTGTTTTCTTCTGGGAGTTTTAAAGTTTCAAGTTTTACATTCAAATATTCAATTTAGTTTGAGTTGATTTTTGTGCATGGTTTAAGATAAAAATCTAATTTCATTGTTTGCATGGGGATATCCAGTTTTTACAACAACTTTTTTTTTAAGAAACTGTCTTTTCCATGGTGTATCTGGTGCTTATGTTGAAAATTAATTGACCATACATGTGTAGGTTTATTTCTGGAATCTGTAATACATTCCATCAATCTATGCATCTGTTTTTAATGTTAGTACCATACTGTTTTGATTACTATAACTTTTTAGTGTAATTTGAATTCATGATGTAGGATGCCTCCACTTTTGCTTTTCTTGGTAAAGACTGCTTTGGTTATTTGAGGTCTTTGTGCTTCCAGAGGAATTTTAGTATATTTTTTTTCCTATTTCTGTGAAGAATTCCATTGAAAGATTGATAGGGATTTCATTGAATCTATAAATTGCTTTGAGTGGTATGGACATTTTAACAGTATTAACTCTTTCAGCCCATGAACATAGCATGTCTGTAAATTGATTTGTATATGTTTCAATTTCTTCCATCTTTCATAGTTTTCCATGTACAGATCTTTCACCTTCTTGGTTAAATTTATTCTTTTTAATGTTGTTGCCAATGTGATTTTTTTTTAATCTTTTTAGTAATTGATTGTTAGTGCATAGAAACATAACTGATTTTGTGTATTGGTTTTGAATTCTGCAGCTTTACTGAATTCAAGTCTTAGTTCTAACATTTGTGTGTGTGTGTAAAGTTTGAAGACTTTAAGGTTTTCTCTATTTAAGGATTTAACACCTGCAAATAGAGTCAGTATTAATTCTTCCTATTTGGATGCCTTTATTTCTTTTTCTTGCCTGATTGCTTTGGCTGGGACTTCTAGTACTGTATTGAATAGAAGTACAGAGAATGGGCACCCTTGTCTAGTTCCTTACCTTGTAGGGAAAGCTTTTAGGTTTTCATCTTTGAGTATAATGTTAGCTGTGGGCTTATCATATATGGCCTTTATGATATACATTCTATCTATACCTAATTTATTGAGTTTTTATCATGAAAGGATTTAAATATTGTCATATTTTTTCCTGTATCTATTGAGATGATCTATATGATTAGTGTCTTTTATTCTATTAGTGTGGTATCACATTTTATTGATCTGCATATGTTGAATCATCTTTGCATCTCAGTGATGAGATCTACTTGACCATGGTGTGTGATTTTTTGTGTGTACTGTTGAATTTGGTATGCTAATATTTTGTTAAGGATTTTTCCATCTAGGTTCATCAAGAATTTTGGCCTATATTTTTCTTTTCTCATATTGTCTTTGTCTAGCTTTGATATCAAGGTAATACTGGCTGAGTAAAGTGAGTTTGGAAGTATTTCCTCCTCTTCAACTCTTTGGAAGAATTTGAGAACAGTTAACATTAATTCTTCTTAAATATTTAATAGAACTCACCAGTGAAGCCATCTGGTAGTGGTATTTTCTTTGTTGAGCAGGTTTTGCTTACTGATTCAGTCTCCTTACTCAGTCTGTTTAGATTTCTATTTCTTTATGATTCCCTTTCATAGTCTATATTTTTCTAGGGATTATCCAGTAGTTTTAGGTTACCCAGTTTGTTGTATAGTTTTTCATAATAGTTTCTCATTATCATTCATATTTCTGTGTTATCAGTTGTAATCTTTTTTTTTCATTTCTGATTTTATTGATTTGAGTATTTTAATCTTAGTCTACGTGAAGGTTTGTCAGTATTGTGTAACTTCAAAAAAACAGTTCTTATTTTTGTTGAATTGTTATTGTCTTATTAGTTTCTATTTTATTTATATTCTCCCTGATCTTGTTTTCTTCGTTCTACTAACTTAATTCTAACTTTATTTTTATCTTCCTAGTTCCTTGAGATATAAAGTTAGGTTGTTTATTTGCAATCCTTTTTTATTTTTGTAGGTGTTTATTGCTATAAATTTCCCTGTTAGAACTGCTTTTACTGTGTTCCATAATTTTCATAATATATTTCCATTTTTATTTATTTAAAGATATTTTTAATTTCTCTTTTAATTGTTTTCTTCGACTCATTTGGTTATTCAGGATTTTGTTTGATTTCCATATATTTGTGATTTTTTTTCAGTTTTTGTTTTGTTACTGATTTGTAGTTTCATACCATTGAGGTCAGAAATGGTGCTTGATATGATTTCAGTCCTCTTAAATTTGTTAGGACTTATTTTGTATAAAACTAGAACAATCTGGGTATAAAAAGATGACATGATAAAGTGAGCGATGTTTCTCCATATCACCATCAAAACTACTGCTGTTTGTCTTCAAGAGGAAGTCTAGCTGCATTTCCTTGCCATATCAGCATGTCAGGCTTTCTGACCTCATTATGCTTAAACGACCAAGTGAAAGAAAGATTATATTAAAGATTATAAATATCAAAGAAACAAAAAAAATTCTGCTACTAGAGGGAAACAGAAATAGATATCTAGCAATGTTATAATTTAAGTTTTGAGTTCTGTAAAATAATAGTTAATATATATGTAATATTTGATTTTGTATATTACTTATATTTTCTCAATGCATCTAGGAGGCTTGGGCTTAGACCTAGTCTGAGATTACTTTATACAACACTTCATGATTACTCACTGTAGTCTTGGCATTTTTAAGCACCTTTCTGCCCCCACCCCTATTTTCATTTCATAATCCTTCAAAATGCATTTGAAAATGGTTTATTTCTTCATTGTATCAAGACTCTATCTATCTATCTATCTATCTATCTATCTATCTATCTATCTATCATCTAATATTTATCAAATTTTGCTATTCTATTCTGTAGACACTAATGATAACTTATTTTCATTCTGGAATCCAAATAGTCACCTAGGTTTAACTGGGAATGGTGAATTAAGCATTTGTTTAGAAGCAATTTTATGACATTTGTAGCTTAAGACATTTTTAGGGCTCGAGGGGAAATATTTTGCTGGTGAATGATTCTGCATATTGAAAATACTTGCTCTAAACATCCACAGAAAACGAACTGAGTATGCTGTTAAATCTGGTTTATGCATTGATGTGTGTATATGTGTGTAACTGTGTCTCTGTCTAAATTAACATATACAAACACACATGCACACGCATACACACACACACACACAGAGGAATCAAAGCAGTACAAGTTTGTTTTTCCCCTAATAAAAAAATAAATTCCAGATTTTGTAAGTATTTACTTCTTTATTTTCTCAAAGGCATAGAAAACTTAGATTAAACTCAGGGTTTCCTTTAGAATAAAAACCAACAACAATATTTCTAGTAATGAAATAGTCCAGGTAATTAAAAATATCTGAGTTTTAGAACTCTTATAGAATATATTCCACAAGCACACAGTAACTTGCATGAAGCTTATCCTAGCAAAACTCATATGAAGAGATTAAGTTTGCTATATAATCTACTTGAGTCCCTTTGTTTTCAGGTAAATATCAGAAGTTTAAAAAAATATTCTGTTTTAGCAAATTATTTCCAGAAATTCTATGTAATTGTGAATCAGGGAGACCCATTTTTTGTTTCTGCAAAGAGCTTCATCTCTGTATTTTATTTTGAATGGCTGGGCAATGGAGATAATTTTATAATATTTATACTCAGACACCTTTTTCAGAGAACGCTAAACACTCTTTTGGGTTGCTCCCATTTGGGCTCAGTGATGTCATTTGTATCTGTGAACTCATGAACATGCTCACTTGTATAGCGAATCCTCCTGCAATCCTCACGCAATGCATCTTTGACAGATTGCTAAAAAATAGGCTTATCTTCCAACACATGTAGAAGTAGGTAAGTCTTCCAACAAATTTAGTTTATTTCTAATGTGGTTCTAATGTTAATTTTTGAAATATTTAACTAAGGAGGGTTTTCTTTTTAGGGTGCCAGGGTTCCTAAGAAAGTAATTCTATTCTCAACTCTAGGAAATGCCTGTCTTTTCCTCTGATTTCTCTTATGCTATCTTTTCTTATAGCTTTCAATAGTTCCTTTTTTCCCTCCAGTACTATATTGACACCATTTCAATGGCTCTAACTACTGGCATGTGAATTTGCACAGGTCTTTGGAGTGGTAACATTTAAGAAATGTTGCATTTTTTAAAATGTCTGCCACCTAATACTCAGGGAGTAGTATTTCCCATTTGTGCCTACTGGCATTCTTTGTGTCATCCGCCATCTACCTCTAACTCAGCCACACTCAAGGGTTAGATCGCTACTGACTTTTGGTAAGAAACAGCAGTTTTTAGGTTAAACCCAACTTAAGAAATATTTTTTCACATTTAAAAGCAATACATATCAATTATACTATTTACGACTCTAAAAGCCCTCCAATTGTTGATAATATCTCAAGATGATTATTTATCCATTTTATGTAGATAATATTATATCAACATAGTTTTGTGATGGCATTTTTAAGTCTAATGTTTATGTGATTGGATGATTAGGCATAAAGATAAACTCTGTCCTTGGTTGCTGCATAACTATTTGTATATTTTCTTTTACTTCTAGCTGGTATTTACTCATTCTTAAACATTATATCCATAATATACCCTGTTTTAGATCCTGGTGATGCAGGGTATCATCAGGAAATACATAGTCTCAAATTTCATTGAGCATGCACACTAACTTAATGTAGCAGAGACAGTACTATGTTTTCCTCAATTCCATAATTTTGCTCCTGGCATACGAAAAGACTACATTTATCAACCACCCTTATAGTTGTGTTGGGGTCATATGATGAAGTTATGGCCAAGTTATGTTGCTCAAGATAATATATATGGCATCCAGGCCAATCAATGAAAACCTTGCTTGATAATTGACCTTCTATCGTCCTTTCCACATAGATCTCGAAAGCCACATGATGAAGATGGCAACATTATAAGATGGGAGCCATCTGGAGCCCTGAGTCTCCAACTGGAAGAAAGCTTTCAGACATACACTGTGATGTCAATAGGGGAAAAAATAACCCAAAACATTATCTGTGTTAACTCTTTTGAGATTGGGGTTTGCTTGCTTCAGCAGTTAACAAATACTGATTAGTGCAAATAGTATGGTTTTAAGAGGAAGACAGTAAATCTCCTTTTGCAATGTAGTAAAATCCCGAGTTGAGGGGCTGCTGCCAGCAGTGGTACGATCTGTACAGAAAGGAAAAATGAAATACAGTCAGTGACCATGACCTCTTTAGGTAGCTCATCCTAAACAGCATATATTTCATCTTCATATTTACTTGGTTTTTATTCAAATGAGAAATACATTGCTGCATCTGACTATAAATGAATAGCCTCCTGGGGAGTATACTTGCCCTGTGGGTGTGTACTCTGAGAATATGAAAAAGTACAATAGAAAGCGACTGTGAATGGATGTCAGCAGGCCTTATATATTAAAACACAGTGTTCTGATTGTAGAGAAAGAAGAAATAAAGAAATATGAATACATTTTTATAAGAATATCTTTCCAAGCATAGCATAAATTTTTACCCTACAAAATATAGTCATAAGACTTTTACTCTGAGAGGATAAAAAGAAACTAATATTTATATATTTATACTTACTTTTATAATCTATATACTGTAGCATTATTTACATACATTATGGATGTAAGGCTCAAATAACCTTATAATTTATTATTCCCACTGAAGAGGAAACAATAGGTCAAAGAGGATAAATAATTTACTCAAGATTACATAATTTGTAAGCAGGAGTTAAAACCAAATTGATCCAAATTTCAATCTCATAAATTTCTAATTATATCACTATTCCTTGTTAGCGTCCAGCAACCTTCGAAATTTACTACCTCGTGAGAATGTTTTACTATACATGTGGGTATAATCCTGCTGCCTGTATTTTGTTCATTGACTTTTTTCATTATAGATAGTAAGATTGTAGGTATATGAGATAAACTCTATTTAGTTTTATAATTATGAAAAACAGTAGATGCTGGTCTTTGTCTTTAATTTTGTATTGGACTAGTCAGAACACTGACATACAGTTGAACAATGAAAATTTGATCCTGACAATTGGTGCAAGAATTTCAAGTTTGTCATAATTTTTAGTCATGTATTGCCTGCATGATTATTTTGAAGTAAAGTGATTATTTTATTTGCCAAATATAAGTGTATCACAGATACCCTACACTGCTTTTTTAAAAAATACATGTATATAAATTTTTTTTATTGACATATAGTTAGTTTACAGTTTGTCAATTTCTGGTGCTTTTTGTTTTTGTTTTAATAAAATTTATCCTAGTATTTACAAACTTCCAGTGCTTAAAAGTATAAATAGTTCTTCTTTGTTTGAGAATACTTGATTCCCAGGAATATAAAAAGCCAATGTTCATTTTTCCCAGGATAGCAAAAGATGGTGAGAACATGGAAAGACAAAGCCCCAGATACTCATTTTACTTGGTTCTTAATTCTCTCCCATGACATGTTGGTCAGAGTAGGAGACAAGTAGAATGAGTAGACTTATTTGAATGTTGTTTTTTTTTCACTGTAAATGTAATCTTCCGTAAAGATACAGAAACAAATACAGTGAATAGCTAAATGTGTGTTGGAAGAGAAAAAAAAACAGAAGTAGAAACAACACACCTAGAGTATCCTTTAATTGAATAAGTCCCTAAAGAATTGTTGGCTGATCATGCATTTCCTTGTGTCCTTTGAACAGAGATGTCTATAAAGCACAATTTCACAAGGCAAGCTGTCCTTTTTTCCCTAATGCAATCTTTTTCTTACTTATTTTTCTTTCTTATGTGAAACTCAATTATTTTACACTGCGAATTTAAATATTATAGTATTTTAGTATATTTATCTAGCCCAGTATAAGAGCCACGCTCTTTACCTGTATTCCTCCTTGTCAGAAGGAGCTGTTTATAGAATGACATGGTTGAATGTGACAGCTCCTTTACTCTCAAAAATTTGACAGTATTTCTTATGAAAATGACAAGGAATGCAGCCTCGCTAGTGATGCTTATTAAAAAGGAAAACAAAGCTCTCTTGGTGTGAGAATTATCTTAAAAATTCCTCTGTGAGTAGACATAAAGCAGCACTGTCACAGGACAGCAATGTTAGATCACGTCACTCTGCTCTGAAACCTTGACTACCTTCCAGAGTAAAGCATGTCATTCATATTGCTCCAAACTAAAGTCTCCTTCTACTCGTCCACACTCAGCCCTTACTCCCTCCATCCATTACCTGTTTCCGCAGCTGTAGTGGAAATATCTGCCAATTCGTAAACTCAAAGCACAATTGAATACCACTGTGTCAAGGCTTAATCTAAAATGCATACTCCTAGACTCATCTCTTAGCTCAAATCTGGATTAGATCAAGTGAGGCTAATGTGGGAGAAATTTTTTCTTAGTAACAAGAGAGTGACTATGACCAGCTGCTCTTGCCTCATATTAACTAGAGGTATCTTCAAATTAACGGCACAGGAAATTTACTTATTTATAAATTCAAGTCTCCATAATACAAAACTCATATTTCAGGACTATTAAACATTAAATTTCCCTTGGAACATTGTATTTTTTATTTCAAAAATGTAATTTCCAAATATGCATTCTTGGAAATAAAAAAATTCAATGTATTCTTAATTTCATAAATTCCTATTATCTTGAATTAAAATTCTAAGAAATTTATTATTCCCATCTCTGAATTATTTGCAGATATCTGATATGGAACTCTCATAAAATAACTGTTTTTTGTTTTCCACTAATTACTCCCAAGTTGATATCAGTAGTCCTGACTAAATGAGAGAAAAGAAGTATTCCCTTGTCATGATAGACCCTGTTTCTATCTAAATACAAAATATTTGGAAAGCCAATTAAATCAAATTATATTTCCAATTAGAAAAAATAACTTTTGGAGGGAAAATGTATTTTTTATTTTTCAAAGGAAGTTTTAAATACTTAATGTTTGAGAAGTCCTTTGTGTAATTAATGACTCTTAAGAAACTCCAAGGAATTAACATTATTATCTTTTGTATGAGTATGATATATAGTGCTTGAGTGTTGGTGTAGTAAATCATGATTTCCATAGATTTATGAATTGTTCCTGGCTTTTTTCCTGAAAGAGAAAATATTAATTTCTGTTTTTAAAAGGACCTTTATTTCTGAATTTATTTATCAAATTTATTTTCTGAATTGTACATTTCATAATGTTTAGAAACATTTTTGATATTGCTTTAGAAACAAAATATATGAGAGAAAGCTTTTAGTTTCCTGTGTGAAAGTTAGAACATTATTTAAAGTGAAGTTGTTTTCATATGCTCCCAAATTATGAAGGCGTTGGTTCACTCTTAGCAATGTTTAGCTTAGCTCATAAACTGTAAGGAAAATTGAACTTTATTTCCTTCATTACATAGGCTTTTTAGAAGTTTTGGTCAAAATCTGCACTTTATATTGTAAGGACTTAGAGCCTCATTGTGAAGAGTGTGTGTACTTATACCACAGATGGTGATGCAACCACTATGATTTAAGACTTAAGGAAATAGGTTATGGGAGATTCAACAATTGAACTTACCATGAAGAAAAGATAGGTTCTAAGATGTAAGGATGAAATAAGGAGTATTTTAGAAGGCTAAATGGTAATGAACAATGTCTTAGATTTTGAAACACACTGTTCCTATTTTTGTCATCAAGTACTGAGAATTATTTATAGAGCAGATTTTCCCTTTTTTTTTTTGTTTGACATGAATGATTTGGGGGTATGGCTGCTTATACACAAAGCAGTGTTTTCAGATTAATCAGATAACAGGCTTTAAGATAATTTCACAAATTAAGAGTAAGCCAAGAATCAGAGTGACTACTTTTTTTTTTTACATTTTTTATTGATTCATAATCATTTTACAGTGTTGTGTCAAATTCCAGTGTTCAGCACAATTTTTCAGTCCTTCATGGACATATACACACTCATTGTCACATTTTTTTCTCTGTGATTTATCATAACATTTGTGTATATTTCCCTGTGCTATACAGTGTAATCTTGTTTATCTATTCTACAATTTTGAAATCCCAGTCTATCCCTTCCCACCCTCTACCCCCCCTGCCGGTAACCACAAGTCTGTATTCTCTGTCCATGAGTCTATTTCTGTCCTGTATTTATGCTTTGTTTTTGTTTGTTTTTGTTTTTTAGATTCCACATATGAGCGATCTCATATGGTATTTTTCTTTCTCTTTCTGGCTTACTTCACTTAGAATGACATTCTCTAGGATCATCCATATTGCTGCAAATGGCATTATGCTGTCGGTTTTTATGGCTGAGTAGTATTCCATTGTATAAATATACCACATCTTCTTTATCCAGTCACCTGTTGATGGACATTTAGGTTGTTTCCATGTTTTGGCTATTGTAAATAGTGCTGCTATGAACATTGGGGTGCAGGTGTCATCCTGAAGTAGATTTCCTCCTGGTAATCAGTCATTCATCTAAGCATAGAACAATGATCTAAGTAGTGGCAGCAGAAATAGAGCTCATCACAGGTATTCAAGCTGCATTTAGAAGAATTGACAGAACTTGGTGACTCATTCACTGTGGGCTGCAAGTTTTAGTTAAAATGCCTAGACAAATTGTTATTTTGACAGCAGTGAGGAAATCATAGTGAAAATGAATGGGTGAGATAGCTAAGCTGAAGGAATAGAAGATTTTAGTCGAGGATCCGACAGATCAGAAGAAAACTATGTCTTCAAGTTTAAGAAGGACTTCTGTGTAAACAAGGCCTTACACTGTTCCATAGCTACACAAAGAGACAGAACCAGTGTCAACCATTGACAATTAACAGATGAATACTTAGAATGAAAAGTAAATTTCTAACAAATGACTAAATGGGTTGTCAAAAAATTCCAACTATAGGCATTCCCAAAGATGATAGCAAAAATATTTGTAAGATTGTTGTAAAGATGATGAAAACTTTGTAAGACTCATTATCTTACATGACCTTAAATATTTTTTAGTTCTTAAATTTTTTGATTTGGTGTTGAGTACATATTTAGCAATTTCTGGCCTTGTTTATATTTGTATAGGGTATGGGAATTAAATTAAAAGAACTCAAAATATTTTTGGTTAAAGAGCTCAATTTTTCCTTACATATTATTTTCCTCTTAAGGTATTTTGGATATTATCCTTTTTAAATGTCTTGCCTTTCAAAATATTAAGTTTTGGGGCAAAATTTTAGAGCCCTCCAGCCTAAGTAGCTTGCAGTTCATATTAAGGAAAATATATGTTAATCTGCTGAGTTACTAAACAACCCTCCCAGAATTCATAATTCTTAAAAAACATTTTTTCCTTTCTCTTGTCTATTTTTAATACTGTGATTTTTGTATAAATTATTACAGCTTTTTGTAGAAAATTTGGCAAATAGGAAAATATATGTAAAAGATAAAATTAATTTTAATCAAAGCCACAACCATCCTTGGGAATATTTTTCACTATATTTACTTTTCTTTTTAAAATTTTTTGTAATTGTAGTTATGCTTGCATATGTGCATTTCTGTATATATAACATAATTGCAGTTTTCTACGGAAGATGATTGTGTATCCTTGTATTTTCAGTTACTGTTATAAACTTGTGACTTGTAAGCTAATGTTTTTTGAAGACATGATTTATCATTGTGACTTCAATAGGGTGTTACTCATTTCCCTGCCTGATTCACATTTCTTCTTTGAGTTTGTTCCTTAGCATTTATTGAGGAGATACTGGGCCATGGATCTTGAAACTCTGGTGGAGAATATTGATTTGACCAGAGGTGGATCATGGCCAGAGCTGGTCCAACCTGTTAGGTTACTGAGTATAGGAAAAAAAGAGAGAGAGAGAGAGAAATAGAGAAAATTATAATGAGAAACAGTGAGAATAAAGTAGGAAATTATTCAGTTCAGGACAAAAGAGAGAAAAGAAAAAGCAGAGAGTGAGACAGCGCAAGTCAGGGTCATTGAAAGAGACAGTGAGAAACTGCATTGTTTCTTGTGAAATTTCCAGGTCCTTTTCCCAGTCTTTTTCGATGCCTTCACATATCTAAGACACCTTGTTAGCACTGACAGATTTAGCAAATGAAAATATAGGATACCTTGTTGCATTTGAAATTCAGATAAACCACAAATCAAGCTTTTATTATAAATATAGCAATACTGCAATATTTACAATACAGTTTTGCTAGAATATTATGTATTTGAAATTTAAAACTACTTGTTGTCCTCAATTTTATCTGGTAACCCTATATCTGATATCCGTACTAAAAGGCAATTTTCATGTTCGATAGAGGTGCCTTGATAGGTTCTCTTTACTTTAAACAAACCACGGCTGTACCAGCAGCACCCATGTCACCATATGACTACCAGGGCTTCTTTAATTATTTTGCAGTCGTTACACATTAAGGATTTTCCACTGTCTAGATAATGTCTATAATCTTCTTGGTTCCAAGAACATAAACACTTGATGGGAAATTTTTCCTTTTTGGCACTGTCTTATAAAAAAAAGAACAGAAGACCCTCAAAAACTTTGATTCACCTCTCTTTTGGCATTTTCTGTAGGTTACAGTTCTGTGGTTTCCTAGGCCCTCTTCTGAAAAATGTAACTTTACAGTATGTTATACTTGTTGTAAGTTTATAGGAAGAGAAATAAACAGAATGTCAAAAACTTGAAAATAAGTGTTTTGTTTATTTTTAGAAATACATTTTTTTCTTTACTATCTTTTCCTCAGCACCTGTTTGACTTCTCAAAGTTCCCAGTCTGTTAAGAATGTGGGCATTTCTGACTGCACAGGTGGTATTTGCTTTAATGTTGAGATGAAAATAAAGACTTTGTTACTTTTCTTTATAATTTTTTTCTTATTGTATGTTCATATGCCCTGACTTTTTTCTGTAACTATTCATAGCCATGAAATTGAAGTTTTAAACTTTTTAAGTTATGTGCTTGGAATTCTGTATAAATTGAGAGAAGGGCATGCTGCTAATTGGTTTTTACTGTTAGATGACTGGTAGAATTGGGCATTCAGCCCTGCTTTACGATGATAGACCTGCCCTTTTGTGTATCTCTTAACAATTTCAAACCAAGAGGCTCTCAACAAAGGTGATACATGTGGCATCTGCACAAATAGAAAAATACTACACTTGAGACTTTTAAAAGGTTCCTTTTGTAACATATCAGAGGCATGTAATGTGTATGTGAAAATATGGAATGTAACCTGCCTGGTACTTAATTGTGCTGTCAACACCCTTCTTTTGGGAATGTTCATTTCAGTTGAATTCTTTCTTTTTTTTTTTTTTTTTTAAGCAGCCTGGGACATGTAATTCCTGTTAACTTGTGAATGCCTGAGTGGCAAGAGTAGATTGCTTTACTTACTCTGCTGCAGTGCCTATTAAGTCTAAATACATCCAGAAATGGAGAGGGGAAAACATTTTCTCTCAATTTATCAGCTCACTTTTCTAACTTCCCTTCCATTTAATATAGAGTGATATCGTTATGGAGAAATTAGAATTTTTCAGGATAGTATTTCAAATTTGATTTACCTTTCGGATCAAAAGTAGGAGTCTTGCTTCCTCTAAAGAAGTGTGTAATACTTAGATACACATACACAAATATATATCTAAGACACAAATTAACAGAAGAAGAACAGCCATGTCTTTATTAGGAGAGAGACTGAAAGCACCCAAAGAACCCATTATTCTGTATGCACGTTTTTATATTCAAGTTTAGTTTTTCATTGTGAAGTTTTACTTTCATAGTTTGCAAGTAGGAGAAATTCAACTTGATTTTCGTTATGAAAGTAAGGGGAATTTATCATTAGTATACAGATGTATCTTGAAGAACCTACAGGATGACCAGCTTATAGATGGTTTTCTCTGGTACTACCTTTGCTGCGCTGTCCCCGCCATCCAAACACACAAACTGCCTAGGCCAGCTCTGTCTTTCTTCCCTTTGTCATGACTTGTTCGGCATGGCTTGGGTTCCTCTCATCAGCGGTAATGTCTCTAGTTTCCTTATGAGTCCATTTCTTTATTTCAGAAATGCATGTGGTCAAGAAGAGATTTCATCTTTTAGTATAAACACCCAAAGGGAGAGCATAGTTCTCTATCCAGATTCTAATCATTAGGGAAGATCTTGGCCACACTTGGTTGAGTTTCCCGTCTTCGGACATGCCTAATGTGGTCATTTCAGTATAGTTTCATTGCTTAAAGATGGTAGTGATCATGTGGGTCAAGTGAGAAAGGAGTTACTCTGAAAAGAAGGTTGATAGACAGACATTTTCATATTCCCACTGTTTTTCTGATCTGTGCTCTCCTGTTGGTTTGTAAAGCCTTGGCTCATGCTCAGTCATATCACACCTACATTTATTTCTCCACAGGAGTTTTGTCCTTAGATGAGAAGAACTGTGTAAGAAAGAAGGAGCGTAGTAACTCTCCCTCACATGTATTAATCAAATCAAGCCCGGTACATTCTTTTATCTCCCTATTGTATGCTTTTACTCATTTGCTTGTTGTCTTCTGCCACGCTGTTGCAATAGCCTCTGCACGGGGATTACTCCTTCTGATTGAAATCATCCTCAAAACACATTCCAGCATTCTCTTACATAGATCAGCTGTGGGTATTTCAAGTCCTTGCTCTGAAACCTTCTGTAGATTTCTATGCTCTAGTGAATGTTAAGCAATGTTCGTTAACCCTAGTGGATAGAAGTCTTTGTAAAATACATGAAAGCTTAATAAATCATTTAATAAATGGGATTCAAGTTATGATTTAAAAGGTTGGAAGAGAGTGGTTTGTAAATGGGAAATTCTTTATCAGTGATTTTCTCATGGCATTTATCGCTTGTAATGTGTATTATATTTAATTTACGTGTATGCCATCTGTCTTAGCAGACAGTAAGTATCTCAAGGGCAGAATCTATATAAATTGACATTAGAGCATCTCGAAGTTTAACGTCAGCATTTGCACTAAATAGTTTTCTAATATATAGTGGCAAAAATCAAAGAAAAAAGTGAGGGTGAGAAGAAGGTGAATGACCCTGAGACACAAAAAAGAGAAAGAGGAAAAAAAAGTATTGAAAGACAGAAAACCACAGTAGAGAGACGATTTTGTAAGAGAAGGGTTGACTACAAGTATTTTTGGCAGCAGTTGTGTAGAACAATTTTTAGAGAAGGAGCATGTTATTATGTGAAATAAGAACTATGAACAGTAATGAAGATGAGTGAGTCAAAAAAGTTAGCCATAATATTTTAGTTAGAACTTTGATGTTATCCATGGCATCAATTTATCAGGTATTTTAATCTAATACTACCCACAAAATTAGAGGCACCTTTTTCTTCTTCATTTCCTAGGCAGATATCTAACAGTCAGTATAGAAAGCAGAGGAAAAGGAAGTCCTTTCTCACCTCACATTTCCTCCTTTTGCAGGTGAAAAGGAAACTCACTGTTATTAAGTTTAATAATCAGAAGTTAGCTGCAGTATGTTAAGGTTTCTTATGTGATGGCAGCACAGATGTCTACAATTTTGCAAAGGGATGTTCACATCTGCACTTTGTGATTGAGTATAAAATTTATTAAGGTTTCATAGCCAAAAGCAAGTTATTAGCATACTTCTAACACAGCTAGTTTAAGTGTGAAATATGTATATGTAGATTTTTATTATCAGTAAATCATCCAAGGATTTTCTTACTTCCCATCTTCTATATGTGCCACTCTTTGAGGCACCATGAGAAGATGGAAAAGATGTATGTGAATGTTCCATTTCAAATTTAATATCTTTTGGGGAATAATCTGACAAATCAATAGATAAACAAAGGGAATGTGCTATAATTATTAAGGAAATTCACAGAATAGTCTGACATATATAATGTCTAGAAAAAGTTGTTTTGGGAGAAAGGGATCTACCAAAAAGTAGGATATAAATAAGGTCTTAAACAATATGTAGGGCTTGGCTAGGTCATTTGGATTTTGGAAGAAATTCTATGATTTCATAGAAATTGAAACAACAGAAGAAAAAGTATAAGTAGAAAGAGAAAACTGTGCTTGTACAAGTATTAGAAAGTTGGCCTGACTATATCACTATTTTTCTGTCAAAGAGTACTAAATCAAACAAAGAAAAAAATTAGGTAACTAAATACCAAAGTTGTTAAAGAGTTTGAAAGGCAGGTAAAAGAATTATACTTCTAATACTTGCCAGGGCAGGTCATAATTTATAATTTAATAAAATTTAATCAAAATAGACATTTAGGATTTATTTACATGTTTGTATATATTTCTCTGTGTGTCTGCAGTTGTGTCTGTACGTTTTGTATGTGATGGAGTGGTGGCAGTGTATTCATTGTATGTACTTTGTTTTTGTCCTTTTTTATATCCTACCAAGTAACAAAGATAATGATTTTTTTAATTAAAAAAATTGATGGTCTCTTTCTTGCTTCATGTTAAAACACCCTCTGCAATATATGCAGACTACCATCACATTTTACCATATTTACTTTCTTAAAGGAATTCCAATTTAAAAATAATAGCAGCAAAACGTCAGATATGTATAGGTCAGAGGAAATCAGAAGATATTATAAAAAATGAGCTCTTGGGTAGCGGACTATTATCAACCTTACTTACTTCTGCTTAGTAACCAGGATCTACACTTACTTAAATTTACTGCATAATATGAATATTAGTGGCACTTTTTCTTGTGGTTTCAATGCATTTCATGTGCCTGCCTCTATCAGTGTAATTGGTTCTAGCAGTTATTTCTGTGTTCCAAAATGCATTAGATAATAATTAGACAATGAATGTGAAAGATAATTTTCTTTTAACCATTTAGTCTGTTAATTCAAAAATTGCACTATCTTATCCATTCAACTTTTTGTTCACTATTTTCTTAAGCAGACATTAGGAAAATCATAAAGTCTGCTTATTCCAAAATACCGTAATATCCCAAATAGATATTTGCTTGACTAGATTCAGAGTTTTTTTTTTCCCCTCAGAGTTGTGTTTATACTTTAAGACATTTAAAATTAGTTCAGCAGCTAATTTAGATTTAGTGGAAACTATTATTTATCAGGTTTCTTAGTGTTCTCTATGGTGAAACTGTAAAATTAATGACCAGATTTTTCAAAGTCCATCATCTCCTTATCTTTCTATAATTTAACATTTTACATATTGAATATCAAAGACATATTCAGCAGCACTTGTGAGTGGTTGAGGCACAGATACTTGATACCTGTTGGCTCCAGGTCTCTGGGAGGCAGAGTAGGTCAGGAGCACAGAGATCTGTGCCTGAGCTCAAGGATTTACCAAGGATTGTAGATTGTCCATGTCACTTAACTTTTAAACCTTGGATATTTAATGCTACTGTAGAGAAGAACTCTAATCACTGAATAAAAATAGAAAACTGAATCACACTCATTCTTTAAAAGAGAAGTGCAGAAAAATTTCGATTAAAGATGAATCTAGTTGGCTCCTAAACATACTGGTAATAGAGAAGTATGAGTTTATTAATAGATGAGAAGCAGAAGAAAATTGTTCCCAAAGACAAGAAAAAGTAGTAAATACCAAAACCAAAAAAAGAAAAAATAACCTACCAAAAAAATCCCTCTTTTTTCAGGAAATATGCAAAGATATTGGCATTAGGGCTAATAGATTCATATTTCTGTTAATAAACGCCAAAGTTAGGAAAAGAGCCAAGCATGTCTACGTACTCCTTGAAAATATAAATTTCAACATTGATGGGTAGATTTTTCTATTACAAGTTACGATGTAAAATTTCATTAACCAGGTCTGTAAAACAATGTGCCTAGCATTTTTCTTCGAAGTCATATAATTTCCTGCATGTAGCTTCATGTGATTTTATTCTTAGGTGCTCCATCTGTAGCCAAATGCTTGAACACCAATGATGACCATTTCCAATGAAATGAAAAATGCTGGAATTGGAAATCACTGGCATGCAAAGACTTAAATCTCTTAAGGAACTAAAAAACATTCAACTGTGAATCACATAGATTACAACAAAAATGTTTGGGCAGGGTGATGACAGCCACACACACTGTGGAAACAAGCCATTTTATTTTCCATGAGAGCTGACAGATGAGGCTATAAGGCAGGCTGCTAACAGAAGCACTACCACTGTAAAATGTAACATAAATGCCAAAATGAACAGTTGGAGTCACAGCCCCCTTTCCAGATTAGTCTAGTTCAGCCATTTCCTAGTGCAGTCTGAGAGAAACAGAAGGGATTGGTCCGCTCTAAAGTTCCAGTCCTTCCCTTCAAGAGTCTGGAACAAGAAGGTACTGGTCAGCTTATGCATTACTAATTTTAATGTACAACATAAGGCTCAGCACAGGAGTATAGACAGAATGTTCCCTCTGGTCTTGAAGCTAAACATGGTCCGTCAGAGCACATGGTGTTAGATGTTTGCTAACGCACAACCTTGCCATGTGAATGTAATTGTGTATATTATGAATATTTGTACCCTTTGAATTGCCAAGTGTGTAAAATTTGGCTTTCTTTTTTGATCTCCAATATATAAGGCTTTGATTGGGGAATGGTGTGTTCACTGTGTGAGCAACAGAAGGTTGTTATACACATTCTTTAAAGGATGTTATTCTTTACTGAGTTATTATGACATTTTCCCAACCGCTGGCTCTTCTCATGTAAATATAAATAATATGAATTTTCTGCTTGAGTATTGGTGTGGTTTTAAGTTCTTATAGATAGTTAAATCATTATAAACAAATGCAAGAGGCTAATGGTTGTTGAATGGTTTGTTGCTGATTTTTGTTGTTGTTTGTTTTTAATCATGAGGCATTGAGATACCTTGTTTTCCTAAAGCCAAAAGTGGACTATTTTTGCGTCAGATTGTAAAAGTGAAATTTGCAGTGTTTAATAAAATTTACTATTTTAAGGAAAAAAAAACAAGCAAAACCTATAATATAACAAAGATACTTGTTTCTGGCAGTGATTCAAAATATTTACTTTGAGTATAAAAATAAGTGGAATAAAAGACATGCATTCAAATGACAAAATAGCAAATAAATGAGATTCCTGAGAAAAAAATCAGTCTACATTGAGAAATCTGGAAAATTACACACGTGATCTTGCCATTTGGTCTGTTTTCATAATTTAAACGTATCTAGGAACAAGATGAGTGGTGCGGAAACCTGTCCAAATTTTCACATGGCTCCAATGATTAAATAAGATTTACTTCAGTCTGGTCATTTGGCATATAGTGTCCTAGCCTTAGGATATTGGAACAGAGGATTTTTTAAAAAGTGGAGAATATTATATGAATTAATATATTATTCATGGACTAAAACGTTTTTAAAAAATCAAAGAGATTAACTTTTTTCCTTCAGCCACTTTTTACTAAATATTGAAATGAGTTTTCTATTGATGCCTGTTATTTGTTGAACTGAAGTGTTACTTCTTGGGACCCCCCCCAAGATAGCTGAGACTATTATGCATTTATAACTCTGATAATATTTCTGGTGTTGAAGAGTTGACACATGTATGCTCAAGGTAACTGCAAATTGGGCAGCACTCATCAGTCAGTGTGAGATAATGTATGTGAAAGTACTTTGTAAACAGTTTATTCTTTTCATTCCAATAATATTTTATGTCCCCCTCCTTTATGTAACTGTCTTATGCTTTGGGGAATTGGTCCAAGCTCAAGACATGGGTTGTGGTTAGACCTAGGTAATGATGGTCATTCATCACCTGGCTATTGATGTGTCAGAAACCCAGACTTAGGCATGTTGGATGAGTTCATAAATGGATATATGATAAAATTGGGGTCAAAAACAAGCAAGGGGAGGCATACTGAAGTTTTATGGATAAAAATTCTCATTGTTTAAAGAAAGTCCAGAGAAAGAAGTTGTTATTATTTTACTAGACATTGCCTTAGGGAAATAAAAACTTAAGAAAGCTAAAGCCATTTTACTACAAGAATGATTGAGGTGATACAGAGAACAGATAGACCCAGGAAATTATAGAGAAATGGGATCACACTGGCTGAATTAAATCCAAAGAAAGCCTGTCCTCCTTCTGAATTTCAATTATATGAGCTAATCGAGGTCCTAAATTTAATTCATGTTGAGTTTTCTGTAACTATTGACAAAAGCAGTTTAAGTAATTAGTGCTATAAAAATGTAGTGAATAAAGTAGGAGCAATATAACACACTATTGTGATGGTGAAGTAACACTGGCTCTACTAAAATTTGAAACAGTCTAAAAGTATGATGACAATTGGGAATAACATTCAACAATATTAATAGAGGATCCATCCCAAAAGATATAATCTTCTCTTATCTGTAAAATAATGCTGTTGGCTATTGTACAAATACAGGATATGGAAAAAATAAGTCATTGTCACATTAACACTACATCTGTAGATTCCAAACCTGTCTTTCTAATAAAGTGTATTGAAAGCCCCCTCTTTCACCTTCAGTCAATATTGGAATAAAACTATAATCATGTATATGCAAACAATAATTGTTTCCAAAATGATGTTAATATTTCAATAAGTAAATATTTAAATAAGTGAAAGCTCTCAAATATAAAACCTTCCAGCACAAAGGGATCTATTTTTAAGTTTCTCTTGAAATTACAGAGTATAAATTGACTTACCAATTTCCATCCCTTCTTTCAACTATTTAAATTTTCTAGTTATATTACTTTTATCTAGTAGAGAGTATAAAAATGAGTGTGATAATTAAATAATTTAAAGAATAAAGAAAATGACAGAAGAAAATTATTTTAGAATCCCCATTTTTTTTATTTCTAAAGAGGAAATTGAAGAAAACATTGAGATCAATTATTATAATTTTAGAAATACATACTTGTAAGTGATATCATATAGTATTTTTCTTTTTCTTTCTGGCTTACTTTACTTATTATGATGAGCTCCAGGTCTAAAATGAAAGGACACAAATGAACTTATTTACAAAACAGAGATATACTCAGAATAGAAAACAAACATTAGATTACCAGGGGGAAAGGGAGTGGGGAGGGATAAATTGGGAGTTTGGGCTTTGTAGATACTAACTACTATATATAAAATAGGTAAACAACAAAGTCCTACTATATAGCACAGGGAACTATATTAAATAATTTGTAATAGCCTATAATTAAAAAGAATACAAAAAAATTTATATATATATAAATGAATTGCTATGCTGTACACCAGAAATTAACACAACATTGTAAATCAACTACTTCAATTTTTAAAATTGATTAAAATAAAAAGGGACATACCCTGTGTTTACATGACTATACAAACTTTTTAACCAGTTTGTGTATGTTATGTATGTTTATATGTTTAATTTGTTTAGCTCAACTTAAAAATAATTAGATAAATCAGGATATTTATAAAGCAATAGTAAGTAATTAGAAATAAAATGTGTATTAAAAAAAATACTCCGGAGGCTATACTTGCTTAAAATTATTTCATAAATATTGAAATTTATATTTACCTTGCAAATTCTGTTTGAGTATAGTTTTTTCCCCATTGCATTTAAACTATTTTTTCCTATGTGAGACTGTAACTTACCTTACACTTAATCCCATCAATAAGTTATGATTATGGGCACACATAGTTTTAAGTGCAAACCAGTAAAAATCGTTATTTGGTTTGATTTCAACCAACAACAGATTTTTTTTTAATTTTCATTTAATCACCTCTGAATATACAGCTAATTCTCACCCACAGTGCCCCTGCCTACTGGTTGTAAAGATAGAGTCAGATAGGAAAGATACGTTTTATGATTTATCTCCCTATTAGTAAGCCATGCTGTGGATACAGCACTGGAGGGAATGGTCTTTGTCTTAAAAGAACATTTTCTGCAGGAGAGACATTGATGGTTAACTTGATACAAAAAGGAAGGAGTGATCAGTTTTGTTTGAGGGAGAGATTAGTAAAAGTATCTGAGTGTCAAAAGTTAGACATTTTCTAAGCTGACTAGAACAAAAAAAATTTATGTAAATGGAGCAAAAGTGACAGCATGAATACTCATAATCCAACTAATCATGTCTAATAAGCACCCATTTAGTGTTTAGGAAAGTGTTCTGCCCTTTTGGAAATAGAAAACATATATAAAGTGTTGTCAAAGTGTTATTAATATTCCCCAAATATACATACAGATAAAGTATTTTCTGTTGATGGGAATTGATGATGAACATTTTCCGTCAGTTTCTTACAATGATGATAAATATCAGTAGTAAATTCAAGAATAGGTAATTTCTCTGCTTTCAATTTCCCAAGAATATACTGACCAATACTACAAAAATACAAATAATAACTAAATACTTTAATTAAATTCTAATCATCAACCTCACTAAGCTCTGCCCTTTTGTTTCCATTTTTACCCAAATGAATGAGAAGATATTAAGAAAAATACAGTTTTGGCTAGACTATTTTAGATGCCTTTACCTACCATTCCACCAATAATTGCCAGTTTCTAAGCACTATGTAGAAATGGCAACTGGATTATTTTGGGGAGCTCATTTATTTCACTTGCAACACATGAGCCATCTTTTTCATATAAGAAAAATAACCCAAATAATTGTACTAAGTGCTTTATAAAGAATCCTGGAGTCAATTTCATAGGCAATTATTTTCACTTAATACATTTGAGCTTTCAATATTATGTTTACTTTTCTAAGCACATTTCTTTTATTTCATATTCTGCTCATGATACAGATTTTAATATGCAGAATTATAGAATTATCACAGCAGTATTACAATACAAGAAATATTTGAAGGCATTATACTAAAAAGGACTTTTTCAGATACAGATAGGGATAATCAGGTTTAATGTGCCAATTACAACTTTACTAAGACAAAAAAAAATGTGAGTTTAATCAGTGTAGAGATAAGCATTCATTCCCATTGCTCTACAAAACTTTTATAAACCAAATAACATCTTTCGAAATATTTTCTCATTTCAAATTCTGCGCATAACTTGAAAACACAAATTCTTTTTTATCTGATGATAAAAATTTTAGGATTTAATTTATTTGTAATATTTAGTACCTTATATCTCTTCCTCTTTTATATAAGAGAGGTTTTCTTAGGAGAATATATATCTTCATGCCCTATAATCAAGAATTATAAAGATATTAATTACCAAATGTTATTTTCTTTGGTCCCGCAATAGGCTCAAATCTGTCTTAAATATCACTGGATATGTGTTAGTTTGAAAGCATATAGACACACCTGGGGAAGCCTAGAATTCTCTTTAGTCTTTCCTCTGTGAAACAAAAACTGTGTGATCTTTAAAAAACAAACAAAAAAAATCCTGCATAATCCATTTGAGCTTCAGTTATTGTAACTGAAAAAAAAAAAAGGAATAATAAAAGAGTAGTTGTTATAGCCTGGGTTTCAAAAAAGCATTGTGTCAGTAGCAAGGTTAATTTGATTTTGGATGACTTTATCTGAACCAGAAATCCTGTATTAAAGCTCAAAGAATTATAGTCTATTATCTGATATACAAATTTAAAATTTTTATGTAGTAGGGATTATGGTCAGCACAGCTCAAGAAGTTTATGCTGTGATGCACATTCTGCTTCAAATCGATACCAATGATAGATAAATTAAAAAATACGTAAAACCAAAAAGACAGTTATAAAATAGAATCAAGAACTAAATACCCTAGAAACAAACAGAAAAGTAAAGCAAAGGTGAATTCATACGTATGCTGGATTCCTTGTTAGGAATGTGAAATCGTGGCTAAGGTATTGACTTTATGGAGGTAAGAGGAACTGAAGAAGGAGAGAGCAGAATTAAGTTCAGTGCCTGAAGTCTGAGATTAAAGTGGGCTTTCCCTCCCTGACCCACATTCCCCTGTTGGAGAATGAGTGGTAAATGTCTTCCAGAATAACAGAAATAAAAACAAAAAGAAACAAATAGGGCCTAATTAAACCTTTACGTAGCAAAGGAAACCATAGATAAAATGAAAAGACAGTTTAGGAATGGGAGAAAATATTTGCTAACAATGTGACCGACTAGAGATTAATTACCAGTTATACAAACAGCTCACATAACTCACTATCAAAAAAAAAACACTATCAAAAAATTGGCAGAAGATCTAAAAAGATAGTTCTCCAAAGAAGACATATTTACTTCCAGATAGCAACGGAGAGCAGTGAAGTATATGAGAGTTATGTAGAGGCCTTTAAATTATTTGCAATTGTTTATCTCTTTATTTGAAAACAATTCTGACATAAGTATTCTAAAATGTTTATATTTGAGAAAACTGATGGTAGGTTTATGAGTATTCTTATTCTTTGTCTTTTTTGAAATATTGTTTTTACTAAAACTTAAAAATTTGTTTATTAATATTCTTACTGAAATTCATATTTTAAGAATCTGAGTTTTTTTAAGTGTTTATGCTGTCAAATAAATACAAATCCAGAATTAGATAAGGAGAAACTTCATTTGAAAGAATTAATAAAATAAAGAGAAGGGTTACTGTTGCAATAGGGAGGAAGCTCCCACCGCAAGATCTGCAAGTGTCTCAGACTGGGCAGGAAACAGGCTTTTCTTTTATGGAGAGGGGTAAACAAGGTTAGAAAGAATAGGGTGGGAGAAAGGAAGATGAGGTGGATGGTGTGAAGAAATCAGCAAAAAGGATTTATGCTGGCTCAAGCTGAGTGGGGGTCAAAGTTCAGGGATTTAAGGAAATAAGAGAAAATTAGAGAAGAAGATAAGGTTAACTCAAGTTTGATCAGATCGAATGTTCAGTCCCGATTAGTCAGTGAGTAAAGTCAGTTCAGCTACTAATTAAGGAGACAAATAATGGGAATTGGGATGGTCTGTGTCTGGTCTAGTCATAGGTTAAAAAAGATCATCTGTGAATCATATGGGAAAGACTGATTCTTTGTAATATGCTGTTTCCAGGAACACAGAAGCGAGATTTGTTTATTCATCATTCTTTTCAGGACACAAGCCTCAGGCAAAGTTTAAAATGATCAACATTTGGAAGTCTCTGAATGGTTATCTGGGTATAAGGCTTCTCCAAAACCTATTTGACAAGTTTTCTTAATCTAAGCTTTTAACTGAAATAGGGAGTACCTTTCCTTTTCTAACACTAGGGACTAGGTCGTATTGGAAAGAGACTAGGGGATACCAGTGGAAGATCTTATTCATAACTCTCAAATTCGCAACCAACATCAGGACAACAGCATCAATAAGAATGGCTGGCCTAATTCGTGGTGTTTATTTGGTTAGTTTATGGTTTTTGTTTGTTTGTTCTTAGTATCCTAGATTGTATCTAGGTTGGTACGCACTTTCTGTTTCTCAAAGGAAAGCCACAGCCCTAATGCCTTCACTGGCTATTCACAGATTCATGTCTCATTCCTGTCCATTGAAGACTTCAGTTTGCAACTCCTAGTCTAAATAAAAATGCAACTGTGCTGAGAGCTCTGGAAACCAAAGTCACATAGTGTTCCCAAATGTTACGACTTTCATATAATTACTTTGAGAGGGGTTGGATGAAATTGAAGGTCCTGAGCTCAAAAATGTTCCATTCTCCATTTCAGTAAGGCTATGTCTCACAAACAAGATGTTAAAATATGAAATGACAAATTGAAACATTGAAAATGTTTATAATTTTTGATTTAAAAAATACTTCATTTAATTTGTTTACTTAAAGCCTTTCTTTTTTAGATTGAAGATTTTTAAAAGATCAAACCGAAACAGTCTATAGAAGAAGCATTTCAACTTATTTGTCTCCCAGTAGATAAAAAATTTAAAAACACACTGTCCAGAAAATGTGGTATCTAGCTTAAGTGTAAGCATATTTCTTTATTATTCTGCAGAACAGCAGAGCAAAAGTGATTAAATTTGAAATACTGTTAAATTTTTATGAAGAATAAAGTGTAAAGCCACTATAGAATGCAATTGGAGCAAAAATATAAATATCTAGATCAACATTTATACTTTGTTTCAAATTAACACAAAACATTTAAAAATACTTTTGTTCATACTTTTGCAACAAGAATACAAGCTAAATTGCAAATATATAAAATGCTGTTTTTAATTATGAGAGTCCTACAATACCTTGTTTTTAAAGACATATTTAAATTGACATTTTAGCATGATTTTTTAAACTTGTTTTGAAACATAGTTTTCATAATCAAATAGTAAAGCAATGACTATAAATTCGTGATATCACTTACAGATATGTATTGAACAACAAATATTTAATGAATTTTTTTGTTTCCATGAATCAAAATATATTATAAATGTATCATCTTTTATGTCTTTTCTTTTTTGTTTTTATTTTTGTTGTTTTTGCCTCCATTATTTAATTGAGGAAAAAACAACCTTTCTTACTGATTCAGTGACTAAGATAATTCAGTTGTGTCCATAATTGACAATTTCTAATGGAAAAGGCTTTTGGCAGTCAGGTTATTGAGAATTTAAGTAGTCAAAATATCTAAATGTTATCATTAAATTATTTTAGTTGCTAAAAGAAGAATTTTCTTTCATGGAATAAGTTCATTAGGAAGGTTTAGGACAGAGAAATTATTGATTACATCAAATATATATATATATCTTATTGCCAGTAAGTTACTTTGATGTTAAAACTTTGCATACATCTATAAAACAGTCTTTAAAATCATTATAACAGCAAAACAATTTAGATTTCAAAATACTTTGAAAGTGAACCAAACACACTTGACGCATATGGGAAAATGATTGTATCATGTGAAAAATTAATTTACTTTTGTCATGAAAGTCTTTCCAGATTTCTTTTTTTAACATTTTGTTGTATGTGCTTTCGTTCTCTCTTTTTTTATTGAAGTATAGTTGATTTACAATATTGTTAGTTTCTGATGTACAGCATAGTGATTAAATTATACATATATATTGTTTTTCATATTCTTTTCACTATAGGTTATTACAAGCTATTGAATAAAGTTCCCTGTGCTATGCAGTATAAACTTTTCTATTTTGTATACAGTAGTTTGTATCTACTAATCCCAAACTCCTATTTCATCCCTCCCCCCTCTTCTTCTTCAGTAACCATAAGTTTGTTTTCTATGTCTGTGAGTCTGCTTCTGTTTTGTAAATAAGTTCGTTTGGATCGTTTTTTTAGTTCTATATATAAATGATACCATATATTTGTCTTTCTCTGACTTGTTTCATTTAGTATGATAGTCTCTGGGTCCATCCATATTGCTACAAATGGCATTATTTCATCCTTTTTATGGCTTAGTAGTATTCTGTTATATATACACACCATAACTTCTTTATCCAGTCATCTGTTGATGGACATTTAGGTTGCTTCAAAGACTTGGGTATTGTAGATAATGCTGCTGTGAACAACGAGGTGCATGTATGTTTTCAAATTTGAGTTTTCTCCAGATATATGCCCAGGAGTGGGATTGCTGGACCATATGATAACTCTATTTTTAGTTTTTTCAAAAATCTCCATACTGTTTTCCATGGTGACTACACCAAACTGCATTCCCACCAGCAGTGCAGGAGGGTTCCCTTTTCTCCACACCCTCTCCAGCATTTATCATTTGTTGACTTTTTAATAATAATCATTGTAACTTGTGTGAGGTGATACTTCGTTGTCATTTTGATTTGTATTTCTCTGATAATTAGCGATATTGAACATCTTTCCCTATGCCTGTTGGCCATCTGTATGTCTTCATTGGAGAAATGTCTATTTAGATCTTTTGCCAATTTTTGATTTAGTTGCTTTTTGTTGTCATTGTTGTCATTGTTATTGAGTTGTATGTGCTGTTATATTCTGCTCGTTTAGCCCATGTCAGTTGCATTGTTTGAAAATACTTTCTCCCAGTTCATAGGTTGTCTTTTCATTTTATTTTTGGTTTCCTTTGCTGTGCAAAAGCTTCTAAGTTTAATTAGGTCCTATTTGTTTATTTTTGCTTTTATTTCTTTTGCCGTGGTAGACTGACCTAGGAAAACATTGCTACAATTTATGTCAGAGAATCTTTTCCCTATATTCTCTACCAAGAGATTTATGGTGTTCTGCCTTATGTTTAAGTGTTTAAGCCACTTTGAGTTTATTTTTGTGTATGGTGTGAAGGAGTGTTCTGAATTTATTTTACATGTGACTGTCCAGCTTTCCCAACACCACTTGGCAAAGAGACTGTCTTTTTTTCCTTTGTATATTCTTGCCTCCTTTGTCAAAAATTCATTGACCATGGTGTGTGAGTTTATTTCTGGGCTGTTCCATTGATCTGTATGTCTGTTTTTGTGTCAGTTCCATGCTGTTTTATTTACTGTAGCATTATAATATTGTCTGAAGTCTAGGAGGGTTATGCCTCCAACTTCATTCTTTTTCTTTAATGTTACTCTGGCAATTATGGGTCTTTTGTGACTCCATGTAAATCTTAAGATTATTTGTTATATTTCTGTGAAAAAAATGTTCTGAGTAATTTGATAGAGATCACATTAAATCTGTAGATGACTACGGCTAGTATGGCCATTTTAACAATATTAATTCTTCCAATCCAAGAGCATGGGATATCTTTCCATTTCTTTAACTCATCTTTAGTTTCGTTTATCAGTGTCTTATAGTTCGTTACATGTAAGTCATTTACCTCCTTAGTCAGGTTTATTTCTAAGTATTTCATTTTTGATGCAGTTTTAATTAAGGTATTTTTTTTAAGATTTCCTTTTCTAATATTTCATTGTTAGTGTAAAGAAATGCAACCGATTTCTGTATGTTAATCTATACCCTGCTACTGTTCTGAATTTGTTTATCAACTCTAATAGTTTTTGTAGAGTGTTGTCTTTTCTGCAAAGCTAACAAAAAACTATTTTAATGGTAATTGGGTTGGTGTAGAATGGAGCCCACTAATAAGGTAGACAAAGATACTACAGTAGCTGATTAATATTGTTTTATGCCAAACTCCCACTCGGCCCATACCAATAACAAGTTCTTTTCTATTATCAGCATGCATAATAACCATGATTTTTAACTTAGAAGCACACACTACTAGAAACATCAGTTTCTACAGGGTAAAAAAAATGATCCTGTCTTACTTATTTAATGATATAAAATCGTGTATGTGAAATCACAGTGCCCTCTACCAATCTCAGGACCTTCTGGTATAGATTGTTATCTAATACACTGATATACATAACTGCCCATTTATTTTATCATGAACTGTATTCATTTTTGAATTCCAGAAACTTTGCATAGTATTTCATATATAACAAGGACTCCATAAATGTTGCAGAGTGAATAAATAAACCAGTACAATTACTTTTACTGTCTGAGTTTTGAGTTCCTCGTCATTGCAATAATTCCAGTTCATCAGAAATAGAAGGGTTCATTTAAATAAGATAATAAATGCAAGTTATCTCATATAGTGCCTGCCAACTTACCATTATAATTATAGATATGTCCATTACCACAGCATTTAGAATATCCAGCGTGGATTAACTACTTGAGTCAATAGGCAATATATACTATATATGTATATGATTGTTTTATATAGATACATATATGTATATATGATTGTTAAGATTTCTGTTGACTCAAAAGCAAAGTATTATAATCATAGTCATTTTAAAGTTGAATAAGCTGAAGCCCAGATGGTTTAAATACCTTAACAAAGGACACAAGTAGGTAAGGTATGCCTCTCTCCCCAAAGTCTGTCCATATTTTACTATGCCACATTTTCTGGATTTGATCAGTAAATATTTAATGAGTGGTTGATACTAGTAATTTTTCTTAGCTTTAAATTTCATGTATAATAAAGTAAAAAATAATTGTAGAAGCTTCATAGTATCATGTAGAAGGATAAAACAAGTGAAGTAAGTGAAAAATGAAATTTATTCTGGCACACAGTAGGCTTTATTGAATATTATGGCACGTATTGATTAGTGATCCTACATTAACTCAAGTTGAATTGTTTTAATTAATACCCCCACAGCTTCCACTTCAGCCAAAATGATCAATTTATATTTTACTCATATTTTAATTGTTCCTTGATCCCAGTGTTCTAATACAGGTTCTCCTCATACTCGAAACAGTTACATATTCTTTCATGACTTTGGCATATTCTCTCAAAATTTTCTACAGTTCAATCTCATATAATTTATTTCTTTTTTAATAAAATTTTACAAACTGCTCCTCAGTTCAGACTACTTTCAGTATTGCCATGAGCTGTTCTCTGTAACAATGAATACTGTCATTTTCAATCAGGGATTAAGTGTAAAGAATTGTTGAGTAGCATTTGTTCCATGCACAAGGGATAATCAAAAATAATTTCAAACAGAATTACTCTAATAGATAGCTTTTAAATCTTTGTTAATCAGGACTTTGCTTTTGACAAATTGTTTTTGTTCTGGGTTTAGAATTTACCCTCTACTGAAGTTCTGCTAGTTGTTAAAAGTTGGTGATTATTATATTCAGCAAGTACAAAAATAATAGGTAGACTTGTCATCTTAAAACTTGGTTACATAAGATATTTTCTTAACTCCTCAGAATAGAGCAATAGACTGAAATTTATCCTTTCCTGCTATAGGTTTATAAGAGTAAAAGAAACAACTTTCTTTTTCCACTTTTTAAAAAGTTTATCATAATGCTATATATTAGTGATGTACAAATACTCAAAGCCTCATCTTCATTGTAGCATTTGTTTTCAATATAGACATCACAAATCAGTGGCTTCAGCTTCCAGAGATGAGGAAAGGATTCTTACGGATTTTTACGTTGACCCAGTATCACAGCCAAATTCTTGTCTGAAGGAAGACGGAATACACCATTGCATTCTGTGCTGGAATAAGAAATAAGTACTGGAAAGAATTTGTTTCTAGTAAATCTGAGTCAGGCAGTGATATTGGAGGCTGTATGATGGTAATAAATACAAAAGTTGGTCAAAGAGTATAGTTCAAAAGTATAGTTAGCTTCTAATAAGTTAAGATGAGAAAGCCATTGAGGGCAAATTCCTGGGTAGGGGCCATAATTCCTTAAACCTTTTAATCACATACTTTCCATTACTTCTGATGTCTTTTCATCAATTTTAACTAATGTATCAGTATGTTACACTGAAACAGGTGAGCACACTTCTGCTTCTAAAATTGAAAGGATAACTTCTAGAGGAGTTATACTGTATCATAAACAACTATAAAAATGTGCTTAATATGTAAAGCAACAGTTTTAAGACATTGCACAATAGTCAACATGGACTGTGGTTTCAGTAAGAATAAAAATGCATAAGGTGACCCTTACAAGTACTGTTTCAGCTGTCTACCAAAAGGCAATTTCCTGACTATAGATAAAGAAAGGGAGAATACCACAATCAAAACATCTGGTGGTCTTGATGAATTAAGGGAAGAAAAGTCGGAATCAAAGGAAATAAAGATCAGAGTATGGGGAAGACAATGTAGCTAGAATTTCAGGACAGAGGACCACAGTAGAAGCAGCATTGAAGAGACTATGTTCTAGAAACTGCATGGGATCCCCTTGACTGAGTACCTATCTGTACATGCTTAGAAAAAATTCCATGAGGTTAGCAAAGAACTGTTGGCAGGAAAAGCACATTTACTGGGAAGCTGTAAGTGGACAATTCCTGGAGTTCACAAAGAACATAGTATTGCTCAAGTTTTTATCATTGTGATTGTAGAGACCTCATTAGCTATGAGGAATTCTTGAGAGACCTCAAAAGGGTAGCATCACACTATCATAGTAGTAGGATTTAAATAGCCCTGGAATGCCTTTAAAAAGCCAAATAAAATCAGAAAACCTTGAAGAATATCAAGCTGATGTGCAAATAATTTAAGTGGTTTTTAAAAATAATACAAAATATCCATCAGACAATCACTCTATGCTGTACACCAGAAACTAATATAATGCTGCATATTTTTATACAAAGAAAAATGGTGGTGATTAGGTGATTAACATTACATTCAGTAAACTATAAAGTAATTGCCAAAAAAGACAAAGATATAGCTAGAAAGACAAAGGTAGAGAAGAAATGAAATATTAAAATAATATTTAGTTCAAGTGGAGAAGAAATGGCTGTTTTAGATTCCTCATATAAATGATATTGTGTAGCATGTCTTTCTGTGTCTGGCTTACTTCACTTAGCGTTCTGTCCTCCAGGTTCATTCATATTGTCTCAAATGGCAGGGTTTCCTTCTTTTATAGGTTTGAGTAACATTCCATTTTATGTTTGTCTTCACATTTTCTTTATCCATTCATCCATAAGTGGACACTTAGATTGCTTCCGTGTCTTGGTTATTGTGAATAATGCTTTAGTGAACGTGGAAATGCAGGTATCTATTAAAGAACCTAATTTCAATTCCTTTGACTATATACCCGAATGGGAGATTGCTAGATCCGAGGAACCTGTTTCCCATTGTGACTACACTGACTTTTATATTCCCATCAGTAGTGTACAGGGGTTCCCTTTTATTCACATCCTTGCCAGCACTTACCTTTTAGTTTTCTTTTTTAGAATTTTACTAAGAATTTTAGTTTTTAAAAAAAGGCAGTAAGCACATGATCAATTTGTAAAGTTACATAAGCTGAGAGACACTTAACAAAATGAGTTTGGTGTCCCCAAGTGTTCCTTCCAATGCTAATAGAAGGTGTTATATAGCAGTGATATTCAAGCACTTTGGCTTACACATACCCTAAATAAATGTCAAGAAGTTTCTTCTTTACATATTTTAATTTGAAATTTAACATTTTTCATTATAAATTCAAGATAATTGAAAGGATCCAATTTCTTGTGTATTATAAATACTGCCTTTTAAAATAAAAAAAAAGTCATGTCACTCAGTTTTATCTATTGGGAACTACATACCTTTGTAATCTGCTACTCAACTTCACCTTTTTAAATACTTGAGAGGTGTTAGAGCATTTTTCTAATGTATTTTCTGTTTTAAATATGTCTTTGTAACTTTCTCAGTGCTGAGCTATACTTTAAAGTAGAATTTCTATTCTTACAAGTTTTTATTGATCACTTACGATAATCATCCTCCAACATAATCATGTAAGTAATGTACAATTATTTACAAAATTTATTCTCATTATCTAACGTAGAATGAGAAGATACTGTAGGATTTGAGGAAAGAACACCATAATCATGTATAAGATTTTTAAGCAGATATTCTCTCTGTTGCTACTTTGAGAATGCACGGAAGGAGATGTGATAGAAGAATGGAGAATAGTTAAGAGGATACTGAGTAACCAGGCAAGAGATTTTGGTCATTTGATTTTTGGTGATGAGATTTTGGTGAGGATGGTGAAAATTGGTCACATCCTGGTTAAATTTTGAAAATAGAGGGAGACAAAGAATAAGAGAATGAAATGCTGATGCATCAATTTTTTTTTTTACCCAAAGAATTTGAAAAATAGAATTATTATTTAGTAGATGGGGAGCTACTTAAGCGACATGTTAAGATGCTACTTACCCTCCAAGTGACAGTGTTGTATTGGGAATTCAGACAAGATTTCCAGGCTACAGACATAAAGTTGGAATCAGCAGCATAGATTGTACATAAAGCCATGTGCCTTGAGATTATGTGGACAGTGAGTAAAGAGAGTCAAGTTGAGAAGGAGACATCAAGGTAGATTAAAACAGAATATGGCTAGTGATATTAGAGAAGAATCCTCCCTGAATGCCAAGTTTAGCAGGTGCTTCCAGAAGGAGGAAATAATTGTCTGAGTAAAATACTGATGATGAATGAAGTAAAGTTGGGTTTGAAAATGGACCATTGGATTTACCATTGTGTCAGTTATGGTTGACCTTGACAAGAGAGGTATGGAGTTGTATTGGAAACGAAAGCCAGAGTGGAGTGGGGTTAAGAAAATGTGAAAAGCAACTGCATATTTGGAATTCTTTTTTTTTTTTTTTAAGGTATGCTGTCAATAGGGGACAGACAACTCGGAGATTAGCAGTTGGTGAGTGATTTGGCGTCATAAGGCGTATTTTATTTTCCTTCATGGGAGAAGTAAGAGGATATCCATATGTTGATAAAGATAATCCATTAGAGACTCAGAGAAGCATGTGATAATTGAGAAGAAAGTGAGAGAGGAAGTTGCTGAAACAATAGCCCTAATTAGGTAAGAGAAGATGAGATCTCATGTACAAGTAGAAAATTTTTCTTAGCTAGGAACATAGATAGTTTAATCATGGTAAGATTGTTGAAGGCAGAGAATGTGAACATACATGGTAAAACTTAGGTAGGTGCATGGGGCTGGTTGCTAGTATCTAGTCATGACATCTACCTTCTGGATTTCTGTTACAGAATTAAAATATCGACGTACTGGCCAGAGAGGCATTTTCAATGTATATTTATTGCATTATACACATACTTATTTTGGCATTTAAAGGGAAAACATTTTAACTGGAAGCACATGTGTTTTATAACTATCAATAGAAGACATTCTTATACTACATCATCTGGATATATTAGTAGGGGAGATACTGTCTATAGACAAGAAAAAAATCTATGGGCATATGAAAAAGTTTACTGAAAAGTGCAAATAATTTTAGCTCTCTCATATTCAGAAGTAAGAATATCTTTAAAGTACATTACCACGCACTACCAGCCAAGTACTTGTGATTCTCATACTGTTAACTTTGTTTGCTATATAGTATATAAGAAACTGGTTAATTCAAACTAAGGAATAAAGTTACCCTATCATTACTCCCCTAAAAAAATCTGACATCTGAATTATTTTATACAGTTAAAGGCTTACTATTTGCCCATGTGTAGACAGTACTAATATAAGAACTTATAAAGTATGTTTATAAAATGATTAATCAAAAACCATTAAAGTTGCATGATTTGGAGATTACTTTTAAAAATGTTAAAAGCCTTTACCATTTATTGAATGATATAATAGATTTTAAATGTTCTCCTATAAAATTCTCAAAAACAGCTTTGTGATCCCTAATCATCCCTAATTCATAGGTGAGAAGACTGAATCTCAGAGTAGGTAAGGTGCCAAAATGTGCAGATGAGTATTTGAAAAATGTATGATTTCAGTGAAGATTTCTACGACTCCGGTGTACCCTCTTTATACAGTGCTTGCAGTCAGGAGGTTTATATTAGCTAGCACTGGCTTGCATCTTTCTCCTGTAATATTCTAGAGGAATCTTTGTGGGTCTTTTGGTGACCACAAGAGACTTTTAAGGAAGATTAAGAAGTTTTACTCCAAGAATGTATTTGACTCTCTCATCTTTCTCTTATTGATTCCCTTCAAGTCACTGCATCTTTGAGCACCTTGAAAAGGCATTGTACTACTGTTGGTCCACTACTGATTTTTTGATGCTCTGGAAGATAGCAATTTGAGGGAAGGATTTTGGTCAATATGTTTTGATGTGTTTCTGTTACCACATATGCACTGGGGAACTATGCTCACATAAAACCTCAACTGACCTAGTTTCCCATTTCTTAAGTCATGTTCTATTTCTACACAACCTTGAAAGTAAAATGTTAAATAGATTATGGCATTTATTCCAATTTAAAATACTCTTTAAAATACTCTGTAGGATTTTGTATTTGCTCCATATTTTATATGCACCTATTTTCGTTAAATATAAACAGGCAAAAAAGTATGCAGTACTTAACTTACTTTTAAAGTACATCTTTATTAAGGAGAAAAAAAAGTCTGTTTGAAACAGCTAAAAGGTAAAAATCACAGCATTTGGCCACTTTTCAACATGAGTAAATATATAAACAGCCTGTTAAAATGCGGATCCCCTAGCAGGTGGACTATTTTTCTTTTCTTAGGAGCTTAGCTGGAATCTTCATTGATCTACTTCATAAGACAAGCTCCCATTGGAGTTGGACTGGGTTGTTCATTTTTATTTTATTGATATTTATGGTTTTGAAAACTTGAAAATGTGCTTCTAAAATATGTGCTTTAAAATTTAATAAGAAAAAACCGAGTAGACTTAGATGTGGGTATTTTAGTCCATGAGTGTAAGGTTTTTAAAAATTATTCCAAAACACATTATTTAAAAGACAAAAGGTATAGATTGCAACTAGTTCCTTTAGATCAATTAGTGCCAAAATGTGTATGTGTTAGGTATTTTAACAACTGAACAATCAGATTTGTTTAGCAAATCAAACGAAGGCAAGCATCACTAAAATAATGCATGAAGAAGCTTTATTACAAAATTTTTAATTACATTTAGAGGTGATACAAATAAATGACCGTAGGAATGGCACTTACTTCTTAATAGACCAAAATTTATTATATTATTAGAAATCAGTTGTTGACATGGCAAGTATTGATAAATACTTCATTCAGAGGAAAAAGACTGGTATATCATTAAAGAGATAGTTTATCTACTGTTTGGGGAAAGCTTATCCACTGTTTGGGGAAAGTATCCTAGGAACTTGCTTGGCAACCTGGGAATTTTTGAGGAAAGCACTAACCATTCTATCTCTAGACTGCTGTTCTAATCTGCAGATCCTAGTATTGAGCTGCAACATTTCCTGCCTCCAGCCAGCCCTGCTTCACACTGGTCCCCACAATGCATGATGGCAAGAGCCAATTCCTTAGTACCCTGTTGCTACTTTTTTTAATTCAGTGGTTTTTGTATATGGACAGACTTCTTGATTTGTCTGAAAGTCAAGGGGAGATTCTGTCAGTAACCAAAGACCTCTCTGTCCCGAACAGATTTTTCTGCAAATTGCAGGGCTTGTCCCTATACCTGTTTACTAAATGTATAAAGGTATATATAGTTATACCACCCGCTAGATTTTTTTCCAATTGTTGAATATATTGTGCAGTGTTTAACTCATCAGACCCTTAAAGCTGTCCATTTTATCTTTATTTAAAAAATTTGAACTCAGGGCCAGCATGTACTGAGCACAGTGTTTGAAATTTAAATGTGAATAAGATAGTATGCCCATATGTGTGTATTTGTATTTTTCTCAGTAGTTCATCTTTTCAAATCAGTCAGTTTATGCAAGTAGGGGGCTCTTGTGAGGGTAGGTAGGATAGAAAAGTGGGCTGAGTTCTGTGCCTCCTGATCGATCATTTGCTTTTTGCTCTCCTTTAAGCAGGTCAGGAAAAGCTTGTTTCCGTTTGGTTATTGGGCCCTTTACCAGGATTAGCTAAATGCATGGGTTTGGGCTTAGGAAAATAAGGCCTACAGTTCCCCACTTTAATGGGGCCATTGCCATAATCTCCATATTCCTAATTCACTGCATTTGCAGTTTTTTCCAGGTTCTGGTTAATAGTAGTGAATAAACTTACAGTTTAAGAAGTGAATAATCTAAGGACAGTAAGCATCTGGGGTAGTGAAACAGTTCTGGATGTCTGTTGTTTTCTCTGCCTATATCCATTCATTCTTCTTTTATTAACATGATTTTTATTTTCCTTGAGGTATTTCCCCTTCAGAAATCTCAGTTCATGTAATTCTGTTGGACTTTACTCTGCCCTCATAACTCCAAAAATGTGCATGTGACCTGAACCTAGTCAGTTAAGTACGGTGAAACTTGATTCTGGATTGTTGGGTTTAGTGTGTGTTGCTTATGTGTGTGTGTTTGCATTATTTGAGATTATTTGCATTCATTTGCTTTTTATACTGAGTATTTCTGGAAGGATTGAATGCTGGGGCTACCAGGGAACAGATATTCCCTGTAAAGAAAGACCTACCTGAAAACAGAGCAAACATAATCACATGGTGAAAACATGGAAGAAGGGAAAGTGAGTTGCGATGAAACTATTTGAGCTCCTATACTTGGTCATGTCTAAAATCATCCTTTAATTGAACTTTAAAATTATTTGAGCCAAAATTTCCATAGGTCACTTAGTTTACATATTTATATATGCTTTTTTAAATTAAGCTATTTTGAATTTATTTTATTACTTTTAGCCAAAAGAATCTTGATTAAGAAACATCTAAACCAGTATTACTTATACAATATTAATCTTTAACTTTATGGGATTGTAGACATGGAATTTCTATGAATAAGTATCATGCATTCTTTTCTTTGGGTTCAAAGTAAGAAAAAATTTAGGTGAGATTTTTGTGAGCCAAGCTGGTTAGATAATATAAGAAATAATGGCTGAATATTTGCTTCATGTTCTGTTCTAAAATTCCATCTGACTGACCAGTTTTAGGCCACTCTCGGAGAGCTGGTATGGTAATTGGTACAAAGGCCTTAGGTACAGAGGAAGGCAATTTTTCCCCACCCCTACCTTTGCATTGCACATGTGGGTGATAGCTGTATTTGTGAAATATCTTAATATGCTAATATACTCTGTATAAGTTCTATGAAGAGTTTCATGTTAAAATAGGAGTTGATTGGCACCATAATTACAATTAACATCATTGATGTTTTCACTTTCTTAATATCAGGACTTTCTTAAAATCAGGACATTGGATAGTTCTATATTCCCTTAATTGTGCTTTCCTAGCGAAACAATAGGAACCTGAAAATAAAGAAATTAGAAAGTATTGAAAGATTTTAATGAGCAAATTGAGGTGTTGGAACTTATTCTGAAAGCAGATTTGAGATCATCATAGACTATGATGTGTTAATACTGATAAAGATGATCAAAGGGTTTGGTAGAAGTGAAAAATACATTGAAAGAGACAGTGTGATTGATTTAGGTCTGTGAATTAGAGTACATCCATATAAAGTTCCTCTACTATTTGAGCCCTGCAGTTCAGCATGACAGTCTATGAGAAAAAGAAGGCTAAGGCAGATTTACTCCAACTAATAACAAGAGCTCAATTTTACCTGAATCATATCTAAGATACAAACTACTCTGCTTGAAGTCTTTTAAAACATCTCAAGTTATTATGATTAGAAATGCTCATTGGAATGTGGGGGCTAACTTAGATATCAGATTTAATCCTCTATTTCTCCCTTCTAATTTTGCTCTGTGGTTAGAATTTAAATATAGCAAAAATGGACCTAATGAGTATAATGGTGCCCTAAGATATCTGTTGGAAAAAATATAAGATGGTCTAGCTCTAAGACAAAGAACAACAATGACAGCAAATAGAACTTAGGGCATCAGTATTAAGTAATCAGTGAAAAAATCTCTCTGGTTTGTTACAGAACAATGCCATCTGTTTGAAAAAAAAAAAAGAAAGACAACATTGCGGTGAGAATAGGAACAGTGCCAACTTTCCTTATGTTTGCTCTTTTATAAAATTTCTTTAAAATGAGGATTGGACAATAAGAGATCTGAAATCCCTGAAATTGTAAGCAATTTTTTTTTCTGGAATACAGCTCCATAGCCTTTATAGATTCTCAAAGGGGTCTGTGACCCCCAAAACGTTAAAAACAAGTTCTTTGGAGATTATTTCTCAGGTATGAATGTTTTATGATTATATCTAAATCTGTTATGTTCCTTGGGATGATGTGAGATTGAATTGGGATATGTAAAACAAACCAGCTCCGCAGGTAGACTGTAGAGCATACATCGAGCTTGGCTCTGATTGTTTGCTTTATTCATTGTTGAAGACACTCTTTAAAGAGCAGAAGGGATTTGCCTTCTTAAGCTGCATTTTACTTGGTTTTCCTTATAGAATAAAGATTTCTCTTTGGACTTTTCTTTTGAGGTCAAATGAGCTTTGACACAAAGCACAAGAGATACAAAAATGAACACTGAGAGGATGCCACTTCTTACGTGTTCTGTTTTCACCCTGCGTGACCAAGTTGAACTCCTACCTGGTTATGCCTGCTTTAGGCTTTGATGCTGACAGAGGCCTCTGGATATCAGTTTACTTCCAGAGTTGCTTATTTACTATTACTGATCTTTCTTATTATTTTATTTTTTATCCTTTATAGAAGTGGTAGTTTCCTTTTTCTCCTTCCTCTTCCTTTCCCTCTCCTTTTCTCTCAATAATCTTCTCTTGACTTCTGGCAGAATGGAAATGGTTGTAGTCTTCTCCTGCTCACTCCAATAGTCCCATTGAAATTATCAACATATATTTAAATTTTAATTTAAAAAAGTGAAGACAGTACCAGAAACTAGAAGATCTATTACCGGTTCATCCTCTTAACACCTAAATATGAAGGAAGTGTACCTGGGAAAGTAGGTAGAGGAGAAATCTTAATTCAGATATATCAAGAGAGGGATAGAATTTATACCCTTGACAATCAGGAATAGATCAGTTTATATATCACCGTTGGAATCAAAACTTCATTTTGCTCCAACTTGGATTTGATCATGTTCTGACAGAATAAGCAGAATATGTGTATTGTGTGGCTGGCTCTTTATCATAGTCTAACAAAGACTTGGATACTGCTCTACATAAATCCTGGGTAAAGGAAATGAGGAAAGTTCTTGGTATACAGCTGAAGATCACTGCCAATAGTTTTCCTAACTCTGTTTCCATCCTTATTCCTACATTTCACTCATGACTCAATATCTGATATGCAAAATAAATCTAAATTATTTTATTTTAACACTAGCTTAGTTTCATAGATTGAGAGAGGAATTTCCTAATGTCTGAAAGAAGCCACCTTAATTTCCAGTATTGGAACCTGTTCCTCTGTAAGGATAATTAACAGAGAAATATTATCAGCCAAAAGAATGGTATTGCATTTCAAAGAAAAATCTTCTAAAGCAGAGGCTGGCAAACTTTTTCTGTAAAGGACCAGATAGTAAATATTTTGCTTTGTCAGAGGATCTTTGTTGCAATATCTCAAATATGTCTTTATGGCATAGAGAAAGGTATAGAAAATATGTAAACACATGAGTATGGCTGTGTTCCAATAAAGTTTTCTTTACAAAAATAAGTCATAGGCCAGATATGTCCTGCAGGCCACGGTTTGCTGACCCCTGTTCAAATAAATCAGTGTGAATATCTTTCTAACATACAGATAGCATAGATTTCTCATTCACTCCCATGATTTAAGATGCACTTGATTATATCAAAATAGAGCAGACAGTAATGAAGATGAAAACATAAATGCCAAATTTAAAATTCAAATGCAGTTGCTGAACAGTCTTTGGTATATTGCATAATATTGGATAGATATAATTTTTGAATAGATGCAATGGCAATACCAAATGCTAGTAAAAATGAAGAGAAAATAGATCACATATATTTTTCTGATGGGAATATAAAATGGTACCACCACTCTGGAAGTGTCTTAATAACCTATATATAAAACTATCATACAACCTAGCAGTAGGACTCTTGAACATGTATCACAAAGAATGCTGAAATCTTCATGTAAAAACCTGTACACAAATATATACAGTAGCTTTATTTGGGAACAACTCAGATGTCTTTCAGTTGTAAAGAATTAAACTGTGATACCTTCATACTATAAGATACTATGCACAGTGTCAAGTAAAAAGGATGACTATTAGGACAGAAAACAACCTATAACCTCAAGAAAATTTTGCCGAGGGAAAAAGGTCAGTCTCAAAGAAGTTCTCAGAAGGTTCCATACTGTGTTATTCTATTTCTAAACATGCTTGAAATTACAAAATTATAGAAGCAAGTTCATGTTTGTAAGGGGTTAAGGAGTGGGTGTATAAGGACAATGTAAGGGAACTTTATGGTGAAAGAATTGTTCTGTATCATGACTGTATCAATGTCAACAGCTAGTTTTGATACCAAACTAGGGTTTTGTAAGATGCAACCGCTGGGGGAACCTGGTAAAGAAAACATAATAGATTCCCCTGTCATTTCTTACAACTACATATGAATCTGAAATTTTCTGTAATAAAATGTTGAATATTTTTAAATGAAGGCAAAAAAAGACATCCCTGGGTTCTGTGTGTATGTTGTGTGAGGGAGACAGAGACAGAGAGACAGAGACATTTTGTTTTTAGCAGAAATGCTTTACAAAAGATATTAAAGGAACTTCTTTAGGCTGAAAGCAAGTGATACTAGAAAGTAATTCAAATCCACATCAAAAAATAAAAGCACTGGTAAAGGTAATTAGTATGTGATTTAAAAAGACATTATAATTGCATATTTCTCCTTCTTTTATCTCAACTGATTAAAAAGCTATTGCATAATAAAATGTGTATATAATTATCTAATAGCACAAAGGAGGTGGGTGGGAACAAAGCTATTTAGAGTGAGGAAATGATGTGAGATAATTAACTTGAATCCACAGAAACATATGAAGAGAATTAGAAATGGTAAATAAGAAGGTTATCAAAACCAAATCTGCAACTATATACTTTGTCTTTGTCTTTCTCAGCTTTTTGAAAAAGATACAGCATTACATAGGTAATTATTATAGCTACTGTTATAATTGTTGGGTTTGTAACACATGTAGATGAATTGTGTGTAACAAAAACAGCACAAGAAGAGGGGAAAGGAGAAGAGAACTATAAAGGTGTAACACTTCTATAGCTCACTGGAATTAATTTAGTATAAATTTGGTGTAGATTCTGATAACTTAATTTAAATATTATATATTCTAGAGCAATCACTAAGAAATTAATGTGAAATACTGGAAAAATCATGAAAGATTAAAATATTGCACTAGGAAATATTCTTTCAAAGCAAAAGAAAGCAATAAAAGAGGAACCAAGGGACTAAAATGATGCAAGACATAAACAAAAAGGCAAATAGCAAAGATAAGTCCAATGATATCAATAATAGCATGAAATGTGAATGAATTAAAGAATGTAATCAAAGGCAGAGACAGATAAACTGGATAGAAAAGCAAGGTCAAACTCTATTTTGTCTACCAGAGACATAGATTCAGATGCACAAGTAGGTTGAAAACTAAAGGATCAGAAAGTATATTCATACAAACCAGCAACTATATCAAACTTGGGATGGCTGTAGTAATATCACACAAAATAGAATTTTTTAAGAAGAGTTACTAGAGATAAAGAGGAACATTATATAATGGCATAAGGGTAAATATACTAGATACGTCTAATAGTTATAAACATACATCGATCTAAAAACAGAGCCCCCAAAACATGCATGAAACAAAACTGTTGGATGTAGGAAGACATACACAATTCAACAATAATAGTTGAAGTCCTTATATCCCACTTTCAATGATGCTTATAACTAGACAGAAGATGAGCAAGTTATAGTAAACTTAACACTGACAGACATACATAGAACACTTCACCCAAATGCAAGGCAGTACATAGTCTTCTTAAGAGCAGGAACATTTGGAACATTTTCCAGGAGAGATCATATTCTACATCATAAAACAAGCCTCAATACATTTCAAATAATTAAAATCAGACAAAGTATGTTCTCCAAACATGATGGAATTAATTACAAATGAAAACAAATTGCGGGAAATTTTCAGGGAAAAAAATGGAAATTCAATCACACACTCTTAAATTAAACAAATAAGAATTTAGAAAATAGTTTCTCACATGCTCATTTCCAAGATCCCAGAGACCCTGCTGTTCATTGCCATGCCTTTAGCAGTAGAGATGATGATCAAGTCCAAGCTTCTCAAGTTCTCCCAGCTGCCACTGCAGGTCATCACCACTTCTACTTCGGCTGCTCCTGGGTGACCTCTTCCTGACCTACACCTGCCAGGTCTTCATCCTGGCAGGTGTCAGGCTCTCATTGTGCTGCTGAAGGGGATCATGGTGCCCCTGGTTGGCCTCCTTGTGGGCTGCTGCCTGTCCACGTACCTGGAGCTGCCAGTGGCCCAGCAGTGGACTGTCAGCATTGCAGTAGGAGTGCAGAACAGCCTGCTGACCTGGGCCATGCTACAGCTGTCCCTCTGCCACCTTCCAGCCATCTGTATCTCCCAGGCCCCCTTCATTGTGGCACTGAGCAGCACCTCAGAGATGCTGGTCTTGGTTATTAGTCACTTCACCTATAGCAACGTGTGCACAGTTCCCTGAGGCCCCTGTGTTAAGCTTTTGCCTCCCCTGGCCCCCGGCTCCCCACACTGTCCCCACACCAAAGACCTTTAGTTCTCATGCACTATGCACTCAGAAAAATCCAGGCTTTTTTTTTTTTTTTTCAATCAGTTTTCTATTTTTCAGCCTTCAGTACCAGAGAGGTCATGCTCAGTTAGGTAGGTGGACACTGCCCAAGAAAATATATGTCAATAAAATAGAAAAAGAAAAAGAAAATACTTTCTTAGGGGTGAAAACAAACGTGAAATATAAAATAAAAAAAATTGTGGAATATTAGTAGACAGGAGCTTAGAGGGAAATTTATATCATTAAATAGCTATATTTACCAAGAAGAATTTTAAGCCAGTAACCTTAACTTTTACCTTAAAAAAACTAGAGAAAGGAAGGGAAACTAAAACCAAAGGAACGAGAAAAAATGAAATAATTTTTAGAATGGGCCTGAAGTAAATGGACTAGACCTTAGAAAAAATGAGCGAAACCATAGTAGCTCCTCAAAAGATGAACAAAACTGGTAACTATATGGACCACAAAAACACAAAGCAAAAACCAGGAAAGACTCAAATTAGTAAAATAAGGAATGAAAGAGATTACATTGCTACTAATGTCCCCGAATGAGAAGAATTATAAGAGAATACTATGAGCAACAAAATTAGATGCTTCAGATGAAATGGACAAATTCATAGAAGGGCACAGAATACTGAAACTGACTCAAAAAGAAAAAACAAGTAGAAAATCTGAATAGATATAAAAAGATTAAAGATACTGAATTGTGATTTAGAGATTTTCCACAAAAGCCAGGCCCAGGTGGCTTCACTGGTGAATTCTATTTAACATTTGAAAAAGAATTAACACCAATCTATCACAAACTCTTCCATAAAAAATAGAAGAGGAGAGAACACTTACCAACTCATCCTGTGAGGCCAGTGTTACTGATGCCAAAACCAGATGAATATGTAACAAGAAAGCAAAGTCACACACCAATATCCTTATGAATCTAGATGTAATTATCGTCAACAAAATACTACCAAAACACATACAGTTATATAAAAACAGTTATTTACCATGACCAAAGTGTATTTTATCCCAGAAATGAATTGTTTGTTTATCATCTGGCAATGAATCATATGAATCCATATTGACAGAATAAAGGAAAAAAAAATCACAATTATATCAGCAAATGCAGAAAAAGTATATAAAAGTGTCCAACACCCTTTCAGTATAAAAACATTAAAAAACTAGGAACACAAGGGAGCTTTCTCAACCAGATAAAGGGCATCTACAAAAAATCGTAACTAACATCATACTTAATGGCAAAGATTGAATGATTTTTCTTAAATGGGAATAAGACAATTACGCCAACTCTCACTATTTTTATTCATTGTATTGGAAATTCTAACCAGGTCAATTAGACAAGAAAAATAAGTAAAAGTCGTCAGTATTACGAAAGAGGAAACTAATAAACAATCTCCATTTGCAGATGACATGATCTTATATATAGAAAATCCTAAGGAATGCAATAAAAACTATCAGAATAAACAAGTTCAGCAAGCTTTCAGAGTATAAGGTGAGTATGGAAAAATAAATTGTAGTTATATACACTAGCAATGAATAATCCAAAAATGAAATTAGGAGATCAATTCCATTTATAGCAGCATGAAAAAATAAAATTTTTAGAAATAAATTAAGCAAAGAGTATAAGATTTATGTATTGAAAAAAAAACACATTATTGAAGATAACAGAGAAGACTTAAGTTTATGGATATTACCTGTTCATTTTTCAGAAGATAATATTGTAGAAATGATAGTACTTTTCAAGTTAATATGTAGTTTTGAGACAATACCTATCAAATTCTATCCGGCTTTTTTTTTTTTTTTTTTTGGTGAGTTGACAATATGACCCTAAAACTCATATGGAAATTCCAAGGACAAAATAGCCAAAATAATCTTGAAAACAAAGAGCACATTTGGAGGACTCACACTTCCTGACTTTAACCAAGCTGTATTAGTGAAAAGCACAAGTGACCAAAAAGAAGTTATGTTTATCCTCAGTTTCAAAGGACACAGTGAAGAAAGTGAAAAGACAGCATAATGAACGGTAGAAAACATTTGCAAATAATAAATATAACAAGGAACTTGAAGCCAGAATAAATACATAACAATAACAGCGCAAATAACCCAACTGAAAATGGGCAAATGATTGAAAAAGACATTTCCCCCAAGAAGATATACAAATGGCAAATTGGCACATGTGAATATAATTCAAAATCATTAGTTAAATAGATTAATGTAAACCAACACCACAAGGAGATAGTACTTCACACCCAACTAGGATGGCTATCATCAAAAAAAAAAAAAAAATATATATATATATATATAATATCAAGTATTGACAAGGATATGGAGAAACTGGAACCTTCATCCATTGCTTATGAGAATGTGAAATGGTACAGATGCCTTTCAAAACAATTTGAAGTTACCATATGACCTAGCAATTCCACTCCTAGTGTATATCCAAGATTAATGAAAACATACGTCCCAGCAAAAATTTGTTCACAAATATTCATAGCAGCATTATTCATAATGGTGAAGTTTGGAAACAACCCTCACCTGCTGGATGGATAAATTAAATAAGGTATATTTACTCAATGGAATGTTACTCAGCAGTGAAAAGGAATAAAGTAGTGATACATACTTCAACATGGATAAAAATTGAAATTACAATTCTTACTGAAAGAAACGCATCACAAAAGACCACCTGTTGTATGATTCCACTCACATAAAGGATTCAAAATAAATGAAAAATCTATAAAAACAGAAAATGGGCGTGGTTGTCTATGCTTGGGCAGTGGTGGGGAGGAGAGGATTTGAGACATAATTTGGAGTCACTGCTAATAGGTACAGAATTTCTTTTGGTGTGATTGTAGTGATGGTTGCATATCTTTTGAATATACTAAAAACTAATTGTACATTTCAAATAAGTTAGTTTTATGATATGTGAATTATATCTTATTAAAGCTATTTTTAAAACTGTGATAATACTTCATACTCATTAGAATGACTAAAATTTCAAGTCTGACAAGATCAAGTGTTAGTGATGATGTGCAGCAGTTAGAGCTCTCCATGTATTTTGTAGGGGTTGTAAAATGCTATATTTGTGCATTCTTTAGGAAGAATTATACACTCAGTTACCATAGAAATGGGTGATTCCAGCTCCTATGAATTCAAACAAGAGAAATAAAAAGTATATATTCCTACAAGAGTTATATGCTAATGTTAATTGTAACTTTATTACACACAGACTTCAAAAAAATAAACCCACAAATGTCTATCAAGTGAATGGTTAAACAAATACACTATTCACAAGTTGCCACAAATTATTGTGCCATAATAAAATATAAGAATCATAGTAACTTGCACAATGTAAGTTTATAATCTTACGGTTTTGAAATTAGTTCTTTAAAATGAGTCACACTGGACTTAAAAAAACTAAGATGTGAGCAGGGCCTAGTTCCTTTCTGGAGATTGTAGCGGGGAGTCTTGTTAGTTTGTCTTTTCCAGCTTCTGGAGCTGCTCATAATCATTGGCTGATGGCCCCTTCCTCTATCTTCAAAGCTAGTTGAGTTGCAATTTTGCATCTCTCCACTATTCTCCCATAGTGACAAGCTTCTGTATTGTTTGGTGGTTTTGTGGTGAATATGTCCTTTTTAAAATAAAATAGAAGATGTTTCTAATTTGATAAAAAAATATTAAATTGATTTATCCTTTAATCCATAAAGTCCATTTCTAAGAAAATATTTTCTTACGGTTGGAATCAGAGATCCATGCCACTTTTATATGCAAGAATACTCATTTCATCGTGTTGCACAGAGAAATTAGAAACAGCCAACTGTCCAAAAGTAGGAGTAGAATTAGGGTTGGTGTAAATAGATCATAGGATGTTGTTAGTCATTGAAATGTCTTTATGCTAACAGAAGTTCACAACACAGGAAAGATCCAATGTAAATATCTAAAAATTATAACTGAATATTTATCATGACCCCATTTTAAACACCAGGAAAATTTACGGAATTGTCAGTAGTATTTCTGCAGTTATTCATGACCTTTATTTTTATGGTTTTTTTGGGGGGAGGGTATAGCTCAGTGGCAGAGCTCATGCTTAGCACACGGGAGGTTCTAGGTTCAATCCCCAGTACCTCCACTAAAAAAAAAATAAAATAATTAAGTATTTTTATGTCTTTTTGTATTTTACCTATGTCTGCTACAAATGTGTATTACTTTTATGAAGCAATACAAAAAGAATGTGCTTGGCATATAGGATCCTAAATAAATAGTGATAAATAAAATTAAATTAATCAAAATGTTCAAAATGGTATATAACTGGATATGGTTAGGTGTTTCTATTATATAATGGAAAAATCGAGAAAAGGTTTGTACTAATGGAGAGTTTGGCTGGTTCATATCTGTATATTAATTTACACTATGTGTAACAGCCGTTTTTATAGGTCAAATATTAGCAATTTTATGTTCCATCCAAATGTATTGTGAAGATATTTTAACAGATGAATTATGGGGATAAATGTCTGTATGGGACACTTATGAGAAGAACATATCCATTTCTACTCCGAAGTAGTCATGGTTAAATTTTCAGGCTTGAGAAATTAAAAAGACTTTACTAGGATATATTTTCCATGTCAGTAAAATGTCTTTTTAAATTTTTTAGCTTGGCAGAATTCATTTTTCTATAATAACAACAGTATATGAGGTGACGATATCTGCATTGCAGCTCACAAAAGCCTATTTAATCCACAGTGGAGCTGAAATATAGTAGTAATTTATCCACATAAAATTGTGTCCATAATAATGTTGCTACAGGGAGTTGAATGCAGAGTTTATTTCTAATAGAAACATTAGAAAACATGGCTCTCGTGGGACTAGAACCCACATTCCCTTTGTTATTCATGTTAGTGTGGATAAAACTGCTTTAAAGGGCTCATGGCTCCGTAAGAGCACGTTCTGCTTCACGTTCTCATGGATTGCGCCTGGTAGTGCGTATCATAACTGCTTTCAGTCTGTTGTCCTGAAAGGAGAGACGTCAGCCCGGCATCTGGTGACTTAGGCTGAGTCCACTGAATCCAACCCTTTCAGCCCAAGAGTTGCTTAGTATCTTTGACCCTGTCTCTCAAATTTTCTGTGACGACTTGTCCATGTTTGAGGAAAATTTGTTTCCTAACAATGTAGTGTGGTTGTTAGTAACTATAATAAGATGGGTTAAATATTATTTACATAATAATAAGTTTTTCTGTGGCTTTATAATGCTCACAACATTAAGCAACTGATTTAACTCTGGATCCAAAGTGCAGGTGAATACTATAAATAAAAGCTACAAAAATTTTTCCCTAAATGTGTTCTCTTTTTGTTGTTGGGTTTCATATGTGCTTCTTTTTTTATAATTTAAATATAGTTGATTTACAATATTTCATCAGTTTCAGGTGTATAACATAGTTATTGAGTATTTTTATACATGATATTCCATTTAATTTATTACAAAATAATGGCTGTATTTCCCCATGCTGTTGCTTATTTATTTTATAGATAGTAGTTTGTCTCTCTTAAACCCTGAACCTTGTCTTGCCCACTCCACACTTCCTCTCACAATGGTAACCACTGCTTTGTTTTCTATATCTGTGAATCTGCTCTGTTTTGTTATATTCATGTGTTTATTTTTTAGATTCCACTATTCGAGATAACAGAATATTTTTCTTTCTCAGCCTGACTTTTTCACTAAGCATAACACGCTCTTCATCCATGCATGTTATTGCAAATGGCAGACTTTCATTCTTTCTTACGGCTGTGAGATACACACACACACACACACACACACACACACACACACACACACACACACACACACACATCTTCTTTATCCAGCCATCTGGATATTAAATTGTTTCAGTATCTTGGCTATTGTAGATAATGCTGCTGTGAACAGTAGGGTGCAAGTGTCTTTTTAAATTACTGTTTCTCCAGGAGTGGAATTGCTGGATCTTATGGTAGTTCTAAGTTTTTTGAGATAACTCCATAATGTTTTTCATAGTGTATGCACCAATTTGCATTACCACCAACAGTGCACTAGTTGTATTACACAACAGTGTGTTAGTTTCACTAATTTGATGAAACAGTTAACTATTCTGGTCTTAATGGGTGTCCTTACGTGGGGGTGTCCCTATACAGTCTGTGTGTGCCTGCTGGTTTTGGTGGGAGAGCTGGATTTGGCATGAGCACAAGTCCTGCCTTTTCCCAGGGTGCGCTGATAGCTATTATTTTGGTGTCAGGTAGGGCTAGAGATGGCAAGACTAAAGCTAGAGCCACCAGGTGTGGCTGGGTCTTCTCCTCTGTTCAGTGGCAACACCACCCTACTGGACTCAAAGGCAGGTCTGAAGTTGCTGGAGCAGAAGCATTGAGTTCAGATTCCGACTGGCTCTAGTCCTCTGATTGTGTGTTCTTCCTCATTCCAGTAAGGGTACCCTCAGCCTAGAAGGGTGCAGGCTGTGGCAGCCCTGGTCACAGTCAGATTCCTGGTCCATTTCTGATTCACCACCACTGTAAGCGACAGTAATGGCTGCCTCCACCCCATTCAGATGGTGGCATGTCCAGGCTGGTACCGTGTGTCGCAGTTGAGTTCCCCCCTTAGCCAAGGCAGCCCTTGCCATTGTGTGGAGCTGTGTAGCAAAGCAACTGGGGCAAAGCAAGTGCTTGTCTCAGGCTGGGGCACGTGCCAGAGCGTTCTTGGGAAATTGACCAGAGTCCTGTGTAGTTTCAGTCTATTTTCTGCTTTGTTTCAAGAGTAAGCAAATGTGTGTAAACTCTTCACAGGCAGAATCTAGATTTCTTGCAGCCCTCCTGTTAGTCTCACTGGTTTTCTAACCAGCTACAGGGACCCCTTTTTCAGGTGTCAGACTGAGGTGTCCAATATGTGCCTCGAGCATCTCACTCCCCAGGGAGGATCTCTGCCCTTGTAACCCACCCCCCATCTTCTGTGTCCCCTTTCAGGGCCACCGGTCCAGACTTAATTGCTTCTCTTGCCTTTCTGCAGGATTCCATGTGGATCTTTCTCACAGCCTTGGTTGTACAAGTTTCTGCCAGTTAGGTTTTAGTGGGGATTGCTCCACATATAGATGTATGTTTGGTGTGTTTGTTGGGGGAAAGTGAATTCTGTGTCTCCTTACTCAGCCATGGTGATCTCTCCTTTATATGCCTGTTTATTTTGTGTGAGTACTTAGAAAAGGGAACCTAGGGGGAAAAAGATGGAATTACCATGGAGAAATACACACACAAACATAAATACACCTTATTCCAAGTGAGATAATGACATCTTATAAATAAGGAATAGAGACACAATTCTAGTGGGCCATGAGAATAATGATACTGATTGTCAGGTACCATGCAATGTGTAGTAGATTAGTAAATCAATATTTAAGAAGGACTATTTACCTTAGTATGTTATTTGTTATAGACTATATGCACATGATACATAATATATATTATTTATTTTACATATTTGCTTTGTTTTTATAGTAAAGGAAAACAAAACAAGAAAAGATGAATTGGTAGTGACAGAAGAACCCAATAGCATGAACACATACCCATACATTTGGCCCCACTGGTTTTGGGGCAGAGATGATAATAACACTAATAAGGAAATAACAGAAAGCAGTATTTATTGAGCACTTACTACTTGTCAAGCATTGTATTAAGTGCTTTAAATAAATGATTTCCACTGATCCTTGCAATAGTTGTGCAAAGCAGTTTAAGAAACTTGCAGATATCACATTGCTAAGAAAGGGATGCTAAAATTTGATAACATTTGTACATAATATTTATTCAAAAAGACAAAAGTAATGCTCTTTGGGTGCCCACTCTAATGTTGGCTACATTCCAAATAAACCTGGAGAATCCTTTAGGATCTTTCCTTATCCTGCTCCCTGGACCATCATGTCCTATGAAGTTTCTTCTTCACCATATAATATCTAGGCTAAAGGTAATTTGTGTAGGCATTTTTACAGTTCTTACTTTAGTTTAAGTACACAAACTTTCTTTAAAACATTCCAACAAGTGGCAAGGTGAAGATTTTATCTACTTGATGAAGAGAATAGAAAATTACTAGAAAATCACTACAACTTAAGGGCATAATGTCAAATTAAAATTACATGACTGCTTTGTTTAAAAAAGAGATCCCTCTACCCAAAGTTAGGATTATAACTTGCTTATAGAAAAATGTTTGATTTATCCTTCAGAAAATATGTGTGTATGTACACACAAGTTTACATACACTTGGACATGCAACCATATTTTATGTTATTTCAGTGACTTTGGGCAAGACACATACTGTCCAGTTCATAGAATTCAGTTCTCCCTTCTCCACCTGCCATGATCCAGTTTGCTGAGAGACTGACTGACACTTCTGTGTTGCCTTGTCGGCATTTTTAAGCCTTTGAGTTGTAATCTCTACATTTAATCAACAAATTGGTATGGATGTGAAACTGAAGATTTCTTGTATGGTTGTGGGGAGACTTCTAAGTTAGGACTTCTTGATTACTTGCTTATGCATTCCCCTCCCCCTCCAATTCCAAGCAGGATGGGAGTGAACTATTTGGGATATTGAATTTTTTCAGCTTCCAGGTTTTAGGACCCTGATTCTTTAGATATGAAAGAGAAATTTGAGAAACATTAATAAGATAGAGAATTTGAAAGGCCATCCTACTTTCTATCTGTATCAACATTTTTGAAGGATTTGATGGTGTGCATTTTTACTTAGAGATATAGGTGTGTGTGTGTGAGATAAAGTGTGCACATTTGAGTGTCCACAAATAATTTTTGGAACAAACATCTGCCAATTAGATACAGATTTATTTGTGCTGTCTTCTGAAACTGAAATTTTTATGTCTACTTCCTATTTGCTTTTGTGATGACTTAAAACAATGCTGAAATAAAAAATCAAGATTACGAGAAACAGATAAAATGGATTAAGATTTAATTAGAAGGATAGAATATTCACTAGAGCCAACATTTGTGTTGTAACATAAAGCTTTCCATTAAAGCCTATTGCATCTTCCTATTAAGAGTAATTCTATAAAAAAAAAAAAATCCCTGAAGGAGTTTTCTAAAGGGGATGGGTGAGAGAAGGAGGTGCCAGTTCAGAAAAGACAGTTCTGTGGTGCCAACTAAGATGATGAAAATCTCATAAACAGGAGAACTTCCCGACCTTAAATTTCACTACCCAGAATCACATGCTATCAGAACTTAGCATTTTGTCTTAATTACTCATCCCATGTTTCATATTTCACTTATGAGCTGGGTCTTTTATCTTTTATTTACTCACTGTTTCAAAAGTAGTTGTGTATTGCCTAGTATGTTGTAGATGCTAAGGAGAAAAATATAATTATACAGGCTCAGTTTTGTGGTGGACATTGTTAGCACCTGGACCATGATGTTCAGACATTACTGGTAGGTGCTCTGTGTGACTTCCACATGCCAGGCTGCACCTGTGACGAAGATCACTTGTGCCAGAACTGTAGACAACCCAGTTACCCTGTCCAAGTGGACTGGAAGTGACCAGAAATCAACCCTGGTGAGTAATCTTTACCAGTTACTCTCTGGAGTTAGTATATAAATATACCAGTTCTCTTTCCTTGTTAGTGGGATAGTATTGAGGCATTTATGTTGTAGAATTTCTCAGTTTCCCTAGGAGATTTGGCTTCAGCTGGCCACTGCAGTAACTGTCTAATAGCCTACCTTCTTAGCTCTTATCCCGTCCCTGTAATGCATCCCCTTTCCTCTTTTCTGCTGGTGTAAACCACACTTACCAAACAAACTGCTCTAATTTGAATCCTAGTCTCAAATCAGCTCTTGGGAAAACCAAATTATGACACACTATCTGCTGTTTTGTAATTTACACTCTACTTTAGTGTATCTCAAAATGAGATTATATCTACTTGCTTCAGAAACAACCTGTAATCTTGGAAACACACAGTATCCTAGAGAAATTGAACCAAAATCTGGTGGAAAAGTACGATAATTTGGACTTTTATCCTGCTCTCTGGTTGATTTCTATGCTCTCTTAAGTTTGAAAGCCGTTGGCCTAAGGATGACTTTGCAAGTCTCTTGCCCTTGTCTCCAAAATATATTGAGTTGTAGTATTTAATAGATTTGTTTGTCAATTATTTAATACTTAAAGTGATAAAAATACATATAATTTAAGTAAAAACTTTAAGGAAAATATTTATTTTGATTATAGTCTTTAAACATCAAAATACATTTGAAAATAATAGACATCTTTAAATTTCAAATACTTTGGATTATCAAATTAGAAATGAAAGTTAAGATACAATTTGCATATACTCAGGATAGAGCCATACACAGTAAATGGCGTTGCCGTTTGTGTGCTTTGATAAGAATATTTTGTGTTTTGACCAAGAGTTTTTTTTTTAGCATTTATTGCTCTGTTCATTTACCCTTCAATAATTCAAAAAATATATACTGAATAACACAAGCAGGTACTAAATTAAGATGCATAAGTGAAAAAGCAAGACATGGATCCTACCATCCAACATAGAATATCTCTGTGAGATCTAGGATATTCCTACTAAAACATATACTTGCAAGAAATTCAGAAAATAAGTATTCACCATAAATATCACATGGAAAGAAAAATTAATATTTAAGGGTTTTTTTTAAACAAGCAAACCAAAAACCTTCACAATTTTCTCTACACCTTTGTCATTTTGTGGAAACTCAGTTAGTGAGAGGAATGTAGTTACTCCTTCCTTGTTCAGAGGAAATGGCACAGTGTGTAGGAAGATGTGCATTTTTTCACCTTGTATGTACCTGCACAATTCTCCAAGTGGAGATTACTATTGCAGAATTTATTTTCTCTTCCATAGAGCATGGGTATCTTGGCAGATGCCATTGTTTCCAGTGATTTCAAAATTCATGCTTCTAATCAGTAAGGTTGAAAGCTTATTTATCTCTTAGAAGCATAGTCCGTCATACTTGTCTAACTTTGCAGGAGGTCAGGTTTGGATACATGTGAGATAAATATTCTGTCAGAATAAATAAACCACATTTGCACTTTACATTTAGATTTAGCAGTGAATCCCACTGTTACATCTTTTGTAATATTGAAACTTTAGAATTTAATATTTCAGCTCTGGAAGATATTAAGAACTTTTTAGTATTTGATAGCATTGTCTGAAACAAAGCAAGAAAGAGTAGCCATGATGTTTTGTATTATATGGCTGTTCATTTGAGAGCTCATTTAAAAGGCTCAAATGCTCAGAAATATTGTCATAATCATCTCTTTACCTGTAGCCTGAATACTTTCCCTTCTAAATCATATGCTCGTGCAAGTTTTCTATGAACAAGTCATTTTCCTTCCTCAATATTCCTAGCCCACCCCAGAATATTTTGACTTTATTTCTATGTTCTGAAAGTTGCTTCTGCCAATTTAATGATTATTTTTTCTGCTTGTTCTCTCACATTTAAAATTTTCCTGCTACCTCAGAGTTATACCCTTTACCTGAAATTAACATGCTTGTCTTCAGAATTGTTCCCTGTTCTCTGATCATTCTGTACTGACAACAATGTTTATCATTATTTTAAATGGTGGTATATTCTACTAGGTACCAAGGAAAATGACTTAGACAATGTCAAAATATCTACCTGCCATTAAAGCTAAAGATGAGGAAAAGTGTTGGCAGTCTTGACATTTTCTGCATCACCAGATTTTCATCTTAGCAGATTGTTGGCAAAAGTGGGAAACATGGTTTTATTGGTGAAGTTTACCCCCACCTCTGTTATATGCATATTATATATGCTATATAAAATCTGTTATTGAAGAAAGGAGGGATTCTCTTTACTTTTAGAACTTTACAGAGGTTAGAGCTACACAGATATCAGAAACTCACAGGTAAATTCTGAATGGAAGGAAATCCATATTATGAACAGAGAAAAGCAGACATTGCAATATACGAAGAAAAAAATAGATAAGCCTTGCGAGGACAAGGAAATATTTTTTAAGTATCTTAAGTGAACTCCCCCATGTAAACAAATGACACATTTGTACTTTTAGATGTATTCTAAGTGTGACCTCTGTTTGTGGATGACAGTGTTCTTAAAATTGAAGTACCTGTGTTGAATGGGAGAAGGGTAAACATAAAATAAGCAGTCAGTAATTTCTGCATGTCTTTTTCTTCTTTTATCTTATGCCTATGTAGTTGACAAACATACTACTTTCAGTATTTAAATGTATTTTTTATCTTCAGCCTAAGTAATATATTTATGGAATGATCAAGTTATTTCATGTTAGTAAAGGAGGGAAGAAGAGAAGAAAGCTGTCTGCATTTTGGTAAATTACAGTAAGACAGTGGGTTGCATGGAACTAGTCAGAGTAATGCTGGTAGTAGCATTTCAAGAAGGAGAAACATGAATTTCAAGGGAAGAACATTAGGTCCACATGGTTTAGGTACTTCTTCTCGTGAGGATACTCTCTTTCCAGTGGTAACTTAGAGTTTTGGGGTTGTATTTACTAAATGAAGACTAACTTCCTCTTAATCTTCTAGGATTAAACACATACTACTTCAGCTCGTTCCCTAATCACACTAAGATGTCAGAAAAGGGATAAAAGTTTATACATGCATCTACAAGATCAAAATACACAAAAGGAGAAATAGCAGTAACCTGTGGAAAATGGAAAACAAATGAACACGTGGTAACTGATTAGCACCACAACAGAAGGGCGTTCTAATGCAGCAGCAGGGGGCTCAACAGGAAGCGCATCTGACTCACAGAACTGCAAAACCGGAGGCACCTCTGAAAGTGCAGTGCTTGTGGGGTTGATGAAAAAGGCAGTTACTTAAAAATCTGTATAAGAAACAATGACCTGTGTTGAATTAAAGGTTTGTTATCCGAAAAGGTTGAGCCAGGCTTGGCTGTGGACATAGGGGCACCAGGCATAGATGAGAATGGAGGTACCATGTGGAAAGCCAGGGATCTGTAAAAGCTGATATAGAAAAAAACCGCTTCTCTCACTCAGCTCTGAGAACACTGGCTGCTGGGCTTGTAACCTATAGGTGGGATATTAAATAATTCACCTCCAGGGAAACTGAGAGATGTACAGACTTTGACAGTTGACATTCCCTCAACAAACAGTTCAATCTGATTGTCATACAAAGAAATCTAACAGTCTAGATGTATAAAATAAAAATGAGGAAAAGGAGTGTGTTCGTGGATTAAGAAGTAGTGACTGAAAAAAAAAAGAGTGAGAAAAATCCTTGAAAATTAAAATGTTAAGAAAATATGAATTTCAATGAGTGTTTGAAAATAGAGTTAATAAAACTTCCCAGAACAGAAATGGATAAATCTGGGGGAAAATGGAATTAAAGAACCAACGCAAGATATCAAACATCCAAAAGATAGAAGGGGATAACTGAAATATAGAAAGAGATAACGGTGAAAAAGGAGGAAAGAAATACACCAGAGTCATTAGAAGCTAAAATTCTGTACCAGTTCTAATTTCATCACACGTGGTGGTAGAATAATGCCACCTTTTGAGAGGTTGTGTAGTGTAGGGGTTAAACCATGGACTTTAAAGCCTGATTTCAGGCATTTATATGGTGGTGTAGCAACCCTGTTCATGACTTAGGGTGTAAATTTAAATATCTTAAATTTCTCTTCTTCCCAGGAAATAATAATCAGCTATATTTCAGTATTCCTTTGAAGACCAAATAAATAAATGAGTATAAAACACAGAGAGCAGTCTCTTGGTACCTAGGAGTTCTTAATAAGCCCTAGCTACCATGATTTTATTTACAGTTATCCAAGACCTGAAGAAATTTACTTGATTTTTAATTGATTTTCAACGACCTGCTATAAGATATGGATCCATTACAATTAAAGCCATAAATGAAGAATAAGGAAAAAATGAAAATTAGGAAATAGGGATCCAAGGCAGGAAGGAGTTGATGGGAACCTCTCTGATGAGGCTGAATGGAGATCCTAAGATGACAAAATAATAGCTATTTCGCAGAATTAAACAACAGACTCCAGATTGGAGAAGAAAAGGGAAGGGCTTTAAGAGTATTTATCTAAGAAAAAAATTAAAGCAATAAATTATGTGATATGTGAACCTAATGAAATTATAGTTACTGGAGGTGAGTTGAGAGATGAATTAATAGCAAGTAACTTTTAACCACATATAAGCAAATAGATAAACAAAATGATCATTAACTGCAGTTACAACAAAAAGTTTTATGAAAAAGTGAATAGGTTAGAAATGTAAAATACCACTTTAAAAATTAATACAATGCTTGTAATCATAACCATGTGAACATTAAATATTGATCTAGTAAAAGTTTTTGAATAATTTCATTGGGAACAATGTGTGTGTGCATTTGGCAGGGTGGAATTAGTGTGGTTGACAGTGAGAAAAGGAAATTCCCATTTGTTCATAGTAGGAATTCAGTGGATACCTGAAAAATTAATTTTAAACCACTTTATTTTCTCACTTTATATAATGAAAATATAATTTTTGTGTATTTTATGGTAGCAATATTTGCCTCAAATATTGAAGAGGGAATTTTAAATACCTCAATACTGAAAAGGGAATTTTTGATGAAAAAAAAAAAAGAATGTTCTTTATGTGTTGTTTTTGCTAGGAAGTCATGAAACAAAACGAAATAGATTGTAGAAAGGGAAATTTGGGAAAGTGTTTAAAGAAAAACAATCTGTTTTTGCTGGGAAAACGATATTCCCAGAGGTTGTTGATGACCTATTACTTCCCAACTCCAAATGACAGAATGCATAGGCAAGCCCTACCTTTAGAACAATTCATAGCAAGAGTTAGAAGATAGTGTCAATCACATTCCTTGCCAGAGGACTGTGGGAATCATTGAGACCACAGTCACAGAGTTGTCCCTCTGCAAGATGTTTTATAGTGTAGACCAGGTGTCTGAGAAGACAGGGCATATAAAATGATCAGTGATGGGGGTGGATTGAGTTCTGCCCTTTCAAAATGCAGCTTATAAAATTTCATAAAAAAGAAACAGTTCAGTATAACCTATAGGACAGTTTATCAAAGGAAAATGGTGTCTCACATAACGTGATGTATTATTATACCGGGGATAAAGTGCAAGAGAGAGATAAGTAGAGCTTTTATTCCCCTGACCACAGAGATATGCAGATAAGTCATGTGCACTTGTTTTTTTTCTTAGCAAAAAATTATCATTATCATGACAAGAGCTATGCTAGAAAAAATTAATTTCTCTGCAGGAATGTAGGATGCAGTTTATAGAGGGGAACTCTAGGGGTAGAGGGATGAAAGTTAAAAAAATTGGGGAAGATATTGTAAAAGTCTTGCTATTAATAAATAGCCTTTATGTATTAGTATTTTGAGAATCTCATAACATTTTTACCTCAAAATTATTCAGTGATGTTAAATTTGATTACTGCAAAAAGAGACCAAGATATCTGTGCAAAATGAGATTACAATTAAATTATAATCAAGCCTTATTTGAAGAATTGGAACAACTAATGAGAACCAGACGTGAAATGACCAGGAGAGAATTTATGTTTTACTCTATCCATACCCACATCAAAGGGCAGATTTAATCATACTTGAACATTGAAAAGCCATGGGCAATTTTAGACTGCCAGATGAAAGTACTTTCCTCAGTAACATCTTCTCATTTAATAATTCTCCCATATAGAGAAAAGTTTTATTACAGTTAACCTAATTTCAGTATGCTGCAGAGAAGTATCATTGACTCCATTCTTAATTCCTGGGGGAAAAGCTGACAGTTAGCTCTCTTTCTTTAAAATATAACTATTTTTACATTTGGTAACTATTACCTGATATCACCTCAACCACCTTTGATTCAATCTCAGTAGTACAAGTTACTCCAGCCTATCCTCAGAGGCCAAATTCTCCAGCACTTTAATTATCTGTGTAGCTCTCAGCTGAGCACACTTCAATTTGAGCACATCTCCATTTTGCTCCTGAGCTCAAGATTGAAGATATTATTCTAATAAGGATTTGACCACTGTTTAGTATAATGAGATGATAATTTTTCAATTATAGTATTTTCCAGTATAATGTGTGCTTGTACTGTACATTTTTTCACTCACATTGTATTGTTTCTAATTCATAATTGACTTGTAATATCCTATGACCTCTAAATCTTTTACAATTCTAATTATAGATAAGTTTAATGTATCATTAACTAAGATTTCACAGTCTCTTAGGAGTATTTATTTTATATACTTGTTTTTCTCAACTTATTTTGTTCTTTAAAATTATATTACATATTTATCCCTTAAAATTTATAATTAATATCTTAGCATTAGTAATACATATGAAATGTAATCAGTTGAATAAAAACAACAACGAATTCTAACTTCCACTCCAGGTTCTGAGTTAAATCGATTTTGGAAAAGGCACTTTACATTTTTTTCACTATTCTTTTCATAAAATAAGAATTCTGGAAGAAGGGACATCTGAGATTTTTATGTCTCTAAAATACTATGATTTACAAAAAATTATTTCCCATATCTTGGAAAAATATTAAATTAATATTTATTGAGCATCTGCTTTCTGTGTGCCATATACTGTATTAGACCCTGTAATAAAACAGTGAACAAAACATATAAAAATACATTCCTTGCATTCTATTTGGAGAGATAATAAATTATTATAATAGTACTTATTAGTACTAAAAAGGAAAAAAGTTAAAAAAGAGAATTAAGAGGTAGTGAAAATGGCATAATTTTATTATTTTTTTGGCTGAGTAGTATTCCATGGCATAAATATACCACAACTTCTTTATCCAGTCATCTGTTAATGGACATTTAGATTGTTTCCATGTCTTGGCTGTTGGAAATACTGCTATGAACACTGAGGTGCATGTATCTTTTTGAATTAAGGTTCTCTCTGGATATATGCCCAGGAGTGGGATTACTGAATTGTCTGCTGTCTATTTTTAGTCTTTTGAGGAATCTCCATACTGTTTTCCATAATGGTTGCACCAAAGTACATTCCGCCTAGCCGTGTAGGAGGGTTCTCTCTTCTCCCCACACTCTCAAGAATTTATCATTTGTGGACTTTTGAATGATGGCCATTCTCATTGGTGTGAGGTGATACCTTCTTCCAGTTTTGATTTGCATTTCTCTGATAATTAGTGATATTGAACATTTTTTCATGTGTCTATTGGCCATTTGTATGTCTTCACTGGAGAATTGCTTGTTTAAGTCTTCTGCTCATTTTTGGGTTGGATTGTTTGTTTTTCACAATTAAGTTGTATGAGCTGTTTATATATTCTGGAAATTAAGCTCTTGTCAGTCTCATCTTTTGCAAATATTTTCTCCCTTTCCGTAAGTTGTCATTTTGTTTTATTTTATGGTTTTCTTTGCTGTGCAAAAGCTTTAATGTTTAATTAGGTCCCATTTGTTTATTTTTGCTTTTATTTCTATTGCCTGGGTAGACTGCTCTAGGAGAAATTGCTAAGATTTATGTTAGATAATGTTTTGCATATATTTTCTTCTAAAAGGTTTGTAGTGTCTTGTCTTACAGCATGAATGGGCCTGGAGATGGTCATTCTAAGTGAAGTAAGCCAGAAAGAGAAAGAAAAATACCATATGATATCACCTATATGTAGAATGTAAAAAAAAAAGACAAACAAACTTACTTACAAAACAAGATCAAACTCACAGACATAGAAAACAAACTTATGGTTACCAGGAGGGGAAGTGGGTGGGAAGGGATAAATTGGGAGTTCAAGATTTGCAGATACCAGCTAATATATATATAAAACAGATAAACAAAAAGTTCATATGGCATTGCACAGGGAAGTATTTCCGATATTTTATAGTAATCTATGGTGAAAAAGAACACGAAAACAAATATATGTATGTTCATGTATGACTGGATCATTATACTATAAACCCGAAATTGACACGGCTTTTAAACTGACTATACTTCAATCAATGTTATCAATCAATCAATATATACATATGTATATATAAATATATAAAAGGTAGTGAAAGTGTAGATTTTTTAAATAGGGCAAGGGAAGTTACACATAAATAGTGCTATAGGAGAAACAACCTAAAGAAAGCTAACAAAACTATTATCAATGGAAGAACACTCTAGGCAGAAGGAATAACAAGTATGAAAGTCTTGAGGCAGGGGTATGACTGGCATATTTGAAGAACAGCAAAGAGGTGGGTGTGCCCAGAGCACAGTGGTGCAAAGAAGAATGTTAAGAAATGAGATCAGATATGTAATAGGATGAGGAGAGATGATGCAGTGCCTTGTAGAACATTGTAAAGACCTAGCCTCCACTTTTAAGTCAGATGGGGACCAACTGGAATGTTTTGAGTTCAAAACTGACAGATCTAATGGCATCACTGTTAAATGCTCTATTAAAATAGACCAATATGGTGCAAGAGCCATGGTCAGTTAGGAGAGTGTGGCAGTGTAATTCAAATGAGAGATCAAGATAGGAGGCTGTTTTTCATAACTTGGGCCAGAGCAGTAGTAAGAGAGGGATCAAAAGTGATTTAGTTCTAAAGATATTCTAAAGTTACAGAATGTGCCAGTGGATCAGGTACAAGGTGTAGGAAAAAGAAAAGTATACACAATCATTACATGGTGATATAGTTGTATGATGTATCAGTGTGACCCATCCTTTTGTAAAAGACTTCAGGTGCATATTGGATTTGCATTTTCTGCTAATTTTAGAGCTTCCATCTCTTATGCATTACTGAAGGGTCTGTAGATTTTAACATTAATTTGTGGAAGAAAAACATTTTTTCTGTAAATAAGTAAAATCTGTTATTTACTTAGAATAATTTGATTCAAATAAACCCATGTTTGTAACCTGCTTCCAGGTACTGTATCTCCACCTGTATGTCTGTCTCTGTCTCTGCTTTTATCTCTACATCTACATCAGTATCTGTATCTATTTGTATCTATCTAAGTGAAGATAGAGATAAATTTACTTTAAGCTCAAAACACAGTCTTGCAGAAATAATAGACTGCTGAAATTAGAGATTGATTACCATCATTCTCTCCAGCCATCAGTGTAAAACCTTTCTGCCACTTAAAGTTCCTACCTCTAAAACAAGCTCTTGTCCTTGCTTTACTGATAAGGATCCAAAACTGACCAATGGGTACGAATTCTCTAGAGGAGAACTATTGTTAAAAATCTCAGCTGTGGCTGTATTGAATTTCACTAGTCCATTATTAGATGATTTGAGGGAATCTTCCCAGTATCTTCAGATAATTTCATTTGTAGATTTAATACTTCACCCTCTCTGGGAAAGTCCTTTCAAATATTACCTGCTTTGAAAAAAAAATGGTATGGAGTTCCCATCGATAAGAAAGAAAATATGAGGCTAATACTGCTATCAGTACTTTTACATGCAGGAAATTCAAGTAGACTTTCAAAAGGCAAGATAAAAACTAGCCTACAGTAATAATCATAGCACTTAAGTTCTGTTCAAATTTTTATTATTGCTTTTACTTTACACCTGCTGTGATCATACTGTGCAGCTCTGAGAATGCATTAACTGCAAGCACTAGTACTTCCAGTAGATCAGTTAACAACATATTTCAGTTACCGAGAGTCTGATGGGCTCAGCAGACAAGGTTAACAAAACAGTCATTGAGCAAGGCTAGAGGATGCAAAAGAAATTTCAAGTCAATCTTGGAAAATTCACAGATATCCTTTTATATCTATTCTCATTAAAATCCTGTTTGGAAGACCTTGGCCAGAGTCCAAAAAAGTTTCCTTTTTTATTATGTTGAGATTGTAAAAAGGTTCTCTTA